>NC_134269.1:20606307-21215072 GCF_031893055.1 Leptodactylus fuscus | reverse complement strand
TGCTGATACTATTTATGGTGTCACTCTGCTGGTAGTATTTATGGTGTCACTCTGTTGGTAGTATTTATGGTGTCACTCTGTTGGTAGTATTTATGGTGTCACTCTGCTGGTAATATTTATGGTGTCACTCTGTTGGTACTATTTATGGTGTCACTCTGTTGGTAGTATTTATGGTGTCACTCTGCTGGTAGTATTTATGGTGTCACTCTGTTGGTACTATTTATGGTGTCACTCTGTTGGTACTATTTATGGTGTCACTCTGTTGGTAGTATTTATGGTGTCACTCTGCTGGTAGTATTTATGGTGTCACTCTGCTGATAGTATTTATGGTGTCACTCTGCTGGTAGTATTTATGGTGTCACTCTGCTGATAGTATTTATGGTGTCACTCTGTTGGTACTATTTATGGTGTCACTCTGTTGGTACTATTTATGGTGTCACTCTGTTGGTACTATTTATGGTGTCACTCTGCTGGTACTATTTATGGTGTCACTCTGTTGGTACTATTTATGGTGTCACTCTGTTGGTACTATTTATGGTGTCACTCTGTTGGTAGTATTTATGGTGTCACTCTGCTGGTAGTATTTATGGTGTCACTCTGCTGGTACTATTTATGGTGTCACTCTGTTGGTAGTATTTATGGTGTCACTCTGTTGGTAGTATTTATGGTGTCACTCTGCTGGTAGTATTTATGGTGTCACTCTGCTGGTAGTATTTATGGTGTCACTCTGCTGGTAGTATTTATGGTGTCACTCTGTTGGTACTATTTATGGTGTCACTCTGCTGGTAGTATTTATGGTGTCACTCTGCTGATAGTATTTATGGTGTCACTCTGTTGATACTATTTATGGTGTCACTCTGTTGGTACTATTTATGGTGTCACTCTGTTGGTACTATTTATGGTGTCACTCTGTTGGTAGTATTTATGGTGTCACTCTGCTGGTACTTTTTATGGTGTCACTCTGTTGGTACTATTTATGGTGTCACTCTGCTGGTACTATTTATGTTGTCACTCTGTTCGTAGTATTTATGGTGTCACTCTGTTGGTACTATTTATGGTGTCACTCTGTTGGTACTATTTATGGTGTCACTCTGTTGGTAGTATTTATGGTGTCACTCTGCTGGTAGTATTTATGGTGTCACTCTGTTGGTACTATTTATGGTGTCACTCTGCTGGTACTATTTATGGTGTCACTCTGCTGGTAGTATTTATGGTGTCACTCTGTTGGTAGTATTTATGGTGTCACTCTGCTGGTAGTATTTATGGTGTCACTCTGTTGGTACTATTTATGGTGTCACTCTGCTGGTAGTATTTATGGTGTCACTCTGTTGGTACTATTTATGGTGTCACTCTGCTGGTACTATTTATGGTGTCACTCTGTTGGTACTATTTATGGTGTCACTCTGTTGGTAGTATTTATGGTGTCACTCTGTTGGTAGTATTTATGGTGTCACTCTGCTGGTAGTATTTATGGTGTCACTCTGTTGGTACTATTTATGGTGTCACTCTGTTGGTAGTATTTATGGTGTCACTCTGTTGGTAGTATTTATGGTGTCACTCTGTTGGTACTATTTATGGTGTCACTCTGTTGGTAGTATTTATGGTGTCACTCTGTTGGTAGTATTTATGGTGTCACTCTGCTGGTAGTATTTATGGTGTCACTCTGTTGGTACTATTTATGGTGTCACTCTGTTGGTAGTATTTATGGTGTCACTCTGCTGGTAGTATTTATGGTGTCACTCTGTTGGTACTATTTATGGTGTCACTCTGCTGGTAGTATTTATGGTGTCACTCTGTTGGTACTATTTATGGTGTCACTCTGTTGGTAGTATTTATGGTGTCACTCTGCTGGTAGTATTTATGGTGTCACTCTGCTGGTACTATTTATGGTGTCACTCTGCTGGTAGTATTTATGGTGTCACTCTGTTGGTAATATTTATGGTGTCACTCTGTTGGTACTATTTATGGTGTCACTCTGCTGGTAGTATTTATGGTGTCACTCTGTTGGTATTATTTATGGTGTCACTCTGTTGGTACTATTTATGGTGTCACTCTGTTGGTAGTATTTATGGTGTCACTCTGTTGGTAGTATTTATGGTGTCACTCTGCTGGTAGTATTTATGGTGTCACTCTGCTGATAGTATTTATGGTGTCACTCTGCTGGTAGTATTTATGGTGTCACTCTGCTGGTAGTATTTATGGTGTCACTCTGCTGGTAGTATTTATGGTGTCACTCTGCTGATAGTATTTATGGTGTCACTCTGCTGGTAGTATTTATGGTGTCACTCTGCTGGTAGTATTTATGGTGTCACTCTGCTGGTAGTATTTATGGTGTCACTCTGCTGGTAGTATTTATGGTGTCACTCTGCTGGTAGTATTTATGGTGTCACTCTGCTGGTAGTATTTATGGTGTCACTCTGCTGGTAGTATTTATGGTGTCACTCTGTTGGTAGTATTTATGGTGTCACTCTGCTGGTAGTATTTATGGTGTCACTCTGCTGATAGTATTTATGGTGTCACTCTGCTGGTACTATTTATGGTGTCACTCTGTTGGTACTATTTATGGTGTCACTCTGTTGGTAATATTTATGGTGTCACTCTGTTGGTACTATTATGGTGTCACTCTGTTGGTACTATTTATGGTGTCACTCTGTTGGTAGTATTTATGGTGTCACTCTGTTGGTAGTATTTATGGTGTCACTCTGCTGGTACTATTTATGGTGTCACTCTGCTGGTACTATTTATGGTGTCACTCTGCTGGTAGTATTTATGGTGTCACTCAGTTGGTAGTATTTATGGTGTCACTCTGTTGGTAGTATTTATGGTGTCACTCTGCTGGTAGTATTTATGGTGTCACTCTGTTGGTACTATTTATGGTGTCACTCTGCTGGTACTATTTATGGTGTCACTCAGTTGGTAGTATTTATGGTGTCACTCTGTTGGTAGTATTTATGGTGTCACTCTGCTGGTAGTATTTATGGTGTCACTCTGCTGGTACTATTTATGGTGTCACTCTGCTGGTAGTATTTATGGTGTCACTCTGCTGGTACTATTTATGGTGTCACTCAGTTGGTAGTATTTATGGTGTCACTCTGTTGGTACTATTTATGGTGTCACTCTGTTGGTACTATTTATGGTGTCACTCTGCTGGTAGTATTTATGGTGTCACTCTGCTGGTAGTATTTATGGTGTCACTCTGCTGGTACTATTTATGGTGTCACTCTGCTGGTACTATTTATGGTGTCACTCTGCTGGTACTATTTATGGTGTCACTGCTGGTACTATTTATGGTGTCACTCTGCTGGTAGTATTTATGGTGTCACTCTGCTGGTAGTATTTATGGTGTCACTCTGTTGGTACTATTTATGGTGTCACTCTGTTGGTACTATTTATGGTGTCACTCTGCTGGTACTATTTATGGTGTCACTCTGCTGGTACTATTTATGGTGTCACTCTGTTGGTAATATTTATGGTGTCACTCTGTTGGTACTATTTATGGTGTCACTCTGCTGGTAATATTTATGGTGTCACTCTGTTGGTAGTATTTATGGTGTCACTCTACTGGTAGTATTTATGGTGTCACTCTGTTGGTACTATTTATGGTGTCACTCTGTTGGTACTATTTATGGTGTCACTCTGCTGGTACTATTTATGGTGTCACTCTGCTGGTACTATTTATGGTGTCACTCTGCTGGTAATATTTATGGTGTCACTCTGTTGGTACTATTTATGGTGTCACTCTGCTGGTAATATTTATGGTGTCACTCTGTTGGTACTATTTATGGTGTCACTCTGCTGGTACTATTTATGGTGTCACTCTGCTGGTACTATTTATGGTGTCACTCTGCTGGTAATATTTATGGTGTCACTCTGTTGGTACTATTTATGGTGTCACTCTGCTGGTAATATTTATGGTGTCACTCTGTTGGTACTATTTATGGTGTCACTCTGTTGGTACTATTTATGGTGTCACTCTGCTGGTATTATTTATGGTGTCACTCTGTTGGTACTATTTATGGTGTCACTCTGCTGGTACTATTTATGGTGTCACTCTGTTGGTAGTATTTATGGTGTCACTCTGCTGGTACTATTTATGGTGTCACTCTGTTGGTACTATTTATGGTGTCACTCTGTTGGTAGTATTTATGGTGTCACTCTGCTGGTACTATTTATGGTGTCACTCTGTTGGTAGTATTTATGGTGTCACTCTGCTGGTACTATTTATGGTGTCACTCTGCTGGTACTATTTATGGTGTCACTCTGCTGGTAGTATTTATGGTGTCACTCTGTTGGTACTATTTATGGTGTCACTCTGTTGGTACTATTTATGGTGTCACTCTGCTGGTACTATTTATGGTGTCACTCTGCTGGTACTATTTATGGTGTCACTCTGCTGGTACTATTTATGGTGTCACTCTGTGGTAATATTTATGGTGTCACTCTGTTGGTACTATTTATGGTGTCACTCTGCTGGTACTATTTATGGTGTCACTCTGCTGGTAGTATTTATGGTGTCACTCTGCTGGTAGTATTTATGGTGTCACTCTGTTGGTACTATTTATGGTGTCACTCTGTTGGTAGTATTTATGGTGTCACTCTGTTGGTAGTATTTATGGTGTCACTCTGCTGGTACTATTTATGGTGTCACTCTGTTGGTACTATTTATGGTGTCACTCTGCTGGTAGTATTTATGGTGTCACTCTGCTGGTAGTATTTATGGTGTCACTCTGCTGGTACTATTTATGGTGTCACTCTGCTGGTACTATTTATGGTGTCACTCTGTTGGTAGTATTTATGGTGTCACTCTGCTGGTAGTATTTATGGTGTCACTCTGCTGGTACTATTTATGGTGTCACTCTGCTGGTAGTATTTATGGTGTCACTCTGCTGATACTATTTATGGTGTCACTCTGTTGGTACTATTTATGGTGTCACTCTGCTGGTAGTATTTATGGTGTCACTCTGCTGGTAGTATTTATGGTGTCACTCTGTTGGTACTATTTATGGTGTCACTTTGTTGGTAGTATTTATGGTGTCACTCTGCTGGTAGTATTTATGGTGTCACTCTGCTGGTAGTATTTATGGTGTCACTCTGTTGGTAATATTTATGGTGTCACTCTGTTGGTAGTATTTATGGTGTCACTCTGCTGGTACTATTTATGGTGTCACTCTGCTGGTAGTATTTATGGTGTCACTCTGCTGGTAGTATTTATGGTGTCACTCTGCTGGTACTATTTATGGTGTCACTCTGCTGGTACTATTTATGGTGTCACTCTGCTGGTACTATTTATGGTGTCACTCTGCTGGTACTATTTATGGTGTCACTCTGCTGGTAGTATTTATGGTGTCACTCTGCTGGTAATATTTATGGTGTCACTCTGCTGGTAGTATTTATGGTGTCACTGCTGGTAGTATTTATGGTGTCACTCTGCTGGTACTATTTATGGTGTCACTCTGCTGGTACTATTTATGGTGTCACTCTGCTGGTACTATTTATGGTGTCACTCTGCTGGTAGTATTTATGGTGTCACTCTGCTGGTAGTATTTATGGTGTCACTCTGTTGGTACTATTTATGGTGTCACTCTGTTGGTAGTATTTATGGTGTCACTCTGCTGGTACTATTTATGGTGTCACTCTGTTGGTACTATTTATGGTGTCACTCTGCTGGTACTATTTATGGTGTCACTCTGCTGGTACTATTTATGGTGTCACTCTGCTGGTAGTATTTATGGTGTCACTCTGCTGGTAGTATTTATGGTGTCACTCTGCTGGTAGTATTTATGGTGTCACTCTGCTGGTAGTATTTATGGTGTCACTCTGCTGGTAGTATTTATGGTGTCACTCTGCTGGTACTATTTATGGTGTCACTCTGCTGGTAGTATTTATGGTGTCACTCTGTTGGTACTATTTATGGTGTCACTCTGCTGGTAGTATTTATGGTGTCACTCTGTTGGTACTATTTATGGTGTCACTCTGCTGGTAGTATTTATGGTGTCACTCTGCTGGTACTATTTATGGTGTCACTCTGCTGGTACTATTTATGGTGTCACTCTGCTGGTAGTATTTATGGTGTCACTCTGCTGGTACTATTTATGGTGTCACTCTGCTGGTAGTATTTATGGTGTCACTCTGCTGGTAGTATTTATGGTGTCACTCTGCTGGTACTATTTATGGTGTCACTCTGCTGGTAGTATTTATGGTGTCACTCTGCTGGTACTATTTATGGTGTCACTCTGCTGGTACTATTTATGGTGTCACTCTGCTGGTAGTATTTATGGTGTCACTCTGTTGGTACTATTTATGGTGTCACTCTGCTGGTAGTATTTATGGTGTCACTCTGCTGGTAGTATTTATGGTGTCACTCTGTTGGTAGTATTTATGGTGTCACTCTGCTGGTACTATTTATGGTGTCACTCTGTTGGTAGTATTTATGGTGTCACTCTGCTGGTAGTATTTATGGTGTCACTCTGCTGGTAGTATTTATGGTGTCACTCTGCTGGTACTATTTATGGTGTCACTCTGCTGGTAATATTTATGGTGTCACTCTGTTGGTAGTATTTATGGGTGTCACTCTGTTGGTACTTTTTATGGTGTCACTCTGTTGGTACTATTTATGGTGTCACTCTGTTGGTAGTATTTATGGTGTCACTCTGTTGGTACTATTTATGGTGTCACTCTGCTGGTAGTATTTATGGTGTCACTCTGTTGGTACTATTTATGGTGTCACTATGTTGGTAGTATTTATGGTGTCACTCTGCTGGTACTATTTATGGTGTCACTCTGCTGGTACTATTTATGGTGTCACTCTGCTGGTACTATTTATGGTGTCACTCTGTTGGTAGTATTTATGGTGTCACTCTGCTGGTACTATTTATGGTGTCACTCTGCTGGTACTATTTATGGTGTCACTCTGCTGGTACTATTTATGGTGTCACTCTGCTGGTAGTATTTATGGT
This sequence comes from Leptodactylus fuscus, assembly GCF_031893055.1. Classification (NCBI taxonomy): domain Eukaryota; kingdom Metazoa; phylum Chordata; class Amphibia; order Anura; family Leptodactylidae; genus Leptodactylus; species Leptodactylus fuscus. The sequence goes on along the minus strand of NC_134269.1, from coordinate 21,208,116 downwards.
GTCACTCAGTTGGTAGTATTTATGGTGTCACTCTGTTGGTAGTATTTATGGTGTCACTCAGTTGGTAGTATTTATGGTGTCACTCTGTTGGTACTATTTATGGTGTCACTCTGTTGGTACTATTTATGGTGTCACTCTGCTGGTAGTATTTATGGTGTCACTCAGTTGGTAGTATTTATGGTGTCACTCTGTTGGTAGTATTTATGGTGTCACTCTGCTGGTAGTATTTATGGTGTCACTCAGTTGGTAGTATTTATGGTGTCACTCTGTTGGTACTATTTATGGTGTCACTCTGCTGGTAGTATTTATGGTGTCACTCTGTTGGTAGTATTTATGGTGTCACTCTGCTGGTAGTATTTATGGTGTCACTCTGTTGGTAGTATTTATGGTGTCACTCTGCTGGTAGTATTTATGGTGTCACTCTGCTGGTACTATTTATGGTGTCACTCTGCTGGTAGTATTTATGGTGTCACTCTGTTGGTACTATTTATGGTGTCACTCTGCTGGTAGTATTTATGGTGTCACTCTGCTGGTAGTATTTATGGTGTCACTCTGCTGGTACTATTTATGGTGTCACTCTGCTGGTACTATTTATGGTGTCACTCTGCTGGTAGTATTTATGGTGTCACTCTGTTGGTAGTATTTATGGTGTCACTCTGCTGGTAGTATTTATGGTGTCACTCTGCTGGTAGTATTTATGGTGTCACTCTGTTGGTACTATTTATGGTGTCACTCTGTTGGTAGTATTTATGGTGTCACTCTGCTGGTACTATTTATGGTGTCACTCTGCTGGTACTATTTATGGTGTCACTCTGTTGGTACTATTTATGGTGTCACTCTGCTGGTAGTATTTATGGTGTCACTCTGCTGGTACTATTTATGGTGTCACTCTGCTGGTAGTATTTATGGTGTCACTCTGTTGGTACTATTTATGGTGTCACTCTGCTGGTAGTATTTATGGTGTCACTCTGCTGGTACTATTTATGGTGTCACTCTGTTGGTAGTATTTATGGTGTCACTCTGCTGGTACTATTTATGGTGTCACTCTGTTGGTAGTATTTATGGTGTCACTCTGCTGGTAGTATTTATGGTGTCACTCTGCTGGTACTATTTATGGTGTCACTCTGCTGGTAGTATTTATGGTGTCACTCTGCTGGTACTATTTATGGTGTCACTCTGTTGGTACTATTTATGATGTCACTCTGCTGGTAGTATTTATGGTGTCACTCTGCTGGTAGTATTTATGGTGTCACTCTGCTGGTAGTATTTATGGTGTCACTCTGCTGGTAGTATTTATGGTGTCACTCTGTTGGTACTATTTATGGTGTCACTCTGCTGGTAGTATTTATGGTGTCACTCTGCTGGTACTATTTATGGTGTCACTCTGCTGGTAGTATTTATGGTGTCACTCTGTTGGTACTATTTATGGTGTCACTCTGCTGGTAGTATTTATGGTGTCACTCTGCTGGTACTATTTATGGTGTCACTCTGTTGGTAGTATTTATGGTGTCACTCTGTTGGTAGTATTTATGGTGTCACTCTGCTGGTACTATTTATGGTGTCACTCTGTTGGTAGTATTTATGGTGTCACTCTGCTGGTAGTATTTATGGTGTCACTCTGCTGGTACTATTTATGGTGTCACTCTGTTGGTACTATTTATGGTGTCACTCTGTTGGTAGTATTTATGGTGTCACTCTGCTGGTACTATTTATGGTGTCACTCTGCTGGTAGTATTTATGGTGTCACTCTGCTGGTAGTATTTATGGTGTCACTCTGCTGGTACTATTTATGGTGTCACTCTGCTGGTACTATTTATGGTGTCACTCTGCTGGTACTATTTATGGTGTCACTGCTGGTACTATTTATGGTGTCACTCTGCTGGTACTATTTATGGTGTCACTCTGCTGGTACTATTTATGGTGTCACTCTGTTGGTAAAATTTATGGTGTCACTCTGTTGGTACTATTTATGGTGTCACTCTGCTGGTAATATTTATGGTGTCACTCTGTTGGTAGTATTTATGGTGTCACTCTACTGGTAGTATTTATGGTGTCACTCTGTTGGTACTATTTATGGTGTCACTCTGTTGGTACTATTTATGGTGTCACTCTGCTGGTACTATTTATGGTGTCACTCTGCTGGTACTATTTATGGTGTCACTCTGCTGGTAATATTTATGGTGTCACTCTGTTGGTACTATTTATGGTGTCACTCTGCTGGTAATATTTATGGTGTCACTCTGTTGGTACTATTTATGGTGTCACTCTGCTGGTAATATTTATGGTGTCACTCTGTTGGTACTATTTATGGTGTCACTCTGCTGGTAATATTTATGGTGTCACTCTGTTGGTACTATTTATGGTGTCACTCTGTTGGTACTATTTATGGTGTCACTCTGCTGGTATTATTTATGGTGTCACTCTGTTGGTACTATTTATGGTGTCACTCTGTTGGTAGTATTTATGGTGTCACTCTGCTGGTACTATTTATGGTGTCACTCTGTTGGTACTATTTATGGTGTCACTCTGTTGGTAGTATTTATGGTGTCACTCTGCTGGTACTATTTATGGTGTCACTCTGTTGGTAGTATTTATGGTGTCACTCTGCTGGTACTATTTATGGTGTCACTCTGCTGGTACTATTTATGGTGTCACTCTGCTGGTAGTATTTATGGTGTCACTCTGTTGGTACTATTTATGGTGTCACTCTGTTGGTACTATTTATGGTGTCACTCTGTTGGTACTATTTATGGTGTCACTCTGCTGGTACTATTTATGGTGTCACTCTGCTGGTACTATTTATGGTGTCACTCTGCTGGTACTATTTATGGTGTCACTCTGTTGGTAATATTTATGGTGTCACTCTGTTGGTACTATTTATGGTGTCACTCTGCTGGTAATATTTATGGTGTCACTCTGTTGGTAGTATTTATGGTGTCACTCTTTTGGTAGTATTTATGGTGTCACTCTGCTGGTAGTATTTATGGTGTCACTCTGCTGGTACTATTTATGGTGTCACTCTGTTGGTACTATTTATGGTGTCACTCTGTTGGTACTATTTATGGTGTCACTCTGCTGATAGTATTTATGGTGTCACTCTGTTGGTACTATTTATGGTGTCACTCTGCTGGTAGTATTTATGGTGTCACTCTGCTGGTACTATTTATGGTGTCACTCTGCTGGTAGTATTTATGGTGTCACTCTGTTGGTAGTATTTATGGTGTCACTCTGCTGGTACTATTTATGGTGTCACTCTGTTGGTATTATTTATGGTGTCACTCTGCTGGTAGTATTTATGGTGTCACTCTGTTGGTACTATTTATGGTGTCACTCTGTTGGTAGTATTTATGGTGTCACTCTGTTGGTACTATTTATGGTGTCACTCTGTTGGTAGTATTTATGGTGTCACTCTGTTGGTACTATTTATGGTGTCACTCTGCTGGTAGTATTTATGGTGTCACTCTGCTGGTACTATTTATGGGGTCACTCTGCTGGTAGTATTTATGGGGTCACTCTGTTGGTAGTATTTATGGTGTCACTCTGCTGGTACTATTTATGGTGTCACTCTGCTGGTACTATTTATGGTGTCACTCTGCTGGTACTATTTATGGTGTCACTCTGCTGGTAGTATTTATGGTGTCACTCTGCTGGTAGTATTTATGGTGTCACTCTGCTGGTACTATTTATGGTGTCACTCTGCTGGTAGTATTTATGGTGTCACTCTGCTGGTACTATTTATGGTGTCACTCTGTTGGTACTATTTATGGTGTCACTCTGCTGGTACTATTTATGGTGTCACTCTGCTGGTACTATTTATGGTGTCACTCTGTTGGTACTATTTATGGTGTCACTCTGCTGGTAGTATTTATGGTGTCACTCTGCTGGTAGTATTTATGGGGTCACTCTGTTGGTAGTATTTATGGTGTCACTCTGCTGGTACTATTTATGGTGTCACTCTGTTGGTATTATTTATGGTGTCACTCTGATGGTAGTATTTATGGTGTCACTCTGTTGGTAATATTTATGGTGTCACTCTGTTGGTACTATTTATGGTGTCACTCTGCTGGTACTATTTATGGTGTCACTCTGTTGGTACTATTTATGGTGTCACTCTGCTGGTAGTATTTATGGTGTCACTCTGTTGGTACTATTTATGGTGTCACTCTGCTGGTACTATTTATGGTGTCACTCTGTTGGTAGTATTTATGGTGTCACTCTGCTGGTAGTATTTATGGGGTCACTCTGTTGGTAGTATTTATGGTGTCACTCTGCTGGTACTATTTATGGTGTCACTCTGTTGGTATTATTTATGGTGTCACTCTGCTGGTAGTATTTATGGTGTCACTCTGCTGGTACTATTTATGGTGTCACTCTGTTGGTATTATTTATGGTGTCACTCTGCTGGTAGTATTTATGGGGTCATTCTGTTGGTAGTATTTATGGTGTCACTCTGCTGGTACTATTTATGGTGTCACTCTGTTGGTAGTATTTATGGTGTCACTCTGCTGGTACTATTTATGGTGTCACTCTGCTGGTAGTATTTATGGTGTCACTCTGCTGGTACTATTTATGGTGTCACTCTGCTGGTAGTATTTATGGTGTCACTCTGCTGGTAGTATTTATGGTGTCACTCTGCTGGTAGTATTTATGGTGTCACTCTGCTGGTAGTATTTATGGTGTCACTCTGCTGGTAGTATTTATGGTGTCACTCTGCTGGTAGTATTTATGGTGTCACTCTGTTGGTAGTATTTATGGTGTCACTCTGCTGGTAGTATTTATGGTGTCACTCTGCTGGTAGTATTTATGGTGTCACTCTGCTGGTAGTATTTATGGTGTCACTCTGCTGGTAGTATTTATGGTGTCACTCTGCTGGTAGTATTTATGGTGTCACTCTGCTGGTAGTATTTATGGTGTCACTCTGCTGGTAGTATTTATGGTGTCACTCTGTTGGTAGTATTTATGGTGTCACTCTGTTGGTAGTATTTATGGTGTCACTCTGCTGGTACTATTTATGGTGTCACTCTGCTGGTAGTATTTATAGTGTCACTCTGCTGGTACTATTTATGGTGTCACTCTGTTGGTACTATTTATGGTGTCACTCTGCTGGTACTATTTATGGTGTCACTCTGTTGGTACTATTTATGGTGTCACTCTGCTGGTACTATTTATGGTGTCACTCTGCTGGTAGTATTTATGGTGTCACTCTGCTGGTAGTATTTATGGTGTCACTCTGCTGGTACTATTTATGGTGTCACTCTGCTGGTAGTATTTATGGTGTCACTCTGCTGGTACTATTTATGGTGTCACTCTGCTGGTACTATTTATGGTGTCACTCTGCTGGTAGTATTTATGGTGTCACTCTGCTGGTAGTATTTATGGTGTCACTCTGTTGGTAGTATTTATGGTGTCACTCTGCTGGTACTATTTATGGTGTCACTCTGTTGGTAGTATTTATGGTGTCACTCTGCTGGTAGTATTTATGGTGTCACTCTGCTGGTAGTATTTATGGTGTCACTCTGCTGGTACTATTTATGGTGTCACTCTGCTGGTAATATTTATGGTGTCACTCTGTTGGTAGTATTTATGGTGTCACTCTGTTGGTACTTTTTATGGTGTCACTCTGTTGGTAGTATTTATGGTGTCACTCTGTTGGTAGTATTTATGGTGTCACTCTGTTGGTACTTTTTATGGTGTCACTCTGCTGGTAGTATTTATGGTGTCACTCTGCTGGTAGTATTTATGGTGTCACTCTGTTGGTACTATTTATGGTGTCACTATGTTGGTAGTATTTATGGTGTCACTCTGCTGGTACTATTTATGGTGTCACTCTGCTGGTACTATTTATGGTGTCACTCTGCTGGTACTATTTATGGTGTCACTCTGCTGGTACTATTTATGGTGTCACTCTGCTGGTACTATTTATGGTGTCACTCTGCTGGTAGTATTTATGGTGTCACTCTGCTGGTAGTATTTATGGTGTCACTCTGCTGGTACTATTTATGGTGTCACTCTGCTGGTACTATTTATGGTGTCACTCTGCTGGTACTATTTATGGTGTCACTCTGCTGGTACTATTTATGGTGTCACTCTGCTGGTAGTATTTATGGTGTCACTCAGTTGGTAGTATTTATGGTGTCACTCTGTTGGTAGTATTTATGGTGTCACTCAGTTGGTAGTATTTATGGTGTCACTCTGTTGGTAGTATTTATGGTGTCACTCAGTTGGTAGTATTTATGGTGTCACTCTGCTGGTACTATTTATGGTGTCACTCTGCTGGTAGTATTTATGGTGTCACTCTGTTGATACTATTTATGGTGTCACTCTGTTGGTACTATTTATGGTGTCACTCTGTTGGTACTATTTATGGTGTCACTCTGTTGGTACTATTTATGGTGTCACTCTGTTGGTACTATTTATGGTGTCACTCTGCTGGTAGTATTTATGGTGTCACTCAGTTGGTAGTATTTATGGTGTCACTCTGTTGGTAGTATTTATGGTGTCACTCTGCTGGTAGTATTTATGGTGTCACTCAGTTGGTAGTATTTATGGTGTCACTCTGTTGGTACTATTTATGGTGTCACTCTGCTGGTAGTATTTATGGTGTCACTCTGTTGGTAGTATTTATGGTGTCACTCTGCTGGTAGTATTTATGGTGTCACTCAGTTGGTAGTATTTATGGTGTCACTCTGTTGGTACTATTTATGGTGTCACTCTGCTGGTACTATTTATGGTGTCACTCTGTTGGTACTATTTATGGTGTCACTCTGTTGGTACTATTTATGGTGTCACTCTGTTGGTACTATTTATGGTGTCACTCTGCTGGTAGTATTTATGGTGTCACTCAGTTGGTAGTATTTATGGTGTCACTCTGTTGGTAGTATTTATGGTGTCACTCTGCTGGTAGTATTTATGGTGTCACTCTGCTGGTACTATTTATGGTGTCACTCTGCTGGTAGTATTTATGGTGTCACTCTGTTGGTAGTATTTATGGTGTCACTCTGCTGGTAGTATTTATGGTGTCACTCTGTTGGTACTATTTATGGTGTCACTCTGCTGGTACTATTTATGGTGTCACTCTGCTGGTACTATTTATGGTGTCACTGCTGGTACTATTTATGGTGTCACTCTGCTGGTAGTATTTATGGTGTCACTCTGTTGGTACTATTTATGGTGTCACTCTGCTGGTACTATTTATGGTGTCACTCTGCTGGTACTATTTATGGTGTCACTCTGCTGGTAGTATTTATGGTGTCACTCTGTTGGTAGTATTTATGGTGTCACTCTGCTGGTACTATTTATGGTGTCACTCTGCTGGTAGTATTTATGGTGTCACTCTGCTGGTACTATTTATGGTGTCACTCTGCTGGTACTATTTATGGTGTCACTCTGCTGGTACTATTTATGGTGTCACTCTGCTGGTAATATTTATGGTGTCACTCTGTTGGTACTATTTATGGTGTCACTCTGCTGGTAATATTTATGGTGTCACTCTGTTGGTACTATTTATGGTGTCACTCTGTTGGTACTATTTATGGTGTCACTCTGCTGGTAATATTTATGGTGTCACTCTGTTGGTACTATTTATGGTGTCACTCTGCTGGTACTATTTATGGTGTCACTCTGCTGGTACTATTTATGGTGTCACTCTGCTGGTACTATTTATGGTGTCACTCTGCTGGTAATATTTATGGTGTCACTCTGTTGGTACTATTTATGGTGTCACTCTGCTGGTAATATTTATGGTGTCACTCTGTTGGTACTATTTATGGTGTCACTCTGTTGGTACTATTTATGGTGTCACTCTGCTGGTACTATTTATGGTGTCACTCTGCTGGTACTATTTATGGTGTCACTCTGCTGGTACTATTTATGGTGTCACTCTGCTGGTAATATTTATGGTGTCACTCTGTTGGTACTATTTATGGTGTCACTCTGCTGGTAGTATTTATGGTGTCACTCTGTTGGTAGTATTTATGGTGTCACTCTGCTGGTAGTATTTATGGTGTCACTCTGTTGGTAGTATTTATGGTGTCACTCTGCTGGTACTATTTATGGTGTCACTCTGTTCGTAGTATTTATGGTGTCACTCTGCTGGTAGTATTTATGGTGTCACTCTGCTGGTAGTATTTATGGGGTCACTCTGTTGGTAGTATTTATGGTGTCACTCTGTTGGTAGTATTTATGGTGTCACTCTGCTGGTAGTATTTATGGTGTCACTCTGCTGGTACTATTTATGGTGTCACTCTGTTGGTAGTATTAATGGTGTCACTCTGCTGGTAGTATTTATGGTGTCACTCTGTTGGTAGTATTTATGGTGTCACTCTGCTGGTAGTATTTATGGTGTCACTCTGTTGGTACTATTTATGGTGTCACTCTGTTGGTAGTATTTATGGTGTCACTCTGCTGGTACTATTTATGGTGTCACTCTGCTGGTACTATTTATGGTGTCACTCTGCTGGTAGTATTTATGGTGTCACTCTGTTGGTACTATTTATGGTGTCACTCTGCTGGTACTATTTATGGTGTCACTCTGCTGGTAGTATTTATGGTGTCACTCTGTTGGTAGTATTTATGGTGTCACTCTGCTGGTACTATTTATGGTGTCACTCTGCTGGTACTATTTATGGTGTCACTCTGTTGGTACTATTTATGGTGTCACTCTGCTGGTAGTATTTATGGTGTCACTCTGCTGGTAGTATTTATAGTGTCACTCTGCTGGTACTATTTATGGTGTCACTCTGCTGGTAGTATTTATGGTGTCACTCTGTTGGTACTATTTATGGTGTCACTCTGCTGGTAGTATTTATGGTGTCACTCTGCTGGTACTATTTATGGTGTCACTCTGTTGGTACTATTTATGGTGTCACTCTGCTGGTAGTATTTATGGTGTCACTCTGTTGGTACTATTTATGGTGTCACTCTGCTGGTAGTATTTATGGTGTCACTCTGTTGGTAGTATTTATGGTGTCACTCTGTTGGTACTATTTATGGTGTCACTCTGCTGGTAGTATTTATGGTGTCACTCTGTTGGTAGTATTTATGGTGTCACTCTGTTGGTACTATTTATGGTGTCACTCTGTTGGTAGTATTTATGGTGTTACTCTGCTGGTACTATTTGTGGTGTCACTCTGCTGGTAGTATTTATGGTGTCACTCTGTTGGTACTATTTATGGTGTCACTCTGCTGGTACTATTTATGGTGTCACTCTGCTGGTACTATTTATGGTGTCACTCTGCTGGTAGTATTTATGGTGTCACTCTGTTGGTACTATTTATGGTGTCACTCTGTTGGTACTATTTATGGTGTCACTCTGTTGGTAGTATTTATGGTGTCACTCTGTTGGTACTATTTATGGTGTCACTCTGTTGGTAGTATTTATGGTGTCACTCTGTTGGTACTATTTATGGTGTCACTCTGTTGGTAGTATTTATGGTGTCAATCTGTTGGTACTATTTATGGTGTCACTCTGCTGGTAATATTTATGGTGTCACTCTGCTGGTAGTATTTATGGTGTCACTCTGTTGGTACTATTTATGGTGTCACTCTGTTGGTAGTATTTATGGTGTCACTCTGTTGGTACTATTTATGGTGTCACTCTGTTGGTAGTATTTATGGTGTCACTCTGTTGGTACTATTTATGGTGTCACTCTGCTGGTAATATTTATGGTGTCACTCTGCTGATAGTATTTATGGTGTCACTCTGCTGGTACTATTTATGGTGTCACTCTGCTGGTACTATTTATGGTGTCACTCTGCTGGTAGTATTTATGGTGTCACTCTGTTGGTACTATTTATGGTGTCACTCTGTTGGTACTATTTATGGTGTCACTCTGTTGGTACTATTTATGGTGTCACTCTGCTGGTACTATTTATGGTGTCACTCTGTTCGTAGTATTTATGGTGTCACTCTGCTGGTACTATTTATGGTGTCACTCTGCTGGTAGTATTTATGGTGTCACTCTGTTGGTACTATTTATGGTGTCACTCTGCTGGTACTATTTATGGTGTCACTCTGCTGGTAGTATTTATGGTGTCACTCTGTTGGTACTATTTATGGTGTCACTCTGTTGGTAGTATTTATGGTGTCACTCTGTTGGTAGTATTTATGGTGTCACTCTGCTGGTAGTATTTATGGTGTCACTCTGTTGGTACTATTTATGGTGTCACTCTGTTGGTAGTATTTATGGTGTCACTCTGTTGGTACTATTTATGGTGTCACTCTGCTGGTAATATTTATGGTGTCACTCTGCTGATAGTATTTATGGTGTCACTCTGCTGGTACTATTTATGGTGTCACTCTGCTGGTACTATTTATGGTGTCACTCTGCTGATACTATTTATGGTGTCACTCTGTTCGTAGTATTTATGGTGTCACTCTGCTGGTAGTATTTATGGTGTCACTCTGCTGGTACTATTTATGGTGTCACTCTGTTGGTACTATTTATGGTGTCACTCTGCTGGTACTATTTATGGTGTCACTCTGCTGGTAGTATTTATGGTGTCACTCTGCTGGTAATATTTATGGTGTCACTCTGCTGGTACTATTTATGGTGTCACTCTGTTGGTAGTATTTATGGTGTCACTCTGTTGGTACTATTTATGGTGTTACTCTGCTGGTACTATTTATGGTGTCACTCTGCTGGTAGTATTTATGGTGTCACTCTGTTGGTAGTATTTATGGTGTCACTCTGCTGGTAGTATTTATGGTGTCACTCTGTTGGTACTATTTATGGTGTCACTCTGTTGGTACTATTTATGGTGTCACTCTGCTGGTAGTATTTATGGTGTCACTCTGTTGGTAGTATTTGTGGTGTCACTCTGCTGGTAGTATTTATGGTGTCACTCTGTTGGTACTATTTATGGTGTCACTCTGTTGGTACTATTTATGGTGTCACTCTGCTGGTACTATTTATGGTGTCACTCTGCTGGTAGTATTTATGGTGTCACTCTGTTGGTACTATTTATGGTGTCACTCTGTTGGTACTATTTATGGTGTCACTCTGCTGGTACTATTTATGGTGTCACTCTGCTGGTAGTATTTATGGTGTCACTCTGTTGGTACTATTTATGGTGTCACTCTGCTGGTAGTATTTATGGTGTCACTCTGTTGGTACTATTTATGGTGTCACTCTGCTAGTACTATTTATGGTGTCACTCTGTTGGTACTATTTATGGTGTCACTCTGCTGGTAGTATTTATGGTGTCACTCTGCTGGTAGTATTTATGGTGTCACTCTGCTGGTAGTATTTATGGTGTCACTCTGTTGGTACTATTTATGGTGTCACTCTGTTGGTACTATTTATGGTGTCACTCTGCTTGTAGTATTTATGGTGTCACTCTGCTGGTAGTATTTATGGTGTCACTCTGTTGGTAGTATTTATGGTGTCACTCTGTTGGTACTATTTATGGTGTCACTCTGTTGGTAGTATTTATGGTGTCACTCTGTTGGTACTATTTATGGTGTCACTCTGTTGGTAGTATTTATGGTGTCACTCTGCTGGTAGTATTTATGGTGTCACTCTGCTGATAGTATTTATGGTGTCACTCTGTTGGTAGTATTTATGGTGTCACTCTGTTGGTACTATTTATGGTGTCACTCTGCTGGTACTATTTATGGTGTCACTCTGCTGGTAGTATTTATGGTGTCACTCTGCTGGTAGTATTTATGGTGTCACTCTGTTGGTAGTATTTATGGTGTCACTCTGTTCGTAGTATTTATGGTGTCACTCTGCTGGTACTATTTATGGTGTGACTCTGCTGGTACTATTTATGGTGTCACTCTGCTGGTACTATTTATGGTGTCACTCTGCTGGTACTATTTATGTTGTCACTCTGTTCGTAGTATTTATGGTGTCACTCTGCTGGTACTATTTATGGTGTCACTCTGCTGGTACTATTTATGTTGTCACTCTGTTCGTAGTATTTATGGTGTCACTCTGCTGGTACTATTTATGGTGTCACTCTGTTGGTACTATTTATGGTGTCACTCTGTTGGTACTATTTATGGTGTCACTCTGCTGGTACTATTTATGGTGTCACTCTGTTCGTAGTATTTATGGTGTCACTCTGCTGGTACTATTTATGGTGTCACTCTGCTGGTAATATTTATGGTGTCACTCTGTTGGTACTATTTATGGTGTCACTCTGCTGGTACTATTTATGGTGTCACTCTGCTGGTAGTATTTATGGTGTCACTCTGCTGGTACTATTTATGGTGTCACTCTGCTGGTAGTATTTATGGTGTCACTTTGTTGGTACTATTTATGGTGTCACTCTGTTGGTACTATTTATGGTGTCACTCTGCTGGTACTATTTATGGTGTCACTCTGCTGGTACTATTTATGGTGTCACTCTGTTCGTAGTATTTATGGTGTCACTCTGCTGGTAGTATTTATGGTGTCACTCTGTTGGTACTATTTATGGTGTCACTCTGTTGGTAGTATTTATGGTGTCACTCTGCTGGTACTATTTATGGTGTCACTCTGTTGGTAGTATTTATGGGGTCACTCTGTTGGTACTATTTATGGTGTCACTTTGCTGGTAGTATTTATGGTGTCACTCTGTTGGTACTATTTATGGTGTCACTCTGCTGGTACTATTTATGGTGTCACTCTGCTGGTAGTATTTATGGTGTCACTCTGCTGGTACTATTTATGGTGTCACTTTGCTGGTAGTATTTATGGTGTCACTCTGCTGGTACTATTTATGGTGTCACTCTGTTGGTAATATTTATGGTGTCACTCTGTTGGTAGTATTTATGGTGTCACTCTGTTGGTAGTATTTATGGTGTCACTCTGTTGGTAGTATTTATGGTGTCACTCTGCTGGTAGTATTTATGGTGTCACTCTGCTGGTAGTATTTATGCTGTCACTCTGTTGGTAGTATTTATGGTGTCACTCTGCTGGTAGTATTTATGGTGTCACTCTGCTGGTAGTATTTATGGTGTCACTCTGTTGGTAGTATTTATGGTGTCACTCTGTTGGTAGTATTTATGGTGTCACTCTGCTGGTAGTATTTATGGTGTCACTCTGTTGGTAGTATTTATGGTGTCACTCTGTTGGTAGTATTTATGGTGTCACTCTGTTGGTAGTATTTATGGTGTCACTCTGTTGGTACTATTTATGGTGTCACTCTGTTGGTACTATTTATGGTGTCACTCTGCTGGTACTATTTATGGTGTCACTCTGCTGGTAGTATTTATGGTGTCACTCTGCTGGTAGTATTTATGGTGTCACTCTGTTGGTACTATTTATGGTGTCACTCTGTTGGTACTATTTATGGTGTCACTCTGCTGGTAGTATTTATGGTGTCACTCTGCTGGTACTATTTATGGTGTCACTCTGCTGGTACTATTTATGGTGTCACTCTGCTGGTAGTATTTATGATGTCACTCTGCTGGTACTATTTATGGTGTCACTCTGCTGGTAGTATTTATGGTGTCACTCTGTTGGTACTATTTATGGTGTCACTCTGCTGGTAGTATTTATGGTGTCACTCTGTTGGTACTATTTATGGTGTCACTCTGCTGGTACTATTTATGGTGTCACTCTGCTGGTAGTATTTATGGTGTCACTCTGTTGGTACTATTTATGGTGTCACTCTGCTGGTACTATTTATGGTGTCACTCTGTTGGTACTATTTATGGTGTCACTCTGTTGGTACTATTTATGGTGTCACTCTGCTGGTACTATTTATGGTGTCACTCTGCTGGTACTATTTATGGTGTCACTCTGTTGGTAATATTTATGGTGTCACTCTGTTGGTAGTATTTATGGTGTCACTCTGTTGGTAGTATTTATGGTGTCACTCTGCTGGTAGTATTTATGGTGTCACTCTGTTGGTAGTATTTATGGTGTCACTCTGTTGGTAGTATTTATGGTGTCACTCTGCTGGTACTATTTGTGGTGTCACTCTGCTGGTAGTATTTATGGTGTCACTCTGCTGGTACTATTTATGGTGTCACTCTGCTGGTAGTATTTATGGTGTCACTCTGTTGGTACTATTTATGGTGTCACTCTGCTGGTACTATTTATGGTGTCACTCTGCTGGTAGTATTTATGGTGTCACTCTGTTGGTACTATTTATGGTGTCACTCTGCTGGTACTATTTATGGTGTCACTCTGCTGGTAGTATTTATGGTGTCACTCTGTTGGTACTATTTATGGTGTCACTCTGTTGGTAGTATTTATGGTGTCACTCTGTTGGTACTATTTATGGTGTCACTCTGTTGGTAGTATTTATGGTGTCACTCTGTTGGTAGTATTTATGGTGTCACTCTGTTGGTAGTATTTATGGTGTCACTCTGCTGATAGTATTTATGGTGTCACTCTGTTGGTACTATTTATGGTGTCACTCTGTTGGTAGTATTTATGGTGTCACTCTGTTGGTACTATTTATGGTGTCACTCTGTTGGTAGTATTTATGGTGTCACTCTGTTGGTAGTATTTATGGTGTCACTCTGTTGGTAGTATTTATGGTGTCACTCTGCTGATAGTATTTATGGTGTCACTCTGTTGGTACTATTTATGGTGTCACTCTGTTCGTAGTATTTATGGTGTCACTCTGTTGGTAATATTTATGGTGTCACTCTGTTGGTAGTATTTATGGTGTCACTCTGCTGGTAGTATTTATGCTGTCACTCTGTTGGTAGTATTTATGGTGTCACTCTGTTGGTAATATTTATGCTGTCACTCTGCTGATAGTATTTATGGTGTCACTCTGCTGGTAGTATTTATGGTGTCACTCTGTTGGTACTATTTATGGTGTCACTCTGCTGGTAGTATTTATGGTGTCACTCTGTTGGTACTATTTATGGTGTCACTCTGCTGGTACTATTTATGGTGTCACTCTGCTGGTACTATTTATGGTGTCACTCTGCTGGTAGTATTTATGATGTCACTCTGCTGGTACTATTTATGGTGTCACTCTGCTGGTAGTATTTATGGTGTCACTCTGTTGGTACTATTTATGGTGTCACTCTGCTGGTACTATTTATGGTGTCACTCTGTTGGTACTATTTATGGTGTCACTCTGTTGGTAGTATTTATGGTGTCACTCTGTTGGTACTATTTATGGTGTCACTCTGCTGGTACTATTTATGGTGTCACTCTGCTGGTAGTATTTATGATGTCACTCTGCTGGTACTATTTATGGTGTCACTCTGCTGGTAGTATTTATGGTGTCACTCTGTTGGTACTATTTATGGTGTCACTCTGCTGGTAGTATTTATGGTGTCACTCTGTTGGTACTATTTATGGTGTCACTCTGCTGGTACTATTTATGGTGTCACTCTGCTGGTAGTATTTATGGTGTCACTCTGTTGGTACTATTTATGGTGTCACTCTGCTGGTACTATTTATGGTGTCACTCTGTTGGTACTATTTATGGTGTCACTCTGTTGGTACTATTTATGGTGTCACTCTGCTGGTACTATTTATGGTGTCACTCTGCTGGTACTATTTATGGTGTCACTCTGTTGGTAATATTTATGGTGTCACTCTGTTGGTAGTATTTATGGTGTCACTCTGTTGGTAGTATTTATGGTGTCACTCTGTTGGTAGTATTTATGGTGTCACTCTGTTGGTAGTATTTATGGTGTCACTCTGTTGGTAGTATTTATGCTGTCACTCTGCTGGTAGTATTTATGGTGTCACTCTGTTGGTAGTATTTATGGTGTCACTCTGTTGGTAGTATTTATGGTGTCACTCTGCTGGTACTATTTGTGGTGTCACTCTGCTGGTAGTATTTATGGTGTCACTCTGCTGGTACTATTTATGGTGTCACTCTGCTGGTAGTATTTATGGTGTCACTCTGTTGGTACTATTTATGGTGTCACTCTGCTGGTACTATTTATGGTGTCACTCTGCTGGTAGTATTTATGGTGTCACTCTGTTGGTACTATTTATGGTGTCACTCTGCTGGTACTATTTATGGTGTCACTCTGCTGGTAGTATTTATGGTGTCACTCTGTTGGTACTATTTATGGTGTCACTCTGTTGGTAGTATTTATGGTGTCACTCTGTTGGTACTATTTATGGTGTCACTCTGTTGGTAGTATTTATGGTGTCACTCTGTTGGTAGTATTTATGGTGTCACTCTGCTGATAGTATTTATGGTGTCACTCTGCTGGTACTATTTATGGTGTCACTCTGTTCGTAGTATTTATGGTGTCACTCTGTTGGTAATATTTATGGTGTCACTCTGTTGGTAGTATTTATGGTGTCACTCTGCTGGTAGTATTTATGCTGTCACTCTGTTGGTAGTATTTATGGTGTCACTCTGTTGGTAATATTTATGCTGTCACTCTGCTGATAGTATTTATGGTGTCACTCTGTTGGTAGTATTTATGGTGTCACTCTGCTGGTAGTATTTATGGTGTCACTCTGTTGGTAGTATTTATGGTGTCACTCTGCTGATAGTATTTATGGTGTCACTCTGTTGGTACTATTTATGGTGTCACTCTGTTCGTAGTATTTATGGTGTCACTCTGTTGGTAATATTTATGGTGTCACTCTGTTGGTAATATTTATGCTGTCACTCTGCTGGTAGTATTTATGGTGTCACTCTGTTGGTAATATTTATGGTGTCACTCTGCTGGTACTATTTATGGTGTCACTCTGCTGGTAGTATTTATGGTGTCACTCTGTTGGTAATATTTATGCTGTCACTCTGTTGGTAGTATTTATGGTGTCACTCTGTTGGTAGTATTTATGGTGTCACTCTGCTGGTAGTATTTATGCTGTCACTCTGTTGGTAGTATTTATGGTGTCACTCTGCTGGTACTATTTATGGTGTTACTCTGCTGGTAGTATTTATGGTGTCACTCTGTTGGTACTATTTATGGTGTCACTCTGCTGGTACTATTTATGGTGTCACTCTGTTCGTAGTATTTATGGTGTCACTCTGCTGGTAGTATTTATGGTGTCACTCTGCTGGTACTATTTATGGTGTCACTCTGTTCGTAGTATTTATGGTGTCACTCTGCTGGTAGTATTTATGGTGTCACTCTGCTGGTACTATTTATGGTGTCACTCTGCTGGTACTATTTATGGTGTCACTCTGTTGGTACTATTTATGGTGTCACTCTGCTGGTACTATTTATGGTGTCACTCTGCTGGTAGTATTTATGGTGTCACTCTGCTGGTACTATTTATGGTGTCACTCTGCTGGTAGTATTTATGGTGTCACTCTGCTGGTAATATTTATGGTGTTACTCTGCTGGTACTATTTATGGTGTCACTCTGCTGGTAGTATTTATGGTGTCACTCTGCTGGTACTATTTATGGTGTCACTCTGTTGGTACTATTTATGGTGTCACTCTGTTGGTACTATTTATGGTGTCACTCTGCTGGTAGTATTTATGGTGTCACTCTGTTGGTATTATTTATGGTGTCACTCTGCTGGTACTATTTATGGTGTCACTCTGTTGGTACTATTTATGGTGTCACTCTGCTGGTAATATTTATGGTGTCACTCTGCTGGTAGTATTTATGGTGTCACTCTGTTGGTACTATTTATGGTGTCACTCTGCTGGTACTATTTATGGTGTCACTCTGCTGGTACTATTTATGGTGTCACTCTGTTGGTACTATTTATGGTGTCACTCTGCTGGTACTATTTATGGTGTCACTCTGCTGGTAATATTTATGGTGTCACTCTGCTGATACTATTTATGGTGTCACTCTGCTGGTAGTATTTATGGTGTCACTCTGTTGGTAGTATTTATGGTGTCACTCTGTTGGTAGTATTTATAGTGTCACTCTGCTGGTAATATTTATGGTGTCACTCTGTTGGTACTATTTATGGTGTCACTCTGTTGGTAGTATTTATGGTGTCACTCTGCTGGTAGTATTTATGGTGTCACTCTGTTGGTACTATTTATGGTGTCACTCTGTTGGTACTATTTATGGTGTCACTCTGTTGGTACTATTTATGGTGTCACTCTGCTGGTACTATTTATGGTGTCACTCTGTTGGTACTATTTATGGTGTCACTCTGTTGGTACTATTTATGGTGTCACTCTGTTGGTAGTATTTATGGTGTCACTCTGCTGGTAGTATTTATGGTGTCACTCTGCTGGTACTATTTATGGTGTCACTCTGTTGGTAGTATTTATGGTGTCACTCTGTTGGTAGTATTTATGGTGTCACTCTGCTGGTAGTATTTATGGTGTCACTCTGCTGGTAGTATTTATGGTGTCACTCTGCTGGTAGTATTTATGGTGTCACTCTGTTGGTACTATTTATGGTGTCACTCTGCTGGTAGTATTTATGGTGTCACTCTGCTGATAGTATTTATGGTGTCACTCTGTTGATACTATTTATGGTGTCACTCTGTTGGTACTATTTATGGTGTCACTCTGTTGGTACTATTTATGGTGTCACTCTGTTGGTAGTATTTATGGTGTCACTCTGCTGGTACTATTTATGGTGTCACTCTGTTGGTACTATTTATGGTGTCACTCTGCTGGTACTATTTATGTTGTCACTCTGTTCGTAGTATTTATGGTGTCACTCTGTTGGTACTATTTATGGTGTCACTCTGTTGGTACTATTTATGGTGTCACTCTGTTGGTAGTATTTATGGTGTCACTCTGCTGGTAGTATTTATGGTGTCACTCTGTTGGTACTATTTATGGTGTCACTCTGCTGGTACTATTTATGGTGTCACTCTGTTGGTACTATTTATGGTGTCACTCTGTTGGTAGTATTTATGGTGTCACTCTGCTGGTAGTATTTATGGTGTCACTCTGTTGGTAGTATTTATGGTGTCACTCTGCTGGTAGTATTTATGGTGTCACTCTGTTGGTACTATTTATGGTGTCACTCTGCTGGTAGTATTTATGGTGTCACTCTGTTGGTACTATTTATGGTGTCACTCTGCTGGTACTATTTATGGTGTCACTCTGTTGGTACTATTTATGGTGTCACTCTGTTGGTAGTATTTATGGTGTCACTCTGTTGGTAGTATTTATGGTGTCACTCTGCTGGTAGTATTTATGGTGTCACTCTGTTGGTACTATTTATGGTGTCACTCTGTTGGTAGTATTTATGGTGTCACTCTGTTGGTAGTATTTATGGTGTCACTCTGTTGGTACTATTTATGGTGTCACTCTGTTGGTAGTATTTATGGTGTCACTCTGTTGGTAGTATTTATGGTGTCACTCTGCTGGTAGTATTTATGGTGTCACTCTGTTGGTACTATTTATGGTGTCACTCTGTTGGTAGTATTTATGGTGTCACTCTGCTGGTAGTATTTATGGTGTCACTCTGTTGGTACTATTTATGGTGTCACTCTGCTGGTAGTATTTATGGTGTCACTCTGTTGGTACTATTTATGGTGTCACTCTGTTGGTAGTATTTATGGTGTCACTCTGCTGGTAGTATTTATGGTGTCACTCTGCTGGTACTATTTATGGTGTCACTCTGCTGGTAGTATTTATGGTGTCACTCTGTTGGTAATATTTATGGTGTCACTCTGTTGGTACTATTTATGGTGTCACTCTGCTGGTAGTATTTATGGTGTCACTCTGTTGGTATTATTTATGGTGTCACTCTGTTGGTACTATTTATGGTGTCACTCTGTTGGTAGTATTTATGGTGTCACTCTGTTGGTAGTATTTATGGTGTCACTCTGCTGGTAGTATTTATGGTGTCACTCTGCTGATAGTATTTATGGTGTCACTCTGCTGGTAGTATTTATGGTGTCACTCTGCTGGTAGTATTTATGGTGTCACTCTGCTGGTAGTATTTATGGTGTCACTCTGCTGGTAGTATTTATGGTGTCACTCTGCTGATAGTATTTATGGTGTCACTCTGCTGGTAGTATTTATGGTGTCACTCTGCTGGTAGTATTTATGGTGTCACTCTGCTGGTAGTATTTATGGTGTCACTCTGCTGGTAGTATTTATGGTGTCACTCTGTTGGTAGTATTTATGGTGTCACTCTGCTGGTAGTATTTATGGTGTCACTCTGCTGATAGTATTTATGGTGTCACTCTGTTGGTAGTATTTATGGTGTCACTCTGCTGGTACTATTTATGGTGTCACTCTGCTGGTACTATTTATGGTGTCACTCTGCTGGTAGTATTTATGGTGTCACTCAGTTGGTACTATTTATGGTGTCACTCTGCTGGTACTATTTATGGTGTCACTCAGTTGGTAGTATTTATGGTGTCACTCTGTTGGTAGTATTTATGGTGTCACTCTGCTGGTAGTATTTATGGTGTCACTCTGCTGGTACTATTTATGGTGTCACTCTGCTGGTAGTATTTATGGTGTCACTCTGCTGGTACTATTTATGGTGTCACTCAGTTGGTAGTATTTATGGTGTCACTCTGTTGGTACTATTTATGGTGTCACTCTGTTGGTACTATTTATGGTGTCACTCTGCTGGTAGTATTTATGGTGTCACTCTGCTGGTAGTATTTATGGTGTCACTCTGCTGGTACTATTTATGGTGTCACTCTGCTGGTACTATTTATGGTGTCACTCTGCTGGTACTATTTATGGTGTCACTGCTGGTACTATTTATGGTGTCACTCTGCTGGTAGTATTTATGGTGTCACTCTGCTGGTAGTATTTATGGTGTCACTCTGTTGGTACTATTTATGGTGTCACTCTGTTGGTACTATTTATGGTGTCACTCTGCTGGTACTATTTATGGTGTCACTCTGCTGGTACTATTTATGGTGTCACTCTGTTGGTAATATTTATGGTGTCACTCTGTTGGTACTATTTATGGTGTCACTCTGCTGGTAATATTTATGGTGTCACTCTGTTGGTAGTATTTATGGTGTCACTCTACTGGTAGTATTTATGGTGTCACTCTGTTGGTACTATTTATGGTGTCACTCTGTTGGTACTATTTATGGTGTCACTCTGCTGGTACTATTTATGGTGTCACTCTGCTGGTACTATTTATGGTGTCACTCTGCTGGTAATATTTATGGTGTCACTCTGTTGGTACTATTTATGGTGTCACTCTGCTGGTAATATTTATGGTGTCACTCTGTTGGTACTATTTATGGTGTCACTCTGCTGGTACTATTTATGGTGTCACTCTGCTGGTACTATTTATGGTGTCACTCTGCTGGTAATATTTATGGTGTCACTCTGTTGGTACTATTTATGGTGTCACTCTGCTGGTACTATTTATGGTGTCACTCTGTTGGTACTATTTATGGTGTCACTCTGCTGGTATTATTTATGGTGTCACTCTGTTGGTACTATTTATGGTGTCACTCTGTTGGTAGTATTTATGGTGTCACTCTGCTGGTACTATTTATGGTGTCACTCTGTTGGTACTATTTATGGTGTCACTCTGTTGGTAGTATTTATGGTGTCACTCTGTTGGTAGTATTTATGGTGTCACTCTGCTGGTAATATTTATGGTGTCACTCTGTTGGTACTATTTATGGTGTCACTCTGCTGGTACTATTTATGGTGTCACTCTGTTGGTACTATTTATGGTGTCACTCTGCTGGTATTATTTATGGTGTCACTCTGTTGGTACTATTTATGGTGTCACTCTGTTGGTAGTATTTATGGTGTCACTCTGCTGGTACTATTTATGGTGTCACTCTGTTGGTACTATTTATGGTGTCACTCTGTTGGTAGTATTTATGGTGTCACTCTGCTGGTACTATTTATGGTGTCACTCTGTTGGTAGTATTTATGGTGTCACTCTGCTGGTACTATTTATGGTGTCACTCTGCTGGTACTATTTATGGTGTCACTCTGCTGGTAGTATTTATGGTGTCACTCTGTTGGTACTATTTATGGTGTCACTCTGTTGGTACTATTTATGGTGTCACTCTGTTGGTACTATTTATGGTGTCACTCTGCTGGTACTATTTATGGTGTCACTCTGCTGGTACTATTTATGGTGTCACTCTGCTGGTACTATTTATGGTGTCACTCTGTTGGTAATATTTATGGTGTCACTCTGTTGGTACTATTTATGGTGTCACTCTGCTGGTACTATTTATGGTGTCACTCTGCTGGTAGTATTTATGGTGTCACTCTGCTGGTAGTATTTATGGTGTCACTCTGTTGGTACTATTTATGGTGTCACTCTGTTGGTAGTATTTATGGTGTCACTCTGTTGGTAGTATTTATGGTGTCACTCTGCTGGTACTATTTATGGTGTCACTCTGTTGGTACTATTTATGGTGTCACTCTGCTGGTAGTATTTATGGTGTCACTCTGCTGGTAGTATTTATGGTGTCACTCTGCTGGTACTATTTATGGTGTCACTCTGCTGGTACTATTTATGGTGTCACTCTGTTGGTAGTATTTATGGTGTCACTCTGCTGGTAGTATTTATGGTGTCACTCTGCTGGTACTATTTATGGTGTCACTCTGCTGGTAGTATTTATGGTGTCACTCTGCTGGTACTATTTATGGTGTCACTCTGTTGGTACTATTTATGGTGTCACTCTGCTGGTAGTATTTATGGTGTCACTCTGCTGGTAGTATTTATGGTGTCACTCTGTTGGTACTATTTATGGTGTCACTTTGTTGGTAGTATTTATGGTGTCACTCTGCTGGTAGTATTTATGGTGTCACTCTGCTGGTAGTATTTATGGTGTCACTCTGTTGGTAATATTTATGGTGTCACTCTGTTGGTAGTATTTATGGTGTCACTCTGCTGGTACTATTTATGGTGTCACTCTGCTGGTAGTATTTATGGTGTCACTCTGCTGGTAGTATTTATGGTGTCACTCTGCTGGTACTATTTATGGTGTCACTCTGCTGGTACTATTTATGGTGTCACTCTGCTGGTACTATTTATGGTGTCACTCTGCTGGTACTATTTATGGTGTCACTCTGCTGGTAGTATTTATGGTGTCACTCTGCTGGTAATATTTATGGTGTCACTCTGCTGGTAGTATTTATGGTGTCACTGCTGGTAGTATTTATGGTGTCACTCTGCTGGTACTATTTATGGTGTCACTCTGCTGGTACTATTTATGGTGTCACTCTGCTGGTACTATTTATGGTGTCACTCTGCTGGTAGTATTTATGGTGTCACTCTGCTGGTAGTATTTATGGTGTCACTCTGTTGGTACTATTTATGGTGTCACTCTGTTGGTAGTATTTATGGTGTCACTCTGCTGGTACTATTTATGGTGTCACTCTGTTGGTACTATTTATGGTGTCACTCTGCTGGTACTATTTATGGTGTCACTCTGCTGGTACTATTTATGGTGTCACTCTGCTGGTAGTATTTATGGTGTCACTCTGCTGGTAGTATTTATGGTGTCACTCTGCTGGTAGTATTTATGGTGTCACTCTGCTGGTAGTATTTATGGTGTCACTCTGCTGGTAGTATTTATGGTGTCACTCTGCTGGTACTATTTATGGTGTCACTCTGCTGGTAGTATTTATGGTGTCACTCTGCTGGTAGTATTTATGGTGTCACTCTGTTGGTACTATTTATGGTGTCACTCTGCTGGTAGTATTTATGGTGTCACTCTGCTGGTACTATTTATGGTGTCACTCTGCTGGTACTATTTATGGTGTCACTCTGCTGGTAGTATTTATGGTGTCACTCTGCTGGTACTATTTATGGTGTCACTCTGCTGGTAGTATTTATGGTGTCACTCTGCTGGTAGTATTTATGGTGTCACTCTGCTGGTACTATTTATGGTGTCACTCTGCTGGTACTATTTATGGTGTCACTCTGCTGGTACTATTTATGGTGTCACTCTGCTGGTAGTATTTATGGTGTCACTCTGTTGGTACTATTTATGGTGTCACTCTGCTGGTAGTATTTATGGTGTCACTCTGCTGGTAGTATTTATGGTGTCACTCTGTTGGTAGTATTTATGGTGTCACTCTGCTGGTACTATTTATGGTGTCACTCTGTTGGTAGTATTTATGGTGTCACTCTGCTGGTAGTATTTATGGTGTCACTCTGCTGGTAGTATTTATGGTGTCACTCTGCTGGTACTATTTATGGTGTCACTCTGCTGGTAATATTTATGGTGTCACTCTGTTGGTAGTATTTATGGTGTCACTCTGTTGGTACTTTTTATGGTGTCACTCTGTTGGTACTATTTATGGTGTCACTCTGTTGGTAGTATTTATGGTGTCACTCTGTTGGTACTATTTATGGTGTCACTCTGCTGGTAGTATTTATGGTGTCACTCTGTTGGTACTATTTATGGTGTCACTATGTTGGTAGTATTTATGGTGTCACTCTGCTGGTACTATTTATGGTGTCACTCTGCTGGTACTATTTATGGTGTCACTCTGCTGGTACTATTTATGGTGTCACTCTGTTGGTAGTATTTATGGTGTCACTCTGCTGGTACTATTTATGGTGTCACTCTGCTGGTACTATTTATGGTGTCACTCTGCTGGTACTATTTATGGTGTCACTCTGCTGGTAGTATTTATGGTGTCACTCAGTTGGTAGTATTTATGGTGTCACTCTGTTGGTAGTATTTATGGTGTCACTCTGCTGGTAGTATTTATGGTGTCACTCTGCTGGTACTATTTATGGTGTCACTCTGTTGGTACTATTTATGGTGTCACTCTGCTGGTACTATTTATGGTGTCACTCTGCTGGTGTCACTCTGCTGGTACTATTTATGGTGTCACTCTGCTGGTACTATTTATGGTGTCACTCTGCTGGTAGTATTTATGGTGTCACTCTGCTGGTAGTATTTATGGTGTCACTCTGTTGGTACTATTTATGGTGTCACTCTGCTGGTAGTATTTATGGTGTCACTCTGCTGGTAGTATTTATGGTGTCACTCTGCTGGTACTATTTATGGTGTCACTCTGCTGGTACTATTTATGGTGTTAGGAGTATTTTGTGTCGTGGGTATTGGGGCACACCTTCTGACTTGCACGTGCGCACTGATGGTAGGCAGCTTGATTTCCTGGTTGATTAGTCTGTCCTCCCATTTGCACCTGGGAGGAGTGGTCTCTACTCTGTATTTAAACCCATGCCTCCCATGGTTCTGTGCTGAGTGTCGCTTTTACAGAGCTAGGCCTTAGCAGGAGGAGTAGGTGGTTATCTTGGATAGAGGAAGTTCCGTGGTTGGTTTTTGGGAGGCTTTGGGTGAACAAGTTGGTTTGTGTGTTTTCCCTTCTGTGTTCACCAATCCTCCCTCCGTGTATAATTGACTGTGTGAGTGAATTGCCTTATCCTTTGATTTCTACTCAGTTTCCCTGTGTTTGTTTCCTAGTGTACGGTTCCTTCCCATATTGGTTTGGGGAATTCCTTTCCTACATGTTTCCTGTGTGCTGCTTGTGTTGTTAGTCAGCGCACACCCTTGTCAGTCCCTGTCAGTAGCAGCTTCACTTGTTCGTTAGGGGTGACCCCCTTTAGTCTCCAGTCCCTAGAGATCTTATAGGGCATTCCTTCTCCCACTTCCCTCTAGGCCTACGGTGTCAGTGAGAGAGGAGCTGTCGGGGTCAGGCTTAGCCTGAGTACAGCCGACCCACACCCGTGAGGCAGGGACCGGGATAGCTAGTGGGAGTAGTGCAGGGCGAGATTCCCTACTGCTATCCCTTAGCCCCGTTGCAGCTACCTGGACTGACATAACATATGGTGTCACTCTGTTGGTACTATTTATGGTGTCACTCTGCTGGTACTATTTATGGTGTCACTCTGCTGGTAGTATTTATGGTGTCACTCTGCTGGTAGTATTTATGGTGTCACTCTGCTGGTA
This sequence comes from Leptodactylus fuscus, assembly GCF_031893055.1. NCBI lineage: Eukaryota > Metazoa > Chordata > Amphibia > Anura > Leptodactylidae > Leptodactylus > Leptodactylus fuscus. The sequence continues at coordinate 21,182,430 of NC_134269.1, read as the reverse complement.
GTATTTATGGTGTCACTCTGCTGGTAGTATTTATGGTGTCACTCTGCTGGTACTATTTATGGTGTCACTCTGCTGGTAGTATTTATGGTGTCACTCTGCTGGTAGTATTTATGGTGTCACTCTGTTGGTAGTATTTATGGTGTCACTCTGTTGGTACTATTTATGGTGTCACTCTGCTGGTAGTATTTATGGTGTCACTCTGTTGGTACTATTTATGGTGTCACTCTGCTGGTAGTATTTATGGTGTCACTCTGCTGATAGTATTTATGGTGTCACTCTGTTGGTACTATTTATGGTGTCACTCTGTTGGTACTATTTATGGTGTCACTCTGTTGGTACTATTTATGGTGTCACTCTGTTGGTACTATTTATGGTGTCACTCTGCTGGTACTATTTATGGTGTCACTCTGCTGGTAGTATTTATGGTGTCACTCTGTTGGTAGTATTTATGGTGTCACTCTGTTGGTACTATTTATGGTGTCACTCTGCTGGTAGTATTTATGGTGTCACTCTGTTGGTACTATTTATGGTGTCACTCTGCTGGTAGTATTTATGGTGTCACTCTGCTGGTAGTATTTATGGTGTCACTCTGCTGGTAGTATTTATGGTGTCACTCTGCTGGTACTATTTATGGTGTCACTCTGCTGGTAGTATTTATGGTGTCACTCTGCTGGTAGTATTTATGGTGTCACTCTGTTGGTACTATTTATGGTGTCACTCTGCTGGTACTATTTATGGTGTCACTCTGCTGGTAGTATTTATGGTGTCACTCTGCTGGTAGTATTTATGGTGTCACTCTGCTGGTACTATTTATGGTGTCACTCTGCTGGTAGTATTTATGGTGTCACTCTGCTGGTAGTATTTATGGTGTCACTCTGCTGATAGTATTTATGGTGTCACTCTGTTGGTAGTATTTATGGTGTCACTCTGTTGGTACTATTTATGGTGTCACTCTGCTGGTAGTATTTATGGTGTCACTCTGCTGATAGTATTTATGGTGTCACTCTGCTGGTAGTATTTATGGTGTCACTCTGCTGATAGTATTTATGGTGTCACTCTGCTGGTACTATTTATGGTGTCACTCTGCTGATAGTATTTATGGTGTCACTCTGTTGGTAGTATTTATGGTGTCACTCTGTTGGTAGTATTTATGGTGTCACTCTGCTGGTACTATTTATGGTGTCACTCTGCTGGTAGTATTTATGGTGTCACTCTGTTGGTAATATTTATGGTGTCACTCTGCTGGTACTATTTATGGTGTCACTCTGCTGGTAGTATTTATGGTGTCACTCTGTTGGTAGTATTTATGGTGTCACTCTGCTGATAGTATTTATGGTGTCACTCTGTTGGTAGTATTTATGGTGTCACTCTGCTGATAGTATTTATGGTGTCACTCTGCTGGTAGTATTTATGGTGTCACTCTGTTGGTACTATTTATGGTGTCACTCTGCTGGTAGTATTTATGGTGTCACTCTGCTGGTAGTATTTATGGTGTCACTCTGTTGGTAGTATTTATGGTGTCACTCTGCTGGTAGTATTTATGGTGTCACTCTGCTGGTAGTATTTATGGTGTCACTCTGTTGGTACTATTTATGGTGTCACTCTGCTGGTAGTATTTATGGTGTCACTCTGCTGGTAATATTTATGGTGTCACTCTGCTGGTACTATTTATGGTGTCACTCTGCTGGTAGTATTTATGGTGTCACTCTGCTGGTAGTATTTATGGTGTCACTCTGTTGGTACTATTTATGGTGTCACTCTGCTGGTAGTATTTATGGTGTCACTCTGCTGGTAGTATTTATGGTGTCACTCTGCTGGTACTATTTATGGTGTCACTCTGCTGGTACTATTTATGGTGTCACTCTGCTGGTACTATTTATGGTGTCACTCTGCTGGTAGTATTTATGGTGTCACTCTGCTGGTACTATTTATGGTGTCACTCTGCTGGTACTATTTATGGTGTCACTCTGCTGGTAGTATTTATGGTGTCACTCTGCTGGTACTATTTATGGTGTCACTCTGCTGGTAGTATTTATGGTGTCACTCTGTTGGTAGTATTTATGGTGTCACTCTGTTGGTACTATTTATGGTGTCACTCTGCTGGTACTATTTATGGTGTCACTCTGCTGGTACTATTTATGGTGTCACTCTGCTGGTACTATTTATGGTGTCACTCTGCTTGGTTAGACTTGAATCCCAAATTGTATGATATTTGAAGGGGTTAGATAACATGGCTGCTTTCTTCTTCTGAGGAAGTGACATCACATCTGTTGGTTACATAAACGGGATGTGATGTCACTTCCTGAGAAGAAGGCAGCAGCCATGTTTTCTAATCCTGGATAACCCCTTTAACATCATGCCCATGTCCAAATTGCCCCACAATGATGCATTTGATGTGGATTTACATAAACTCACCCCTTTCATGATTCAGTTTAGGGGTACAAGCTCTTGACAATAAGGTGGCCTTGTAATACCAGGTACAGCCAGTAGATAAGAGTGGCGCTGTTTCTAAGTGAAAGCTGTCACGTCTTTCTCATATCATGCAATCAACTTAACAACCATTGGTTAGAGCAGATCTAGTGTGTATTGATCTATGGAGGTGGTGCCTTGATGACTTTCAATATTTTTACCAGATTTGGGGCAAAACCAGTGACTTTTAGGGTTGGAGTTGCAATTTGGAAAGATTCTGCAATCTCTGAGAACAGAAATGACGTTATAGCCAAATATTCAGATTTATTATATAGCAGTATAAAAACTTCAGGAATTGGACAAACATAAAACTGTAGGTCATGTAATAAGTTTGGGGAGTGCAGGTGTAGCATTCACAACAGAGCCCGGGGGCCTGAGGGGCCCCAAAAGCTTCTCGGCCACACAAGCAAACATCAGTATTGGTTACCAGTCAATGGTACATGGTAGGAGGATGGTGGGGGGAGATGAAACCCAATGGTGACTCTTGGTGTTCCCACTTGCAGTTAGTATATGGCACCTGGCTGGTTATCCCTTGGCCTGAAGACTTCACCTAAGATGCACTGACTCTAAGATTGCTGTTACCGTGTTTCCCCGAAAGTAAGACAGTGTCCTACATTCTTTTTACCCCCAAAAGTCCCACTATGTCTTATATTAGAAAAAAAATGACAGGGGTTGATGGATTGAAGCGGCGGCACGCGAGGAGTTAAGCGGCGGACGCCGGCCGCTTCCATACATTGCAATGGGAGCGCGCTATTCAAATAGTATTCGTTCATCTCTAACTTCAATTGTAACTTCTTACAATTGAAGTTAGAGATGTGCGAATACTACTTGAATAGCGCGCTCGCATTGCAATGTATGGAAGCGGCAGGCAAACTTTGCCGACGGCCGCCGCTTAAAGGGATTCTACCATTAAAAGAAGTTCTTTCCTCTGACCACGTCGGAATAGCCTTAAAAAAGGCTATTTGTCTCCTACCTTTTGCCATAGCCAGCGCCGCCTTCTTCCTGAGCTGTGTCCTCCCCTTCCGTGTCGTCTTCTTTGGGCGTCATGGATGACGTATGCGCAGTCGGCTCTGGCTGCGAGAGCCTGTTAGAGCCGACTGCGCATGCGTCATCCATGAGGCCCAAAGAAGACACAGACAGAGGGCGGACGCAGCTGAGGAAGAAGGAGGCGCTGGCTATGGCAAAAGGTAGGAGACGAATAGCCTTTTTTAAGGCTATTCCGACGTGGTCAGAGGAAAGAACTTCTTTTAATGGTAGAATCCCTTTAACTCCTCGCGTGCCGAGCGCTTCCATTCATTTCAATGGAAGCGTGCCATTGAAATGAATAGAAGCGGCTGGCACGCGGGGGGTTAAGCGACCGCCGGCAAAGTCGGCGTGCCGCCGCTTTCAATCATATATAAGACGCTCCGGACAGCGCTGCGCCTTATAGTCCGGTTTGCCTTATCTATGAACCTAGACAGGACTATAAGGCGCTCATGGGTAATGCGCCTTATAGTCCTGCCTAGGTTCATATATAAGGCGCACCGAACTATAAGGCGCAGCACTGTCCGGTGCGCCTTATGTTTACTACGGTATGTCTTACTTTTACTTTTAGACATTTTCTATGTCTTACTTTTGGGGTACATCTTACATTAGCCCACCCCCCAAAAGTCCCACTACGTCTTACTATCGGGGGTGTCTTACTATCGGGGAAACACGGTACTAGTAGTGGGAAGCCCTGAAACTACGAGGACTAGGGGATCCCATGTCCTACTGCACGGGTTCAGACTGATTGGTTACGCCATCACTGAGCGGGCCCCCAGATATATCACTCACATATACAGTCCTATGAAAAAGTTTGGGCACCCCTATTAATCTTAATCATTTTTAGTTCTAAATATTTTGGTATTTGCAGCAGCCATTTCAGTTTGATATATCTAATAACTGATGGACACAGTAATATTTCAGGATTGAAATGAGGTTTATTGTACTAACAGAAAATGTGCAATATGCATTAAACCAAAATTTGACCGGTGCAAAAGTATGGGCACCTCAACAGAAAAGTGACATTAATATTTAGTAGATCCTCCTTTTGCAAAGATAACAGCCTCTAGTCGCTTCCTGTAGCTTTTAATCAGTTCCTGGATCCTGGATAAAGGTATTTTGGACAAACAATTCGCGTTCAGTTAAGTTAGATGGTCGCCGAGCATGGACAGCCCGCTTCAAATCATCCCACAGATGTTCAATGATATTCAGGTCTGGGGACTGGGATGGCCATTCCAGAACATTGTAATTGTTCCTCTGCATGAATGCCTGAGGATTTGGAGCGGTGTTTTGGATCATTGTCTTGCTGAAATATCCATCCCCGGCGTAACTTCAACTTCGTCACTGATTCTTGAACATTATTCTCAAGAATCTGCTGATACGGAGTGGAATCCATGCGACCCTCAACTTTAACAAGATTCCCGGTGCCGGCATTGGCTACACAGCCCCAAAGCATGATGGAACCTCCACCAAATTTTACAGTGGGTAGCAAGTGTTTTTCTTGGAATGCTGTTTCTTTTTGGACGCCATGCATAACGCCTTTTTTTTATAACCAAACAACTCAATTTTTGTTTCCAAAATGAAGTTGGCTTCTCCAAATGTGCTTTTTCATACCTCAGGCAACTCTATTTGTGGCGTACGTGCAGAAATGGCTTCCTTCTCATCACTCTCCCATACAGCTTCTATTTGTGCAAAGTGCGCTGTATAGTTGACCGATGCACAGTGACACCATCTGCAGCAAGATGATGCTGCAGCTCTTTGGAGGTGGTCTGTGGATTGTCCTTGACTGTTCTCACCATTCTTCTTCTCTGCCTTTCTGATATTTTTCTTGGCCTGCCACTTCTGGGCTTAACAAGAACTGTCCCTGTGGTCTTCCATTTCCTTACTATGTTCCTCACAGTGGAAACTGACAGGTTAAATCTCTGAGACAACGTTTTGTATCCTTCCCCTGAACAACTACGTTGAACAATCTTTGTTTTCAGATCATTTGAGAGCGGGCTGTCCATGTTCGGCGACCATCAAACTTAACTGAACTTGAATTGTTTTGTAGAAAGAAATGGTCCAAAATCCCTTCATCCAGGATCCAGGAACTGATTAAAAGCTACAGGAAGCGACTAGAGGCTGTTATCTCTGCAAAAGGAGGATGTACTAAATATTAATGTCACTTTTCTGTTGAGGTGCCCAGACTTTTGCACTGGTCAAATTTTGGTTTAATGCATATTGCGCATTTTCTGTTAGTACAATAAACCTCATTTCAATCCTGAAATATTACTGTGTCCATCAGTTATTAGATATATCAAACTGAAATGGCTGCTGCAAACACCAAAATATTTAGAACTAAAAATGATCAAGATTAATAGGGGTGCCCAAACTTTTTCATAGGACTGTATTTGTCCAGTGTTGGGTGGCCCACCATAGTACCAGAGGATCCTCCAGTAATCCCAGGTTCTGGTACTGTCATCCTAGTGGTTGTTGTAGGACCTCAGTCTGAGACAGTACTCATCAACCCTCACAGGAATGTCCAAGAAGCTACTGAGAAACAGGGTGACTTCCCAGAGTACCAAAACAGTGCGGAAATGGGTTCTAGGTGGTTGACCCTCCTCTACGACTTTCATATGTCTTGATAGACCCAATGGATTGGGATTGTCTTCCTGAGACAAACCCTATAACATCCATAAATATCCATAGCTACAAAGTCAATGACTATAGTCAACCATTGACGGTGGTGGATGTTGATCATTCCAGCTGGATCCACCAAAGTCTATTGGCTCAGAGGAGAGCCCAACTATACACCAGGGATTGGACTTGGTAGAAAGATAATAGACATCTACTCCGATCTCTGATGATATAAACATTTCCTCCTGAAGTCTTCCCAAATATTTAACAAGTCGTTGTCCTTATAATGGTGAACCATGACAAGATTACAAAACGTGTAGGGATTATATTCGATCTTGTCACCATGAAACACGTTCTTTGGTGCGTTTGTAGGTAAAATATTCAGTCTGTACAAACAAATACCCATAAAAGCGTCTTCGACGCCAAAGACTACTATCTCTTGTGCCACTTTATAGATCTTCAGAGCCATATCGCTTGAGAACACATATGCTGGACCCGAAGGGTATGGTGGGTAGGTGTCTCCAGGATAAACTTCCTCGGGTACGTACCATTTGCTGTTTTTGTCCCGTATAGGTCCCGTATAGCGCACGAGAAACCCAGTAAAATAATTACTTCGAGGTGGAAGTTCTGGATGGAGAAGTTGGTGGACCAAATAGTTGACGTTGAGGAACACATCATTGTCCACCTTCATTACGTAAGAGGCGTTAGGACAGAATTTTGTCACCCATTCCATTCCCATTAAAGTTTTCACAGTAAGATTATTGTAGGTATCCAAGAAGTCCTGCTGAACAATGTCCCCATAAATTGTACTTTCTTCTTCTAGGAGCTTCTGTACGGGACGAGTCATAACTGGAGATATGCCAACCAAAAAGATCCTGAGGATGTCAACATCTCCATAGTTGCTTACATTTCCCCACGATGTCCGTATGGTGTCCCTAGCTTTTACATCGTGACTTTCTCCGACCACTAGGAGAACTAGGAATGGGCTCCTTGTCAGACATTTCTTATGTTGGTTAATTAGAAACTTGTAAGGATATGGATAAGGGAAGACGTGGGAGTGATGTATGGTGGAGGATGAAGAGTTCAAGATAATGACATGACTTGTGAAGGAATGGAGATGGAGGTGATGTCGGAACCACTTCCAGGTATCTAGGATGGCGTTACCTTCAAAAACGGCCACCAATGTGAAGAGTGTGGCACTCATGAGACATAGTTTAAAGAATTTCCAAAGTTTCAGTCTTATTGCCATGATGCCTCCTAGAAAACACAAAGATATATCATTGTATCTACACATACCAATGTCCAACCACAAACCACATATGACATGCATAAGTCAAATGGGTTACATTCTAAGGGTCCGTGACACAAATCAAGGAAGTCATCTCCTGGACACCACTCAGTTGTCTTTGGTGGAGTGGTGCACGTGGCTCCTCAGCTAATTCCACTAGAGGGAGCACTATTCAAGACCATTAGTCTAACATTATGGTCTCCTCCAAAGTTTAGATCTTGATGTACCTGCTCATTCGACTGCCTTTGTTTGACCTAAATTGACTTACTACATTATCTACTGACCCTTTAGTTCCAGGATTGTCCTCATAATTTCCTGCCTAGATTACTGCAACCTCCTTCTCTGTGTCCAACATTCTTGCTCCCCTCCAGTCTACCAGAAGTTCTTCAGCCGGGGTAATCCACCGTTCCCCTGTTTCTTCTCTGCCTCTCCTCTTTACCAAACCCTTTGCTGACCATCGATTGCCCAGAGAATTTCATTTTAAATAGTAACAATTACACACAACCTGCCCCCTCCATTCATCTTTGACCCCATGCATCTTTGTCATGACTCTCGGTGTGCCCAGGAATGTAACATGGGCAGGCAGCGGATCATGAACCCACCATGCTACCAAACCAATTTGGCTTGAGGTCATCACTATAGGTGTTATCTTAGCAGATTTCTCAGCCTTCACCCTTTAACCCCAATACAGGGATCAGGTCTTCACTGTGGGGAGGCAACTACCCCCTGAGGTGGCCCTGGTTAGGTAGCATCTAGATAGGCAGGACAGAACTGAGGTGCCCAGCCTGACAGAAACAGGACAGTCTAAATACACAGTACAGGCTAAAATCAAACAGGGATCAGCAAGGACCAACACAGGCAGCAGAAGGCACATGGCCACAGGTATCAGAAAGCACAAAGACAAACAGGTAACAAGATAACAGATATATTGCAGAATGCCTGGAGGCTGCAGGTATCAGGAGTATTGCAGACAGAGATGGCTTAAGTCCTCAGATTCATTTTAGGTCAAACAAAACAACTGAAATTGGCTTAAAACATAGTGTATCAGACGCTTAGGGTTCCTAGGAACCTATCTTAAAACATAGTGTAGAATACTGTCAGGGCTCCTGGGAACCTATCTATAAATCATAGTGTAGAATACTGTCAGGGCTCCTAGGAACCTATCTATAAATCATAGTGTAGAACACTGTCAGGACTCCTAGGAACCTATCTATAAAACATAGTGTAGAATACTGTCAGGGCTCCTAGGAACCTATCTATAAAACATAGTGTAGAACACTGTCAGGGCTCCTAGGAACCTATCTATAAAACATAGTGTAGAACACTGTCAGGACTCCTAGGAACCTATCTATAAAACATAGTGTAAAACACTGTCAGGACTCCTAGGAACCTATCTATAAAACATAGTGTAGAATACTGTCAGGGCTCCTGGGAACCTATCTATAAAACATAGTGTAGAATACTGTCAGGGCTCCTGGGAACCTATCTATAAATCATAGTGTAGAACACTGTCAGGACTCCTAGGAACCTATCTATAAAACATAGTGTAGAATACTGTCAGGGCTCCTAGGAACCTATCTATAAATCATAGTGTAGAACACTGTCAGGACTCCTAGGAACCTATCTATAATACATAGTGTATAACACTGTCAGGGCTCCTAGGTACCTATCTATAAATCATAGTGTAGAATACTGTCAGGGCTCCTAGGAACCTATCTATAAATCATAGTGTAGAACACTGTCAGGACTCCTAGGAACCTATCTATAAAACATAGTGTAGAATACTGTCAGGGCTCCTAGGAACCTATCTATAAAACATAGTGTAGAACACTGTCAGGGCTCCTAGGAACCTATCTATAAATCATAGTGTAGAACACTGTCAGGACTCCTAGGAACCTATCTATAAAACATAGTGTATAATACTGTCAGGGCTCCTAGGAACCTATCTATAAAACATGGTGTAGAACACTGTCAGGGCTCCTAGGAATCTATCTATAAAACATAGTGTATGACACTGTCAGGGCTCCTAGGAACCTATCTATAAAACATAGTGTAGAACACTGTCAGGACTCCTAGGAACCTATCTATAAAACATAGTGTAGAATACTGTCAGGGCTCCTAGGAACCTATCTATAAAACATAGTGTATAATACTGTCAGGGCTCCTAGGAACCTATCTATAAATCATAGTGTAGAACACTGTCAGGACTCCTAGGGACCTTTCTATAAAACATAGTGTAGAATACTGTCAGGGCTCCTAGGAACCTATCTATAAAACATAGTGTAGAACATTGTCAGGACTCCTAGGAACCTATCTATAAAACATAGTGTATAATACTGTCAGGGCTCCTAGGAACCTATCTATAAAACATGGTGTAGAACACTGTCAGGGCTCCTAGGAACCTATCTATAAAACATAGTGTAGAACACTGTCAGGACTCCTAGGAACCTATCTATAAAACATAGTGTAGAACACTGTCAGGGCTCCTAGGAACCTATCTATAAAACATAGTGTAGAACACTGTCAGGGCTCCTAGGAACCTATCTATAAAACATAGTGTAGAACACTGTCAGGGCTCCTAGGATCCTATCTATAAAACATAGTGTAGAACACAGTCAGGGCTCCTAGGAACCTATCTATAAAACATAGTGTAGAATACTGTCAGGGCTCCTAGGAACCTATCTATAAAACATAGCGTAGAATACTGTCAGGTCTCCTACGAACCTATCTATAAAACATAGTGTATAACACTGCCAGGACTCCTAGGAACCTATCTATAAAACATAGTGTAGAATACTGTCAGGGCTCCTAGGAACCTATCTATATAACATAGTGTAGAACACTGTCAGGGCTCCTAGGAACCTATCTATAAAACATAGTGTATAACACTGTCAGGGCTCCTAGGAACTTATCTATAAAACATAGTGTAGAACACTGTCAGGGCTCCTAGGAACCTATCTATAAAACATAGTGTAGAGTACTCTCAGGGCTCCTAGGAACCTATCTAAATAACATAGTGTATAACACTGTCAGGACTCCTAGGAACCTATCTATAAAACATAGTGTAGAACACTGTCAGGTCTCCTAGGAACCTATCTATAATACATAGTGTAGAATACTGTCAGGGCTCCTAGGAACCTATCTATATAACATAGTGTAGAGCACTGTCAGGGCTCCTAGGAACCTATCTATATAACATAGTGTAGAACACTGTCAGGACTCCTAGGAACCTATCTATAAAACATAGTGTAGAACACTGTCAGGTCTCCTAGGAACCTATCTATAAAACATAGTATATAACACTGTCAGGACTCCTAGGAACGTATCTATAAAACATAGTATAGAACATATCAGGGCTCCTAGGTACCTATCTATATAACATAGTGTATAACACTGTCAGGACTCCTAGGAACGTATCTATAAAACATAGTGTATAACACTGTCAGGGCTCCTAGGAACCTATCTATAAAACATAGTGTAGAACACTGTCAGGGCTCCTAGGGACCTATCTATAAAACATAATGTAGAACACTGTCAGGGCTCCTAGGGACCTATCTATAAAACATAGTGTAGAATACTGTCAGGGCTCCTAGGAACCTATCTATAAAACATAGTGTAGAACATTGTCAGGGCTCCTAGGAATCTATCTATAAAACATAGTGTATGACACTGTCAGGGCTCCTAGGAACCTATCTATAAAACATAGTGTAGAACACTGTCAGGGCTCCTAGGAACCTATCTATAAAACATAGTGTAGAACACTGTCAGGACTCCTAGAAACCTATCTATAAAACATAGTGTAGAACACTGCCAGGGCTCCTAGGAACCTATGTATAAAACATAGTGTAGAACACTGTCAGGGCTCCTAGGAACCTATCTATAAAACATAGTGTAGAACACTGTCAGGGCTCCTAGGAACCTATCTATAAAACATAGTGTATAACACTGTCAGGGCTCCTAGGAACCTATCTATAAAACATAGTGTAGAACACTGTCAGGGCTCCTAGGGACCTATCTATAAAACATAATGTAGAACACTGTCAGGGCTCCTAGGGACCTATCTATAAAACATAGTGTAGAATACTGTCAGGGCTCCTAGGAACCTATCTATAAAACATAGTGTAGAACATTGTCAGGACTCCTAGGAACCTATCTATAAAACATAGTGTATAATACTGTCAGGGCTCCTAGGAACCTATCTATAAAACATAGTGTAGAACACTGTCAGGGCTCCTAGGAATCTATCTATAAAACATAGTGTATGACACTGTCAGGGCTCCTAGGAACCTCTCTACAAAACATAGTGTAGAACACTGTCAGGACTCCTAGGAACCTATCTATAAAACATAGTGTAGAACACTGTCAGGGCTCCTAGGAACCTATCTATAAAACATAGTGTAGAACACTGTCAGGACTCCTAGAAACCTATCTGTAAAACATAGTGTAGAACACTGTCAGGTCTCCTAGGAACCTATCTATAAAACATAGTGTAGAACACTGTCAGGGCTCCTAGGAACCTATCTATAAAACATAGTGTAGAACACTGTCAGGGCTCCTAGGAACCTATCTATAAAACATAGTGTAGAACACTGTCAGGGCTCCTAGGAACCTATCTATAAAACATAGTGTATAACACTGTCAGGGCTCCTAGGAATCTATCTACAAAACATAGTGTATGACACTGTCAGGGCTCCTAGGGACCTATCTACAAAACATAGTGTAGAACACTGTCAGGACTCCTAGGAACCTATCTATAAAACATAGTGTAGAACACTGTCAGGTCTCCTAGGAACCTATCTATAAAACATAGTATATAACACTGTCAGGACTCCTAGGAACGTATCTATAAAACATAGTATAGAACATATCAGGGCTCCTAGGTACCTATCTATATAACATAGTGTATAACACTGTCAGGACTCCTAGGAACGTATCTATAAAACATAGTGTATAACACTGTCAGGGCTCCTAGGAACCTATCTATAAAACATAGTGTAGAACACTGTCAGGGCTCCTAGGGACCTATCTATAAAACATAATGTAGAACACTGTCAGGGCTCCTAGGGACCTATCTATAAAACATAGTGTAGAATACTGTCAGGGCTCCTAGGAACCTATCTATAAAACATAGTGTAGAACATTGTCAGGACTTCTAGGAACCTATCTATAAAACATAGTGTAGAACACTGTCAGGGCTCCTAGGAATCTATCTATAAAACATAGTGTATGACACTGTCAGGGCTCCTAGGAACCTATCTATAAAACATAGTGTAGAACACTGTCAGGGCTCCTAGGAACCTATCTATAAAACATAGTGTAGAACACTGTCAGGACTCCTAGAAACCTATCTATAAAACATAGTGTAGAACACTGCCAGGGCTCCTAGGAACCTATGTATAAAACATAGTGTAGAACACTGTCAGGGCTCCTAGGAACCTATCTATAAAACACAGTGTAGAACACTGTCAGGGCTCCTAGGAACCTATCTATAAAACATAGTTTATAACACTGTCAGGGCCCCTAGGAACCTATCTATATAACATAGTGTAGAATACTGTCAGGGCCCCTAGGAACCTATCTATATAACATAGTGTAGAATACTGTCAGGGCTCCTAGGAACCTATCTACATAACATAGTGTAGAATACTGTCAGTGCTCCTAGGAACCTATCTATATAACATAGTGTAGAACACTGTCAGGGCTCCTAGGAACCTATCTATAAAACATAGTGTAGAACACTGTCAGGGCTCCTAGGGACCTATCTATAAAACATAGTGTATAACATTGTCAGGACTCCTAGGTACCTATCTATAAAACATAGTGTAGAACACTGTCAGGGCTCCTAGGAACCTATCTATAAAACATAGTGTAGAACACTGTCAGGGCTCCTAGGAATCTATCTATAAAACATAGTGTAGAACACTGTCAGGGCTCCTAGGAACCTATCTATAAAACATAGTGTAGAACACTGTCAGGACTCCTAGAAACCTATCTATAAAACATAGTGTAGAACACTGTCAGGGCTCCTAGGAACCTATCTATAAAACATAGTGTAGAACACTGTCAGGTCTCCTAGGAACCTATCTATAAAACATAGTGTAGAACACTGTCAGGGCTCCTAGGAACCTATCTATAAAACATAGTGTAGAACACTGTCAGGGCTCCTAGGAACCTATCTATAAAACATAGTGTAGAACACTGTCAGGGCTCCTAGGAACCTATCTATAAAACATAGTTTATAACACTGTCAGGGCCCCTAGGAACCTATCTATATAACATAGTGTAGAATACTGTCAGGGCCCCTAGGAATCTATCTATATAACATAGTGTAGAATACTGTCAGGGCTCCTAGGAACCTATCTATATAACATAGTGTAGAATACTGTCAGGGCTCCTAGGAACCTCTCTATATAATATAGTGTAGAACACTGTCAGGGCTCCTAGGAACCTATCTATAAAACATAGTGTATAACACTGTCAGGGCTCCTAGGAACTTATCTATAAAACATAGTGTATAACACTGTCAGGGCTCCTAGGAACCTATCTATAAAACATAGTGTAGAGTACTCTCAGGGCTCCTAGGAACCTATCTATATAACATAGTGTATAACACTGTCAGGACTCCTAGGAACGTATCTATAAAACATAGTGTATAACACTGTCAGGGCTCCTAGGAACCTATCTATATAACATAGTGTAGAATACTGTCAGGGCTCCTAGGGACCTATCTATAATACATAGTGTAGAATACTGTCAGGGCTCCTAGGAACCTATCTATATAACATAGTGTAGAGCACTGTCAGGGCTCCTAGGAACCTATCTATATAACATAGTGTAGAACACTGTCAGGACTCCTAGGAACCTATCTATAAAACATAGTGTAGAACACTGTCAGGTCTCCTAGGAACCTATCTATAAAACATAGTATATAACACTGTCAGGACTCCTAGGAACGTATCCATAAAACATAGTATAGAACATATCAGGGCTCCTAGGTACCTATCTATATAACATAGTGTATAACACTGTCAGGGCTCCTAGGAACCTATCTATAAAACATAGTGTAGAACAGTCAGTACTCCTAGGAACCTATCTATAAAACATAGTGTAGAACACTGTCAGGGCTCCTAGGAACCTATCTATAAAACATAGTTTATAACACTGTCAGGGCCCCTAGGAACCTATCTATATAACAGTGTAGAATACTGTCAGGGCCCCTAGGAATCTATCTATATAACATAGTGTAGAATACTGTCAGGGCTCCTAGGAACCTATCTATATAACATAGTGTAGAACACTGTCAGGGCTCCTAGGAACCTATCTATAAAACATAGTTTATAACACTGTCAGGGCTCCTAGGAACTTATCTATAAAACATAGTGTAGAATACTGTCAGGGCTCCCAGGAACCTATCTATAAAACACAGTGTAGAACACTGTCAGGGCTTCTAGGAACCTATCTATAAAACATAGTGTAGAGTACTGTCAGGGCTCCTAGGAACCTATCTATATAACATAGTGTATAACACTGTCAGGACTCCTAGGAACGTATCTATAAAACATAGTGTATAACACTGTCAGGACTCCTAGGAACGTATCTATAAAACATAGTGTATAACACTGTCAGGGCTCCTAGGAACCTATCTATATAACGTAGTGTAGAATACTGTCAGGGCTCCTAGGAACCTATCTATATAACATAGTGTAGAGCACTGTCAGGGCTCCTAGGAACCTATCTATATAACATAGTGTAGAACACTGTCAGGGCTCCTAGGAACCTATCTATATAACATAGTGTAGAACACTGTCAGGACTCCTAGAAACCTATCTATAAAACATAGTGTAGAACACTGTCAGGTCTCCTAGGAACCTATCTATAAAACATAGTATATAACACTGTCAGGACTCCTAGGAACGTATCTATAAAACATAGTATAGAACATATCAGGGCTCCTAGGAACCTATCTATAATACATAGTGTATGACACTGTCAGGGCTCCTAGGAACCTATCTATAAAACATAGTGTAGAACACTGTCAGGGCTCCTAGGAACCTATCTATAAAACATAGTGTAGAACACTGTCAGGGCTCCTAGGAACCTATCTATAAAACATAGTTTATAACACTGTCAGGGTCCCTAGGAACCTATCTATATAACATAGTGTAGAATACTGTCAGGGCCCCTAGGAATCTATCTATATAACATAGTGTAGAATACTGTCAGGGCTCCTAGGAACCTATCTATATAACATAATGTAGAATATTGTCAGGGCTCCTAGGAACCTATCTATATAACATAGTGTAGAACACTGTCAGGGCTCCTAGGAACCTATCTATAAAACATAGTGTATAACACTGTCAGGGCTCCTAGGAACTTATCTATAAAACATAGTGTAGAATACTGTCAGGGCTCCGAGGAACCTATCTATAAAACATAGTGTAGAACACTGTCAGGGCTCCTAGGAACCTATCTATAAAACATAGTGTAGAGTACTGTCAGGGCTCCTAGGAACCTATCTATATAACATAGTGTATAACACTGTCAGGACTCCTAGGAACGTATCTATAAAACATAGTGTATAACACTGTCAGGGCTCCTAGGAACCTATCTATAAAACATAGTGTAGAATACTGTCAGGGCTCCTAGGAACCTATCTATATAACATAGTGTATAACACTGTCAGGACTCCTAGGAACGTATCTATAAAACATAGTGTATAACACTGTCAGGGCTCCTAGGAACCTATCTATATAACATAGTGTAGAATACTGTCAGGGCTCCTAGGGACCTATCTATAATACATAGTGTAGAATACTGTCAGGGCTCTTAGGAACCTATCTATAAAACATAGTGTAGAACACTGTCAGGGCTCCTAGGAACCTATCTATATAACATAGTGTAGAACACTGTTAGGACTCCTAGGAACCTATCTATAAAACATAGTGTAGAACACTGTCAGGTCTCCTAGGAACCTATCTATAAAACATAGTATATAACACTGTCAGGACTCCTAGGAACGTATCTATAAAACATAGTATAGAACATATCAGGGCTCCTAGGAACCTATCTATAATACATAGTGTATGACACTGTCAGGGCTCCTAGGAACCTATCTATAAAACATAGTGTAGAACACTGTCAGGGCTCCTAGGAACCTATCTATAAAACACTATATACAACCCTGTCATATCACACCAATGTTGATATAGAAAAATACCACAGCATTCAAAAAGTGTAGTAATTGCTTCACAAGTGAGTTATTAACAGTCAACACATTTCATAAGATGTGGTATGAAAATAATGAAAGGCGACTATTTGATGTTTCGGTATACAGAGGCCTTTTCAAAGTCACAATTGTAGGATGAGGAAGGCATACATGAGGTGGTCATTGGCGTATCTAGGAATGGCGGGGCCCCGTGGCGAACTTTTGACATGGCCCCCCTCCCGACCGACACTGACGACCCCCTCGGTGACACCGACAACCCCCTTTTCAGACCCCAGAGAATAATAATCGGAGACCCAGGGGAATAAAAACAAACAAACAAAACCCCCCCCACTGTTTCTTACCTGTCTCCGGCTCCTATGCTGTTGGCCGCCGCTCTCGTCCTTCTTTAATGACGTCGGACGTCACATGACCTGGGACGCAGGCCGGGATCATGTGATGTCAGACAACTACCGTAGGCCTGAGGTAAGTAACACTGTTTGTTATGTTCCGTTACCCCTCCCGGGCCTCCGATCATTATACTCGGGGGTCTGAAAAGACGCCCGAGTATAATGATAGTCTTTGTGGGGCCCACGGTGTCACTTACCGATCCCGGCCCCTGCCAGGATCAGCAAGTAAATAGGGCCCGTTACCGGCTGAAGTAACTTCAGCCGGTAACAGCCTAGTAAAAAAAAAATAAAAAAAAATGCAGCAGTAGCGGCTGTCACCGGGCCCCCTAATGTCCCGGGCCCTGTGGCAGCTGCCTCTACGATAGTTACGCCCCTGGAGGTGGTGCATAGCGCCAAGAAAGGCAGCTGAATTTCCAATAATGTACTATAGTGGGATGTGATTGACCAGTCTGCAGGACAAGTCTCACTGAGTGGTGGCAGCAGAGTAGCAGTATGAAACCCTTAATCCCTATCCTTCTCTGACATTTTTTGATTTTCGTTTTAGACTCCCCGCCTTCCAAACCCCACATCTTTTTTATTTTCCTGTTCACAAATTGTATGTCGTAATGCCGTCATGTATTATTCTGCACAATGTCCTGGGAAGCTGGAAATAGATTCAGAATGGGGTGGAATTGGAGAAAAAGTGAATTTCTGCGATTTTCTTACAGGCTTTGTTTTTACGGCATTCGCTCTGCAGCAAAAATGACATGCCCCCTGTATTCCATGTGTCAGTACGATTCTGGAGATACTAAATTTATATAGTTTTATTTACATCTTAACCCCTTAACAAAAATCTAAATCCTTGCAAAATTTTTTTTTCTAATAGTCGCCATATTCTGACACATGTAGCTTTTTTACATTTCTGGGTACGGGGATGTATAGGGGGGTCTTTTTTGTGGGGCCAGGTATACTTTTTAGTTTTACCATTTTGGGGAATGTCTGTATCTTTGAACACTTTTTATTCAAATTTTCAATTTCAGTATAGTATAGCAGATGTCGGGAAGGGGTTAAATAAGAGAGATTTATAGGAGTTTAGGCTGCGAGACTATTTATTGGGTGAGCAACAAAAAATGCTTAAGAAAATGAGATTTTTTAAAGATTCGCATTCTCTATCACACTGTTTATTGGGTGAGCAAAAAACCCACCTTAAATAATGGAGATATTTTTCAGATTAGTGCAGACAGAACCAGTGTTTTGCTGTTAGAATGGCATTTTGTATGTAACTCTCACCCCAAAAAACCCTTAAAGGGATTCTACAATTGAAATAGATTATTTTCTCGTTGACAAGTAGGAATAGCCTTAAGAAAGTCTATTCTTCTCCTACCTTTAGATGTCTTCTCCGCGCCGCCGTTCGGTAGAAATCCCGGTTTTTATCGGTATGCAAATGAGTTCTCTCGCAGCACTGGAGGCGTTCCCAATGCTGCGAGAGAACTCTCCAGCGCCGCCTTCATCTTCTTCAGGAACGGCTTCTTCACGCGTCTTCTTCCGGCGCGGCGGTCAAACTTCTAGGCCCAGTACACAGTAAGTAAGCGGCCATTTTCTTGTGGCCTGTTGGCATGCGCAGTCGGCTCTGCGCTAGGCCTGAAGCCTTGAAGTCTGACCCCCAGCGCCGGAAGAAGACACGTGAAGAAGCTGTTCCTGAAGAAGATGGAGGCGGCGCTGGAGAATTCTCTTGCAGTATTGGGGACGCCCCCAGTGCTGTTTGAGCGCTGGGGCCCACCCCCAGTGCTGCAAGAGAACTCATTTGCATACCGATGAAAACCAGATTATATACCAAATGGCAGCCCGGAGAAGACATCTAAAGGTAGGAGAAGAATAGCCTTTCTTAAGACTATTCCTATGTGTCAACGAGAAAAAATTCGATTTTAATGCTAGAATCCCTTTAAAAAGATTTTTCACTAACAGGACTGGCTTTGTCAGTAAAAACTATATTAGGCTAAAGCCCCACATTACGGAAACGCAGCTTTTTTGGTGCAGATTTTGTTGCGGTTCTTTGACATAACACCAAGAATGACTATAAAAGGAATGGGAAATATATGGGAAACTCTTATACTTCTAGCTTTTGCTCAATCCATTCCTGGCTTTGGCTCAAAAAGCTGCAACAAAATCTACAACAAAATAAGCTGCGTTTCTGCAACATGGGTCCTTCACCTTTAACAATTAGTGGACAGATCAAACTGCTCTATTAGGGTGCATTCACACAATGTAACGTGCCGCGTGAATCCCATCCATTTTGCAGGTTATGTAAAATGTAGTGTTTTTTTGCAGCCATGCTCCCACCGAGTGTTTTCGCAACGTCAAACCCCAGCCACAGACAGAATTAGATTATTGGCAATGAAAAGGTTAACGGTCCTTTGTCTTTCTGTATTACTGCTACAGTCAGGCTCACACAGCACAGATATTAGCCAAGTATACACTGACTCTGGAGGACGTACACTGGTCGCCCGTAAGATGGGCCATATTAAAGGAACCCATAACCAACAAGAGGGTGGAACATGACACTCCTTTTACCTTGCCCTGTCCCTTTAAGCTCTGCACTGATACTTGTATCAGCATCCAATATATTCTAATAGATATGAGCTTTGCTTTGGGTCCAGTGATAATAGGAATACGAGTGTTCCTTAGACTACAGCACTGCAGCACATGCTGGGAGTTGTAGTTTTGCCCCCGAGAGCAGAAGGTTGGAGACCAGCAGGGAATATTAGTATAGAAGACCCACCTATATTCCGTCAAGAATCATAGATGTACTCCACAAGTGATGTCTCATCTTCCACCGCCGTAATCTTCCCATCATGCCTTGCACATCTCGGCTACTTTATACATAAATAATGTATGATGGATTGGAGCAGTCTGCCGCCGGTGATCTCCTAATGCCTGGGTGTAGCAGAGCCGGGATAAGGTCACGATTCAAACGTGTTATGTGCTTGAGCTTGTTGGATCCCGAGGGATATACGCCGCATCTATAGATGAACACCGCTCAGCTAGAATTACAGTCTGCTATACTGAGCATGGACTTGAAACACAGGCTTATATCCCAGGGGCTTATTGTGCACTCCGCAGTCACCTGTCACATCCAGGATGCAAAGTGTAAGTGATAAGATTAAACAAATGCCCAAGGGAGGGGCATAAACCTGCTCAAAGGCCTCCCAACTCCTGCGATGCCACCTGACCCAACCTGTTTCCCCTTGGCAGCCTCTATGGTGTCATCACTGTGTGTATTATCCTGTACTGTGACATCACTGTGTGTATTATACCTGTACTGTGACATCACTGTGTGTATTATCCTGTACTGTGACATCACTGTGTGTATTATCTCTGTACTGTGACATCACTGTGTGTATTATCTCTGTACTGTGACATCACTGTGTGTATTATCCCTGTACTGTGACATCACTGTGTGTATTATCCTGTACTGTGACATCACTGTGTGTATTATCCTGTACTGTGACATCACTGTGTGTATTATCCTGTACTGTGACATCACTGTGTGTATTATCTCTGTACTGTGACATCACTGTGTGTATTATCCTGTACTGTGACATCACTGTGTGTATTATCCCTGTACTGTGACATCACTGTGTGTATTATCCTGTACTGTGACATCACTGTGTGTATTATTTTTGTACTGTGACATCACTGTGTGTATTATCCCTGTACTGTGACATCACTGTGTGTATTATCCTGTACTGTGACATCACTGTGTGTATTATCTCTGTACTGTGACATCACTCTGTGTATTATCTCTGTACTGTGACATCACTGTGTGTATTATCTCTGTACTGTGACATCACTGTGTGTATTATCCCTGTACTGTAACATCACTGTGTGTATTATCCTGTACTGTGACATCACTGTGTGTATTATCCCTGTACTGTGACATCACTCTGTGTATTATCTCTGTACTGTGACATCACTGTGTGTATTATCCTGTACTGTGACATCACTGTGTGTATTATCCTGTACTGTGACATCACTGTGTGTATTATCTCTGTACTGTGACATCGCTGTGTGTATTATCCCCGTACTGTGACATCGCTGTGTGTATTATCTCTGTACTGTGACATCACTGTGTGTATTATCCTGTACTGTGACATCACTGTGTGTATTATCCTGTACTGTGACTTCACTGTGTGTATTATCCTGTACTGTGACATCACTGTGTGTATTATCCCTGTAGTGTCATCACTGTGTGTATTACCCCTGTACTGTGACATCACTGTGTGTATTATCCTGTACTGTGACATCACTGTGTGTATTATCTCTGTACTGTGACATCACTGTGTGTATTATCCCCGTACTGTGACATCGCTGTGTGTATTATCTCTGTACTGTGACATCACTGTGTGTATTATCCTGTACTGTGACATCACTGTGTGTATTATCTCTGTACTGTGACATCACTGTGTGTATTATCTCTGTACTGTGACATCACTGTGTGTATTATCCTGTACTGTGACATCACTGTGTGTATTATCTCTGTACTGTGACATCACTGTGTGTATTATCCTGTACTATGACATCACTGTGTGTATTATCCCTGTACTGTGACATAACTGTGTGTATTATCCCTGTACTGTGACATCACTGTGTGTATTATCCCTGTACTGTGACATCACTGTGTGCATTATCCCTGTACTGTGACATCACTGTGTGTATTATCCTGTACTGTGACATAACTGTGTGTATTATCTCTGTACTGTGACATCACTGTGTGTATTATCCCTGTACTGTGACATCACTGTGTGTATTATCCTGTACTGTGACATCACTGTGTGTATTATCCTGTACTGTGACATCACTGTGTGTATTATCTCTGTACTGTGACATCACTGTGTGTATTATCCTGTACTGTGACTTCACTGTGTGTATTATCCTGTACTGTGACATCACTGTGTGTATTATCCCTGTAGTGTCATCACTGTGTGTATTACCCCTGTACTGTGACATCACTGTGTGTATTATCTCTGTACTGTGACATCACTGTGTGTATTATCCCCGTACTGTGACATCGCTGTGTGTATTATCTCTGTACTGTGACATCACTGTGTGTATTATCTCTGTACTGTGACATCACTGTGTGTATTATCCCTGTACTGTGACATCGCTGTGTGTATTATCCTGTACTGTGACATCACTGTGTGTATTATCTCTGTACTGTGACATCACTGTGTGTATTATCCTGTACTGTGACATCACTGTGTGTATTATCTCTGTACTGTGACATCACTGTGTGTATTATCCCTGTACTGTGACATCACTGTGTGTATTATCCTGTACTGTGACATCACTGTGTGTATTATCCTGTACTGTGACATCACTGTGTGTATTATCTCTGTACTGTGACATCACTGTGTGTATTATCCTGTACTGTGACATCACTGTGTGTATTATCCTGTACTGTGACATCACTGTGTGTATTATCCCTGTAGTGTCATCACTGTGTGTATTACCCCTGTACTGTGACATCACTGTGTGTATTATCCTGTACTGTGACATCACTGTGTGTATTATCCCTGTACTGTGACATCACTGTGTGTATTATCCCTGTACTGTGACATCACTGTGTGTATTATCTCTGTACTGTGACATCACTGTGTGTATTATCCCTGTACTGTGACATCACTGTGTGTATTATCCTGTACTGTGACATAACTGTGTGTATTATCTCTGTACTGTGACATCACTGTGTGTATTATCCCTGTACTGTGACATCACTGTGTGTATTATCCTGTACTGTGACATCACTGTGTGTATTATCCTGTACTGTGACATCACTGTGTGTATTATCTCTGTACTGTGACATCACTGTGTGTATTATCCTGTACTGTGACTTCACTGTGTGTATTATCCTGTACTGTGACATCACTGTGTGTATTATCTCTGTACTGTGACATCACTGTGTGTATTATCCCTGTACTGTGACATCACTGTGTGTATTATCTCTGTACTGTGACATCACTGTGTGTATTATCCCCGTACTGTGACATCGCTGTGTGTATTATCTCTGTACTGTGACATCACTGTGTGTATTATCTCTGTACTGTGACATCACTGTGTGTATTATCCCTGTACTGTGACATCGCTGTGTGTATTATCCTGTACTGTGACATCACTGTGTGTATTATCTCTGTACTGTGACATCACTGTGTGTATTATCCTGTACTGTGACATCACTGTGTGTATTATCTCTGTACTGTGACATCACTGTGTGTATTATCCCTGTACTGTGACATCACTGTGTGTATTATCCTGTACTGTGACATCACTGTGTGTATTATCCTGTACTGTGACATCACTGTGTGTATTATCTCTGTACTGTGACATCACTGTGTGTATTATCCTGTACTGTGACATCACTGTGTGTATTATCCTGTACTGTGACATCACTGTGTGTATTATCCCTGTAGTGTCATCACTGTGTGTATTACCCCTGTACTGTGACATCACTGTGTGTATTATCCTGTACTGTGACATCACTGTGTGTATTATCCCTGTACTGTGACATCACTGTGTGTATTATCCCTGTACTGTGACATCACTGTGTGTATTATCTCTGTACTGTGACATCACTGTGTGTATTATCCCTGTACTGTGACATCACTGTGTGTATTATCTCTGTACTGTGACATCACTGTGTGTATTATTCTGTACTGTGACATCACTGTGTGTATTATCCCTGTACTGTGACATCACTGTGTGTATTATCCTGTACTGTGACATCACTGTGTGTATTTTCTTGTACTGTGACATCACTGTGTGTATTATCCTGTACTGTGACATCACTGTGTGTATTATCCTGTACTGTGACATCACTGTGTGTATTTTCCTGTACTGTGACATCACTGTGTGTATTATCCTGTACTGTGACATCACTGTGTGTATTATCCTGTACTGTGACATCACTGTGTGTATTATCCCTGTACTGTGACATCACTGTGTGTATTATCTGTACTGTGACATCGCTGTGTGTATTATCCTGTACTGTGACATCGCTGTGTGTATTATCCTGTACTGTGACATCACTGTGTGTATTATCTCTGTACTGTGACATCACTGTGTGTATTATCCTGTACTGTGACATCACTGTGTGTATTATCTCTGTACTGTGACATCACTGTGTGTATTATCCCCGTACTGTGACATCACTGTTTATTATCCCTGTACTGTGACATCACTGTGTGTATTATCCTGTACTGTGACATCACTGTGTGTATTATCCTTATGTGTAAGGAAGACCAAAATAATCATATACTACTTAAGATGGTCGCTGTATGATGGTGTAGAGACCAGGCACCCCCTAGCTACCTCCTCCTGAAACACCCAGATCCGGTCATAATCCATGAGTGTTATTCTCCTGACCTCCTTGGAAAAAACAACTTCCTTCAGAGCCACATCAGCCTGTACAGGTAACAAAGATCCCAACCTACCGGTCCCTACAAAATGAACTAAATAACCTGTTTGCCACACTACGGCTCTTTATGCATTTTTTAACCTAGACTACCAAAACAATTTAGCTCCATTACTCCTCTGCAGCGCCACCACAGGGGAAGTGAAGTATTACACAGTACTTATGGAAATCAATAGGCAGTCTATGTACTGCATGGACATGATGAGTCCTCCACAGCAGGAGACACTCTTGATCATTTATTAGAACATGATTAAGACGATCAAGACAACTTTGAGGACACTGAGGAATGACATCTGTTTCTGGGCGTAAGGGTAACGTGAATTTAAAATTGAAAAGTCCAATGACAACAGAGCGGTCCTTATCCAAATCCAATTGTTCAAAAGATGTACGCCCTATTAGTGTTGGTGCAAATTAGTGAATACTAGCCAGGGGGGAGTCACTGTGCACTTGGCAGCCCGGTGGCTCAGTGGAATTGTTGCTTAAGCAGTTTTCTATACAGGTAACTGTCCGGACCAGAATATCGCAAGGAAACCTGCTACATATAATCCTGCACCGCTCTTTATTGTAGGGTCTAACACTACCTCGAGGTAGGCACCAGAGCCCACTGCGCGGCAGGATGGACTTTGTGGCTCGGAACCAAGATTACAACTCCAAAACAAGTGCAACAAAACAGGTGCCCTTGAAGGCTAAGGATCAAACCAGAAATCCTATTGGGGGTAAGAGTGTAATACCCAAACCAGGGTCAAAAACCAAGGAATAGCCAGTCAGAAACAGAAGAATGTAATATATGGAACAAAGAAGGGGGGACAACACGGAGCAACGCCCTGTGAAGTATGGCTTTCCTAATGTGCAACATAAAACCAAAGCCAAGTGGCTGCTCACCTTATGCAGTTGTGACAAGTGGGTCATGTAGACATGTAGAAACAGATTGGTCAGGAAAGGTCACCTGCTGGATCCTCCATCCTGGAAAGATGCTCAGAAGTAGTGAGAAGTGGTCCAAAGGTGGTGGTAACGTGTAACATGTATGGGCAGATCAGCGCTCGTCCGGACACAGTTCTTCAGAAGAATTACTTGTATTAAAGATAAAACCTATACACACTTGTGTTTCGGAGCGACAACTCCTTTCTCATGATGCCAGACATGCTGAGCAACAATAAATAGATCAGATTTACATAGAGACCCGCCCACTGGGTGTGGTCAAACCAAAATGTTCCTCACACAAACATAGGTAATAGATAAAAGGGGCTACGATACATTCATATATATTATATAATGAGATACCTGATCAAAACCTTATTAGTGTTAGAAAGAAACAACCTGGTCACTCCTCAGCGTCTATACAGATGAACTGTATTCAAAAAATGGGATCCTTCTGAAAAAATGTGGGCTGATGAGCGCTGGTCTACCCATGCTCTTTACCATGACCTTCGGTCCTCCTTCCACTAGAAGCAGAAGAATGTCAGAAGTCCAAGAGGTCACAGATAAAGGGGAATCAGCAAGTGAAGGGTAAACCAGGAGAGTAAGTCAAATCAAAAAGGGGATCAGCAGATAACAGGCAAAGGTATTAGGACGAAATTTGGTGAACACAGAGCCTAGAAAACAAATGTAATCACAGGCATCTGAGCAAGGAAAGTGTCAGGTTAAACCACCCCATCTCAGCCCTGGATTGGACGCCTGCCCTGATCGGCTCTGCATCTCAAACCTCTCACTGGATGAACAGACCCAACCAAAGTCTGACTGGCAGGAATAGCAACCTTAAAGGGATTCTACTAGAGATGAGCGAGTGGTATTCGATCGAATACCTCCCCTGCAGAGTTATTGGTGTAAAAAAGCGCCAGAGAAGGTGGGAGGGGCATCAAATTTTTACTGCGTTTACCGCGTGGTATTCCACCGAATACACCAATAACTATGCAGGGGAGGTAATCGATCGAATACTACTTGCTCATCTCTAGATTCTACCATTAAAAACTTTTTTTTTTCTCCCTAACACATTGGAATAGCCTTAAGAAAGGCTATTCTTCTCCTACCTTTAGATGTCTTCTCCACCCCACCATTCTGTTAAAATCCCGTTTTCTGAAAATGTGTTCTCTCGCAGCACTGGGGGCGTCCCCAATGCTGCAAGAGAACTCTCCAGTGCCGCCTCCATCTTCTTCAGGAACGATGTCTTGACGCGTCTTCTTCCGGGGGTTGGCTTCAAACTTCTAGGCCAAGGGCAAAGCCGACTGTGCATGCCCGCGGCCACAAGAAAAATGGCCGCTTACACAGTAAGAAGAAGACGCGCCAAGACCCCATTCCTGAAGAAGATGGAGGGGGCTCTGGAGAGTTCTCTTGCAGCATTGGGGGCGCCCCCAGTGCTGTGAGAGAACTCATTTGCATACCGGTGGAAAACGGGATTTTAACTGAACGGCGGGGCGGAGAAGACATCTAAAGGTAGATGAAGAATAGCCTTTCTTAAGGCTATTCCGATGTGTTAGGGAGAAAAAAAAAAGGTTTTAATGGTAGAATTAGGGTTGAGCCGATCTTGACTTTTAAGGATCAATTTTGAAATCCAATTTCCGATCATTTTTCATTCGAACCCGATCTCGATCCCAATTCCGATCCCAATGCAAGTGAATGGGATTTTTTTACTAATCGGAGATTGGATTTTAAAAACAATCCTATTCACTATACAGCATGGAATCTAACAATCGAACGTTTTAATTGTTAGAATCCATGCTGTGTAGTGATTTTTTTTCATCACTAAGTAGCCAGAGGATTTTTTTTTAATTCTCTGGCTACTTAGTCCCCCCTGGTGTCCGCTTACCTGCAGAGATGGCTGGTCCGGTGCCCGGTGTTCTTCTTTGCCTCGCTGCCCCCTGCCTCCCAGGTTAGGAGAGTGTGGGCAGGTTAGAAGAGTGTGGGTGGGTACTGGGAGGGGAGACGTGACATCTCCCCTCCCAGTACCCGCCTACACTCTCCTAAGCCACAAGCCCCGCCTTCTTCCTAGCTCTTTAACACTAACCTGGGAGACGGGGGGCAGCAAGGCGAAGAATGAGAACACCAGGCACCGGATCAGCCATCTCTGCAGGTAAGTAGCTACTAGAGATGTTAGCTAGTCTCACATTAAAATGAATGGACGCAGCCGGCGCGCAGGGGGTTAAGGCTGTGTGCCAGCTGCTTCCATTCATTCCTATGGAACCGCAGCGGAGCCTTCACACTGAGTATACACTCCACTCAGAATGAGCGGAGCGTATACTCAGCGTGAAGGCTAACATTGTTAGCTTTTCCCACAATGCTTGGCCAGTAGCAAAGCATTGTGGGAATAATCACCGATCTCGATTCCACCTAAAAAGATCATGTTTGGAATCCCGATCGCGATCGTGAAATTTTCTCGATCGCCAATTGGAATCCGATCTTTTCCGAACACGATTGCTCAACCCTAGGTAGAATCCCTTTAAAGCAACAGCCATGTGGCCAATGCAGAGACCATACAGAATCTCCCCCAGCAGTACCGAACAGAAGAGAATGACAACTGGTGAGCGGAGAAGTAACATAGTGGATATGAGATTCCTGAGACCATCACCCAGAATGAAGGGCGCGATGAAGGGGGTCTTATGTCCTACATCCCCAGTGATAAGAACATGGCCAGGATGAGTTGGATGGAACTGCAGTCAAACATGTGCTCTGACACGCCATTGGTTTTGCTGATAAGGGAATTGGAGCCTCACCCATTAGACAGATACATTATATAATGAATTGGCACAGTAACTTGGGCGTGCACCAGGTAGAGATTCACTTTCACATGCTCGATATAGCGATCAGCGAACAAGGGAAGCCCCAAGAGCTGACTTCATACAGTATCACACATCAGGCTATGCTTATATCTGCATCCGGAAACGGAAAAATTCTCTGTCGCAGAGTCTTGCACAAATTATAGTCACAATAGAAACCTATGCTCTTGTATCTAGCAAAATTCTGGGCACCATAAGAGAAACCCAGTGAATGTCATTCTAGTTAATGACGTCTATCGGGACTTGTGTCTCTCATATACAATGCCCAATGGAGATGTGAAGTCAGCCTTAGATACAGTGGCTCAGGAGATGGTATCACACAGGATAGGCGCGAGTTATAATTGATATCTGGAGCTGCTCTGCCCAGATTTTCACAATGTGTTCTGTGCCACAAAATTAAATTAGTGATCATAGAATCCATTTTGTAGCCAAAAAATAGATTTTTGTGGACACAAAATTCATTTTGTGGTCACAGAAATCATTTTTATCCCCGCAATCACTTTGTGATCCTGATTATTTGGTTTGCACAGAAGTACATATTGCAGCACAAAACCTAAAAATTTTATTTTGCCGCACAAAATCCAATTTTTAATTAACAAAAAGTAATTTTGTCACACAGAATTCCTTTTGTCAAAAAATGTTTCCTTTTGTTAAAAATGTTTCCTCCCCCCCCCCCAGAACATTATTTTGTGACATGGATTTTCATTTTGTCAGACTATTGCATAGAATGTTAGTCTGAGTTCACACGGGGTATTTTGGTCAGGATTTTGAGATGGAATCCGCCTCAAAATCCTGACCAAATGAACCAGCTCCCATTGAAATCAAATGGGAGCCGGTCAGTTCTTTTTTCGGTAGCGGTTTGTTCTGGCTCCTGGAAAAAGAAGCGACGTTCTTCTGGCGGATGCCGTAGCCGGTTCAGCCTCAGAGGTCCTGGAGACACTCCCTCCTGACTAAGCCTATTCATTTGGGCCTAATCCAGAGTGGAGTGCACTGCATCGGCATCCAGTTGTGGCTACCAGAACCTGAGGCAGCCTCCACGTCAAATTCCGGCACAGAATACCCCGTGTGAACCCGGCCTTATTTTGTTGCACAGAATATTATTTTGTGATACAAAATGTTATTTTGTCTGATGGAATGTTATTTTTGACAAACAATTGTTCCATAGAATGTTATTTTGTGCAACGGAATTTTATTTTACATTTGGTAAAACCAATAACACAAAACATACAAACAAAAGGAACTGTCACAAAATAAAATACTGTGCAACAAAATAACTTTTTGCGAAAAACTCTGTCAACTTTTCTGTAACCTTTCATGACCTAAAAATTGATTCTTCAAACACAAAATGTGCCTTTTGGGAACACAATCCATTGTGTAAGCACAAAACAAATGATACATTTTGTGAGTATTTTTGCTGTATTCTGTGTTTACAACATGGACTATGAACAGACGGCGCCCCATAACTGACGACCATGTGGCCCCTAGAAAGAGAAGGGGGAAAAGAGATGTAGATTGTGAGCCCCATATAGAGATCACAATGTACATTTTTGCTCCTATCAGTATGTTTTTGTGGAATGGGAGAGAATCCATGCAAACACAGGGAGAACATGCAAACTCCTTACCGATGTTGTTCCTGGCGGGATTCAAACCCAGGACTCCAGCGCTGTAAGGCTGCAGTGCTAACCACTGAGCCACCGTGTTGCCCCCAATGAGTTTCAATTTTGTACTTACAGGATGAAGGAAATTCTTATCAGAATGGACTTCATCAACATTCAACGTCTAGCTGTAGCATCGTCTTGTAGGGTGTAAATTGACGTTCCTGATTCAATAGGAACAGTTTATAAAAAATATACACATGGTGGGAAACTGGAACTCGGAGATGTTATCTTAAGTTAAACAAACAGGAGGGAGGGGTGGGAGAATTTATGCCGCCCTGCCCTACAGAATTCACTTTTTATAAAGTTGCAAAAGCAGAAGTTGCTGCAGGTAGATTCTGACTGCTTATGTTAGGGTCAGCATTGGTAAGGTCAGTCCCCTCGATGTAACGTGGCGTTGATTCTGACAATTGACTTCAATGGGTTCTGTTTAGCGCGCGTAACATATTGAAATGAATGGGTTAAAAAGCCTCCCGTTGATTTCAATTTGTTACGCGCGCTAAACGGAACCCATTGAAGTCAAGGGTATTCTGTTTTGCAGCGCTGACTCTGACACGAGTTTACGTGTAAGAATCAACGCCGCGTTACATCGTGGGAACGGACCCGTAGTCTGGTGGACATATCTATGGGGAACACATCGCCTATTCCTCGGTAGATGAGCACAGGAGTAGGGGGGAGACTCACTGATAAACAAAAAACGGTGTGACATATGAAGGGCGCTCTCACCTTCATTGGGCTCCTGTGTGGTTTTCTATCTGCTCCTTGTAGATCGCTGTCCGAGCTGTCAGTTTCCTTCTGCATTTGGTTCCCTCAGAAATCATCTGACCTACCAACTGTGAAATATAAGGCATGTATATTCGTGCCAAATAGGGCAAAATGTGACCAATAAACCAGCAATCTGCACCCTGGGATCAGTTTACTTTAGTCGCAATGAATCATTCTCCCAGTAAAATGGGAGTTGTTATTCCACGTATAAGCCCTGTGGTTGCCCGACTAGCTCCCATTTCCATCCCATCCGTCTCTCTGCTAAGAACAATGCTATTTTTTAGGGCTTCAGATACAAGGATCCCTAATATGTTGGCATCCTGTTCATAGGAAATGGCCCGAGGGTTCAATCTCCAGAACACAAGCCACAATAAAAGCCTCCCAAAATGATTACCCTCAGCAGAAAGTGACCCCTGTACGTCCCCATCAGGTTACCTCCCCCCTAAGGCAGGAGATGTCGGATATGGATGCTGGTTACCAGGCCCAGACGTCAGGATGCTTTTTCCTCCAGCCAGGCGATGCGCTGACTGAGTCACACCCTGCACGCCGCCTCACAGCACATGTAATACTGTAAGAACATGCGGCCAGCTATTTAACACATTACTGCCCAAGATATTACATTGCCCTCTATCCTGGAAAAAAAAGCATATTAACATGAACAACACACCCATAACAATATCAGATACTACATGTGAACTAAATTTCCAGTGAAAAACAGAATACATTCATGTCTATTCACATAATCTATAAAAAGGAGTACCTGTCACTATCAAGATAAGCTGTCTAGTATGTACAGGAGAGGAAACACTATTCCTGATCACTACATGACCTGTATTCTGCATTATTTCACAGTTTTTTCTTAATTCTAATTTGCAGTTCTCCCTGAGCTTCCGTGTGGCAATTCGGTGCCATGCACTGCACACAGTACGTAGAGAGGAATCTGCTCCATAACTGTCACTCACTCCTATAGTCCTATAGAAAAGGTTCTATCTGTATTCTGCAGTTCTCCCTGAGCTTCTGTGTGCAGACTCAATGCCATACACTGCACAGAGTACGTAGAGAGTAGTCCCTTCCATAACTGTTTCTCTGACTCAGAAACAGTCCCAGGAGTATGTAAGACAAACACAGAGAAGGTCCTAGCTGTATTCTCCGGTTCTCCCTGAGCTTCTATGTGCGGACTCAATGCCATACACTGCACACAGTAGGTAGAGAGGAATCTGCTCCATAAGTGTCTCTCACTCAGTAATAGTCCTATAGAAAAGGTCCTATCTATATTCTCCGGTTCTCCCTGAGCTTCTATGTGCAGACTCAATGCCATACACTGCACAGAGTAAGTAGAGAGGAATCCATTCCATAACTGTCGCTCTCACTCAGAAACAGTTCCAGGACTATGTAAGACAAACACAGAGAAGGTTTTATCTGTATTTGACAGTTCTCCCTGAGCTTCACACATTAACAAGATGAGAATCTGTTCCATAACTGTCTCTTTTTCACCCAGGAACAGCCCCAGGTCTAAGCAAGACAAACGCAATGAACTACTGATCTGTATTTATGTGCATAAAGTTCTTTGATCCTGATACAAAGCTCTTATTAGCTCCAGTGGCATCCCTAGTGTATGTTCACAAAGCTAAAAATGAAGAGGAATTTGGGGCAGACATAAGCCTTAGATTCCTCTACATTTTCTGCCCTCCCAGCTTCAGCTTTCCTGGAGAATGGGCCATAGCTGAGTCAGCTAGAGCAACCAGGACACTGGAAGGAAAAATCAGGATGGATTCTGCCACTGATTTAGAGGTGGACTCTGAAAATCAGCAGAAGATTCCGCAACGTGAACATACCCTACACTTCTATTTCTGCTTCTACCTCTCTCTGTTCACGTTTGCTTCTCCTCCTCCCTATGAACTTATCTAGGCATGTGTAATCTGAATCATATTACCTGCAGTCTAAACTGACTTTCACTCTGAAAATTCTGTATCCATTCTTAGATGGGCTTCTTGTGATTTGTAGGAACTTTATTGTTTCTGTCTGACCATAGTGGTCAGCCAAATATGATGGAGTCAAGAGTCAGAGTTACAGTTAGAGTTGGAGCCGGACTGTAGAAACAAAAGAGGTGTCTCAGTGATAGTTTGGCTGATTGACTCCTATGCCCGGTATTACAAATATCAGTAAAAGGCAACAGAGTGGAAAGAGGGGAGGAATGAGCAGAAGGAGTGAAGTATAGCAGCCGAAACATGGATATAGTGTGATGCTGGAGCCAAATAGGGGCTTTCTATCACAAGCAAAGCAGTAGAAACATTGGTTTAGTGGATGTTGGTGCTATATAGGGACTTTCTACCACAACCAAAGTGCAGGTATATCTCTCTGGGGCTGATTCTGTATGAGAGACATGATTATGTAGCAGATTCCTCTCTACTTACTGGAAGCTATTCTTCACCTACCAGCTCAGGGAGAACTGCAAACTACCGTATTTTTTGGACTATAAGACGCACTTTTCCCCCCCCAAATTTGGGGGGAAAAGAAGGGTGCGTCTTATAGTCTGAATGTGAAATAAAATAGTAAAAAAAAAAAAAATCTTTAAAAATATATAATAAAAAAATGAAATAAATAAAAGTTTTAAATCACCTCCTTTCCCTAGAATATACAGTCCTATGAAAAAGTTTGGGCACCCCTATTAATCTTAATCATTTTTAGTTCTAAATATTTTGGTGTTTGCAACAGCCATTTCAGTTTGATATATCTAATAACTGATGGACACAGTAATATTTCAGGATTGAAATGAGGTTTATTGTACTAACAGAAAATGTGCAATATGCATTAAACCAAAATTTGACCGGTGCAAAAGTATGGGCACCTCAACAGAAAAGTGACATTAATATTTAGTAGATCCTCCTTTTGCAAAGATAACAGCCTCTAGTCGCTTCCTGTAGATTTAATCAGTTCCTGGATCCTGGATAAAGGTATTTTGGACAAACAATTCAAGTTCAGTTAAGTTAGATGGTCGCCGAGCATGGACAGCCCGCTTCAAATCATCCCACAGATGTTCAATGATATTCAGGTCTGGGGACTGGGATGGCCATTCCAGAACATTGTAATTGTTCCTCTGCATGAATGCCTGAGGATTTGGAGCGGTGTTTTGGATCATTGTCTTGCTGAAATATCCATCCCCGGCGTAACTTCAACTTCGTCACTGATTCTTGAACATTATTCTCAAGAATCTGCTGATACTGAGTGGAATCCATGCGACTCTCAACTTTAACAAGATTCCCGATGCCGGCATTGGCCACACAGCCCTAAAGCATGATGGAACCTCCACCAAATTTTACAGTGGGTAGCAAGTGTTTTTCTTGGAATGCTGTTTCTTTTTGGACGCCATGCATAACGCCTTTTTTTATAACCAAACAACTCAATTTTTGTTTCCAAAATGAAGCTGCCTTGTCCAAATGTGCTTTTTCATACCTCAGGCAACTCTATTTGTGGCGTACGTGCAGAAACGGCTTCTTTCTCATCACTCTCCCATACAGCTTCTATTTGTGCAAAGTGCGCTGTATAGTTGACCGATGCACAGTGAACCATCTGCAGCAAGATGATGCTGCAGCTCTTTGGAGGTGGTCTGTGGATTGTCCTTGACTCTTCTCACCATTCTTCTTCTCTGCCTTTCTGATATTTTTCTTGGCCTGCCACTTCTGGGCTTAACAAGAACTGTCCCTGTGGTCTTCCATTTCCTTACTATGTTCCTCACAGTGGAAACTGACAGGTTAAATCTCTGAGACAACGTTTTGTATCCTTCCCCTGAACAACTATGTTGAACAATCTTTGTTTTCAGATCATTTAAGAGCGGGCTGTCCATGTTCGGCGACCATCAAACTTAACTGAACTTGAATTGTTTTGTAGAAAGAAATGGTCCAAAATACCTTTATCCAGGATCCAGGAACTGATTAAAAGCTACAGGAAGCGATTAGAGGCTGTTATCTTTGCAAAAGGAGGATGTACTAAATATTAATGTCACTTTTCTGTTGAGGTGCCCATATTTTTGCACCGGTCAAATTTTGGTTTAATGCATATTGCGCATTTTCTGTTAGTACAATAAACCTCATTTCAATCCTGAAATATTACTGTGTCCATCAGTTATTAGATATATCAAACTGAAATGGCTGCTGCAAACACCAAAATATTTAGAACTAAAAATGATTAAGATTAATAGGGGTGCCCAAACTTTTTCATAGGACTGTATATAACAGTAGAAAATCATATGTCAAACACATACACATTAGGTATCCCTGTGTCCGAAAATGCCCGGTCTACTAATAGTTTCTGTTCGGTGAACGTCAAAATCAAAAGTGCTAAACCACCGTTTTTTTTTTTCAATAAAAGGTGATCTAAGCAATAGATATTCCCCAAAATGGTATAACTAAAAAGTACATCTGGCCCCGCAAAAAAAAACACTCTATGTATCCCCGTACAGCTGCAGGGTCACCTGTCAATGTGGCCTTGCAGCTGTTGCAAAACTACAACTCCCATATATTAAATATTTTACCATTTTTTGCTTCAAAATTTTTTTTTTCCCTCTAAAACCTAGGTGCGTCTTATAGTCCAAAAAATACGGACTTAGAGCCTGCAGAAGACAAAGCTACAAAATAATGCAGAATACAGGTCCTATATTGGTCAGATATAGGGATATATATATAGGGATATAGGGATTCCCTATATACATACACAGTAATACTAATGAGTGCAAAGTTTCCATAAAGGATAGATACACATTAATGGATAATGCCTCAGCCTCCTGTGAGCGCAGTGAGAACATAAACTCACAATCTGAACAAGGCTCCGCAGCCAGGATATTTACCTTTGTACTTGTTTTTTGCATTCTGCGCTTGCACTTTTACACACAGCCAAAATGACTCATTACAACCATAGTAAATTGTATTCTGCAGCACAGTGCAATGAGAAGCACATGCCCCTGTCTGACACATTCATTGCAGAAGTTGTTCTCGTGGAAAATTTGCGTTCAGCTCTTGGAGCTTTTGTTATCTTAGGTAGGTTGGCAGGGTATAGTCTCACTATGCAAAGCCTTGCAGGCAGACAATTGAATGGCTCTTGCAATCGCCTGCAGACTAGGAAGGGTCAAGTTACATCCTCTCAGTATGTTCAATAGCGGTGGTATATATTGGTACTATGTGGTGCCAAGTTGTAGGATGTACAATATTCAAAAGACAATGGCACATTGTAGGGTTCTATTCACAGCTTATCGTTGCTTTAAGTTTGTGTACAATACAATAATATCAATCCATACGGCAAATTAACAAGACATACAGAGCTCAGGTCAGTGACAGGTGCCATCTACATCTTGTCCTAGACCGTTTTCATTCCTCGTTTGTATGGCTGTGTATGTACATGACAATAACACTATGTATGTTCAGGTATATTTGGCCATTTATAGCACTTTCCCCTCTGCAGGCTCAATCAGTACTTTGCAGTTCTCTCTGAACCCAGACTAGCTGCCATATACTGTGCACAGTAAGTAGAGGAGAATCAGCTCCATAACTGTCTCTCAGTAATAGTCCCAGCAAAAAATAAACCCCCACACAACACCCTACGTTATGGATGTCCAATTATGGCAATGCAAGGCAAACTTTATTTTGAAAAAAAAAAAAAAGAAGTTGTAAATCATAATAGAAACTATATAAATATTGTACTAATAAAGTTGACGTGGCATAAAAACAAAGCCCAAAGAACAATGGAGGATTTACGTTTTTTTACCACTTTACCCCATTTTGCAATATGTGGCAACAAATAGCGCCATTATAAAAATACAACTTGTCCTGCAAAAAACAAGTCCTCATACAGCTAAGTCAATGGAAAAGAAAAAAGGTAAGGCTTTGAAGTGAGGATGAAAAACTCACATCAGTCCCAATAGCACTGCACAGACTGGAAGGACCTTTGAGGCCTGAGCAGTAGAGAAGGAGCGCTATCTCTACTGTGCGTGCGTTGCAGGCACCACCAGACTGCACAAGGGGAGGGGAGGAGAGGTTCCCGGACAGGAAGACATGCAAGTATTGATGGGGTTGGGTGGGGTGGAGAGTACTGGTGACGTTCCATTTCGGAAGTGTTGAAACGGAGCGTCACCGGATTATCTATTATTTTTTTTAATAGATGGAAATTAGAAGCTAGGGAGTGTGTGTGTGTGTATGTGGGGGGGGGGGGGGGTAGTTTAGGGGTTAATTTCTATTTTATCCTGGACAACCCCTTTATCTCACAAGTTGCTATATTGTGGTCTCTGCTGCAAAATATTCACAGACAGTGGTGTTACTATCGGGGTAGCAGGGGTAGCGGCTGCCACAGGGCCCGGGACATTAGGGGGCCCAGCGACAGCCGCTACCGCTGCGTTTTTTTTCTTTTCTTAATAGGCCCTATTTACGTACCGATCCTGGCAGGGGCCGGGATCGGAAAGTGACGCCACGGGCTCCACAAACACTATTATTATACTCGGGGGTCTTTTCAGACTCCTAAGTATAATGATCGGAGGTCCAGGGGAGGTAAGGAGCATAAAAAACTGTATTACTTACTAGTGTTGAGCGAATAGTATTCGATCGACTACCTCGCCGGCATAGGAATGCGTGTAATCGGCCGAACACCAAGGGGTTAAATGCATTGAATCTTCGAAGCGTTTCACCCTTTGGTGTTCGACCGATTACACGCATTCCTATGCTGGCGAGGTATTCGATCGAATACTATTCTCTCAACACTATATTACCTCTCCGGGCAGGCTTCTCTCCGGGCAGGCTTCTCTCCGGGCAGGCTTCTCTCCAGGCAGGTTTCTCTCCGGGAAGGCTTCTCTCCAGGCAGGCTTCTCTCCGGGCAGGCTTCTCTTCGGGAAGGCTTCTCTCCGGGCAGGCTTATCTTCAGACATACTTCTCTCCGGGCAGGCTTCGCTTAGTCGACCCTTTTTGCTTTTATTTTTGCATTCTCAATGCCATACGTCCGTCACATGGTGCACAAGTAAAGTATCAGCTGGCGCCAGAACACACTGTATGCAGCTGCCACAGAAATCAATCCTTCCATTTAGGCTGGTGCCTGCTGTGACTTGCCCCTTCTCTTATCTCCACTCCCATTTCCTCCAGCCTCTTATCCCCGCTCCTTTCCCATTTTATCTTCAGACCTGTTTGCTTTTATTATAAGCAGAACTTTGCCTCCCGGCTATGCAAAAAGAAGCAACATGGAGGCCGCAGAAACAATAAATATAAGTGGTGTCTGTAATGAACCTGTCCTGTTGACACTTGGGTGGTGTCTGTCAAATCTGGCAAAGCCTGAAAGCAACACAGACAAGCTGTGGTCATGTAGCAGTGTTGGTTTGCCCTCTTTGTGGTATCACAGGAAGTAGCGGAGCTGTAGTGGCTGCACGAACAATAGCGGAGATGTAGCAGAGTTGGGATGGTGCAGTGATGAAGCAGAGCTGTGGTAGCAGAGCAATGATCAGAACATGTCCAGCTGTGATATGTGCACAGGTTGGTGGTGTAGTGTCGCTGTGTGCAAAAAAAACACATGCAGAAATTCATGTACTGGAACCAAATTCTACTGACATACAAAAGTATTACAACACTTGAGAACAATGACTTCAACCTCCTAGACATTACACAAGGCAACAGGTGACGCTTCTGTTCTCCCACTGACTCACCTCTCCTGTGCTTTGTGACCCTGCAGGCGTCTGCGCTGGACAAGGATCACTAACCTGTCTAGGTTCACATCTGCATCAGAGTCTCCGAAACCTGATGGACACTCGGTGGATCCATTACAATTTATGGGGTCCACGGATAACCACGGAATTTCTATGCCACTGGGATGCTGGGAAGCTGTCAGCTACCTGGAACTATTCTGCCGTTGTCCACGTACGGACCAGGCCAGACGTTGGTCCATCGTGGAGGAGGGGGTTGAACAGGAAGGAGACCATTGAAGAGGGAACAACTTGCTCCATGTGGACCAGATGGCCTTAGTAAAGCGTATGGGTCTTACAAGTGTGTGGTGGAGGAAGGCAAGGAAGGGATGCTGCCCAGTAGTAGAATAGGAGATGCAGGACGGCCAGCCGGCGTAACCACGTGAGGAGTGCGATGGAGTTTCACGTTCCATATAAATTGGAAGATGGCCTTCTGGAGGTTTTGGAGTTCTGCCTGAGGGACCAGTATAGGCAGTGCTTCGAAAAGTATATAACAACTAAATAACAGAGGAGCTAGTTCACTGAGAGCGTTGCAAATTGGGAAGCTATGTTGCATTAGGGGTGTTGATATTACACAACACGATAGGTCGCCTGTGGAGGAACCCTCAAGGATTATGTATCGGCCCCTATGATCTAGGTGATAGGCAGTGACCTAGATTACACAGGTACAGGAGAGGAGGATAGCCACACTTGCCTTACAGAGACGCGAAAGGCCGAGTAAGAGGTAGAGTACTAATGTTTGTCATAGTGGTCATAGTGGATATCTTGAAGAAAAGCGATGTCCGTATGCTGGAAACGGAGTTCCCTCAGGACTAGACAATGCTTAGAGTTGGGCCCAGGCCCTTCACTTTCAGGGTCACACATCTCACCATTAGGAGTCAAAAGTGGAAGAAACAGCGAGTGTAACAGCAGGCTCACCCCTATCAATGTAGACCAGCAGGAGGCGTCACACAGGTCAGGCTCAGCAGGAGATAAAGCAGCATCAATCAGTAATAGAGGTCTTCTAGACCAGGAAGGGGAGGGGTAGAGGACAGGAAAGAGGGGGAGGGAGGGAGACATCAGCATCTGCAAAAAATATAAAACAAGAGAGCAGTCAAAAAAATAGAGTACAGGCAGGAACGAGTCTCATCATTATAAAAATGCACCAGTAGGAAGTGTACATCCACACAACAGGGCCCCAGGATGGGCGGTCGCCCTGGAGCCAGGAGTTTGAGTATCACTGGAGTGCGGGGACACCAGAGGGAAATAGCAGCAGAACAGACTGAGCCCGCACAATAGCAAATCGGAAAGTACTTGAGGACCTGTAAATAAACACGGGAACAGGTCAAATGAGGAGAACGAAAGCAGCAACAGGAAGCTGAGAGGTCATGGGAATCACTCGGGGGAGCGGCCCACAGAGGCCTCTGAGACGATGGTGTCAAAGATGGCAGCCGGCGTCTCTTGAACTTCTGCTGTTGTCAGAATGGCAGCAAGGCTGGGGTGGGGTGCGGGGGGCAGCAGTTCCCAGTTGGATAGTTTAGGGATAGGGATCTCCAGTGTGTCTAGGCCGCCACTCAGGAGGCATACTAATATGGTTCAAGGAGGAGATTAAAGAACATGTGAAAGTCATTAAATGCGGAGACAACCACATGTGGATAAAAATAAGCAACTCCATCCTCAACGGCCAACATAACATCTATCTCTGTGCAGTATACATCCCCCCATCAGAGTCCCCCTACCACAACCCAGACATCTATGAGGTCCTACAAAAGGAATCTGCCCAGTTCCAGTCCCAAGGCAGAGTGCTGATCTGCGGCGACCTAAACGCCAGGACTGGAACAGAGAAAGACTTCCTGTCCTCTGATGGAAACCTGCACATCTCGGTAGGCGAGGTCCACCACCTGGAGTCTGCACAGAGAAGAAGAAATAGCTATGACATAGTCGTCAACAAGAGCGGGAGACAGCTGCTGAAGCTGTGCCGGAGTCTGGGACTGTACATAATGAACGGGCGTACCAGAGGGGACTCTCAGGGGCGCTTCACACTAAACTCCCATGTGGGCAAAAGCGTGGTGGACTATATCATCATAGACGCAGACCCAGCAGACATAGATGCTCTCATAGTCACCCCTGAGACACACCTGTCAGACCACAACCAGATCCTCCTGTACATGAGATCCACTGACAAGCCACTCACACAGCAGCCCCACCAGATTGGTCTCTACAACCTACCACCATCCTTTAAATGGGCCAGTCACCGGGCCACCGAATACACCAACGTGGCTAACCGACCCGAAATCAAGGAACTGCTCACACACTTCTATATGAGCTCCTACCAGCCAGACCAACAAGCGGTCACCCGAGCAGTGAAGGACTTCAATAACATCCTGTACACCACAGCAGAACTAGCAGGCCTGAAACAGACAAAGCCCAAGAGACTGACTAAAAAACAGTTTCACAAATGGTTTGACAGCGACTGCAAGGCTCTACGTCGTTCTCTAAGGACAGCCTCCAACCACAACAACAGAGTGGCAAGGGAAGCCTACAACAATCTATGCAAGCAATACAAGGGCATCCTCAGAGAGAAGAAACAGAGGTACCTCTCCCACAAAATAGAGCAACTAGAGGACTCCCTCCAGGACAGCTCATTCTGGGAGACCTGGCACATGAGCACAAAGCCCAAGAAAAACTCCCTCCACATCCAAAATGGCAATATCTGGCTCAACTACTTCAGAAGTCTCTACAAAAACATCCCAGAAGAAGACCTAATCCCAGAATAGCAACAGATAACCACCAAACTGAGGGATATGGAAGAAGTCGTCAAAGACTTCCAGAACCCTCTGGACTCGCCAATCACCATAAAAGATATACAGGAAAGAATTGCCGTGCTGAAAGGCAAAAAGGCCAGTGGCCTTGACGACATCCTACCAGAGATGATCAAATACAGCCCTCCAGCAATACACGCGGCACTGGCAAAGCTACTCACCCTCGTGCTCAATGCTGGACACTTCCCTGAAGACTGGAACAAAGGCCTCATAACCCCCATCTACAAGAATGGGGACCAATATGACCCCAACAACTACAGAGGGATCTGCGTCAGCAGCACGCTGGGGAAACTGTTCAACAGCATCAT
The DNA here is from genome assembly GCF_031893055.1 of Leptodactylus fuscus. NCBI lineage: Eukaryota > Metazoa > Chordata > Amphibia > Anura > Leptodactylidae > Leptodactylus > Leptodactylus fuscus. The sequence continues at coordinate 21,140,968 of NC_134269.1, read as the reverse complement.
CAATAACAGAATCCTCACCTTCCTCACACAACACGGGGTCCTCAGCAAGAGCCAAGCAGGGTTCATGCCAAACCACCGCACCACAGACCATATCTACACCCTGCACAGCCTCATCAAGACGCACGTCCACAACACCAGAAGAGGCAAGATATTCGCCTGCTTCGTGGACTTTAAGAAGGCGTTTGACTCAGTATGTCACCCAGGCCTGCTCCTAAAACTCCTAGAGAGTGGAATAGAAGGAAGAACGTACAACGTCATCAAGAGCTCCTACACCGGAAACCAGTGCAGTGTGAAGGTGAATGGGAAAAGGACAGCATACTTCCAACAGGCCCGAGGGGTCAGACAAGGCTGTAGCCTGAGCCCAACGCTCTTCAACATCTATATCAATGAACTGGCTACAGCCCTGGAGGCCTCACCAACCCCAGGCCTCACCCTGAACGACCAGGAGGTGAAGTTCCTGCTATACGCCGACGACGTCCTACTCCTGGCCCCCACCGAGAAAGACCTCCAAGAAAGCCTGTCAGTGCTAGAAAAATTCAGCACCACATGGGCCCTACCCATCAACCAGAAGAAGACCAAAGTCATGGTATTTCAGAAGAAGGGCCACAATAAAGCCTCCACCCCACAATTCACACGGAATGGCTCCACATTGGAGAAAACCAACAGCTACACCTACCTGGGGCTGGAGCTCAGCCAATCAGGAAGCTTCAAAGCAGCAATAGAAACCCTGAAAGCAAAAGCCTGCAGAACCTTCTACGCCATCAGAAGACAACTGTACCACCTCAAACCACCGGTGAGGGTCTGACTGAAGATATTTGACGCAGTCATCTCCCCGATCCTTCTCTATGGCAGTGAGGTTTGGGGCCCAGCCACCTACCCAGACCAGTCAAAGTGGGATTCCAGCCCAACAGAGACCTTCCACCTGGAGTTCTGCAAGTACCTCCTCCATGTCCACCGCAGCACCTCCAACATGGGATGCATGGCAGAGCTAGGCAGACTCCCCCTATGGCTCACCATGCAGAAGAGGGCGCTATCATTCTGGACTCACATACAGGGCAGCAGTCCTGGCTCTTACCACCACCAAGCCTGGCTGAGCCACAGAGCCCCGAGAAAAACTGATACCCCCCCAACCAAGCATCAGCCATCTGCCAACCCAAAACCCCCAACATGCCCTGAACAAGGCTCAAATAAAAGGAGTAATTGAGAGAGACAAAGAGCGGTACACAGACAGACCCTGAGTCGGTATAGATTGAGCGCCCACAACCTGGAGATGGAGACGGGGCGACACAGGCAGACGTACAAGCCACGGGAGAACAGACTGTGCCAGCACTGTGACCAGGGGGCCCTAGAAGACGAGACCCACTTCCTGCTACACTGCACCAAATACTCAGCTGTGAGGGCCGTCTACTTCCAAAGACTCTCTGCCCACATCCCAGACTTCATATCTGCAGACAAGAAGAGGAAACTCTACATCCTACTGGGAGAAGAAGAGGCCACTGTGGAGATCGCTGCCCAATACATGTCCAGCTGTCACCAAACAAGAGGAAGATGAGACCCCACGGACTGTTATACCCCAAACCACCCACCCCACCTCCCCATATAGCGGCCACCAACTAAGAGGAAGATGAGACTCCACGGACTGTTATACCCCAAATCAACCCCCACCCCATACACACCACTCCCCCCCCCCCCCCCCCGACTCCAACTTCCCCACCCACTTTACTAGCTTTGGGAATGCTAAATATCTATTCAGACGTGCCAATACAGCCTGTTTGATTTGATTTGTGTCCCAGAAGGCAGGCAGGTAGGAGAAGGCTCGCAATATAGCCATGTATCCTGCATCCTGTGTTACGGCTGATCAGCACAAAATGGAAGAGCTGGCAGTAGTTGATGATCCCTTAGTGTTTGGAGGAGAGGGCGCAGTTGGCACTGTTACTGGAGTGTAAGCAGGGAAAGGTCCTGGTAAAGTTGCAGCTTGGCTCCATCAACATCGAAGTCCTTAGGTTTTCTTGTTTTGGCCATAATGACCTTCTTCAGGGCAAAGTTGTGGACACAGTATATAACTTCTCTAGGTGCAGAGAAGATGCCCTTAGAGCAGAGAATGCGGTGTGTCTTGTCCAACTTATTTCTATGGGAGGGAGGTTCCTGGAGGATAGTGTTAAAGATAGCTTCGAGAATAATGTGGAGATCTTCCTCATGAGTTGCCTCCGGGAGGCCTTTAAGCCTGATGTTCTTGTGTCTGCCTCTGTTGTCAATGTCCTAAAGGTGGAGTTGTTCCTCTCTCGTTGCCAGGGACTGAGCAAGGGTGGTATCATATGCGGGAGACATAGGCCCTGGTATGGTCATGGTCTTCCTATAAGGTTTATAGTCAGGAGGCAATACAATGCAGGTCACAGTGGCAGAACTTTGGAGAGGTCACCAGGATAGGAAGTAGGGCCAGAGACTGGATTTTGCAAATCTCTCCTTGAGCATTGCTTATAGGGGGGGCAGAAGGGGAGGGACCCCCAAGTCAGAGTCCTTGTCAGAGTCTTTGGGGTAAATGAGCATAACTTTTGAGGAGTACTCTGTCCTGGGGACAGCTTCCCGGAGGAGTTATTGGAGGCTTGGCACTCACCTGTGATCCAGCATGCTGAGGATGTGCCTTGGATCAAGAGATAGGCTGCATCTGGAGATTCAGAGACGTAGGAGGGAAGGGAAGGCGCCATGTTGGATTCAGTGCCCAAGTCTATTTCGCTGATTGGGGTGCCGTGGGACTGGGAGTGCTGAGGCAGCAGTGATCTTGCTGGCCATATCAATGCAGGGGGAAAGCCACAGTGGGCAGCTGAGTAGAAAAATGCCACCTCGAGGGCCGTTGAGAAGAGCCAAGATGGGGACAGCCGTGTGGAGGCCCGGCTGGGTGAAGTGGCCAATGAGACAGATAATTGCTAGAGTGGGCTGGATTGGCCAGTCTGGAGTAGCAGGAGTGCCTGGAGGCTTCTTCCAAAGAGCCTTTTTCTCCATAAGAATGGCAGAAGAGTGTAACAGGTTCTCAAGAGCTTTGTAGGTACTGAGCCAACAGAGTATGCGACTTACTACATGGAAGTTCAGGCTATGGCCCCAGGTTATCTTTGTGGCCTCTGATGCAGATATTAGTTTTTTCTGCTTTCTGAGCTCGGTATTCTCAGCTGGTGAGGACGTGACTCCGATGGACTGACTCCAGCAGTTTTTGATTACATTCATACAACAGTGAATACTTTACCGTTTTTTTTAATGTCAGTGAATGGGGGCCATTTACATGCCACAACCCAAAACGAGGGAACTGGAGGATGGAAGTAGTAGGGGCGATCACTGTGTCACCAGATAGGCCAAGTGCCCTCAGCCAATCTCCCCCAGCATACCTCCTAGGCCACACACTGATGAGGGGGACCTGCGTGCTACCGGATGGTGGTGGTAGGTGCGATTCCAGTTGGAGAGGGGTCTTCTCTTACCCTGTGCTGGTGTGATGGTGTTCGCAAGGGCCCTGATGGTAATAACTGGAACAACTCAGGAGGCAGTAATGCAGTGAATCAGGATAAACTTTACTGTGGCAACTGCAAACTGTGAACCTGTACAGATTCCCAATGAGGGTAGTAGTCTCCCGAATGTATTGTATGCCCAGATTGAGGGATGAGGGATGCCCAGAACGATTGGTACTTGGCCTTGCACTTCACTCAAGCAACTCTGCCACGAGCTTAGCCTCAATGACTGACATTGAGGCATTTGGTAGACTCTGCAATAAGGCTAGAATTGGGTACCCGCTCAAAGTCCATCATTTGACCTTTTACCGCTCAGGCACCTTGCCGTCAATAGATGGCTCCCCTCCAGCCCATCGACCAGAGCAGGCCTTCTCCTCGTCCACTTTTAGGCTCCAATTGTCGCTATTCTGAAGAAGGGGCTGTCCCACTGACGCAGGTGGCTACTGGTTTGTTCATGGTCAGACTCACTGGGAGGAGCTTGTCTTTTGCTAGGCAGATTTTGCATCTTCCCGTCTGAGCATTATTTTGGTGGGCTGGCGGTGAAACTCTGCGGAGCTATAGGGACTTGAATAACACAGTTACAATTCTCCGACCTGCGTTAATCCCTTGCAGGCTGGGCTAGTGTGCACAGTATATGTCACAGCAACAAATACACAGACTTAAAATGAGTGCATAGATATCGTCCTACCTACATCAGCATAAAGATATGCCCAATCATGCATAAACAAATAATGACTAATATATGCATAAATTAGGGCCACCAATTTACCCATAGACATGATGATATATAGTGTGGGTGAACCCCCAAAACACAGCTTCAAACCCATCACGGCTAATGATGTTTCTCAAATCCTCCAGGAGCTTCCTAATGGGAAGTCTCCTGGTCCGGATGGTCTTACTTATTTGTACTACAAGGTGTTTGGGGCGGAGCTGGCTCCACACCTTGTCTCTTTATTTTCAGCTTTTATGGCAGGTGAGGCCATCCCGGACTCCCTCTTGCATTCCTTTCTCACCCTTATTCCGAAACCTGGGAAGGATCATCTTGATTGCAGGAATTATAGTCCCATTTCGCTTTTGAACGAGGATCTTAAGCTGTTTACCAAGCTTGTCTCATCCAGATTGAACACGTGTCTCCCCTCCCTGATTCATAAGGACCAGGTGGGTTTCATTCCCTGCTGTCAGGGTGGCGATAATACTAGGAGAACTATTGATCTTATTGATCTGGCCTCGCGTTCTGATTCTGAGCTCTTGGTACTCAGCTTAGATGTGGAAAAGATGTTTGATCGCCTGGGTTGGCCGTTCCTGTTTGAGGCCCTGGACTCTTATGGTTTTCGGGGCCCCTTTTTGTTGGCAATTAGGAGTCTTTATTCATCCCCCTCCGCTACGGTCAAGGTCCCCCATGCCTCTTCCCCCCAATTCAGTTATGTAACAGCACTAGGCAAGGTTGCCCGCTGTCTCCTCACCTATGCGTTCTTTGTATTGAACCCTTGGTGGCGGCCATCTGTTTGTGCCCTGATATCTCGGGGGTTCGCTTGCGTGATCGGGAGTTTAAATTTTCATTGTTCGCGGATGATATTTTTCTTACTCTTACTAATCCGCATGTCTCCCACCCTAACCTTCATGCTCTCCTCTCCCACTTTGGCCAGTTGTCTGGTTATAAAAGGAATAACTCTAAGACGGAGGCCCTGCCTATTCGTATTCCCCCTTCTGATCTTGTTGAAGTCCAGGATTCTTTTCGGTACACTTGGTGGTCTTCCTCGCTGAAATACTTAGGTATATATGTGACGGGGTCCTTTTCACACCTATACCAAGCAAACTTTCCCCCACTTTATAGACATATTCAGGCCCTCCTTACCAGGTGGCGGGGTCTGCCTCTGTCTCTCTTTGGCTGCATTGCCGCGGTCAACATGACTGTTTTGCCTAAGTTGCTCTATTTGTTTGAGAACCTCCCGATACTGGTCCCGGGACCTCCGTGCGTTTCAGGGCTCACTTCTTTGGTGTGTGTGGACCGGAGGGAGACACAGGCTTTCTAGGCAGCTTATGATGGCTCCTAGGTCACGGGACGGCCTTTTCTTTCTGAATATTTTGTATTGCTGGGCTGCCAAGTTACACAGGATCCCGGCATGGTCTACTCTCCATGCCTATTCAAAATGGATGGAGATTGAGAAATTGTGTTTGGCTTCGCAGCATTCTGGTTCTCTGATTTGGTCCATACTCTCCCCTGGGACTAGCCTTTTGGGCCTCATGGCGCTCACCAGAGACATTTGACACACTTGTCTGGCTCAATTTCCCATTTCATTTTCCCACTTAACTATGACCGCCTTTCTTTTGCACCTTAACTTTCCGCCTGGACTCACTGGGCCTGTGGCTGACGGTGGGCCTCTTCCAGCTTGCTGATATTATTGACTATCGGACTCAGCCTCCAGTCTAGGTTTGTCCTCCCCGGGTCCAGTGAGTTCACGTACATCCAGATTTCCCATCTCGCTTCCTCTGTTTTCCGGGGGCCGATTGCGCTGATAAGGAAATCAATATGAAATCCATATACACTCACCGGCCACTTTATTAGGTACACCTGTCCAACTGCTCGTTAACACTTAATTTCTAATCAGCCAATCACATGGCGGCAACTCAGTGCATTTAGGCATGTAGACATGGTCAAGACAATCTCCTGCAGTTCAAACCGAGCATCAGTATGGGGAAGAAAGGTGATTTGAGTGCCTTTGAACGTGGCATGGTTTTTGGTGCCAGAAGGGCTGGTCTGAGTATTTCAGAAACTGCTGATCTACTGGGATTTTCACGCACAACCATCTCTAGGGTTTACAGAGAATGGTCCGAAAAAGAAAAAACATCCAGTGAGCGGCAGTTCTGTGGGCGGAAATGCGTTGTTGATGCCAGAGGTCAGAGGAGAATGGCCAGACTGGTTCGAGCTGATAGAAAGGCAACAGTGACTCAAATAGCCACCCGTTACAACCAAGGTAGCCAGAAGAGCATCTCTGAACGCACAGTACGTCGAACTTTGAGGCAGATGGGCTACAGCAGCAGAAGACCACACCGGGTGCCACTCCTTTCAGCTAAGAACAGGAAACTGAGGCTACAATTTGCACAAGCTCATCGAAATTGGACAATTGAAGATTGGAAAAACGTTGCCTGGTCTGATGAGTCTCGATTTCTGCTGCGACATTCGGATGGTAGGCTCAGAATTTGGCGTCAACAACATGAAAGCATGGATCCATCCTGCCTTGTATCAACGGTTCAGGCTGGTGGTGGTGGTGTCATGGTGTGGGGAATATTTTCTTGGCACTCTTTGGGCCCCTTGGTACCAATTGAGCATCGTTGCAACGCCAAAGCCTACCTGAGTATTGTTGCTGACCATGTCCATCCCTTTATGACCACAATGTACCCAACATCTGATGGCTACTTTCAGCAGGATAATGCAATGCCATGTCATAAAGCTGGAATCATCTCAGACTGGTTTCTTGAACATGACAATGAGTTCACTGTACTCCAATGGCCTCCACAGTCACCAGATCTCAATCCAATAGAGCATCTTTGGGATGTGGTGGAACGGGAGATTCGCATCATGGATGTGCAGCCGACAAATCTGCGGCAACTGTGTGATGCCATCATGTCAATATGGACCAAAATCTCTGAGGAATGCTTCCAGCACCTTGTTGAATCTATGCCACGAAGAACTGAGGCAGTTCTGAAGGCAAAAGGGGGTCCAACCCGTTACTAGCATGGTGTACCTAATAAAGTGGCCGGTGAATGTATGTTAATGCATATTCATCTGCCCTGTCCCTTTAAGCTAGAAATATAAGTTTTCACTAGTTCTCTAAGTTGTTGTTCTCTAAGTTGTCTGTGACCCATGGACCCATTTAGCAGAATCAGAGTAATAAAGTGTCTGGAATAAAATTGATAAGCGGGTGATTAAATATGATTAGGAGCAAATACTGTTGGGCATTGGGAAAAATAGAACATTGAATAATTTGATATATCACACGGTTGGGTGACTAATATATGCACCTGATCAACCTCATTAGGTGAGAATGGTAGTTAGGATATTCATGATGCTAGGGAAATTAATACATCTATATACACTCCCTATATGTGTATACATTCTTTCCAATAACTTAAGCTGGTGACATGCCTCACCATGTCAGCCTGACCCATCGTCCATACTAAATCAGAATATTTGCAGACATAATGCTGCACCCTATAATAAACCAGATCATAATAAAGTCATAAATTTCTATTAATACAGTTCAGATAAAATTAATAGTAGCGAGTCATTGGGACTTTGCCTTGTCACGTAACACAATGATTTCAGCTAACATTACTTCATGTGGGGTGATGGAATTTACCTTTTTGAAAAAATTGTCATTGGATATTAAAATTGCTTATTCATATGTACGCCCACTTCTTTGGGTATAAGAGGAGATGATTTGTTCAATAAAGTATGCTTTTGCTCAGATTCAACTTGTTTCTGTGTCATTGCATCACTGACGCTCCGGAGTGTGACGTAATTTGGAATCCACCCAATATACCTATCGGTCTGACTTAAGGACCGCCTTAACAGCGCCTAACCCCACGCTCTTTGAGAGGCTCTGTAAGGCTGGTACTGGGACGCAGGGGCTGTTCTCCGATATCTATTGCCCCCTATCGGATCTTACCTCTGATATTTCGCCTAATAAATATTTCTTCCTGATGGGAGACATACTTGCGGCAGAACATCTCGAACTCTGACTGGTCCCTTATTTGGAACAGGGAGTCTAAGACTTCAAGTTGTGTTGTCCACAAGGAAAAAATTTTTATGATGCTGATGCACTGGTACCATACGCTGGCTCTTCTCAACTCGTTTGACAGGTCTGTCCCAGATTGTTGCTGGCGTTGTGGTACCCGTCCGGCGCATATCTTCCATCTTTTTTAGTCCTGGCCTGCTCTCCAGCCTTACTGGTGCCAGATTAGGGGCCTCTTGGAATGGATGCTGGGGCCTGGTTTCCCCTTGTCTCCTAGGACCTATTTCCTTAATCTTCCCCCCGTCAAATTGCACAAACATGCCCTAGGCCTCTTTTTACTCCTCCTCTCCTCTTCTAGGTGCTTGATTGCCAAGCATTGGTGCCAGCTGGCCCCTCCGGCTCTTGAAGACTTGTATCCCAGGATGAGGAATGTGCGGTCACTGGAGTATTTAACAGCTGTGCTTAATAATGAGGAGGAGAAATTTCATGCTATTTGGGACCTGTAGGATGTGTTTTGGGCCACTAAGACTTTATACCTGTTAACTTCTGGATCCTCCCTTACCTTGTTGGTGCTTTTCCCTTGTTGTGGTCGCCCTCTTGTTCTCCTGTCTAGTCTTGTCCTTTCTTGTCAGTGTTTGTTTTCTCTGTGTGGATCATTTTCTTCTGACTTTTATTACCTGATATTGTTTTATTTTGTATCGTACTGTTGGTATATTTGTATGTTTCTTGGAGCGATACAGGCTTATCGTCCCTGTTATTTTTATTTATTGATAAAACCCATTAAATAAACAGTTTAAAAAAGAACAAAAAAAACACAGCTTAAGTCTTTTCTGGGCCCAGTTACCTTTGGGCCCTGGATAACAACTCTTGGCAGGCAGGCCTCATCCTCTCCTCTGGGCACTGTGTCTGGTAGAAGACATGTTGCAGGACTCAGAACCAACATTCACTATAAACCACTGACTGAGGCCATAAGGGTCCTGAAGAGACTTTTATCTCCCAGACCTCACCCAGTGGCCTGTGACTGGCCGGGGCTGCACCAAGTGAAGGATAACCAAACAGTGGGGTAAACCAAAAAGGGAAAACACATAAGGGAAACATAACAGACATAACTAGAGGCTCCCAACATAAAGACCATAAAAGCTGGGATGCTGAGTACATGACTGTTATTGTCCCTGACTGCCAGAATATAGGTTATTGTTATGACCAAGTCTCTACGGTCTCAGCCTATTAGGTTCAGGCGTAGAGTGTCTGAACGGCATTCGGCGCATGAATCATCTGATGCACTTGCAGGGGAATGTTCACACTAGGCATACTGTTTCTGCGGTCGCACTCAAGCATGGATCACGTGATGAGTTGTCTTGTGGACAGGGCCGCACCTCTAATGAGGAGACGTGAGGCAGCTGCCTCAGGCGGCAGTTTGGGAGGGGGCAGCAGCCATGTGACTTTTTTTTTTACCTAAACAGTATTAACGTCAAAGGACCTTTGATGATGTCAGTGATGATGTCATCAAAGGTCCTTTTGCACTTCGGCATCTATCCATCTATCCAGGGTCCGCGTTAGGAGAGGGGGGGCAAACATCCTCAGGGGCCCCATACTTTCTCTTCCATCAGAACTAGATCGGCAGCAGATAAATCACTGCCATTTGCAGGGGCTACCTATTGCTGTTGGTAAAAGTTTCCCTGCACACATCAGCTTGCTGTCCCGCCCCTCCCCTTCAGCATCGGAGTGTGAGGGGAGAAGTCTCTTGTGATGTCACAGCTTTCTCCACTGTCAGGCAGAGCTGCACGGGAGTTTCCGCCATGTCCTGTACACCCAGCAATTCAGCAATTCGCTACCTGATGGTGTGTCTTGACCTCAGAAGGGGTTAAATCCTTTGCAGTGCTGAGGGATTACAGGCTGTGGGCGGTTCTGAGTCCTGCTCTTTCCTATGTAAATCCGCTGTGCATGCTGCCTGATGCTGGTCTTAAACTTATTTTGCTAAGTATTGTGCTCCCTTATCCAAACATAGTGTTCCGGGTGCAGTGAACCCCAGTCTTATTTTCTGTTTGGAGGTTTGGACTTTTTGTAGGGTTTTTGGTGTGTGATACTAAGTTCTGTTTTCCCTATCCCTTTGCATAGTGTCTGTATTTCTGTTTTTCACATTTATTTTCTCCTCTATACTTTGTGTTCCCCATATTCACCGTTAGTCCAGTCGGACACCTGGGCGGGGCTTTTTCTGTATCTTTTCTCTCCTCAAAAGGGTGCGTTCACATGATGTAATGTGTAGCGTGATCTGGCACATATACGGCGTGTCAGACTTTGAGCGCTCAAAAAGATCCCATTGATTTCAATGAGAGTTACGAGCGTATACGTATACAGGCGCAAAATAACGCGGCGTATACGCTCATAACTCCCATTGAAATCAATGGGATCTTTTTGAGCGCGCAATCTGCTGACACGTGTATACATGCCAGATCGCGCTCCATGTTACATCGTGTGAACGCACCATAAATGTGAAACTAGTCAGGTTTTCTGTTTCTTTAATAGATGAGGTATTTCCCCGGCTGTGTTCGCGCCCACTCAGGCAAGTTAGTCGGGCCCACGGCTACTTCTAGTGTTCAAGGCAGGGTATAGGAGTATCACACACTAGTAGTTGCAAACTGCTCATACTCCTGATTTTTGTATTTTCTTTTGTGTTTTCTCTTTTACTTGCCTCAGAGATTATCAGTCAGGGGCCAGTCCATGGTCAGAGATCCCCAGACCATAACAGTTAGGGGGCATTCACACGGAGTAATGCCGGGCGTGTATCACAGCCGTTAACTCTGTTACAAGCGCTCCCATTGAAGTGAATTGGAAGTGTTCGGCAGTCTGCCGTAACGCCGGTGTGTACGGCTGTGATACACGCCTGGCGTTACTCCATGTGAATGCCCCCTTATACTCTTGCAACTTCCCAGGCTAGCAGGGTAGAGATGATTCCAAGAGGAGGCACAAGATAGCAACTCCTCTGCATCTCCTGGTGGATTTGGCACCAGATCCCCTTTCAGACCCTGTTGAAGCGGTGACACCTGGATGATGGTAGAAGTTTACCATATAATTCTGGAGCTGTGAGCACAATTTTTCTATATGTGTATTTCTACTATTGATAGCCTATCCTTAGGAGATATAAGATTTGCATGGGTCTGACACCCAGGACCGATGCAGATCAGCTGCACCAAGAGATCATCTTCCATATTGTTTACATTCCATACAATCCGTAGCAGCGGATATAGGTACTGAAGTCTATGGGGCCAGGGTGGGTCATCAATAATAGAAACTGGATAACCCCTTTAAGCAGGCGGTCTCTATACTGGTGACTATAGAAATACGAACAGAATTGGCGTCTGCTTTTCACTCCCCTTTTTCATCCTCTATCCCTTTCTACCATTGTGAGACCCCTGGCCTTGGTCCACTGTTTCAGCCATGGATACCAGTTTTCCTGACTGTTCAGCACTTTTCTGTGAGTTGTGGGGTCAATGGCTTGGGGCTGCCTCTCTAATCTGAAACACATCTGCACTACCCTGTCACTGACTACGCTCAGATCTGAGGTAAGACTTGGGTGCCACGTGACCTCCCACCTTCTAGAAACCCAAGAACAAAATCCATACGCTTTACTGCACTATTTTGTTGCTTGGCGTCTCTGATAATCCACACCCATAATGAGTCCCACGCCCAGGGCAGCGCTCCTTATCTGATGGGCCTGATATCATTGTACAGTTTCTCCTTCCTTATGATTAACTGCTGGCCAATTGAGTTAATGGTCCTGTTGCCTCAATTTCTTCTACCAAGTTTTCATTATTAATCACAGAATGACTTCCAGATAGACAGGACAGAATGAAATGTCTGAAACTTCTCACATCTGATCTCTGCAAATTAGCAAAACTGTCTGTAGGCCCCACATTGTGGAAATGATTATTTTTTTGGAGCTAAAACCGGAAGCGTCTACAGAGGTAATGCGAAATATCTAGAAAGTTCTTATACTTCTCCCTTCTGCTCAATCCACTCCCGGAAATGTCTCAAAACACTGCAACAAAAAAGTTGTTTTTCCACAGCCTTTGCCTCAAAGTGTTCTATTTATTATCCCTTTACTGTGACATCACTGTGTGTATTATCCCTGTACTGTGACATCACTATGTGTATTATCTCTGTACTGTGACATCACTGTGTGTATTATCTCTGTACTGTGACATCACTGTGTGTATTATCTCTGTACTGTGACATCACTGTGTGTATTATCCCTGTACTGTGACATCACTGTGTGTATTATCCCTGTACTGTGACATCACTGTGCGTATTATCCCTGTACTGTGATATCACTGTGTGTATTATCTCTGTACTGTGACATCACTGTGTGTATTATCCCTGTACTGTGACATCACTGTGTGTATTATCCTGTACTGTGACATCACTGTGTGTATTATTTCCGTACTGTGACATCACTGTGTGTATTATCTCTGTACTGTGACATCACTGTGTGTATTATCTCTGTACTGTGACATCACTGTGTGTATTATCCCTGTACTGTGACATCACTGTGTGTATTATCCTGTACTGTGACATCACTGTGTGTATTATCCCTGTACTGTGACATCACTGTGCGTATTATCCCTGTACTGTGATATCACTGTGCGTATTATCCCTGTACTGTGACATCACTGTGCGTATTATCCCTGTACTGTGACATCACTGTGTGTATTATCCTGTACTGTGACATCACTGTGTGTATTATTTCCGTACTGTGACATCACTGTGTGTATTATCTCTGTACTGTGACATCACTGTGTGTATTATCTCTGTACTGTGACATCACTGTGTGTATTATCCCTGTACTGTGACATCACTGTGTGTATTATCCTGTACTGTGACATCACTGTGTGTATTATCCCTGTACTGTGACATCACTGTGCGTATTATCCCTGTACTGTGATATCACTGTGCGTATTATCCCTGTTCTGTGACATCACTGTGTGTATTATCCTGTACTGTGACATCACTGTGTGTATTATCCTGTTCTGTGACATCACTGTGTGTATTATCTCTGTACTGTGACATCACTGTGTGTATTATCTCTGTACTGTGACATCACTGTGTGTATTATCTCTGTACTGTGACATCACTGTGTGTATTATCCCTGTACTGTGACATCACTGTGTGTATTATCCTGTACTGTGACATCACTGTGCGTATTATCCCTGTACTGTGACATCACTGTGCGTATTATCCCTGTACTGTGATATCACTGTGTGTAATACAGTAGGGAGCAGGCAGCTCTGTACACTGTGTAGTGGCTGCTCTAAGTGACTGCAGCTTAGCTTCTATTCACCGAACAACATGGCGGTACAATCCATCGCAAACTTTTTTTTTTTCTGATTAGGTCAATAGAAAATTTACATTCTTTCTTTTTGTTCCATTTCTTTTAGACTTGTTACTGTGTAGTTTTATTCTGAGAGCCATAACTTTTTTTTTCAGTCCATATATGAATTCTGGTTTTCTTATTTTTTATTCTATTTTTTTGTTAGGGCGTTCGCTCTGTGGGAAAAATGGTTTGATGCTTACAGGTTTGATATCGATCAATATCATGATTTGGAAAAACCCCTTTAAGGGATTGATACCTAACAAAATTTCTATGAGAATATGTCAGGTATCTGAAATTGGCAAACAGTAACTTAAAGCCTCCATTATACATGAAATAACTCGATTTGCTCAGGGGAGGCGGTGCAAGCAAATATAGTAAGAGCATATATAATGCGGACCAGGATGGCGGATGTAGGAGGAGATGTATATGAGCGCTGCCAGCAATAGAAATCAGGTGTAACAAACTAGACAGCACTGACACTACGGCTGTGTTCACACAGTGTATTTTTCACCTGGCCCATCCATCTGTGAAAATGGACAAAAATTGAATATATTTTTTCGGTTAAAAAACCCAGACATGAATATTTCCTCTTTGACTCCTACACATACTGTATGTAAGGGAGCGTTCACACTACCGTCGGTGTCCGATATGTAGTGTCCGCTCAAAATCTGTCACAGACACTAGGAGCAGACACTAGATGTGTCCGTGACACCTGTCATTCACTTGAATGGGCATCGGGTGCGTTCTTTTGCACTCCGTGCCCGTCCTTCCCTGTCCGCAAGAGAAGATGTCCGACTTCTCAAGCGGACAGAAAAACCCTGCATGCAGGGTCCCGTGTTGTTCCGCCCACTAACGAGCCATAGCCTATCCTGGTGATAAGCTGTGATGACATCATCACAGGTCCTTGAACATCTGCCCCCTAGTAGTTTAATGTCCCCCCTCCATGTGCATTCAGTTTAATTGCCCCCCCTACATCTGCCCCTAGTCCTCCCTCTTGCTCACACATGCTGTCTCTTCTCTCTTTATCATCCAGCAGCCTCCATTGCCGGCAAATTGCAGAAAGCACACAGTCCCGGTCGGCTCCGCCCACTAATGAGTCAGAGCCTATCCTGGTGATAGACTGTGATGACATCATCACAGGTCCTTGAAAAAAAATTCAACTAGCTTTGCAGGTCGGATAGAAGCAATCAGAGGGCTGGATGTGGCCTGCAGGCCGGACATTGCCCAGGTCTGCCATAGTTATATACATCCTGATCTGTAGGGCATTGACAGTTTTGGTTGATGTTTTTCTAGCTGTTTTTTTCCTGTCATAGGTGTTATTTTGTTTTTTGCAGGTTTACAGTCCTATGAAAAAGTTTGGGCCCCCCTATTAATCTTAATCATTTTTAGTTCTAAATATTTTGGTGTTTTCAGCAGCCATTTCAGTCTGATACAGTTAGGGCCAGAAATATTTGGACAGTGACACAAGTTTTGTTATTTTAGCTGTTTACTAAAACATGTTCAGAAATACAATTATATATATAATATGGGCTGAAAGTGCACACTCCCAGCTGCAATATGAGAGTTTCCACATCCAAATCGGAGAAAGGGTTTAGGAATCATAGCTCTGTAATGCATAGCCTCCTCTTTTTCAAGGGACCAAAAGTAATTGGACAATGGACTCTAAGGGCTGCAATTAACTCTGAAGGCGTCTCCCTCGTAAACCTGTAATCAATGAAGTAGTTAAAAGGTCTGGGGTTGATTCCAGGTGTGTGGTTTTGCATTTGGAAGCTGTTGCTGTGACCAGACAACATGCGGTCAAAGGAACTCTCAATTGAGGTGAAGCAGAACATCCTGAGGCTGAAAAAAAAGAAAAAATCCATCAGAGAGATAGCAGACATGCTTGGAGTAGCAAAATCAACAGTCGGGTACATTCTAACAAAAAAGGAATTGACTGGTGAGCTTGGGAACTCAAAAAGGCCTGGGCGTCCACGGATGACAACAGTGGTGGATGATCGCCGCATACTTTCTTTGGTCAAGAAGAACCCGTTCACAACATCAACTGAAGTCCAGAACACTCTCAGTGAAGTAGGTGTATCTGTCTCTAAGTCAACAGTAAAGAGAAGACTCCATGAAAGTAAATACAAAGGGTTCACATCTAGATGCAAACCATTCATCAATTCCAAAAATAGACAGGCCAGAGTTACATTTGCTGAAAAACACCTCAAGAAGCCAGCTCAGTTCTGGAAAAGTATTCTATGGACAGATGAGACAAAGATCAACCTGTACCAGAATGATGGGAAGAAAAAAGTTTGAAGAAGAAAGGGAACGGCACATGATCCAAGGCACACCACATCCTCTGTAAAACATGGTGGAGGCAACGTGATGGCATGGGCATGCATGGCTTTCAATGGCACTGGGTCACTTGTGTTTATTGATGACATAACAGCAGACAAGAGTAGCCGGATGAATTCTGAAGTGTACCGGGATATACTTTCAGCCCAGATTCAGCCAAATGCTGCCAAGTTGATCGGACGGCGCTTCATAGTACAGATGGACAATTACCCCAAGCATACAGCCAAAGCTACCCAGGAGTTCATGAGTGCAAAAAAGTGGAACATTCTGCAATGGCCAAGTCAATCACCAGATCTTAACCCAATTGAGCATGCATTTCACTTGCTCAAATCCAGACTTAAGGCGGAAAGACCCACAAACAAGCAAGACCTGAAGGCTGCGGCTGTAAAGGCCTGGCAAAGCATTAAGAAGGAGGAAACCCAGCGTTTGGTGATGTCCATGGGTTCCAGACTTAAGGCAGTGATTGCCTCCAAAGGATTCGCAACAAAATATTGAAAATAAAAATATTTTGTTTGGGTTATGTTTATTTGTCCAATTACTTTTGAGCTCCTAAAATGTGGAGTGTTTGTAAAGAAATGTGTACAATTCCTACATTTTCTATCAGATATTTTTGTTCAACCCTTCAAATTAAACGTTACAATCTGCACTTGAATTCTGTTGTAGAGGTTTCATTTCAAAACCAATGTGGTGGCATGCAGAGCCCAACTCGCGAAAATTGTGTCACTGTCCAAATATTTCTGGCCCTAACTGTATATCTAATAACTGATGGACACAGTAATATTTCAGGATTGAAATGAGGTTTATTGTACTAATAGAAAATGTGCAATATGCATTAAACCAAAATTTGACCGGTGCAAAAGTCTGGGCACCTCAACAGAAAAGTAACATTAATATTTAGTAGCTCCTCCTTTTGCCTCTAGTCGCTTCCTGTAGCTTTTAATCAGTTCCTGGATCCTGGATGAAGGGATTTTGGACCATTCCTCTTTACAAAACAATTCAAGTTCAGATACGTTTGATGGTGGCCGAGCATGGACAGCCCGCTTCCAATCCTCCCACAGATGTTCAATGATATTCAGGTCTGGGGAGTGGGATGGCTATTCCAGAACATTGTAATTGTTCCTCTGCATGAATGCCTGAGTCGATTTGGAGCGGTGTTTTGGATCATTGTCTTGCTGAAATATCCATCCCCGGAGTAACTTCAACTTCGTCACTGATTCTTGAACATTATTCTCAAGAATCTGCTGATACTGAGTGGAATCCATGCGACCCTCAACTTTAACAAGATTCCCGGTGCCGGCATTGGCCACACAGCCCCAAAGCATGATGGAACCTCCACCAAATTTTACAGTGGGTAGCAAGTGTTTTTCTTGGAATGCTGTTTTTTTTGGACGCCATGCATAACGCCTTTATGTATGACCAAACAACTCAATCTTTGTTTCATCAGTCCACAGGACCTTCTTCCAAAATGAAGCTGGCTTGTCCAAATGTGGTTTTGCATAGCTCAGGCGACTCTGTTTGTGGCGTGCTTGCAGAAACGGCTTCTTTCTCATCACTCTCCCATACAGCTTCTCCATGTGCAAAGTGCGCTGTATTGCTGACTGATGCACAGTGACACCATCTGCAGCAAGATGATGCTGCAGCTCTTTGGAGGTGGTCTGTGGATTGTCCTTGACTGTTCTCACCATTCTTCTTCTCTGACTTTCTGATATTTTTCTTGGCCTGCCACTTCTGGGCTTAACAAGAACTGTCCCTGTGGTCTTCCATTTCCTTACTATCTTCCTCACTGTGAAAACTCACTAAATGTGTCGATTTATCTGTTATGTACCCAGCTTGAACATATGAACTTAGAGTAGGGAAGTAAATCCTACCCAAAAAGGGACAATAAAATATAACCTTTATTGGTAAAATTAAAACACCCATGGTGTTTTAATTTTACCAATAAAGGTTATATTTTATTGTCCCTTTTTGGGTAGGATTTACTCCCCTACTCTAAGTTCATATATATCACTGTGAAAACTGACAGGTTGAATCTCTGAGACAACTTTTTGTATCCTTCCCCTGAACAACTATGTTGAACAATCTTTGTTTTCAGATCATTTGAGAGCGGGCTGTCCATGCTCAGTGACCATCAAACTTAACTGAACTTGAATTGTTTTGTAAAGCGGAATGGTCCAAAATCCCTTCATCCAGGATCTGATTAAAAGCTACAAGAAGCGACTAGAGGCAAAAGGAGGATGTACTAAATATTAATGTCACTTTTCTGTTGAGGTGCCCAGACTTTTGCAACGGTCAGATTTTGGTTTAATGCATATTGCACATTTTCTGTTAGTACAATAAACCTCATTTCAATCCTGAAATATTACTGTGTCCATCAGTTATTAGATATATCACACTGAAATGGCTGCTGCAAACACCAAAATATTTAGAACTAAAAATGATTAAGATTAATAGGGGGGCACAAACTTTTTCATAGGACTGTATTTTGCCTGCACAGTCTATTGGTTGGTCACTCTTATATTTACTGGGCTGCCTCATGGCCGCGCAGGGTGGACCTTGCTTTTCAGATGCGGATGTACGGTGGCATGGTCATCCATGGTTTGAAACGGGTCAGGATTTTGTCTGAAGTTCTTCCCCTTAGCAGGATGGTGTCTGGACTGGTCATTCACATTGGTGGCAACGACTTACCTGTAGAAAAGTTGTCTGACTTAATTCCACTATTAATATCGGACGTGGACCAGATACGAGCCTTATCCAAACAGCGCAATCCAGCGCAGGTTGTCCTCAGGGCCAGTGGTTAGCAGATTTGGCTAGGCCTGACCTTTGGATACAACCTCTTTATAAAACACCTCAGCCGGGGGCTACTGGAGAAGACTTGGCAGCTGAACAATACAGTGGAGGAGCAGAGAAGTCTGGGGTCTCATTCCCTGAGGGGAGAGATGAGGAGGCCATGCTGTAATGTCTTAGGACAGGCCCCAACTCACTACTGAAGGAAACACACACTCTCCTCAGGAGGGAAGGGGGCAAACTAGCAGATTCTAGAACCTTCAGAGGTATCAACAGATGCCATTGGCTGGCAGGATCATGTGACAGACTTGTGGCACGTACCATTACAAGCAAAGAATAAACCAATATTTCTGCAGACAGAGCAATGTGTCATTCTGGTCACTAGGTGGCAGCAACACAAAACACCTAATGTA
Source organism: Leptodactylus fuscus (assembly GCF_031893055.1). Taxonomy (NCBI): domain Eukaryota; kingdom Metazoa; phylum Chordata; class Amphibia; order Anura; family Leptodactylidae; genus Leptodactylus; species Leptodactylus fuscus. The sequence goes on along the minus strand of NC_134269.1, from coordinate 21,121,836 downwards.
GTATAATGTAATGCCAATACAAACAGATGAGGGACAACCTGAGCAATAGCGAGATCTCGTCTCAAACACTTATAGAAAGGGTTAAGCCTTCATTATAAAGGCTAAAAAGTGCAGCTAATAGTAGGTGAACCCCTATAGTGTGTGACGTCAATGTGTCAGGTGACTAAGGTGGGCAGATATGTAACATCATCACAAGACTCACATCGCCACGACACAGATCATATGGAATCATGTCGCCAGTTATGCATATGTTATTATTACCACAGACTTCCATATACAACGAAGTATATTTAGAATAATTCCTTCCAACACTTCTAGTTCTTAGCAACTGTGTTAATAGTCGCCGCTCCACTGATTCCAGCACAGTTGGAATTTTCTCTTTAGCCTCCACCATTCCTGAGCAACAAGTGCAGGTAGTTTTGGTGCCTGATGTGCTGTTTAAGCTCTGTGGTGTCAGGTGGGCGGTGCCAGACAGAATTCTTTGTGCTGCTCTTGCCTGACCCCACTGTACTGACAGTGCAGAGCCTAAATAGCAGCGCTGGAGTCTTGGGTTCGAATCCAGCCAAGGACAACATCTGCAAGGAGTTTGTATGTTCTCCCCATTTTTTGGTGGGTTCCCTCCCAAACTCCAAAGACATACTGATAGGGGAAAAAAAAATAGGATGAAAGCTTTACGTTTGGAAGAAAAAGTCCTGCAGGTTGGAGACAGTCAACTCTGTTGCGACTAAAGTTTTATTTTTTTTTTTGCCTTCCCCTGGATCAACACTGTAGGGCAGCGGTCCCCAAACTACAGTCCATGGGCCACATGCGGCCCGCCGAGGACAGCCCGCCACATCCAGCCCGCCGCGCTGTTGTTTGGATCGCTCACTAACGGAGAATCTGATTCCCTGATAGTGAGCGGATCGCTGCTTTCAGTTGTATGTGCAAATGCACATACAACCAAAGGCTATCAGTATAGGCCGCGCAACCGCGGCCTACAGTGACTGCAGAGAGTGACCTCTGACCCGACGCAGGCACGATGACGTCATCGCGCGTGCAGCCTGGTGGAGGACTCACAGCGGCTCTTCATGGGTAAGTATGATAGAGTGTGTGTGTGTGTAGTACTGAAGAGCATATAATACATTGGGGTGTTGGGGGGGGGTGCACTGAGGAGCATATAAAATAGTGAGGCGGTACTGAGGCACAGATAATACTGTGTGTGTGGGGCATACTGAGGAGTAGATAATACTGTGTGTGTGGGGCATACTGAGGAGTAGATAATACTGTGTGTTCGGGGCATACTGAGGAGTAGATAATACTGTGTGTGTGGGGCATACTGAGGAGTAGATAATACTGTGTGTGTGTGTGGGGCCTACTGTGGAGCATATTATACTGTGGGGGGGGCCCTGCTGTGGAGCGTATAATACTGTGTATACTTTGAAGCATATAATCTTATTTTTTTTTTAAACTATATTTTGGCCCTCCAGTGGTTTGAGGGTCAGTGAACTGGCCCCCTGTTCGAAAAGTTTGAGGACCCCTGCTGTAGGGGATTGTAGGGTTATAGGTTGGAATTGATGGACTGATGTCTTCATCCAACCTCATCTACTATGTAACTTTGTAAAGTTCATTGCTCTGGTGCTACAATGGATCATAGACTATAATAACTCATGTATAATAATATATTGTAGACTGCAGTGCACCAGCTTTCAGTCGCAGCAAACCGGCAATCTCCGCCTCAGGTTCCGGACCAAAAAACCCCGTCTGAACTTACCCTAATGTGTCTGCATGAATCACCTGGACTGGTGCGCGCCTAACTAACGCCCCACCTATGTCTATACCATAGATCCATCCCACTGTGGGAAAACTCCACTATCCCCGACACATCTAACTTATATCATGTCATATTAGAACCACATGGAGAGATCGGGGATCTGTCATAGAAGCTCTTACAAAAAGAGAACAGAGGTTCCATAGATTATGCCAAAAAAAAACCCTTTCATTTTTTTAAAAATTTTTAACCTCTATTCCTTTAAGGGAATCTTTTAGTATATATGGTGGAAAAGAGGGGACAGAGAGGACAGAAATGGGAGCGAAGGGGTCGATAAATCACTATACTCATATATATCAAAAAGTCACCCAAAAAGTCAGGCCTGTCTGAACACATAATCTAAACCATCCCCTTTATAGAATTTTATGAAAAATCACATCAATATATAGGAAAATATATTCTTTCTGATCTGGAATGGTTGGGAGCTATGCTACATCTAACTGACTAAAGCCCGATTCACATCTGCGTTTGGTCCACTTCGGGACCCTGCGAATGGAATACCGAGCGCACTAAAAAGCGGTTAGCTAAGAAACCACATGGACCCCATAGACTATAATGGGGTCCGTGTGGTTTCTGCTCACTTTCCGCACGAAACATGCAGAGAGAAAAGTGCTGCTTCTCCAAGGCCCCTGGAGACGTCAGGCTATTGGGACCTGTGGAAAACCCAGCTACTGCCAGCATGGGCCCTTCCTGCAGGAGTTTGCAGACACCGAATGGTTCTCACGTAACTCAGTTCACAGGGGCCAAATGCAACTGCACCATATCCCCTATGATTAAAGCGAAACTGCCCCCTAGTGGTGACTGCAGGACATTACCATGACTTTTTGATTGGAAGCAGTCGACACAATCCTATACAGGGATGATGCTAGAATGGAGGGGGTACAATCAGGTGCTGCAGGTGTGCTGTGGGTCCAGAAGGTGGTGCTGTGTCCTTTGACTATTAGCATACCTCCCAACCATCCTGGATTCTGTGGGACAGTCCCAGATTCTGGGTCGTGTCCCACAGTCCCGGTTGGCGGGAGGTATGTCCCGGATTCAACTCATCTGTGTCCGTAGAGGAGTCAGAGAAGGGGCAACTAAAGGGGGAGGCACCTCCAGGCCAATCAAGGGAGATTGATGGGTTCTGAAGGTCACCTGATCATACTGGACACTCCTTTACATTGGCAACATAAATTACAATGGCAAGTAGAGGCAGGTGCAGTTCACAAAACATCCACAAGATGGCGCATTAATAGACCCCCCTGTGTGCTGGCTCTGATGAAATAGAAATACTGTTAAATATATAGGAAGGAAGGGGGAGGAACCTCTTTACCTTATATGCAAATATCCATACCATCTCGGTCTGAAAGGACTATAAAAGGGAATGGGCACAAGCAGTACCGGGACATTACACCCACATCCCAGACTTCATATCTGCAGATGAGAAGAGGAAACTCTACATCCTACTGGGAGAAGAAGAGGCCACTGTGGAGATCGCTGCCCAATACATGTTCAGCTGTCACCAAATAAGAGGAAGATGAGACCCCACGGACTGTTATACTTCAAATCACCCCCGCCCCAACTCTCCCCCCCACTTTACTAGCTTTGGCAATGCCAAATATCTATTCGGACGTGCCAATAAAGCTTGTTTGATTTGATTTGACAGCTGGTGGAGGACATTAAACTGTGGGTGCACCAGGAGAGAGACTTTATACTGTGGGGTCAATTTGAGGAGAACATTGTAATACGGGGGCATATAATCAGTGGTGAACCTAGCCTTCCTGCTGCCTGAGGCGGACGATCAAAAGACGCCCCCCCCCCCCCCGACTGAATACCGGGGGTGGGGAGGGGGGAGTCATCTCTTGATCATCTGCCTCAGACAGTGGGGGTTGTGGGTAACATTACCATGAATACAATGCAGTAATATGTTGTGCAGTTACGTGCAGTTGTGTGTGTACTTACAGGAGGACGTCTTCCCACATTTCCCATCACTTCCCTTTGTGGCTCCTGTGAGCAGCACTTTTCTCTCCACATTTTTTGTGTGGAAACCACATGGACCCCAGTATTAACTATGGGGCCTGTGGGTTTCCTGAAGGTTGCTGCTTTTTAATGCGTATAGGTTTCTGTTTGGGGGTCCCCAATCAGACTCCACGAACGGAAACCTAAACACAGATGGGAATCAGGCCTAAGCATCACATTATATAATAGGCGGGCAGAGAGCGGCGAGGGAGCGGAGGAGAAGGTAAGTTTTAATGTGGAGGTGGAACGTGAATCTGGGGGCAGATGAAGGAGAGGACGGCATGAAACGGGGCAGAGATGGAGAGGACGGCATGACACTGAGGGCAGATGAAGGAGGGGGCGGCATGACACTGGGGGCAGAGATGGAGAGGACGGCATGACACTGGGGGCAGAGATGTGGGGGGCATGAATCTGGGAGCAGAGATGGGGGACATGAATCTGGGGGCAGAGATGGGGGACATGAATCTGGGGGCAGCGATGGAGGGACATGAATCTGGGGGCAAAGATGGAGGGGACATGAATCTGGGGGCAGAGATGGGGGGACATGAATCTGAGGGCAGAGATGGGGGGACATGAATCTGGGGGCAGAGATGGAGGGACATGAATCTGGGGGCAGAGATGGGGGGACATGAATCTGAGGGCAGAGATGGGGGGACATGAATCTGGGGGCAGAGATGGAGGGACATGAATCTGGGGGCAGAGATGGAGGGGACATGAATCTGGGGGCAGAGATGGAGGGGGGACATGAATCTGGGGGCAGAGATGGATGGAGGACATGAAACTGGGGGCAGATAAAGGGTGTATATGAAACTGGGGGAGAGATAGAGGGGGTCATATAATTTACGGGTGACTGTAGGAGGATTATACTGTGTGCGGGCACATGAAAAATTAACGAGTGGGCGGAGTCGCACATTTTATCCCTCTTTCAGTTCTTCAAAAGTTGGGAGGTATGGTGCTGTGATATGGTACAGGAGAAGCGGAGAGGTAACAGAACTGGAGCCTCTCCTCAGAAGGCAGAGAAGACGGCTGTGACTGCAGAGACCGGTCAAGAGAGCCGTAGAGGTTTAAACTAGCACGGAGAGGGCTGCTCGGTTTGTTTTCGGGGCAGCCCTCTCCTGCGCTAGTTTAGAAAAAAAAAATCAAATTGCCCTGGCTGCCGCCCCCTCCAAAGTGCCGCCTTAAGCTGTCGCCTCACCTCGTCTCATTAGAGGTGCAGCCCTGCATATAATATTAGGGTTATTGTGTGGGGAGCACAAAGAGAAATGGATCTAAATTGGCAGAGTCAATTTGGTAGCTAAACTGTTCTTTGAAAGTTAGGAGGCACTGCTGTCAAATCAAGTGGTTTGGGGTGAGGGTTGCATGTAGGGGAGGCATTCTTCAACAATGCCACAGATTTAAACCTGTCCAAACGTTAGACATTGAAAACCTACACAAGGTGGACTAAAGATGTGTCAAGTTTATCATAGAGAACAGGTATCAAGCACAACGCCAGCCCGTACCTGCAATGAAGCGAGCTGAGGAGATAGCCTCCGCTGCCGTCTCTAGGTGGCACTGCACACTGCGTCACGACACTACAGAACGCCAGGACGTTTGTCTCCGGGAGGAGGGAATTGAATACTTACCTTTTATTACTTGAAAAGAACTGATGTGGCGCCCGGCTGTACTCCTCTTTTAGTGTCCCGGTTGACATGACCCTTATAAAGCATCATAGAAGATCCGCAGTATGATTAATCTGTCACATCATCGACAACTTCTGAATTATTTTCAACCATCTATTGGTTCTGTTAGTTTGTGGATATATTTGTGTGTTCTAGACCATTTACCTTTCCTGTTACATCATGTCCATTGTCAAACCATGGCAACATGTAAGGCCTGGTTCACATCTTTTTCCGCTCGCAGGGTCCGCTTGGGGACCCCAAATATTCTCTGTGTCTGTTAAGTCCATTATCTCTGTACTGTGACATCACTGTGTGTATTATCTCTGTACTGTGACATCACTGTGTGTATTATCTCTGTACTTTGACATCACTGTGTGTATTATCTCTGTACTTTGACATCACTGTGTGTATTATCCCTGTACTGTGACATCACTGTGTGTATTATCTCTGTACTGTGACATCACTGTGTGTATTATCCCTGTACTGTGACATCACTGTGTGTATTATCCCTGTACTGTGACATCACTGTGTGTATTATCCCTGTACTGTGACATCACTGTGTGTATTATCTCTGTACTGTGACATCACTGTTTGTATTATCGTGTACTGTGACATCACTGTGTGTATTATCCCTGTACTGTGACATCACTGTGTATTATCCTGTACTGTGACATCACTGTGTGTATTATCTCTATACTGTGACATCACTGTGTGTATTATCCTGTACTGTGACATCACTGTGTGTATTATCTCTGTACTGTGACATCACTGTGTGTATTATCCCTGTACTGTGACATCACTGTGTGTATTATCTCTGTACTGTGACATCACTGTGTGTATTATCCCTGTACTGTGACATCACTGTGTGTATTATCTCTGTACTGTGACATCACTGTGTGTATTATCCCTGTACTGTGACATCACTGTTTATTATCTCTGTACTGTGACATCGCTGTGTGTATTATCCCTGTACTGTGACATCACTGTGTGTATTATCTCTATACTGTGACATCACTGTGTGTATTATCCTGTACTGTGACATCACTGTGTGTATTATCTCTGTACTGTGACATCACTGTGTGTATTATCTCTGTACTGTGACATCACTGTGTGTATTATCCCTGTACTGTGACATCACTGTGTGTATTATCTCTGTACTGTGACATCACTGTGTGTATTATCCCTGTACTGTGACATCACTGTGTGTATTATCCCTGTACTGTGACATCACTGTGTGTATTATCCCTGTACTGTGACATCACTGTGTGTATTATCCTGTACTGTGACATCACTGTGTGTATTATCCTGTACTGTGACATCACTGTGTGTATTATCCCTGTATTGTTACATCACTGTGTGTATTATCTCTGTACTGTGACATCACTGTGTGTATTATCCCTGTACTGTGACATCACTGTGTGTATTATCTCTGTACTTTGACATCACTGTGTGTATTATCCCTGTACTGTGACATCGCTGTGTGTATTATCCCTGTACTGTGACATCACTGTGTGTATTATCCCTGTACTGTGACATCACTGTGTGTATTATCTCTGTACTGTGACATCACTGTGTTTATTATCTTTGTACTGTGACATCACTGTGTGTATTATCCCTGTACTGTGACATCACTGTGTGTATTATCCCTGTACTGTGACATCACTGTGTGTATTATCCCTGTACTGTGACATCACTGTGTGTATTATCCTGTACTGTGACATCACTGTGTGTATTATCCTGTACTGTGACATCACTGTGTGTATTATCCCTGTATTGTTACATCACTGTGTGTATTATCCCTGTATTGTTACATCACTGTGCATGTTATCTCTGTACTGTGACATTGCTATACAAGGGTAACCATACATAATAATGTAGTGGTAGTACAGTATATAAGACAGTAGATGGTGCCCAAGTTCAAGAAGAGATAAGAATAATTACCTTTAGGAGAAATGCAGACATACAATACACAGTAGGCGGCAGTCACATGGACATAACCTGCCCAATGAGTGGCTAAACTTTCAGACAACTTGTGATTTTCTGACAGTATTTGTGTCATTATTAAATTTTATAATGTAATTTATAAACAGATTTTGTCTAATTTCTGTGAAATCCTTTATTCTTGCTTCTGTATTGAGCTGTTCCTGCCTCTCACTGGATGTTACAGTATATACAATATGGGCTGTCACTTCAAACACTTATATCTTAGACATTATAAAATGCATACATTTGCTTTGGGTGTCTTATGAAAGAGGAGATTCATAAGACTCAAAGGTGTAAAAGCTATACCATGTAGCCACTAAACTTCTGAGCCTATGCTGTGTACCAACCAAGTATCTGAGCCTATACTGAGTAACCACCAAGCATCTGAGCCTATAATGTGTACCAACCAAGTATCTGAGCCTATAATGTGTAACCACCAAGTATCTGAGCTTATACTGTATAACCACCTAGTGTCTGAGCCTACATTGTGTACCAACGAACCAACCAAGCATCTGAGCCTATAATGTGTAACCATCAAGCATCTAAGCCTATACTGTGTAACCACCTAGCATCTGAGCCATTAAACTTTACCAACAAAGAATCTGAACCTATACTGAGTAACCACCTAGCATCTGAGCCTATACTGTATAACCACCTAGTGTCTGAGCCTACATTGTGTACCAACCAAGTATCTAAACCTATAATGTGTATCCACCACACCTCTGAGCCCATAATGTGTTATCACTAGAGATGAGCGAACAGTGAAATGTTCGAAGTTCGATTCAAGTAGCCGCTTAGTACTCGACTGTTCGATCAAACATCTAACCCCATTATATTCTATGGGGAATAAATATTCATTTAGGGGGAAACCACTATTCAACTCAGGAGGGTCACCAAGTCCACTATGACACCCCAGCAAATGATGCCAACACCCTAGAATGCAACTGGGACAGCAGGGGAAGCATGTCTGGGGACATCTAACATGCCCAAGTCACTGTATTATGTTGGGATCCCTGTCAGCTTGTGATATGCGGGAGCTGACTTATTCCCATAGGAATGCATTGACCAGAGTTGATTGGCCGAATGCCATACAGAGTACAGCATTCGGCCAATCAACGCTGGTTCTGCCGGAGGCCCGTCTGTGAGGAGGCGGAGTCTAAGATCGGACCAGAAAGGAGACTGCTGTTGACCGATCTTAGACTCCGCCTCCTCCAGCAGAACCAGCGTTGATTGGCCGAATGCTGTACTCTGTATTGCATTCGGCCAATCAATGCTGGTCAATGCATTCCTATGCCGAGATGTAGCAGTGCTGGCTGTGCGTTCAGCACTGCTACACCGGAGATGCAGCCGAGCATAGAAATCAATGGGAAGCTTTTTAACCCCATTTCAATGTGTTATGCGTGATAAACGGAACCCATTGAAGTCAATGGGATTCTGTTTTGCAGCGCTGACTCTGACACAAGTTTACATGTCAGAATCAACGCTGCGTTACATCGAAGGGACCGACCCTACCAATGCTGACCCTAACATAAGCAGTCAGAATCTACCTGCAGCAACTTCTGCTTTTGCAACTTTATAAAAAGTGAATTCTGTAGGGCAGGGCGGCATAAATTCTCCCACCCCCCCTCCTGTTTGTTTAACTTAAGATAACATCTCCGAGTCCCAGTTTCCCACCATGTGTATATTTTCTATAAACTGTTCCTATTGAATCAGGAACATCAATTTGCACCCTACAAGACGATGCTATAGCTAGACGTTGAATGTTGCGTTACAGCCCATAAAGGATAATGAAGTCCGTTCTGATAAGAATTTCCTTCACCCTGTAAGTACAAAATCGAAACTCTTTGGGGGCAACACGGTGGCTCAGTGGTTAGCACTGCATCCTTACAGCATTGGAGTCCTGGGTTTGAATCCTTCCAGGAACAACATCAGCAAGCAGTTTGTATGTTCTCCCTGTGTTTGCATGGATTTTCTCCCATTCTACAAAGACATACTGATAGGAACAAAAATGTACATTGTGATTTCTATATGGGGCTCACCATCTACATTTAAAAAATCTAACCTCATCTCGCTCTTTTCCCCCTTCTCTTTCTAGGGGCCACATGGTCGTCAGTTATGGGCGCCGTCTGTTCATAGTCCGTGTTGTAAACACAGAATACAACAAAAATATACAAAAATACTCACAAAATGTATAATTTGTTTTGTGCTTACACCATGGATTGTGTTCCCAAAAGGCACATTTTGTGTTTGAAGAACCAGTTTTTAGGTCATGAAAGGTTATAGAAAAGTTGACGGAGTTATTGTTAAAATAAAATGTTATTTTGTCGCACAGAATTTTATTTTGTGACAGTTCCTTTTGTTTGTATGTTTTGTGTTCTTGGTTTTACCAAATGTAAAATAAAATTCCGTTCCACAAAATAACATTCTATGGAACAATTGTTTGGAAAAAATAACATTCCATCAGACAAAATAACATTTTGTATCACAAAATAATATTCTGTGCAACAAAATAAGGCCGGGTTCACACGGGGTATTCTGTGCCGGAATTTGACGTGGAGGCCGTCTCAGATTCTGGTAGCCGCAACTGGACACCGTTGCAGTGCAATCCACTCTGGATTAGGCCCAAATGAATAGGCCTGGTCAGGAGGGAGTGTCTCCAGGTGGACCTCCGAGGCTGAACCGGCTACGGCATCCGCCAGAAGAACGTCGCTTCTTTTTCCAGGAGCCAGAACAAACCGCTACTGAAAAAAAGAACTGACTGGCTCCCATTTGATTTCAATGGGAGCCGGTTCTTTTGGTCAGGATTTTGAGGCGGATTCCATCTCAAAATCCTGACCAAAATACCCCGTGTGAACTCAGACTAACATTCTATGCAATAGTCTGACAAAATGAAAATCCATGTCACAAAATAATGTTCGGGGGGGGGGGGGGAGGGGGGGGAAACATTATTAAGTGACAAAAGGAATTCTGTGTGACAAAATTATTTTTTTTTTTTATAAATTGTATTTTGTGCGGCAAAATAAAATTTTTAGTTTTTGTGCTGCAATATGTAATTCTGTGCAAACAAAATAATCAGGAGCAAGTGATTGCGGGGACAAAACTGATTTCTGTGATCACAACATGAATTTTGTGTCCACAAAAACCAATTTTGGCTATAAAATGGATTCTATGATCACTAATTTAATTTTGTGGCACAGAACACATTGTGAAAATCTGGGCAGAGCAGCTCCAGATATCAATTATAACTCGCGCCTATCCTACGTGATACCATCTCCTGAGCCACTGTATCTAAGGCTGACTTCACATCTCCATTGGGCATTGTATATGAGAGACACAAGTCCCGATAGACGTCATTAACTAGAATGACATTCACTGGGTTTCTCTTATGGTGCCCAGAATTTTGCTAGATACAAGAGCATAGGTTTCTATTGTGACTGTAATTTGTGCAAGACTCTGCGACAGAGAATTTTTCCGTTTCCGGATGCAGATATAAGCATAGACTGATGTGTGATACTGTATGAAGTCAGCTCTTGGGGCTTCCCTTGTTCGCTGATCCCTATATCGAGCGTGTGAAAGTGAATCTCTACCTGGTGCACGCCCAAGTTACTGTGCCAATCCAATTTATAATGTATCTGTCTAATGGGTGAGGCTCCAATTCCCTTATCAGCAAAACCAATGGCGTGTCAGAGCACATGTTTGACTGCAGTTCCATCCAACTCATCCTGGCCATGTTCTTATAGCTGGGGATGTAGGACATTGGACCCCCTTCATCGCACCCTTCATTCTGGGTGATGGTCTCAGGAATCTAATACCCACTATCTTACTTCTCCGCTCACCAGTTGTCATTCTCTTCTGTTCGGTACTGCTGGGGGAGATTCTGTATGGTCTCTGCATTGGCCACATGGCTTTAAAGGGATTCTACAATTAAAAACTTTTTTTTTTCTCCCTAACACATTGGAATAACCTTAAGAAAGGCTATTCTTCTCCTACCTTTAGATGTCTTCTCCGCCCCGCCATCCAGTTAAAATCCCGTTTCCCGCTGGCATACAAATGTGTTCTCTCACAGCACTGGGGGCGTCCCCAATGCTGCAAGAGAACTCTCCAGAGCCGCCTCCACCTTCTTCAGGAACGGGGTCTTCTTCTTACTGTGTAAGCGGCCATTTTTCTTGTGGCCGCGGGCATGCGCAGTCGGCTTTGCCCTAGGCCTAGAAATTTGAAGCCAACCCCCGGAAGAAGACGAGTCAAGACCTCGTTCCTGAAGAAGATGGAAGTGGTGCTGGAGAGGTTTCTTGCAGCATTGGGACCGCCCCCAGTACTGTTTGAGCGCTGGGACCCGCCCCCAGTGCTGCGAGAGAACTCATTTGCATACCGGCGGAAAACGGGATTTTAACAGAATGGCAGGGTGATGAAGACATCTAAAGGTAGGAGAAGAATAGCCTTTCTTAAGGCTATTCCGACATGTTAGGGAGAAAAAAAAAAGTTTTTAATGGGAGAATCTAGAGATGAGCAAGTAGTATTTGATTGAATACCTCCCCTGCATAGTTATTGGTGTAATCGGTGGAATACCATGCAGTAAACGCAGTAAAAATTCGATGCCCCTCCCACTTTCCCTGGCGCTTTTTTACACCTTATAACTACGCAGGGGAGGTATTCGATCGAATATACTCGCTCATCTCTAGTAGAGTCCCTTTAAGGTTGCTATTCCTGCCAGTCAGACTTTGGCTGGGTCTGTTCAACCAGTGAGAGGTTTGAGATGCAGAGCCGATCAGGGCAGGCGTCCAATCCAGGGCTGAGATGGGGTAGTTTAACCTGACACTTTCCTTGCTCAGATGCCTGTGATTACATTCGTTTTCTAGGCTCTGTGTTCACCAAATTTAGTTCTAATACCTTCGCCTGTTATCTGCTGATCCCCTTTTTGATTTGACTTACTCTCCTGGTTTACCCTTCACTTGCTGATTCCCCTTTATCTGTGACCTCTTGGACTTCTGACATTCTTCTGCTTCTAGTGGAAGGAGGACCGAAGGTCATGGTAAAGAGCATGGGTAGACCAGCGCTCATCAGCCCACATTTTTTCAGAAGGATCCCATTTTTTGAATACAGTTCATCTGTATAGACGCTGAGGAGTGACCAGGTTGTTTCTTTCTAACACTAATAAGGTTTTGATCAGGTATCTCATTATATAATATATATGAATGTATCGTAGCCCCTTTTATCTATTGCCTATGTTTGTGTGAGCAACATTTTGGTTTGACCACACCCAGTGGGCGGGTCTCTATGTAAACCTGGTCTATTTATTGTTGCTCAGCATGTCTTGCATCATGAGAAAGGAGTTGTCGCTCCGAAACACAAGTGTGTATAGGTTTTATCTTTAATAAAAGTAATTCTTCTGAAGAACTGTGTCCGGACGAGCGCTGATCTGCCCATACATGTTACACGTTACCACCACCTTTGGACCACTTCTCACTACTTCTGAGCATCTTTCCAGGATGGAGGATCCAGCAGGTGACCTTTCCTGACCAATCTGTTTCTACATGTCTACATGACCCACTTGTCACAAATGCATAAAGTGAGCAGCCACTTGGCTTTGGTTTTTGTTTTATTAATCATCTGGGAAGGTTCTGTTGAATCATTTCATGAGTTTACCACCTATTTGAATAAACACGACTGGGGGAACAAACTAACAGGTAAGATCCATAAATCAGAATTCAAATACTTAGATTTGGTACCAATGGGGGACGAAAAAGGGATTCAAACCAAAACTTTCTTCAAAAAAACTAGACAGCAATAGTCTACTAAATGATAAAAGTCTCCATAAATGGAAAAACGACGTCCCATTTGGACAATTCAAAAGATTACGACGAAATTGTACAAATGAACTAGACTACCAAGCCCAGAGCCGAACAATGGTAAAAAGATTTAAAGAAAAGGAATACACTCACTCAATTATCAGAGAAGCTAAATCTAAAGCAAGGGAACTAACCCAGAAAGAGTGCCTGGCCCCCAAGAAAAACAAGGTTCCTACATGCAATTTTAAACAATTTCATTACTACTTTCAATGTGGCCCATCGTTCCATCCGGGAGATTATGGGAAAACACTGGCACATCCTACTAAACGATCAACACCTAAAGGAAACACTCCCTAAAAATCCGGCAGTAACCTTTAGAAGGGCACGCTGTTACGGTTCTGTTTATATATATATATAAATATTTTTTTTAAACTACAGAACCTCTTAGCTGTAGAACACTACAGCGAGGTCCACAGGCCCAATGGTGGGCGGCTGTATGTCTGAACTCAATGTGAACTACCGCATAGACACTACAGCGTGAAAATCAATGTGAACTACTGCAAGACACTGCAGCCTGAACTCAATGTGAACTACTGCAAAGACACTGCTGCGTGGACTCAATGTGAACTACTGCAAGACACTGCAGCCTGAACTCAATGTGAACATTGTGTACTGTGCGACACTCCATGTGAACAAGGTGAAACTAAAATGCTGCCAGTTTAGCTCACTGGCCAGGTGCACCAGTACAAATGAAACACACATGGCTGCCAAGGGTTAACACTCACCCCAGGCCAGCAAACACACACACTTACCCCTGCGACAGCTAGGGGCCACCATGCAAGTTTAGAACATTCTCCTGCACACAGCTTGGAGTTACAAGGGGAGTTTGCATGCTCCTGCACACAGTTTGGAGCCATCAAACACACATGCTCCCGCACACAGCTAGGAGCCATACATGAAGTCAGACAGTAACACATAGGCTATCTCAGAGACCATACCTTCTGCAGATCTACAAGCTGGAACGGCATCTACCGCTCCTAGCCCTGGTGTAGAGCTGACAGTTCAGGGCTTTCAGGTCCTAACTAACAGCACCCAGATAGAAGCAGAGAAACCCCACACAGAGGCCTAGTCTGACAACCTGCCTGAATACTGGAGCCTATCCTTGACTACTGTCATTCACTCTGTAGACATTGAGGAAATTTTAGACAAAGTGTGAGCACCCGGCGGGAGTCGGCTCACACTATTTAAAGGGAAGCCCGCGCCCAAGGGGCGGTGGCCATGACTTCACCGCTCATGCTCAGTAGAGTGAAAGCTGGATGGTTAGACTGACCCGCAGGTGGCGCTGTGCGCTATGATAGCTACCTGCGGGACCCCATCCTAACACACGCACATTGAAAAATATAGTTGCACCCAGTAGACTAAAACAAACAAACACGAAAAAAGCTAAAGCCCCAGTCACTAAAAAAGTCACAGGGAGTTTTAAGTGTGGACACCAAAGGTGCAAATGCTGTCTAAATATGGTACATAATAAGAACACCATAAGGAGCACATCTACAAACGAAATGTTCCAAATAAAATCTAGACTCGATTACTCTTCCACTTATGTGATCTACGTGTTGACATGTCCCTGTGGGATGCAATACGTAGGACGGAACAGAATAAAACACAGATCAAACGTTCCAAACGGTTCTGAAAAACAAAGTGTGTCTAGACACGCCAAACTAAAACATGATCGTAACTTTACTGGCTTCACCATAACCCGCTAGAACAAATCCCGGTGAATAGTGACAATAGATTCAAGATATTGAGAAAAAAAGAGAGATGTTCTGGATTTATAAATGTAACACCCTTCATCCTGAAGGACCGAACGAAGCCCTTGAAGAGATATCCCACTAAGCTTTACTATATATTCAGAAAAATAAATGAAATAAGATCGAGGTCACATTATAATCATTTTCTTGAAGTTAATTATCTAACAATTAGATTTATATGTCTACTGAAATACTAATGTAGCCTTCTAGTCGCCAGAATACCAGTGTGATATACCCGCCCATTAATATTCAGTTTAATATGTAACTGTTACAGTGCTTTATATTAATATTAATTTGTTGTATTGATCTGTTGCAATTAGGGTTGAGCCGATCTTGACTTTTCAGGATTGATTTTAAAATCCGATTTCCGATCATTTTTCATTCGAACCCGATCTCGATCCCAATTCAGATCCCAATGCAAGTCAATGGGATTTTTTTTATTAATCGGAGATCGGATTTTAAAAGCAATCCTATTCACAACACAACATGGAATCTAACGATTGAACGCTTTAATTGTTTGTTATGGTCTGGGGATCCCTGACCACGGACTGGCCCCTGACTGATAACTTCTCAGTCTAGAAAAGGAAAAACATATATAAAAACAAACAATAATAAGTATGAGCAGTTTGGACTTCTAGTGTGGATACTCCTACACCCTGCCTGGCACAACTAGAAGTAGCCGTGGGCCCGACTAACTTGCCTGAATGGGCACGAGCACAGCCGGAGAAGTAGCTAACCTGCAAAGGGAAATAGAGCCCCTGTCTAGCTTCACGTTTACGAAAGAGAGGCAGATACAGAACAAGCCCCTCACGGATGTCCAGACTGGACTAACGGTGAACATGAGTAACGCAAAGCATAGGGAGAAAATAAACGTGAAACACAGAATAACTGAACTAAGCAAGGGATAGGAAAAAACAGAACTGAGTATCACACACTATAAAAAACCCCTACCAAAAAAATTCCAAACCTCCAAACAGAAAAAATACCTAGGGCTCGCTGCGCCCAGAACACTATGTCTGGATAGGAGCTCAATACTTAATGAACCAGTCCTGTGTGAACAGGAACAAGAAACTGGATGGGCCGGGATGCAGATGGTAGCAGCTTCAGACAACAGACCATACTGGAGAACAGGTACAGACGTTTAAGACCGGCATCAGATAGCATGTGCAACAGCCTTATATAGTAAAGAGAAGGCCTCGCCCATGGCCTGTAAAGTATTCAGCACTGCAGAGAACTTAACCCCTTCAGAGGCCAAGACACACCAGGCACTGATCCACCAAGGCAACTCACCACGTGATCCACGCCCGAGTGCCAGAGCAGAAACTGCATGTCTGGTGTGAACATTCCTCTGCCGTGCATCAGGTGATTCACGCGCTGAATGCCGTCCGGACACTCTGCGCCTGAACCTAACAGGCCGAGACTGCTGAGACCGGGTCATAACATTGTTAGAATCCACGCTGTGTAGTGAATCACTAAGTAGCCAGGGGATTTTTTTTAAATCCTCTGGCTACTTAGTCCACCCTGGTGTCCACTTACCTGCAGAGATGGCTGCTCTGGTGCCTTCCTTTTTCTTTACCTCGCTGCCGCTCCACGCTGCTCTTCTCGCTTTGCTGCCCCCTCCCTGCCAGATTAGGAGAGTGTGGGCAGGTTAGGAGAGTGTGAGCGGGTACTGGGAGGGGAGACGTCACGTCTCCCCGCCCTGTACCCGCCCACACTCTCCTAAGCCACAAGCCCCGCCTACCTAGCACTTTAAACACTCTTCTGGGAGGCGGGGCAGCGAGGCGAGAAGAAGGAGGGCACCAGAGCAGCCATCTCTAGAGGTAAGTAGCTGCTAGAGATGTTTAGTTTAGCCTCCCATTCGAATGAATGGAGGCAGCCGGCGTGCAGGGGGTTAAGGCTGTGTGACGGCTGCTTCCATTCATTCCTATGGAACTGCAGCGGAGCCTTCACACTGAGTATACAGCATATACTCAGTGTGAAGGCTAAGCAAAGCATTGTGGGAAAAGATCACCGATCTCGATCCCACATAAAAAGGTCGTGTTCGAATTCCGATCGCGATCGTGAAATTTTCTCGATTGCCGATTGGAATCCGATCTTTTCCGAACACGATCGCTCAACCCTAGTTGCAATCCTTTATATATACAGTATATTTTAGGTATGTAATTATGTAATTATCTTTTATGCGTTATGAATTTCTGTTTTTAATTAAGGCATTCATTTCTGTTTGACATACTCTATGCAAATAACTATTTATTTATGGACTCTTCACACTAATTAAATCATGTAAGGCCAATGTGTATATAGTTTATATATATTATCTAATTTGTTCCACCTTAATCCATTGCTTTTCCTTTTGTGCAATGAAATATTTTATATTGTATATATTCATACCATTTGTTTACCGAATGTACTATATACATATGTTTGATGTTACCCAAAATCTCCTTGATATAGTCAGGAGCCAACTTAAGTCACATGTATCAGTGCAGAGCTTAAAGGGACAGGGCAAGATAAAAGGAGTGTCATGTTCCACCCTCTTGTTGGTTATGGGTTCCTTTAATATGGCCCATCTTACGGGCGACCAGTGGACTTCCTCCTGAGTCAGTGTATACTTGGCTAATATCTGTGCTGTGTGAGCCTGACTGTAGCATAGTTACATAGATACATAGTAGATGAGGTTGAATGAAGACATGAGTCCATCAAGTCCAACCTATAACCCTACAATCCCTACAGGGTTGATCCAGGGGAAGGCAAAAAAAAAACCATGAGGCTCATGCCAATTGCCCTAATTCAGGGGAAAAAATTCCTTCCCGACTCCAATCTGGCAGTCAGTATAAAACCCTGGATCAACGTGTCCTTATAATCTAGAGTCCATGGCCTGTTATATTGTTCTCTTCAAGAAAAACATCCAGGCCCACTTTGAACTTGTTCAGTGAATCCGCCATCACCACTTCCTGGGGCAGAGACTTCCAGAGCCTCGTTGTTCTTACTGTGAAGAATCCCCTTCTATGTTTCTGGTGAAACCTTCTCTCCTCCAGACGTAGAGGATGTCCTCTTGTCACTGTCACTGGCCTAGGAGTAACAATATCCTTAGAAAGTTCTTTGTATTGTCCCTTCATGTATTTGTACATTGTTATTAGATCTCCCCGTAGACATCTTTTCTCTAAACTGAATAACCCCAAGTTTATTAATCTCTCGTTGTCCTCCAGTCCACCCATTCCCCTAATCATTTTGGTTGCCCGTCTTTGCACTTTTTCAAGTTCACTTATGTCTTTCTTGTATATCGGGGCCCAAAATTGCGCACAATATTCTAAGTGTGGCCGTACCAGTGATTTGTATAGAGGCATAACTATGTCCTTGTCATGAGAATCTAGACCTCTTTTGATGCATCCCATAATTGTATTTGCCTTGGCAGCAGCTGCCTGGCACTGGTCATTAAAGGTCATTAATCCCAAAGTCTTTTTCGTTGGCAGTCTTACCCAGTAATTTACTATTTAGTACATAGTCAGACATTTTATTACGTCGACCAAAGTGCATTACCTTATATTTGTCAACATTAAACTTCATTTGCCAAGTCTCCGCCCCCCATGCTTCCAGTTTCCTTAGATCCCCTTGTAATATTCTACTATCCTCCTCATTATTAATTACCTTACAGAGTTTAGTATCATCTGCAAATATGGACACCCTGCTTTGTAATATGGACACCCTGCTTTGTAAACCCTCTACCAGGTCATTAATAAAGATATTAAACAAGAGAGGACCTAATACTGACCCTTGTGGCACCCCACTGGTGACCGTGGCCCAGTCTGAATATTTACCATTAACAAGGACCCTCTGTTTCCTATCAGTGAGCCAGTTGCTAACCCAAATGCATATGTTTTCCCCCAGTCCCAACATTCTCATTTTGCATACCAACCGTTTATGTGGAAAAGTATCAAAAGCCTTTGAAAAGTCCAGATACACCACATCTACTGCATTACCCATGTCCAGATATACCACGTCCACTGCATTACCCATGTCCAGATACACCACGTCCACTGCATTACCCATGTCCAGATACACTGCATCCACTGCATTACCCATGTCCAGATACACCACGTCTACTGCATTACCCATGTCCAGATATACCACGTCCACTGCATTACCCATGTCCAGATACACCACGTCCACTGCATTACCCATGTCCAGATACACTGCATCCACTGCATTACCCATGTCCAGATACACCTCGTCTGCTGCATTACCCATGTCCAGATACACCACATCTACTGCATTACCCTTCAGAGTCCAGGGGACACTTCTTAGGGCCTTCTTCAACTCTGTGGTTGCTTCAGCCATCTTTTTCGGTGTGGCCTGCTGGGGGAGCAGTATATCCAGTATATCAACCAGGGACAGAAATAGACTTGACAGGCTGATCAGGAGGGCCAGCTCTGTCCTGGGGAGCCCCCTGGACCCAGTACAGGTGGTGGGTGACAGAAGGACACTGTCTGTGGTGACCTCCATGCGGGAGAACAAATCCCACCCCATGTATGGACCCTGATGGGACTTGGCAGCACTGTAAGTGACCATCTGCTTCACCCCAAGTGTGAGGAGGAGCTATCGCAAGTCCTTCCTTCCAACCGCGACCAGGCTGTATAATCTACATCAGACCAAGCGAAGATCACTCCGCACAGAGAACTAATGATTATGACGATGACCATGAGGTCTTCCTCTTTCTCTTCTGTTTTTCCTTAGCTGCTATGGACTCCTAGTATATCTTCTCTTCTCAGCATATGCGTGCCTACGTCTGTATTATATTACTTTGTATTATCCTGTACCTGTATTACTATGTTGCTGTAACATGCTGAAATTATCTCAATGTGGGACTAGTAAAGGATTATCTTATATTATCTTACCCATATCCAGATAGACCACATCTGCTGCATTACCCATGTCCAGATACACCACGTCCACTGCATTACCCATGTCCAGATACACCACGTCCACTGCATCACCCATGTCCAGATACACCACGTCTACTGCATTACCCATGTCCACATACACCATGTCCACTGCATTACCCATGTCCAGGTACACCACGTCTACTGCATTACCCATGTCCACATACACCATGTCCACTGCATTACCCATGTCCAGGTACACCATGTCTACTGCATTACCCATGTCCAGATACATCACGTCCACTTCATTACCCATGTCCAGGTACACCACGTATACTGCATTACCCATGTCCAGTCTTGAACTTACCTCCTCATAGAAGATTAGCCTGACAGGACCGATTCCTCATAAACCCATGCTGATTGGGTGTTATAAGATTATTTACATTGAGATACTCCAGGATAGCATCTCTTAGAAAGCCCTCAAATATCTTTCCCACCACAGAAGTTAAACTTACAGGCCTATAGTTTCCAGGTTCTCTTTTACACCCCTTCTTGAAGATTGGCACCACATTTGCTATTCGCCAATCCTGTGGAACAGACCCAGTCATTACTGAATCCTTAAATATTAGATACAAGGGTCTATCTATGACCATGCTTAATTCCCTCAGAACTCGGGGGTGTATTCCATCTGGACCGGGTGCTTTCTCTATTTTAGTGTTTTGCAGGCGGCGCCGTACTTCTTCCTGGGTTAAGCAGGTGACATTTAATTGAGAGTTTACATTACCCCTAATCATGCTGCTGGCCGATGGATTTTCTTGTGTAAACACTGTAGAGAAGAAGGCATTTAATACTTGTGCTTTTTCCTCATCCTCCTCCACCATTACTCCCAGATTACATTGTCAGTTTTTATTCCCTTATTATTTATGTAATTGAAGAATAATTTTGGATTAGTTTTACTTTCCTTGGCAATGTTTCTCTCCGCCTCAATCTTTGCCTCTTTTATTTGCCTTTTGCACAATTTATTTTTCTCCTTATAGTTTTTTAATGCTGTGTTGCTACTTTCTTGTTTTAGTACTTTAGATGCTTTCTTTTTTTCCCTAATTGCATTCTGTACTGTTTTAGTTAGCCATATTGGTTTTCTATGATTTCTGGCCCGCTTATTGCCATAGGCTATGTATTTTTAGGGCTCTTATTTAGTATATTTTTGAAGATGTCCCATTTAGTTTGTGTTCCCGTCACGTTGAGGACACTGTCCCAGTTTCGGCTGCTAAGCTCCTCTCTCAGCTGGTGACCACACATTAAAATTTTTTTAGACATATGAGGGAGAATTTACATGTACAAAGAAACTGGGTCAAGTGACGTGCAAAGATGAAATACTGTCCCTGTAGGTGTCTTTATATCTCATGTAAAGCTGAGTACAAAGTGCTGAAGGTGTACAAAACAGGCCAAGGCTGGAACATCAACCAACACATATATAATGCACACACCCCAGGTATTTAGTAACCACCATATGATAGTTGCACAGCATGGGACTATTCATTCAATAGGTATGTAATCACCCACACCATAAATAACCATGTAAATGGAATAACATTATAGCATTATAGCTTACCCATGCTGGAGATGTAAATAGATCCTATCAGGGATAGGCACTCACACCCCAGTGACGACGCGCGTTTTGGCTATGCAGCCTTCGTCAGGAGGTGAAATGAAAGGGGATTATGGGTTGTTTATATGCCGGCATATCTACTACTCAGTCCAATAGGATCATGCCACATCACATCCTAATAGTATGTAAGCGTACAACGGCGGGGAAGCGTACAACGGCGCATGCTTGTGATGATCTCCGTGGCATAATCACATGATCGCTAAGCCGAAAATGAGGCTACAACTAGAATGACAGTAAGCGCAGTCATGCGCTCTGCGTCCCCGCACTAGTCAATTATAACTGTGAATAGCGGCACTCGAACCTGCTGGACTGAGGATGATATTGTGTGTAGACGAAGAAGCGCTCCCACCTTATAAATAAAAGTGATCGAGATAAAACAAGTGATGGTATATATCACAATACAACTGATTATGCCACTGAGATCATCACGAGCATGCGCCGTTGTACGCTTCCCCGCCGTTGTACACTTACATACTATTAGGATGTGATATGGCGCGATCCTATTGGACTGAATAGTAGAAATGCCGGCATATAAACAACCCATAATCCCCTTTCATTTCACCTCCTGACGAAGGCTGCAAAGCCGAAACGCGCGTCGGGCACTGGGGTGTGAGTGCCTATCCCTGATCAGATCTATTTACATCTCCAGCATGGGTAAGCTATAATGCTATAATGTTATTCCATTTACATGGTTATTTATGGTGTGGGTGATTACATACCTATTGAATGAATAGTCCCATGCTGTGCAACTATCATATAGTGGTTACTAAATACCTGGCGTGTGTGCATTATATATGTGTTGGTTGATGTTCCAGCCTTGGGCTGTCTTATACACCTTCAGTACTTTGTACTCAGCTTTACGTGAGATATAAAGACACCTACAGGGACAGTATTTCATCTTTGTGTGAAATTTTCCACAAACATAGTTCATAGGCAGGATTGAAAGATAGGCTACTTTTCTGAACAGTCACGGACATACGTTCTTGGCAGGAGCCGCCGAAAACCAGAACTCATAGCAGCAGGTTTGCAATCCCACACACTTCTTAGCATAGCAAGTCACAAGCTCCCTATTGCCGCCTCCGAGCTAGCCCCTAACCCCAGGCAGTAACATTTACATATGCTTTCACACTTCCCCGCTCACGTTAAGGTTACTACAACGGCCTACCTCTTCCACGCTCCGGAGCCGGCATCTTTGCCGAACACCAGCGCAATCGGGATCCACAACGCCGCCCGGCCTGCCACAGCAACTACACTGTATTTGCAGGCGCATACGCACATTTATGACGTACATAACGTCTTCCGGGATGCTACCACTTTGCGGCTGTAGCACCGGAAGTCCTTGGCAGTCCACGACAGTCCCCGACAACGCACTTCCCCACCCTCCAGCTTAGCTATGGTGAGTACGCCGTGTCATTCGGCAGCGGGACAGTGCATGTGTCAGCAGGAGAGTTGGGGGATTTTGTGGAGGGGGCTAAACAGGACGTTTCGAGGGGGTGCGTGACAGGTGGGGGGGTCTTCAGAAAAAGGGGGGTGGGGAGGTTGACCCGAGATGCCGTGGGAGGGAGAGGGGCTCCAGGGCGCCGCGGGGGGTGGGGCAGAGGGGATGGGGGTGCAGGGGGTGCCGCGGGGGTGTGGCTGGGGCCAAGGGAGAGAGAGGGGGCCGGGGGCGCCGGGGCGTGAAGGGGCATGAGTGTGGGGGACGAGGGTGGCTGCGGGGAGCCAGTAGCAGACGGTAGGTAAAAAGTCCACGGGGACAGGCGAGGAGCAAATGGGACAAGGGTGCACAGGAGCGGACGTGGCGGCACACGGTGGATCATAACCGATGGCGAATGCCAAAATATCAGTGACTCAGCGCCAACTCCAACCCGCACACGAAGTCGCGGGCAGATGCTAGTCATTCATAATAATGACTTTATTCTGCTTTGCGGCCTCATGTATTTGTTCTATTAGTATATTTTCAGTTTCTTCCGTTATATTTGGAGATTAATAAAAAAAACCTATCAGTATTTTATTATTTTTTGTTCCTCCCGTAATTTCCACCCATAAGGACTCCACATAATCATTTTCCTCCCAGATGTCTTCATGCAGGACTAGCTTAAGGTCGGATTTTACATATACGCAAACCCCTCCCCCTTTCTTATTTGTACGCTCCTTTCTAAACATGCTGTACCCTTGTATATTTACAGTCCAGTCATAGCTAGAGTCCAGCCATGTCTCACTTACCCCCACCATGTCATAATTGTCTTCCAACATCATCACTTCTAGTTCCTCCATAGTGAGGCTTTGGGCATTCGTATACATACAAGGAAAATGTTTGTTTTTGTACCGTGTTAGCCAGTGGGTATGAAATATAAAAAACAAAAAACTTGCGAATCTTCAGTAGGTGATATCTTTTTTAATGGCTAACTCATAATGATGACAGAATATAACGTTTCGAAGCTCTCGGCTTCTTCTTCAGATATATATATATATATATATATATATATATATATATATATATATATAAACACTTTCTGCAGGCTGCATATTTATGTACAACAGGACACATATGGATAGGATTTAAGGAGGGAGGGGGAAGAGGCTTATTACTATATACATGTAAACAATTCACTGTTCCCAGGTTCTTTATCTTTATGGCTGTCTTAGTTCAGTGATTTGTATAGAATGACATGAACCCATATGATGCATTCATTCCATTATCCAGAGTGTTAAAAAGGGTCATGCACCTGTACTCATAAATCCGTCTCTGTTTCCTTGATTTAAAATCCCCTCTTAAAATCAACATTTTCATGTCATTGGTGATATTATGATCTTCCTGGCAGAAATGTTTTGGCACGGGAAGATCAGTTCTCTGTTGTTTAATTGTATGGCGATGTGAATCAATTCTCATTGTGAGATTCTGGACGGTCTCTCCAACATACAGAACATTTGGTGCACGTTATTAAATACACTACATTAGGTGTGTTACAGGTGAACGTACCTGGGATTTTATATTCCCTGTTAGAGTTTGGCATCTCTATCCTACATTTGTCTACAGCCAGGCCATCAGATACCATCGCATATGTTCAAACCCTGCAGATAGAGACAAACACCTTGAAAGCCTCAAAACACATTCTTGAGGCAGGGTTACCATCCAAGAACAGTTGAAAACCAAATCACCAGGGCCACCAGAATACCAAGATCAGATTTATTAAAATACAATACCAAACAGGAGAACAATCGGGTGCCCCTGGTTGTCACTTATAACCCACACCTGGAGACGCTGAGAGGAATCACACGCAAATTACATCCACTACTGAAAAAAGACAGTCTAAAATCCATATTTCCAGATCCCCCTCTCCTGTGCTATAGACAGCCACCAAACCTCAGGAATATGGTTGTTAGCAGCTCACTGTCACCTCCAACTAACACAGGAACATTTCCATGCGGACAGAAAAGGTGCAAAACCTGCCCTCACATACTGACCACTGACAGGATAGAGATACCAAACTCTACAGGGAATATCAAATCCGAGGTCCGTTCACCTGTAACACACCTAATGTAGTGTATTTAATAATGTGCACCAAATGTCCCACTGAAAATCTGTATGTTGGAGAGACCGGCCAGAAACTCAGAATGAGAATTAATTCACATCGCCATACAATTAAACAACAAAGATTGGACCTTCCCGTGCCAAAACATTTCTGCCAGGAAGATCAGAATATCACCAATGACATGGAAATTTTGATTTTAAGAGGGGATTTTAAATCAAGGAAACAGCGACTGATTTATGAATACAAGTGCATGACCCTATTTAACACTCTCGATAATGGATTGAATGCATCATATGGGTTCATGTCATTCTATACAAATCACTGAACTAAAACAGCCATAAAGATAAAGAATAAAAAATAGTTTATGGCTCACCCCACTCTCATAACCACGTGAGAGACTCCTCCGGCTGTTCGGACGTAAATGGATTCCCAGGCTGCTCGGACGTGAACGGACTCCAATCCACCACAAAGCACCACAAAATTCGGAATGAATCCAGCGTCACCAAGAATCCTTAAAATGTAGCTTTTATTTTTTCATCTAAAATATTTCATTCAGCATATTGAGGTGGCAGGTACACGTGCATGGAGCTGACTTTTGATGCTACGCGTTTCGGAACGCTACTGGTTCCTTCGTCATGGCCATGACGAAGGAACCAGTAGCGTTCCGAAACGCGTAGCATCAAAAGCCTCTTCCCCCTCCCTCCTGTAATCCTATCCCTATGTTTCCAATTATACATAAATATGCAGCCTTCAGAAATTGTTCTTAGTTATATCTGAAGAAGAAGCCAAAGAGCTTTGAAACGTTATATTCTGTCATCAATATGAGTTAGCCATTAAAAAAGGTATCACCTATTGTTTTTTATATGGTGCTGGTAAATTACTTTGGAGCATTAACAGTTAAGGATTTCTTACCCTGATTCTTTCCTGTTCCTCAGCTCCCTAAATATATACCGCCACTCCCAGCATATTAGCCATATAAGCTATAGAGACTTGCATCAGAAGATGATAGGTTGCGTCAGCTATTATTACGGCTGAGATTCGGATGCCGTATTCAATGGGGCTACTTTTTATTAGGTGAAACTTTCTGCTCAGAAGTGGAAGTGAGCATTGTGATACAAAGTATATACGTTATGCTCATATGGGGGGACCTGGAGTCATCACCTATATACAGTCCTATGAAAAGTTTGGGCCCCCCTATTAATCTTAATCATTTTTAGTTCTAAGTATTTTGGTGTTTGCAGCAGCCATGTCAGTCTGATATATCTAATAACTGATGGAAACAGTAATATTTCAGGATTGAAATGAGGTTTATTGTACTAACAGAAAATGTGCAATATGCATTAAACCAAAATTTGACCGGTGCAAAAATTTTGGTCCCCTTATCATTTTATTGATTTGAATACTCCTAACTACTTTTTACTGACTTACTGAAGCACAAATTGGTTTTGTAACCTCACTGAGTTTTGAACTTCATAGCCCGGTGTATCCAATCATGAGAGAAGGTATTTAAGGTGGCCAATTGCAAGTTGTTCTACTATTTGAATCTCCTCTGAAGAGTGGCATCATGGGCTACTCAAAACAACTCTCAAATGATCTGAAAACAAAGATTGTTCAACATAGTTGTTCAGGGGAAGGATACAAAAAGTTGTCTCAGAGATTTAACCTGTCAGTTTCCACTGTGAGGAACATAGTAAGGAAATGGAAGACCACAGGGACAGTTCTTGTTAAGCCCAGAAGTGGCAGGCCAAGAAAAATATCAGAAAGGCAGAGAAGAAGAATGGTGAGAACAGTCAAGGACAATCCACAGACCACCTCCAAAGAGCTGCAGCATCATCTTGCTGCAGATGGTGTCACTGTGCATCGGTCAACTATACAGCGCACTTTGCACAATCAGAAGCTGTATGGGAGAGTGATGAGAAAGAAGCCGTTTCTGCAAGCACGCCACAAACAGAGTTGCCTGAGGTATGAAAAAGCACATTTGGACAAGCCAGCTTCATTTTGGAAGAATGTCCTGTGGACTGATGAAACAAAGATTGAGTTGTTTGGTCATACAGAAAGGCGTTATGCATGGCGTCCAAAAAAACAGCATTCCAAGAAAAACACTTGCTACCCACTGTAAAATTTGGTGGAGGTTCCATCATGCTTTGGGGCTGTGTGGCCAATGCCGACACCGGGAATCTTGTTAAAGTTGAGAGTCGCATGGATTCCACTCAGTATCAGCAGATTCTTGAGAATAATGTTCAAGAATCAGTGACGAAGTTGAAGTGACGCCGGGGATGGATATTTCAGCAAGACAATGATCCAAAACACCGCTCCAAATCGACTCAGGCATTCATGCAGAGGAACAAGTACAATGTTCTGGAATGGCCATCCCAGTCCCCAGACCTGAATATCATTGAACATCTGTGGGATGATTGGAAGCGGGCTGTCCATGCTCGGCGACCATCTAACTTAACTGAACTTGAATTGTTTTGTAAAGAGGAATGGTCCAAAATACCTTCATCCAGGATCCAGGAACTGATTAAAAGCTACAGGAAGGGACTAGAGGCAAAAGGAGGATCTACTAAATAGTAATCTCACTTTTCTGTTGAGGTGCCCAGACTTTTGCATCGGTCACATTTTGGTTTAATGCATATTGCACATTTTCTGTTAGTACAATAAACCTCATTTCAATCCTGAAATATTACTGTGTCCATCAGTTATTAGAGATATCAGACTGACATGGCTACTGCAAACACCAAAATATTTAGAACTAAAAATGATTAAGATTAATAGGGGGGCACAAACTTTTTCATAGGACTGTACGTGAGGTTCCGTTGACATAAGACCCTTCTAACACTCAGCCATCTAGTATATACAGTCATGGCCAAAAGTTTTGAGAATGATACAAATATTAGTTTTTACAAAGTCTACTGCTTCAGTTTTCCTAATGGCAATTTGCATATACTCCAGAATGTTATAAAGAGTGATCAGCTTAACAGCAATTACTTGCAAAGTCAATATTTGCCTAGAAAATGAACTTTATCCCCCAAAACACATTTCAACATCGTTGCAGCCCTGCCTTAAAAGGACCAGCTAACATCGTTTCAGTGATTGCTCCATTAACACAGGTGTGGGTGTTGATGAGGACAGGGCTGGAGATCAATCTGTCATGATTAAGTAAGAATGACACCACTGGACACTTTAAAAGGAGGCTGGTGCTTGGCATCATTGTTTCTCTTCTGTTAACCATGGTTATCTCTAAGGAAACACGTGCAGTCATCATTGCACTGCACAAAAATGGCCTAACAGGGAAGAGTATCGCAGCTAGAAAGATTGCACCTCAGTCAACAATCTATCGCATCATCAAGAACTTCAAGGAGAGAGGTTCCATTGTTGGCAAAAAGGCTCCAGGGCGCCCAAAAAGACCAGCAAGTGCCAGGACCGTCTCTTAAAAGTGTTTCAGCTGCGGGATCGGGCTACTGACAGTGCAGAGCAGCGTGTGAGTGCATCTGCACGCACTGTGAGGCGGAGACTCTTGGAGCAAGGCCTGGTCTCAAGGAGGGCAGCAAAGAAGCCACTTCTCTCCAGAAAAAACATCAGGGACAGACTGATATTCTGCAAAAGGTACAGGGAGTGGACTGCTGAGGACTGGGGTAAAGTCATTTTCTCTGATGAATCCCCTTTTCAATTGTTTGGGACATCTGGAAAACGGCTTATTCAGAGAAGACGAGGTGAGCGCTACCACCAGTCTTGTCTCATGCCAACTGTAAAGCATTCTGAAACCATTCATGTGTGGGGTTGCTTCTCAGCCAAGGGAATTGGCTCTCTCACAGTCTTGCCTAAAAACACAGCCATGAATAAAGAATGGGACCAGAATGTCCTCCAAGATCAACTTCTCCCAACCGTCCAAGAGCAGTTTGGCCATCAACAATGCCTTTTCCAGCATGATGGAGCACCTTGCCATAAAGCAAAGGTGATAACTAAATGGCTCAGGGAACAAAACATAGAGATTTTGGGTCCATGGCCTGGAAACTCCCCAGATCTTAATCCCATTGAGAACTTGTGGTCAATCATCAAGAGACGGGTGGACAAACAAAAACCTACAAATTCTGACAAAATGCAAGCATTGATTGTGCAAAAATGGACTGCTATCAGTCAGGATTTGGTCCAGAAGTTGATTGAGAGCTGCCAGGGAGAATTGCAGAGGTCCTGAAGAAGAAGGAGCAACACTGCAAATATTGCAACGCTGCATTAACTCATTCTAACTGTCAATATAAGCTTTGGTTACTCATAATATGATTGCAATTCTATTTCTGTATGTGATAAAAACATCTGACAAACACACATAAAAACCAGAGGCAGCAGATCATGTGAAAATATAAGATTTGTGTCATTCTCAAAACTTTTGGTCATGACTGTATATACTATATATATATATATATATATATATATATATATATATATATATATATATATATACTGACATTCTCTTTGTTAACTATAGAGGCTCGTATAAGTAGCTGAAAGGAACTCTGACACGTGTTAGGAAAGTGAGAGTATTGTTTAGTTCTCGCCTTATAATTTACCAGCACCATATAGTGTCATTCCCTCTGATAGTATATAGTGTATACATGGATGCGGGGACCCCTACCTGGTCTGTGCCCTCACCCTGTGAGTCAGGTGGAAGACTTAAACCATTCAAGTTCAGCTAGTTATACAGGAATCGCTATTCAGATATCAGGAAAGCATGTCTGATAAAGGATGACGGTGAGATATTATCATAGCGATCTGTCAGATAGGACTTTCTGTGTAACACGCCTTCATATTTACATGTAACACCATGATCTCCAGGTGACATACCGCAGACTGAGCTATAAGTGCCATAGCAAACACCAGTGACCTATCCTGCACCAGATCTATAGGCAACAGCCTGGATGTCCCGGGAGAGAACTACTGAGAGACACACAGGTACAGTATACTCTATAACCTTATATACTATAGTAATATATCACACCGCACAGGTACAGTATACTCTATAACCTTATATACTATAGTAATATATCACACCGCACAGGTACAGTATACTCTATAACCTTATATACTATAATATATCACACCGCACAGGTACAGTATACTCTATAACCTTATATACTATAATATATCACACCGCACAGGTACAGTATACTCTATAACCTTATATACTATAGTAATATATCACACCGCACAGGTACAGTATACTCTATAACCTTATATACTATAATATATCACATAGCTGTCTGATCAGCACTGCACAGGTACAGTATACTCTATAACCTTATATACTATAATATATAACATAGCTATCTGATCAGTACCGCACAGGTACAGTATACTCTATAACCTTATATACTATAATATATCACATAGCTATCTGATCAGCACCGCACAGGTACAGTATACTCTATAACCTTATATACTATAGTAATATATCACATAGCTATCTGATCAGCACCGCACAGGTACAGTATACTCTATAACCTTATATACTATAATATATCACATAGCTATCTGATCAGCACCGCACATGGTACAGTATACTCTATAACCTTATATACTATAATATATCACATAGCTATCTGATCAGTACCGCACAGGTACAGTATACTCTATAACCTTATATACTATAATATATCACATAGCTATCTGATCAGCACCGCACAGGTACAGTATACTCTATAACCTTATATACTATAATAATATATCACATAGCTATCTGATCAGCACCGCACATGGTACAGTATACTCTATAACCTTATATACTATAATATATCACATAGCTATCTGATCAGTACCACACAGGTACAGTATACTCTATAACCTTATATACTATAGTAATATATCACATAGCTATCTGATCAGTACCACACAGGTACAGTATACTCTATAACCTTATATACTATAATATATCACATAGCTATCTGATCAGCACCACACAGGTACAGTATACTCTATAACCTTATATACTATAATGCAGTATATCACATAGCTATCTGATCAGCACCGCACAGGTACAGTATACTCTATAACCTTATATACTATAATATATCACACCGCACAGGTACAGTATACTCTATAACCTTATATACTATAATATATCACATAGCTATCTGATCAGCACCACACAGGTACAGTATACTCTATAACCTTATATACTATAATATATCACATAGCTATCTGATCAGCACCACACAGGTACAGTATACTCTATAACCTTATATACTATAATATATCACATAGCTATCTGATCAGCACCGCACAGGTACAGTATACTCTATAACCTTATATACTATAATATATCACATAGCTATCTGATCAGTACCGCACAGGTACAGTATACTCTATAACCTTATATACTATAATATATCACATAGCTATCGGATCAGCACCGCACAGGTACAGTATACTCTATAACCTTATATACTATAATATATGACATAGCTATCTGATCAGCACCGCACAGGTACAGTATACTCTATAACCTTATATACTATAATATATCACATAGCTATCTGATCAGCACCACACAGGTACAGTATACTCTATAACCTTATATACTATAATACAGTATATCACATAGCTATCTGATCAGCACCACACAGGTACAGTATACTCTATAACCTTATATACTATAATATATCACATAGCTATCTGATCAGCACCGCACAGGTACAGTATACTCTATAACCTCATATACTATAATATATCACATAGCTATCTGATCAGCACTGCACAGGTACAGTATACTCTATAACCTTATATACTATAATAATATATCACATAGCTATCTGATCAGCACCGCACAGGTACAGTATACTCTATAACCTTATATACTATAATATATCACATAGGTATCTGATCAGCACCGCACAGGTACAGTATACTCTATAACCTTATATACTATAATAATATATCACATAGCTATCTGATCAGCACCACACATGTACAGTATACTCTATAACCTTATATACTATAATATATCACATAGCTATCTGATCAGCACCGCACAGGTACAGTATACTCTATAACCTTATATACTATAATATATCACATAGCTATCTGATCAGTACCACACAGGTACAGTATACTCTATAACCTTATATACTATAATATATCACATAGCTATCTGATCAGCACCGCACAGGTACAGTATACTCTATAACCTTATATACTATAATATATCACATAGCTATCTGATCAGCACCGCACAGGTACAGTATACTCTATAACCTTATATACTATAATATATCACATAGCTATCTGATCAGCACCGCACAGGTACAGTATACTCTATAACCTTATATACTATAATATATCACATAGCTATCTGATCAGCACCGCACAGGTACAGTATACTCTATAACCTCATATACTATAATATATCACATAGCTATCTGATCAGCACTGCACAGGTACAGTATACTCTATAACCTTATATACTATAGTAATATATCACATAGCTATCTGATCAGCACCACACAGGTACAGTATACTCTATAACCTTATATACTATAGTAATATATCACATAGCTATCTGATCAGCACCGCACAGGTACAGTATACTCTATAACCTTATATACTATAGTAATATATCACATAGCTATCTGATCAGCACCGCACAGGTACAGTATACTCTATAACCTTATATACTATAATAATATATCACATAGCTATCTGATCAGCACCGCACAGGTACAGTATACTCCATAACCTTATATACTATAGTAATATATCACATAGCTATCTGATCAGCACCACACAGGTACAGTATACTCTATAACCTTATATACTATAATATATCACATAGCTGTCTGATCAGCACCGCACAGGTACAGTATACTCTATAACCTTATATACTATAATATATCACATAGCTATCTGATCAGCACCGCACAGGTACAGTATACTCTATAACCTTATATACTATAATACAGTATATCACATAGCTATCTGATTAGCACCACACAGGTACAGTATACTCTATAACCTTATATACTATAATATATCACATAGCTATCTGATCAGCACCGCACAGGTACAGTATACTCTATAACCTTATATACTATAATATATCACATAGCTATCTGATCAGCACCGCACAGGTACAGTATACTCTATAACCTTATATACTATAATATATCACATAGCTATCTGATCAGCACTGCACAGGTACAGTATACTCTATAACCTTATATACTATAATATATCACATAGCTATCTGATCAGCACCACACAGGTACAGTATACTCTATAACCTTATATACTATAGTAATATATCACACCACACAGGTACAGTATACTCTATAACCTTATATACTATAATACAGTATATCACATAGCTATCTGATCAGCACCGCACAGGTACAGTATACTCTATAACCTCATATACTATAATATATCACATAGCTATCTGATCAGCACTGCACAGGTACTGTATACTCTATAACCTTATATACTATAATATATCACATAGGTATCTGATCAGTACCACACAGGTACAGTATACTCTATAACCTTATATACTATAATATATCACATAGCTATCTGATCAGCACCACACAGGTACAGTATACTCTATAACCTTATATACTATAATACAGTATATCACATAGCTATCTGATCAGTACCGCACAGGTACAGTATACTCTATAACCTTATATACTATAATATATCACATAGCTGTCTGATCAGCACCACACAGGTACAGTATACTCTATAACCTTATATACTATAATACAGTATATCACATAGCTATCTGATCAGTACCGCACAGGTACAGTATACTCTATAACCTTATATACTATAATATATCACATAGCTGTCTGATCAGCACCGCACAGGTACAGTATACTCTATAACCTTATATACTATAATATATCACATAGCTATCTGATCAGCACCACACAGGTACAGTATACTCTATAACCTTATATACTATAGTAATATATCACATAGCTGTCTGATCAGCACCGCACAGGTACAGTATACTCTATAACCTTATGTACTATAATGCAGTATATCACATAGCTATCTGATCAGCACTGCACAGGTACAGTATACTCTATAACCTTTTATACTATAGTAATATATCATATAGCTATCTGATCAGCACTGCACAGGTACAGTATACTCTATAACCTTATATACTATAATATATCACATAGCTATCTGATCCGCACCGCACAGGTACAGTATACTCTATAACCTTATATACTATAATATATCACATAGCTATCTGATCCGCACCGCACAGGTACAGTATACTCTATAACCTTATATACTATAGTATATCACATAGCTATCTGATCAGCACCGCACAGGTACAGTATACTCTATAACCTTATATACTAATAATAATAATAATAATAATACATTTTATTTATATAGCGCCAACATATTCCGCAGCACTGTACAATTTATAGGGTTCAGATACAGACATACATAACAAAGAACGTCATTTCACACAATGGGACTGAGGGCCCTGCTCAAAAGAGCTTACAATCTATGAGGTAGAGGGGATGACACAAGAGGTAGCAGGGGCGGCATTGCTTATACAGTGTTCAGACAATTTTGTGCATTAGGAATTGTGTTAGGCTTGTCTGAAAAGATGCGTCTTTAGTTTGCGTTTGAAACTGTAGAAGTTGGGAGTTAATCTTATTGTCCGGGGTAGAGCATTCCAGAGAAGTGGTGCAGCTCGGGAGAAGTCTTGTATACGAGCGTGGGAGGTTCTGATAATAGAGGATGTAAGTGTTAGGTCATTGAGTGAGCGGAGAGCACGGGTTGGGCGGTAGACAGAGATGAGGGAGGAAATGTAGGGAGGTGCGGCATTATGGAGAGCCTTGTGGATGAGAGTAATAACTTTATATTTTATTCTATAATGAATAGGCAGCCAATGTAGTGACTGGCACAGACCGGAGGCATCGCTGTAGCGTCTGGCCTGATAGATGAGCCTGGCCGCTGCATTCAGAATAGATTGTAGAGGGGAGAGTTTAGTGAGGGGAAGACCGATTAGTAAGGCGTTACAGTAGTCAAGGCGAGAATGAATCAGAGAGACAATAAGTGTCTTTAGTGTATCTTAGGTAAGGAAAGGGTGTATTCTGGAGATGTTTTTGAGGTGGAGGTGACATGAACGTGCGAGTGATTCAATATGAGGGGTGAAGGAAAGGTCTGCGTCAAATATGACCCCGAGGCAGCGGGCATACTGCCTAGGAGTTATAGTAAGGCCTGAGACTGCAATGGATATATCAGGGACAGATCTGTTAGATGGGGGAAACAGTAGTAGTTCAGTCTTAGAGAGATTTAGTTTCAGATAGAGTGAGGACATGATATTAGAGACAACAGAGAGACAGTCACTGGTGTTCTGTATGAGTGCAGGGGTGATGTCACGGGAAGATGTGTATAATTGGGTGTCGTCAGCATAAAGATGGTACCTGAAGCCAAATCTGGCGAGGGTTTGTCTAATGGGGGCTGTGTAGAGAGAAAAGAGCAGGGGGCCAAGGACCGAGCCCTGAGGAACCCCAACAGCAAGGGAAAGAGGGGAGGAAACAGAGCCCGCGAATGATACGCTGAAAGTGCGGTCTGAGAGATAAGAGGAGAACCAGGAGAGTGCAGTGTCGTTGAGGCCGACTGAGCGGAGCATAGTGCGGAGAAGTTGATGGTCAACAGTGTCAAAAGCTGCAGAGAGGTCCAGAAGAATAAGAAGAGAGAAGTCACCATTGGATTTAGCCTTTAGTAGATCATTAGAGACTTTTGTGAGAGCCGTTTCAGTAGAGTGCAGAGCGCGGAAACCAGATTGTAAGGGGTCAAGCAGAGAGTTAGCAGAGAGATAACGGATTAACCAAGAATAGACCAGGCGTTCCAAGAGTTTAGAGATGAAGGGGAGGTTAGAGACGGGTCGATAGTTAGCAGCACAGGACGGGTCCAGGGAGGGTTTTTTCAGTAGCGGAGTTATAACAGCATGCTTGAAGGAGGATGGGAAGATTGCAGAAGAGAGAGAGAGGTTAAATATTTTAGTAAGGTAAGTAGTGACAGCAGGCGACAGAGATTGGAGAAGGTGTGAGGGGAAGGGGTCACTACTGCAGGTTGTGGGGCGAGATGAAGAAAGTAGCTGGGAGACTTCCTCTTCTGTAACAGGTTCAAAAGATGAGAATGGACAGTCTGAAGTGCGGCTGGTGAGGGGATCAGTACTATCGTAGGTGTGGGAGTCAATGCCACCTGGGGCTTGGGCAGTAATTTCCTGACGGATCTTATCAATTTTATCATGGAAATACATGGCCAGGTCATCAGCACTAAGGTCTGTGAATGGCGTCTGTACCTTGGGTGTGAGTAAGGAGTGAAAGGTTTCAAAAAGCCTTTTAGGGTTGCTGGAGAGAGAAGAGATGAGGGCGGTGAAATAGTCTTGTTTGGCGAATATGTATATATATATATGTATATGAATATATATCACATAGCTATCTGATCAGCACCGCACAGGTACAGTATACTCTATAACCTTATATACTATAATATATCACATAGCTATCTGATCAGCACCACACAGGTACAGTATACTCTATAACCTTATATACTATAATATATCACATAGCTAGCTGATCAGCACCACACAGGTACAGTATACTCTATAACCTTATATACTATAATATATCACATAGCTATCTGATCAGCACCGCACAGGTACAGTATACTCTATAACCTTATATACTATAATATATCACATAGCTATCTGATCAGCACCGCACAGGTACAGTATACTCTATAACCTTATATACTATAATATATCACATAGCTGTCTGATCAGCACCGCACAGGTACAGTATACTCTATAACCTTATATACTACTAGAGGGAGGACCCGGCTTCGCACGGGTATATTACATTTTATGTTTGTGTAGTGGCCCCATAAGAATTGTCCAATTTTGCACTGGTGTATTTTGTATGTGGTTTGTGTGTATGTCCATAAGCGTCATGTGATTATGTGTATCTCATTTTGGATGTCAGTGAAAAACCTGTGATCAGTTGTTATGGATACCTGGAGTAAAGCTGTATCTAATCCTTCCCCGTGTAGTACTGTGTTTAGATGCAAGTATCCAATCCTTGTTGGTGTGGTACTATGTGCAGATGCACATATCTAATCCTCCCCGTGTGGTATTGTGTGCAGAGTCGCGTATCTAATCCTCCAGTAAGTGAAACTGTGTGCAGACGCGCATATCTAATGACTCTGGCGTGCGGTACTGTGTGCAGATGCGCGTATCTAATACTCTGGCATGTGGTACTGTGTGCAGATGCACGTATCTAATCCTCCCCTGTGTGGTATTGTGTGAAGAGGCGCGTATCTAATCCTATGGCATGTGGAACTGTGTGTAGACGTGGGTATCTAATCCTACGGCATGTGGTACTGTGTGCAGACGTGCGTATCTAATCCTACGGAATTTGGTACTGTGTGCAGACGCACTTATCTTATCCTCTGGCGTGTGGTACTGTGTGCAGACGCACGTATTTAATCCTCCCCTGTGTGGTATTGTGTGAAGAGGCGCGTATCTAATCCTACGGCGTGTGGAACTGTGTGTAGACACGTGTATCTAATCCTACGGCATGTGGTACTGTGTGTAGACGTGCGTATCTAATCCTACGGCATGTGGTACTGTGTGCAGATGCGTGTATCTAATCCTAAGGCATGTGGTACTGTGTGTAGACGCACGTATCTAATCCTAAGGCATGTGGTACTGTGTGCAGACGCGTGTATCTAATCCTATGGCGTGTACAACTGTGTGAAGACACGTGTATCTAATCCTCCCCTGTGTGGTATTGTGTGAAGAGGCGCGTATCTAATCCTACGGCGTGTGGAACTGTGTGTAGAGGCGTGTATCCAATCCCCCGGCATGTGGTACTGTGTGCAGATGCGCATATCTAATCCTATGGCATGTGGTACTGTGTGTAGACGCGCGTATCTAATCCTCCCCCGTGTGGTACTGTGTGTAAACACGCGTATCTAATCCTCCCCTGTGTAATACTGTGTGCTGAGACGCGTATCTAATTCTCTGGCTTGTGGTACTGTGTGCAGAGACACGTATCTAATCCTCCCCTGTGTGGTATTGTGTGAAGAGGCACGTATCTAATCCTACGGCATGTGGAACTGTGTGTAGACATGGGTATCTAATCCTACGGCATGTGGTACTGTGTGCAGAAGTGCGTATCTAATCCTACGGAATTTGGTACTGTGTGCAGACGCGCTTATCTTATCCTCTGGCGTGTGGTACTGTGTGCAGACGCACGTATTTAATCCTCCCCTGTGTGGTATTGTGTGAAGAGGCGCGTATCTAATCCTACGGCGTGTGGAACTGTGTGTAGACACGTGTATCTAATCCTACGGCATGTGGTACTGTGTGTAGACGCGCGTATCTAATCCTACGGCATGTGATACTGTGTGCAGACGCATGTATCTAATCCTAAGGCATGTGGTACTGTGTGTAGACGCACGTATCTAATCCTACGGCATGTGGTACTGTGTGCAGACGCGTGTATCTAATCCTATAGCGTGTACAACTGTGTGAAGACACGTGTATCTAATCCTCCCCTGTGTGGTATTGTGTGAAGAGGCGCGTATCTAATCCTATGCCATGTGGAACTGTGTGGAGAGGCGTGTATCCAATCCCCCGGCATGTGGTACTGTGTGCAGATGCGCATATCTAATCCTATGGCATGTGGTACTGTGTGTAGACGCGCATATCTAATCCTCCCCCGTGTGGTACTGTGTGTAAACACGCGTATCTAATCCTCCCCTGTGTGATACTGTGTGCTGAGACGCGTATCTAATTCTCTGGCTTGTGGTACTGTGTGCAGAGACACGTATCTAATCCTCCCCTGTGTGGTATTGTGTGAAGAGGCACGTATCTAATCCTATGGCATGTGGAACTGTGTGTAGACATGGGTATCTAATCCTACGGCATGTGGTACTGTGTGCAGAAGTGCGTATCTAATCCTACGGAATTTGGTACTGTGTGCAGACGCGCTTATCTTATCCTCTGGCGTGTGGTACTGTGTGCAGACGCACGTATTTAATCCTCCCCTGTGTGGTATTGTGTGAAGAGGCGCGTATCTAATCCTACGGCGTGTGGAACTGTGTGTAGACACGTGTATCTAATCCTACGGCATGTGGTACTGTGTGTAGACGCGCGTATCTAATCCTACGGCATGTGATACTGTGTGCAGACGCATGTATCTAATCCTAAGGCATGTGGTACTGTGTGTAGACGCACGTATCTAATCCTACGGCATGTGGTACTGTGTGCAGACGCGTGTATCTAATCCTATGGCGTGTACAACTGTGTGAAGACACGTGTATCTAATCCTCCCCTGTGTGGTATTGTGTGAAGAGGCGCGTATCTAATCCTATGCCATGTGGAACTGTGTGGAGAGGCGTGTATCCAATCCCCCGGCATGTGGTACTGTGTGCAGATGCGCATATCTAATCCTATGGCATGTGGTACTGTGTGTAGACGCGCATATCTAATCCTCCCCCGTGTGGTACTGTGTGTAAACACGCGTATCTAATCCTCCCCTGTGTGATACTGTGTGCTGAGACGCGTATCTAATTCTCTGGCTTGTGGTACTGTGTGCAGAGACACGTATCTAATCCTCCAAAGTGTGGTATTGTGTGAAGAGGCGCGTATCTAATCCTTTGGCGTGTGGAACTATGTGTAGACACGCGTATCTAATCCTACTGCATGTGGTACTGTCTGCAGACATGTGTATCTAATCCTATGGCGTGTACAACTGTGTGCAGACGCGCGTATCTAATCCTCTGGAATGTGGAACTGTGTGTAGACGCGTGTATCTAATCCTACGATATGTGGTACTCTGTGCAGACGCGTGTATCTAATCCTATGGCGTGTACAAATGTGTGCAGACGCACGTATCTAATGTTCTGGAGTGTGGAACTGTGTGTAGACACCTGTATCTAATCCTTCGGCATGTGGAACCGTGTGCAGACGCGTGTATCAAATCCTTCAGTGTGTGGAACTGTGTGCAGAAATGCGTATTTAATCCTCTGGTGTGTGGGACTGTGTGGAGACCCGTGTATCTAATCTTCTGGCGTGTGATACTGTGTGCTGATCTGTGTATCTAATCCTCTGGAGTGTGGAACTGTGTGTAGACGCCTGTATCTAATGTTTCGGCATGTGGAACCGTGTGCAGGCGCACGTATCTAATCATATGGCATGTGGTACTGTGTGCAGAAGTGCGTATTTAATCCTCTGGTGTGTGGGACTGTGTGCAGACCCGTGTATCTAATCCTATGGTGTGTACAACTGTGTGAAGACACGTGTATCTAATCCTCCCTTGTATGGTATTGTGTGAAGAGGTGCGTATCTAATCCTACAGCGTGTGGAACTGTGTGTAGACACGCGTATCCAATCCCCCGGCATGTGGTACTGTGTGCAGATGCGCGTATCTAATCCTATGGCATGTGGTACTGTGTGTAGACGCGCGTATCTAATCCTCCCCCGTGTTGTACTGTGTGCAGACGTGAATTTCTAATCCTTTGGCGTGTGGAACTATGTGTAGACGCGCGTATCTAATCCTACTGCATGTGGTACTGTGTGCAGATGCGTGTATCTAATCCTATGGCATGTACAACTGTGTGCAGATGCGCGTATCTAAGCCTCTGGAATGTGGAACTGTGTGCAGATGCGCATATCTAATCCTCTGGAATGTGGAACTGTGAGCAGACGCGTGTATCTAATCCTATGGCGTGTACAAATGTGTGCAGCTGCACGTATCTAATCCTCTGGAGTGTGGAACTGTGTGTAGACGCCTGTATCTAATCCTTTGGCATGTGAAACCGTGTGCAAATGCACGTATCAAATCCTTCAGTGTGTGGAACTGTGTGCAGAAATGCGTATTTAATCCTCTGGTGTGTGGGACTGTGTGCAGACCCGTGTATCTAATCCTCTGGCATGTGATACTGTGTGCTGATCTGTGTATCTAATCCTCTGATGCGTGTATCTCAGTTTGGATATCAGTGTTGTATTGTGCATGTGGAGTGACCGTGTGTATTGCAGTTGGAATATGAGTGAAAGACTTGCAGGTTTGTATTGGCTAAGGGGGGGGGCACTATATTTGAAATGCTGTATCTCAGCAACGGTACGTCCGAGCGAGTTGCAGTCTCGTCTTAAACCTTCCCGGATACCTGAAGTATCTCTGTACCAAATTTGGTGAAGATCGGTCCAGTCGTTTGGTTCGCATTAGAGTACAGACAGACAGACAGACAGACGGACAGACAGACAGACAGACAGACAAGAATTCATTTTTATAAGATAGGGAGATAATACAGTCTGCCATACAACAGATAAACAAACTACTACAACAGCATCCAGCTTATAGCAATAAGGAGAACCATTGGGGGTTCATTGCTTAAAAATTAAACTGCCAGATTAAAAAGTTGGACATGCAATGTCTGGCAATATTGGAAGCATACTGTGAAATAGGATCCAACACAGATGTGGTTGTAGCCTGGCCAGTATTTCACCTGTGTTCTAAAGGATATTAAATTGAATATATCTGAATTACTGGCAAAGAAGACATTTGATATCTGGTTCCATGTGTAATACACTGATGTGATATCTGGTTCCATGTGTAATATACTGATGTGATACCTGCTTCTGTGTAATATACTGATGTGATACCTGCTTCTGTGTAATATACTGATGTGATATCTGGTTCTGTATAATTTACTGATGTGATACCTGGATCTGTGTAATATACTGATTTGATACCTGGTTCTGTGTAATATACTGATGTGATACCTGGTTCTGTGTAATATACTGATGTGATATCTGGTTCTGCGTAATATACTGATGTGATTCCTTGTTCTGTGTAATATACTGATGTGATACCTGGTTCTATGTAATATACTGATGTGATATCTGGTTCTGTGTAATATACAGGTGTGATACCTGGTTCTGTGTAATATACAGATGTGATACCTGGAACTGTGTATAATACTGATGTGATACCTGCTTCTGTGTAATATACTGATGTGATACCTGCTTCTGTGTAATATACTGATGTGATATCTGGTTCTGTATAATTTACTGATGTGATACCTGGATCTGTGTAATATACTGATTTGATACCTGGTTCTGTGTAATATACTGATGTGATACCTGGTTCTGTATAATGTACTGATGTGATATCTGGTTCTATGTAATATACTGATGTGATACCTGGTTCTGTGTAATATACTGATGTGATACCTGGTTCTATGTAATATACTGATGTGATACCTGGTTCTATGTAATATACTGATGTGATACCTGGTTTTGTATAATATACTGATGTGATACCTGGTTCTGTGTAATATATTGATGTGATACCTGGTTCTGTGTAATATACTGATGTGATACCTGGTTCTGTGTAATATACTGATGTGATACCTGGTTCTGTGTAATATATTGATGTGATATCTGGTTCTGTGTAATATACTGATGTGATACCTGGTTTTGTATAATATACTGATGTGATACCTGGTTCTGTGTAATATATTGATGTGATATCTGGTTCTGTATAATATACTGATGTGATACCTGGTTCTGTGTAATATACTGATGTGATACCTGGTTCTGTATAATATACTGATGTGATACCTGGTTCTGTGTAATATACTGATGTGATATCTGGTTCTATGTAATATACTGATGTGATACCTGGTTCTGTGTAATATACTGATGTGATACCTGGTTCTGTGTAATATATTGATGTGATATCTGGTTCTGTGTAATATACTGATGTGATACCTGGTTCTGTATAATATATTGATGTGATACCTGGTTCTGTATAATGTACTGATGTGATACCTGGTTCTGTATAATATACTGATGTGATACCTGGTTCTGTATAATGTACTGATGTGATACCTAGTTCTATGTAATATACTGATGTGATACCTGGTTCTATGTAATATACTGATATGATACCTTATTCTATGTAATATACTGATGTGATACCTGGTTATTTGTAATATACCTATAGCTGGTTCTGTGTAATATACTGATGTGATACCTGGTCCTGTGAAATATACTGATGTGATACCTGGTTCTGTATAATATACTGATGTGATACCTGATTCTATGTAATATACTGATGTGATACCTGGTTCTATGTAATATACTGATGTGATACCTGGTTCTGTGTAAAATACTGATGTGATACCTGGTTCTATGTAATATACTGATGTGATACCTGGTTCTGTGTAAAATACTGATGTGATACCTGGTTCTATGTAATATACTGATAGCTGGTTCTATGTAATATACTGATATGTTACCTGGTTCTATGTAATATACTGATAGCTGGTTCTGTGTAATATACTGATGTGATACCTGGTTCTGTGTAATATACTGATGTGATACCTGGTTCTGTGTAATATATTGATGTGATATCTGGTTCTGTGTAATATACTGATGTGATACCTGGTTTTGTATAATATACTGATGTGATACCTGGTTCTGTGTAATATATTGATGTGATATCTGGTTCTGTATAATATACTGATGTGATACCTGGTTCTGTGTAATATACTGATGTGATACCTGGTTCTGTATAATATACTGATGTGATACCTGGTTCTGTGTAATATACTGATGTGATATCTGGTTCTATGTAATATACTGATGTGATACCTGGTTCTGTGTAATATACTGATGTGATACCTGGTTCTGTGTAATATATTGATGTGATATCTGGTTCTGTGTAATATACTGATGTGATACCTGGTTCTGTATAATATATTGATGTGATACCTGGTTCTGTATAATGTACTGATGTGATACCTAGTTCTATGTAATATACTGATGTGATACCTGGTTCTATGTAATATACTGATATGATACCTTATTCTATGTAATATACTGATGTGATACCTGGTTATTTGTAATATACCTATAGCTGGTTCTGTGTAATATACTGATGTGATACCTGGTCCTGTGAAATATACTGATGTGATACCTGGTTCTGTATAATATACTGATGTGATACCTGATTCTATGTAATATACTGATGTGATACCTGGTTCTATGTAATATACTGATGTGATACCTGGTTCTGTGTAAAATACTGATGTGATACCTGGTTCTATGTAATATACTGATGTGATACCTGGTTCTGTGTAAAATACTGATGTGATACCTGGTTCTATGTAATATACTGATAGCTGGTTCTATGTAATATACTGATATGTTACCTGGTTCTATGTAATATACTGATAGCTGGTTCTGTGTAATATACTGATGTGATACCTGGTTCTGTGTAATATACTGATGTGATACCTGGTTCTGTGTAATATACTGATGTGATACTGAGAGCACCAGCAATATATATATATATATATATATATATATATATATATATATATATATATATATATTTTTATATAAATATGTTTGATACCCCAGGTGCTCAGTCTCGGTATATGATTATGTT
Organism: Leptodactylus fuscus; assembly: GCF_031893055.1. Classification (NCBI taxonomy): domain Eukaryota; kingdom Metazoa; phylum Chordata; class Amphibia; order Anura; family Leptodactylidae; genus Leptodactylus; species Leptodactylus fuscus. Next base: position 21,077,218 of record NC_134269.1, on the reverse strand, counting down.
ATACATGTTAAGCCTTTTTTCTGCTCTATTGCTTTGTTGCTTCACTAAATCCTATAAAGTATGCAAATCTATTCTCCAGGATGTAATTAGGAGAACAGTGCCTCTATATGCCGCCCTCTAGGGACAGCCCCCTTAACATCATGCATGACTCAGTTAATAAGCCTGCTGACATGATGTGGGGTTTATTGCCAAATTAGTATTTCTATTCCAAAAGGAACAGATTCCCAGCTATTTACAGCGCTGTTTCGGTCTTTTGGACCTCCTCAGCATAGCGCAGGGATACTGATTTGGCAGAGTGAGAGACTATAGACCAGTTTAAGGGGACAATCATATATCATATTATCATCATATTATGATTATCCCCTGACCCTGGTCTATAGTCTCTCACTCTGCGTTTCGGTCTTTGGTAGGCATATTCATTATTATTTTTGCAATATATTGTGTTCAAAGTTTTTTATTTGTTAATCTTTGTGTCATGTAATGTCTTTTCAGCCTTGCACTCACTTCATTATTTAGCTACCATGCTCTCACTTGTGTACATGGCTACATGTGTGTATTCCCTTATGCACCTACACTGCGTTCTATCTCTATTCAGGGGTATTGCTACTATATATATATATATATATATATATATATATATATATATATATATATATCTCCCTATATTATAAAAATGAATTTCTGTCTGTCTGACTGTCTGTTCTCTAATGCGAACCAAACGATTGGACTGATCTTCACCAAATTTGGTACAGAGATACTTCAGATATCCGGGAAGGTTTAAGACGAGACTCCAACTTGCTCGGACGTACCGTTGCTGAGATACAGCATTCCAAACACAGTGCCCCCCCCCCCCCTTAGCCAATACAAAACTGCAAGACTTTCACTCATATTCCAACTGCAATACACACGGTCACTCCACATACACAATACAACACTGATATCCAAACTGAGATACACGCATCAGAGGATTAGATACACAGATCAGCACACAGTATCACACGCCAGAGGATTAGATACACGGGTCTGCACACAGTCCCACACACCAGAGGATTAAATACGCACTTCTGCACACAGTTCCACACACTGAAGGATTTGAAACGTGTGTCTGCACACAGTTCCACATGCCGAAGGATTAGATACAGGCGTCTACACACAGTTCCACACTCCAGAGGATTAGATACGCGCGTCTGCACACATTTGTACACTCCATAGGATTAGATACACGCGTCTGCACAGAGTACCACATGCCGTAGGATTAGATACACGCGTCTACACACAGTTCCACACTCCAGAGGATTAGATACGCGCGTCTGCACACAGTTGTACGCGCCATAGGATTAGATACACGTTTCTGCACACAGTATCACATGCAGTAGGATTAGATACGCGCGTCTGCACACAGTACCACATGCCGGGGGATTGGATACGCGCGTCTACACACAGTTCCATACGCCGTAGGATTAGATATGTGCCTCTTCACACAATACCACACAGGGGAGGATTAGATACACGTGTCTTCACACAGTTGTACACACCATAGGATTAGATACACGCGTCTGCACACAGTACCACATGCCGTAGGATTAGATACGCGCGTCTACACACAGTACCACATGCCGTAGGATTAGATACGCGCGTCTACACACAGTTCCACACTCCAGAGGATTAGATACGCGCGTCTGCACACATTTGTACACGCCATAGGATTAGATACACACGTCTGCACAGAGTACCACATGCCGTAGGATTAGATACACGCGTCTACACACAGTTCCACACTCCAGAGGATTAGATACGCACATCTGCACACAGTTTTACATGCCATAGGATTAGATACACGCGTCTGCACACAGTACCACATGCAGTAGGATTAGATACGTGCCTCTACACATAGTTTCACACGCCGAAGGATTAGATACGCGCCTCTTCACACAATACGACACAGGGGAGGATTAGATACGTGTGTGTGCACACAGTATCACACTTTGGAGGATTAGATACATGCCTCTGCACACAGTACTACAAGCCAGAGAATTAGATACGCATCTCAGCACACAGTATCACACGGGGGAGTATTAGATACACGCGTCTGCACACATTATCACACGGGGGAGGATTAGATACACGCGTCTACACACAGTACCACATGCCGTAGGATTAGATACGCGTGTCTGCACACAGTGCCACATGCCGGGGAATTGGATACGCGCGTCTACACACAGTTCCACATGTCGTAGGATTAGATACGTGCCTCTTCACACAATACCACACGGGGAGGATTAGATACACGTGTCTTCACACAGTTGTACACGCCATAGGATTAGATACACGCGTCTGCACACAGTACCACATGCCGTAGGATTAGATACGCACGTCTACACACAGTACCACATGCCGTAGGATTAGATACGCGTGTCTGCACACAGTACCACATGCCGTAGGATTAGATACGTGCGTCTACACACAGTTCCACATGCCGTAGGATTAGATACGCGCCTCTTCACACAATACCACACAGGGGAGGATTAAATACGCGCGTCTGCACACAGTGCCACACGCCAGAGTATTAGATAAGCGCATCTGCACACAGTACCAAGTTCCGTAGGATTAGATACGCGCGTCTGCACACAGTACCACATGCCATAGCATTAGATACCCACGTCTACACACAGTTCCACATGCCGTAGGATTAGATACGCGCCTCTTCACACAATACCACACAGGGGAGGATTAGATACGTGCATCTGCACACAGTTTCACACGCCGGAGGATTAGATACGCGCGTCTGCACACAGTACCATACGCCGGGGGATTGGATACATGCGTCTGCACACAATACCACATGCCAGAGGATTGGATATGTGCATCTGCACACAGTTCAACACACCAGAGGATTAGATAAGCAGGTCTGCACACAGTACCCCATGCCGTAGGATTAGATACGTGCGTCTGCTTACAGATCCACATGCCAGAGGAATAAATACACGCATCTTCACACAGTTGTACATGCCATAGGATTAGATACACACGTCTGCATACAGTACCACATGCTGTAGGATTAGATACGCGCGTCTACACACAGTTCCAAACGCCGTAGGATTAGATATGCGCCTCTTCACACAATACCACACAGGGGAGGATTAGATACGTGCATCTGAACACAGTATCACATGCCAGAGAATTAGATACGCGTCTCAGCACACAGTTCCACATGGGGGAGGATTAGATACGCGCATCTGCACACAGTACCACACGCCAGAGTATTAGATACGCGCATCTGCACACAGTACCACACGCCAGAGTATTAGATACGCGCATCTGCACACAGTACCACACGCCAGAGTCATTAGATACGCGCCTCTTCACACAATACCACACAGGGAGGATTAGATATGTGCATCTGCACAAAGTACCACACCAACAAGGATTGGATACTTGCATCTAAACACAGTACTACACGGGGAAGGATTAGATACAGCTTTATTCCAGGTATCCATAACAACTGATCACAGGTTTTTCACTGACATTCAAAATGAGATACACATAATCACATGACGCTTATGGACATACACAGAAACAGCATACAAAATACATCAGTGCAAAATTGGACAATTCTTATGGGGCCACTACACAAACATAAAATGTAATATATCCGTGCGAAGCCGGGTCCTCCCTCTAGTATATATATATATATATATATATATATATATATATATATATATATAATATATATATATATTTTTTTGCATATACTATTCAGCTAGCTGACACATTATTATAATATTTTTGTTTTATACACTTTGTTACACTTTTGCAGGTTTATATTTTACTGTTCATTGTTGCCTGACACTCACCTGTGGTGTGTTGGTCCTCCTATATTCCTCCTATATTCAGCCAGTATTTTTGATATTTATATGAACTACAATTTTGGTGTTTTTTTTTTATATTTGATTATTAATAAATACAATATTTTTATGGTGATCCTGTCTTTTGACAATTTTTCCTTATCAGAATTTGGGTTTTCACCTTTATCTAAGCCTTTGCTTTTGTTCTTGTTCAAATTAGTATCCCTGCGCTTTGCTGAGGAGGTTCAAAAGACCAAAACAGCGCTGTCCATAGCTGGGAATCTGTTCCTTTTGAAATAGAAATACTAATTTAGCAACACACTTCGCATCATGTCAGTAGGCTTATTAATTGAGTCATGATTGATGTTAAGGGGGCTGCCCCTATAGGGCATATGTGACACTATGCGCTGATGGTGTATCTACTAGAGATGAGCGAACAGTGTTCTATCGAACACATGTTCGATCGGATATCAGGGTGTTCGCCATGTTCGAATCGAATCGAACACCACGTGGTAAAGTGCGCCAAAATTCGATTCCCCTCCCACCTTCCCTGGCGCCTTTTTTGCACCAATAACAGCGCAGGGGAGGTGGGACAGGAACTACGACACTGGGGGCATTGAAAAAAATTGGAAAAAGTCATTGGCTGCCGAAATCAGGTGACCTCCATTTTAGACGAATAGTGGATTTCAAATCCGGGTCATATGAGAATGTGAACTTTGTGACTATGAGACAGGGATAGCTGTACAGGCAGGGATAGCTAGGGATAACCTTTATTTAGGGGGGAATGTTATTAAAAATAACTTTTTGGGGCTCTATCGGGTGTGTAATTGTGATTTTTGTGAGATAAACTTTTTCCCATAGGGATGCATTGGCCAGCGCTGATTGGCCGAATTCCGTACTCTGGCCAATCAGTGCTGGCCAATGCATTCTATTAGCTTGATGAAGCAGAGTGTGCACAAGGGTTCAAGCGCACCCTCGGCTCTGATGTAGCAGAGCCGAGGCTGCACAAGGGTTCAAGCGCACCCTCGGCTCTGATGTAGGAGAGCCGAGGGTGCACTTGAACCCTTGTGCACCCTCAGCTCTGCTACATCAGAGCCGAGGGTGCGCTTGAACCCTTGTGCACACTCTGCTTCATCAAGCTAATAGAATGCATTGGCCAGCGCTGATTGGCCAATGTATTCTATTAGCCTGATGAAGTAGAGCTGAATGTGTGTGCTAAGCACACACATTCAGCTCTACTTCATCGGGCTAATAGAACGCATTGGCCAGCGCTGATTGGCCAGAGTACGGAACTCGACCAATCAGCGCTGGCTCTGCTGGAGGAGGCGGAGTCTAAGATCGCTCCACACCAGTCTCCATTCAGGTCCGACCTTAGACTCCGCCTCCTCCGGCAGAGCCAGCGCTGATTGGCCGAAGGCTGGCCAATGCATTCCTATGCGAATGCAGAGACTTAGCAGTGCTGAGTCAGTTTTGCTCAACTACACATCTGATGCACACTCGGCACTGCTACATCAGATGTAGCAATCTGATGTAGCAGAGCCGAGGGTGCACTAGAACCCCTGTGCAAACTCAGTTCACGCTAATAGAATGCATTGGCCAGCGCTGATTGGCCAATGCATTCTATTAGCCCGATGAAGTAGAGCTGAATGTGTGTGCTAAGCACACACATTCAGCACTGCTTCATCACGCCAATACAATGCATTAGCCAGTGCTGATTGGCCAGAGTACGGAATTCGGCCAATCAGCGCTGGCTCTGCTGGAGGAGGCGGAGTCTAAGGTCGGACCTGAATGGAGACTGGTGTGGAGCGATCTTAGACTCCGCCTCCTCCAGCAGAGCCAGCGCTGATTGGTCGAGTTCCGTACTCTGGCCAATCAGCGCTGGCCAATGCATTCTATTAGCCCGATGAAGTAGAGCTGAATGTGTGTGCTTAGCACACACATTCAGCTCTACTTCATCAGGCTAATAGAATACATTGGCCAATCAGCGCTGGCCAATGCATTCTATTAGCTTGATGAAGCAGAGTGTGCACAAGGGTTCAAGCGCACCCTCGGCTCTGATGTAGCAGAGCCGAGGCTGCACAAGGGTTCAAGTGCACCCTCGGCTCTCCTACATCAGAGCCGAGGGTGCGCTTGAACCCTTGTGCAGCCTCGGCTCTGCTACATCAGAGCCGAGGGTGCGCTTGAACCCTTGTGCACACTCTGCTTCATCAAGCTAATAGAATGCATTGGCCAGCACTGATTGGCCAGAGTATGGAATTCGGCCAATCAGCGCTGGCCAATGCATTCTATTAGCCCGATGAAGTAGAGCTGAATGTGTGTGCTAAGCACACACATTCAGCACTGCTTCATCACGCCAATACAATGCATTAGCCAGTGCTGATTGGCCAGAGTACGGAATTCGGCCAATCAGCGCTGGCTCTGCTGGAGGAGGCGGAGTCTAAGATCGCTCCACACCAGTCTCCATTCAGGTCCGACCTTAGACTCCGCCTCCTCCAGCAGAGCCAGCGCTGATTGGCCGAATTCCGTACTCTGGCCAATCAGCACTGGCTAATGCATTGTATTGGCTTGATGAAGCAGTGCTGAATGTGTGTGCTTAGCACACACATTCAGCTCTACTTCATCGGGCTAATAGAATGCATTGGCCAATCAGCGCTGGCCAATGCATTCTATTAGCGTGAACTGAGTTTGCACAGGGGTTCTAGTGCACCCTCGGCTCTGCTACATCAGATTGCTACATCTGATGTAGCAGTGCCGAGTGTGCATCAGATGTGTAGTTGAGCAAAACTGACTCAGCACTGCTAAGTCTCTGCATTCGCATAGGAATGCATTGGCCAGCCTTCGGCCAATCAGCGCTGGCTCTGCCGGAGGAGGCGGAGTCTAAGGTCGGACCTGAATGGAGACTGGTGTGGAGCTATCTTAGACTCCGCCTCCTCCAGCAGAGCCAGCGCTGATTGGTCGAGTTCCGTACTCTGGCCAATCAGCACTGGCCAATGCATTTCTATGGGGAAAAGTTAGCTTGCGAAAATCGCAAACTGACAGGGATTTCCATGAAATAAAGTGACTTTTATGCCCCCAGACATGCTTCCCCTGCTGTCCCAGTGTCATTCCAGGGTGTTGGTATCATTTCCTGGGGTGTCATAGTGGACTTGGTGACCCTCCAGACACGAATTTGGGTTTCCCCCTTAACGAGTTTATGTTCCCCATAGACTATAATGGGGTTCGAAACCCATTCGAACACTCGAACAGTGAGCGGCTGTTCGAATCGAATTTCGAACCTCGAACATTTTAGTGTTCGCTCATCTCTAGTATCTACACCTATACTATGTGTTGATCTGGTGTATCTACATCTATAATATATTATACTATGCACTGATCCGTTGTATCTGCACCTATACTAAGTGATACTGTGTACTATCTGGTGTATCTGCACCTATATATACTATGTTCTGATCTAGTGTATCTACACCTATACTATGTACTGTTCTGATGTATCTGCACCTATACTATGTGATACTGTGTGCTGATCTGGCATTGGCAATGGATCAAGTCAATAGACCCTGAAGATGTTTAGAGAAAATTTTTAGACTCTGCTAATATTTTTAATTATTTCTATTTACAAAAAAAAAACACCTTAATTTTCTGAAAAGTCAGAAATGTTTATTGAAAAAAATCCCTTGAAATATAATAGTTCATACTGATAGGTGTAAAAGGAGATGTCCAAAAATAGTTCTAGCTTTTAGTCACCCATATTGCCCTATCTGGATACGGTCGGGCCTCCGCTCCTCTGGAAATTATAGCCTTATCATATACAAAACTGGTTCCTATGTTTGATATTCAAACAAGTTTACATAAAACGTGTAATTGTGGCTCGGAGATTTATATGAGAATATTTAGAATTAATAGGCAGGATACATGGTAGTCAGCGACTAAAATCTGGATAAAAGAGGAGAGGAGGAAAGGAAGGAGGAAAAGTAAAGAACAGCTATTCATGAGCGTGTAGGTAAGAGCGTATAGTACGAGGGTGATTGTACTATATCCTGCACTAGAGTATATGGTTGTGGTAATAATCCTCAGTTACCGATAAAAACGTGATAGTTTCCGAATTGTTTGACAAATGGGTGTGGCTTTAATTAAATACAAAAATGGTATAAATGTCACAAATTGTGTCATCTAATTCTAGCTCACAGTAAGCCAACTAACACTAGTGGGACCAATACAAAGGTTTTGTTAGCCCCCAACCCACCTAATATAATGTCCCCTCAAGTGCCCCCTCACCCCTCAAGTGGCCACAACATAATTCAGTGTCTCCCCGAGTTCCAGCCAAATAATTTAATGTTCCCCAAAGTGGTCCCATGCCATTAGATGCCCCACAAGTAACCCCCACATCATACAGTGTCTCCTAAATTGGCCCCCACTTAACATAGTATCCTATCAAGTGACCCTCACGTAATGCACCCTTTTACGGTTAGTAATGCATTACTATTATGGTAGGAGTCTGGTGTTTAAATATGATCATCCACCATAGCCACCGGATCTCCGCTGTATTATACAGCAGAGACCCAAGCGTAAATATCCATGATAAGAGCCTACTCCGTTCATGGGTATTGACTAGGGATGAGCGAACACTATTCGAAACATCCGTTTCGAGTTTCACACTCCCATAGAAATGAATGGAAGCGGCTGGCACGGAGACTTTGCCGACTACGTCCATTCATTTCTATGGGACCGTGCTATTCGAAACGGCTGTTTCGAATAGTGTTCGTTCATCTCTAGTATTGACCCTTTCATTTTTGCCCCCAAACTTAAAAAATTGGCCTACCTCCGATACCCCCGAAGCCTCCTTCCTTTCCTGCTCTGGTACAGCTCCCAGACCTGTTTTAACTATATGCCTATTGAGGATTGTCTATGGCAGGTCTCAATAGGAATATAGCAATTTCCTAAAGGACTGTAATACAGTCGTTTTGTAGTCTATGACACAAGCAATCTAAAGATCTCAGGTTCAAGCCTTGTTTTTTATGGCCGCACAATGAACACCATAGAAACAAAACCCATAAGAAAGTCGCACAAACTAAGCTTTTTTCCAATTCCCCATGCTGAATTTTTCCTAGCCTCCCACTACATTGTAGAGAATGGTAATTGATACCATTAGGAAGTACAATTTGTCCAGCAAACATTGAGCCCTCCTATGGCTCGCGTGCAAAAAAAATAAATGTAAAAGTTATCAAGTTCTCAAAGCAGAAAGTTAAAAACTAGAGATGAGCGAACAGTGTTCTATCGAACACATGTTCGATCGGACATCACGCTGTTCGCTCTGTTCGATTAGAATCGAACATCACGTGGAAAACTCTAAAAAAATTTGATTCCCCTCCCACCTTCCCTGGCGCTTTTTTTGCACCAATAACAGCGCAGGGGAGGTGGGACAGGAACTACGACAACGGGAGCATTGAAAAAATTGGAAAAAGTCATTGGCTGCCGAAATCAGGTGACCTCCATTTTAGATGAATAGTGGATTTCAAATCCGGGTCATATGAGAATGTGAACTTTGTGACTATGAGATAGGGATAGCTGTACAGGCAGGGATAGCTAGGGATAACCTTTATTTAGGGGGGAATGTTATTAAAAATAACTTTTTGGGGCTCTATCGGGTGTGTAATTGTGTTTTTTGTGAGATAAACTTTTTCCCATAGGAATGCATTGGCCAGCGCTGATTGGCCACAGAGTACAGAATTTGGCCAATCAGCGCTGGCTCTGCTGGAGGAGGCGGAGTCTAAGAACGCGCCACACCAGTCTCCATCAGAGCCGAGTGTGTGCTTGAACCCTTGTGCACCCTCAGCTCTGCTACATCAGAGCCGAGGGTGCGCTTGAACCCTTGTGCACCCTCAGCTCTGCTACATCACAGCCGAGGGTGGCGCTTGAACCCTTGTGCACACTCGGCTCTGCTACATCAGAGCTGAGGGTGCACTTGAACCCTTGTGCACACTCAGCTCTGCTTCATCACGCTAATAGAATGCATTGGCCAGCGCTGATTGAAGCAGAGCTGAATGTGTGTGCTTAGCTCAACTACTCCACCGGCGTAGTTGAGCTAAGCACACACGTTCAGCACTGCTTCATCACGCTAATAGAATGCATTGGCCAGGCTGATTGGCCAGAGTACAGAATTCGGCCAATCAGCGCTGGCTCTGCTGGAGGAGGCGGAGTCTAAGGTCGGACCAGAATGGAGACTGGTGTGGAGCGATCTTAGACTCCGCCTCCTCCAGCAGAGCCAGCGCTGATTGGCCAGAGTACAGAATTCGGCCAATCAGCGCTGGCCAATGCATTCCTATGGGAAAAAGTTAGCTTGCGACAATCGCAAGCTGACAGGGATTTCCATGTGATAAAGTGATTTATATGCCCCCAGACATTCTTTCCCCTGCTGTCCCAGTGTCATTCCAGGGTGTTGGCATCATTTCCTGGGGTGTCATAGTGGACTTGGTGACCCTCCTGAGACGGATTTGGGTTTCCCCCTTAACGAGTATATGTTCCCCATAGACTATAATGGGGTTCGAAACCCGTTCGAACAGTCGAACAGTGAGCGACTTTTCGAATCGGATTTCGAACCTCGAACATTTTGGTGTTCGCTCATCTCTATTAAAAATAAAAATTCTAAAATTGTCTTTGGCCAGAAGGGGCCATACTAACCTAGCCCTGCTCCCATGGAGGTGCCTGCAGACTTCAGCTGTGGTGCTATCTCCAGCTCGGAGATCATTACACCTCTCTACCACAGATATCTTCAAACAGAAGCTGATCGTTGTGTGGCCCACCATTACATTCAACTTTATCTGTGTCCTAAGGATGCAGATAGAGTTGAAACTGGGACCTGAGTCTGGAAAAGTATAAAAGCACACACTCGATCCAGGTCAACTCAGGAGTCCCCCACTACTATAGGTCCCAGTGTAGGTGCATCGTTTTGCATTTGGGCTTCATAAGACACCTCTAGGAATTGCTTAATTTTATGTATGTGTTAAAGGAGTTATTCAGGTTCTTAAATCAGTAGGGGTCCATGTGTCAGGACCCTCACTGATCAGCTGTTTCAAAGCATTGCAGACTCTTCATCATTACATGCCATGATCAATACTTGTGTGTATCAGTTACTAAGAACAGCTAGTTGATGTGGGTGCCAGAAGTCAGACCCCCGACTGATCTGAGGGTAGGTCATCTATAGAACTGCTTTAAAGAAAAGTCTTCAATTTTAAAAACCTTGATCACCCCTTTAAGACCTCATATAAATGTAGATGGTGGAACTTACATGACATATCATAGTGTGAAGTTTTTCCCTAGTTTTTGTTTTCTAAACTTTTTCTCTTATATAACCTTTTCAGAAATCTTGGTGAGGTCTTGAACTTCAGGGGACAACATGAAAGGTCGAATCTGCTCACTGAAGTTCTTCACTTTACATCTGATGATCCTTCTTCTTTGGTCTGGTTACTTATTTTACTATTACAGAAAAGAAGTAGTTATCAGCAAGTGGATTCAAGATTCTGTAAGATTACAGGAGAGAGAAAAACCTGTGAACAATAAGACTTACCCGGCTTTCCGGCACCCCCTGGCTCCTCCGTACCCATATCCATACAAGTTCCTCATTAACCAACCAGACAAATGCAAGAACCGGAAGCCTTTCCTTGTTATAATGGTGTGTGTAGCTAGCCATGATGTGGCGTCTAGACATACGATCCGGGAAACATGGGGTAACGAAAGTATTTATGATGTTGATGTGGTCAGGATATTTCTGGTGGGTCTACCTCAGGTTTCCCCTGACCAAACCCAGAGGTTGTTGGAGGAAGAAAGTAAGGTTTTTGGGGACATCATCCAACAAGACTTCATGGACACCTATTACAACTTGACATTGAAAACCTTGATGGGTATGGAATGGGTGACCAAATTCTGTTCTTCTGCCAGCTATGTCATGAAGGCAGACGTAGACATATTTTTTAATGTAGACTACTTGGTCCATCAGCTACTTCATCCAGACTTACCGGTGCGTAACAATTACTTCACAGGAGACATAAAGGCCAAGACTGGTCCTATGAGGAGCAAGGCTTATAAGTGGTACATGCCTAAGGAGATCTATCCAAATGCCACCTACCCACCCTATTGCACGGGTCCTGGATATGTCTTTTCAGTGGATATGGCAAAAAAAATCTATGATGTGGCCCAAGAAACTAGGGTCATCCCCATGGAAGATGCTTTTATGGGAATTTGCTTGTATGAGCTCAATATTCTACCTACCAAACCCCCTAGAGGTAAATTTAATATCTATAGATTTTCATATGACCTTTGCAAATTTAAGAATGTTGTCTTAGTGCACTATTACGCTGGAAAAGAGTTACGAGATGTATGGACAGATTTTTGGGCTAACAAATCTCAGAAGTGCTAACGAAATTTTTTTTTAAACATTTTTATATGAATCAAATATGGACTGGAGAGAAAAAAAACTTGTTTTGGTAATGAGACTTTTTCAGAAATTTGTATGGACCTGGAGCAAGATATGGCCATTAAAGGAGCAGTCTGCTTTTGACAACTTTTTGTCCCATATAACTGTTAAATTTCCCATAAGCACATCCTAAATTATTCCCTAGGTAGCAGTAGATGAACGTTGGGCCGATCGGGCAGAGGATCTGATTTGAGTAACTGATTTAATATTTGCACAATTTAGATGGGAGATTTTGTGTAAATGGAACCACCCCGGGAGAACCGTGCAGGAAGCTGGACTGTCACTGTCACCTTATAGGCACCAGAACTCCCAGGAGAGGTGCACAGGGTAATAGGCAGAGTCAGTTAGATGTGACGCCAGTTGGAGTATTGAGACACCCGCTTGTCCCTGGGCTGAGATGGTGATGTGGGTGCCAATGCTCCCCTCCAACAAAGAGCTTGTGCCCAGGGCTTAGCTGCAAGGAAGGCAATGTCCAGGCCAGGATCAGTAGAAGTGCTCACTGCTTTATTGTAACAGGCATCTGCTGGTCACTTGTCCTGTAGCAGTGAGCTGTGGCACAGTGGCTTGTAGCCAGCTGACACCTTCCCATGTATTAGCAGAGAGTCTAAGATGTCTGCAGGTCCAGCTTCTGGTCCCCTGCAAGAGTTCAGTTACCTTGTAGAGGTCGGTGCAGGCTGCCAGGGTTATAGCTCTGCTTAGCCTGATATAATCCTGTCCTCTTACTGATAGTGATGGGGGCGCTGTCACAGCTTCTCTGCCCTGCTGCTGCTGTGGCAATCCTCACAGCACACAGTGTCTGAAACACAAGATGGCCACTGCCACACTTCTCCTTGCTTCTCCTTCCCTGGCTACTTACAGAATACTACTTCCTTTCTCTGCTATGACTATTTCCTGTTCCCGCTACAGATCCACCCACTATACTGTGCGGTGCTATGGAGACCACAGCTCACCAGGACAAATGAAACCAGAGAACAACAGCTTGAACATGAATACAGTATTAACATGGCAACATATACAAACTATCATAACATGTAAGGCACTTGTATGGCCAAATAACCATTAGTAACTCCTGTGAGGAGGTTACATCCCTCTCTTCTTGAATGTAGCACATCCTCGGGCTACCAATAACACAGAAAACAGTCAATGGCTTAAATATCCCATAGTCCAAAGTAAGTGGAATAAACGTTCAATGGGTTAGAACCAAATAAGAAAAATAGAGGTAGAACTTTGGGCAGTCCAAGCATGGTGTCGCCACTATGGCACCAGGTATATGGCTTGTTTGTTGAACTGAAAATGAACAAAAGTTTCCAAGGCAGATGATCAGCTGAAATGCACAGTCTACTATGGCTGACCTTGGCATGTTCCTTTAAGGTCTGTAGCGAATGGAGGGTTTACCCTTGATTACCCTTTGGGATCTCCTTTGAGAAATTGTTTCAGGCTCTGAGGCCTCCTCTCTGTCTACAGGGAGTACCTGAGTATCTGGAGTCTCTGATACAAAGTCCTCTAAGGAAATGGAGTCACTTGTTTCCCTTAACACAGAAGGAATCTCTCTTTGCAACGGTGTAACCGTAGGTCTCACAAAGAAGTATAAGTTAGGGGAAGCCAGAGCAAGTCCTAATTCTGTACCATGTTGGCCAGGAATGGGTATACAGGGTAATGTCCGTCTTGGTTGTGACAGAGCGTGTGGAGTAGCTGGTAACCGACGGGTCACTCTAGGACTTGTATAAGAGGAGGGACAGACTTTGAGATCATCTCGAGACACTACCTGGGATGGACCTTCTCCATCTCCTGGAACAATTTTACACACTTTAGGGTTATCATGTGGTGCCTCTTGGACAACATAGGCTTTGTCTTCCCAACGATCCTCTAACTTATGATGCTTAACATGTCACCTTTTTAGGACCTTATCTCCAGGTTGCAATGGTTGAGCATTTGCTCCTTTGTCATACTGGAGAGCTTGTTTGTGTCTAGACTGGTCCAGAGATTTACACACAAGTTCCTGAAGTTCTCTATTAACCCTTAGTCTTTCTGCTACCCAAGTGTCATTTGGTAAAGGTGGGGACCTAACCTCTGTAATCACTCCCATTTGGTGATCAGCGGGGAGCTGTCCTAACTGTCCTCTAAGGAGGTATGCAGGAGTGTACCCTGTGGAATCCTGTCTGGTGTTATTGTAGATCTCAGTGATCTCTGGCAATAGCTCTGGCCACTCACATCGTTTTTCACGGGCAACTGTTCTCCGCATGTTGATAATGATTTGATTGACTTTTTCACAAAGCCCATTACCCTGGGGATGGTAGGCTGTAGTGCGGATCTTTTGACACCCATAGAGGTTGCAGAACTCTTGAAAAAGCTCTGACTCAAATGCAGGACCTTGAACTTTTCAGGATAACCGTAGGGTCGCCCAAAATCTCTTTGCAATTCCCGAGCTGCTGTTTTACCAGTGAGATCTTTTACTGGGACTACAACCATGAATTTTGAAAAATGGTCAATCATTGTTAGTGCATAAGTGTAACTGGACCGACTTGGAGTCAACTTGACGTGGTCAAGTGCTACCAACTCTAGTGGTCTGACTGTGACAATGCCCTGTAGAGGGGCCCGTTGGTTAGATCCTCTCCGCAAAGCACATTGTGCACAATCCCGGCACCACTGTTCAATTTGAGGGTGCATTCCCACCCAGATCCTTGATGGTTCGGTCTGTCTTTTGGGCATTGAAATGTCCTGACTGATTATGATACGCATCCAAGATCAAAGGAGCGTCTTGTCTTGGTATCACAATCTGAAACACTCGCTCATGGGTACGAGGATTTACATAACGGCGGACCAGTTTTCCCTGCAGATAAGTTAAACGACCGCGCTCTCGCCAGAGACTTTGAAGTTCAGGGCTTGCATTGTTATCTGGACCTATTGAATTAGAATCTTTTAAAAGGTCTTTTAATCTTTGCAATGTTGGATCTTGTTTTTGGACTTGTTCCCAATCCTGATGGAGGGACTCAACTCGCACAGTCTGAAGGTTGGAATATTTGGTTCGAACATTTTGGTTAACACGTTGAGTGACTTTGTCATAGAAGTCAGGGAGTTCAATCTCTTCCCATGTGTCAGGGTCATCTAGGTCATTAATTGACTCTTGGGCCAACCGAGATAAAATGTCGGCATTGACATTCTCTCTCCCTGCACGGAATTTTAAGGTAAACTGATAATTGGCAAGGCGTGAAGCCCAACGCTGCTTAATTGCTCCCAATTTGGCAGTGCTAAGATGGGTCAGAGGATTATTATCTGTGTATGCAACGAAGGAGTGGCGGTGAGATAATGATGGAATTTTTCGGTAACCGCCCAAACCAAGGCCAGAAACTCCAACTTAAAGGAGCTATAGTTAGAGTCATTACGTTCAGTCGCCCCAAGTGAACGACTGGCAAATGCAATGGGTCTAACCAAACCTTCTTGTTTCTGGGAAAGGACAGCACCAAGTCCAGTTTTACTCGCGTCTGTTTGCAGAATGAACGGTTTACTGTAATCAGGGTAAGCAAGGACATTTGGACCGACTAAGGCCGCTCTTAACTCATCAAATGCTTTTTGCATTTCAGGAGTCCATTGGATAGTTGGACTCTTACCAGATTGGGTGGTAGACTGACCTACCAGTACAGCCTGTAAGGGTGCAGCAATCCGGGCAAAGGTTTTTACAAATCCTCGGTAATAACCAGCAAACCCAAGGAGTCTACGGATGTCTTTTACCGTTTCAGGAGTTGGCCAGTCGCTTATCCGTTCAGTGTACTGAGGATCTGGCGACACCCCATCCTGTCCTGGAGTAAACAATTATATCATCCAGATACAACAGGCCAGACTCAAAGTTTAGATGACCTAAACAGAACTCCATGGGCCTTGGTGTTGTGAAGGCAGTTTTTTCTGCATCCGCCGGGGACATAGGCATCTGCCAGTATCCACTGGTAAGGTCTAGGACAGGGAAGTAGACTGCAGACTGAAGAGCTGCAAGGGACTCCTCTATCCAGGGCAGCGGATACGCATCCTTGTGGGTGATATCATTCCATTTGCGGTAACCCAAGCAAAGGCGAATGGTACCATCCTTCTTTTTGACGAGTATTAAGGGAGCAGCCCAAGGGCTTCGGCTATCCCTTATGTCTCTGGCAACTACTCAACTATTTTCACCTTTGGCCAACTAGTGTTCACTGAATCACTGTATGTCTACAAACATTTAGATTTGTATAGTTCAGTATTGGAGATTTATAATGTATTTATTAGAGATGAGCGAGTAGAATTCGATCGAATACCTCGCCGCCATAGGTATGCGTGTAAGCGGCCGAATACCAAGGGGTTAAGTGCATCGAATATTCAAAGCGTTTAACCCCTTGGTGTTCGGCCGCTTACACGCATACCTATGGCGGCGAGGTATTCGATCCAATTCTACCTTCTCATCTCTAGTATTTAAGTTCTTTATAGGCTGAGGCCCCATTTTTCAGAAATGCAACTTTTTTTGTTGCAGATTTTGTTGCGGTTTTTTTGAGCCAAAGTCAGGAGTGGATTGAGCAGAAGGTAGAAGTATAAGATCTTCCCAGATATTTCCCATTTCTTTTGTAGCCATCCTTGGCTTTGGCTCAAAAAAAAACCGCGGCAAAATCTGCAACAAAAAAAGCTGCGTTTCCGCAATGTGGGGCCTCAACCTTAGGGAAAGGGGGAAAATTTGAACTGTGATTTTTTTTTTTCAATTTTTTATTTTATTTTTGTTTGAGGGATTTTCACAACCCCTCAGGATTTGAGGGCTTTAGAAGCAGCGGTGACACCATTTTTAAAGAGTCGGCTGTATTAGGGCAGTTCAATTTTATTGGGGAATGAAATAAACTTTTTTACCATTATTTGTGAAATGATATATTATGTGCTGTTTACCATGAAGCCTAAATAAAGTTACATGTACTTGTATGTATATATATATATATATATATATATATATATATATATATATATATTCTATTTTAGCACTTTTGCACAGCAAAACATTAAAAATAATCTATTTTCATGTCTCCATTTTCTGTATATTTTTTGTTATCTTTCCAGGGTTTGTCTTTTGTGGGATTAGTTGGTATCATCTTTGAAGGGAAGCAGGATAAAATAAAAGAAGTTTTAACGATTTTTAAATTTCCTGCAGGTTTCCATCTCTTGCTCTGTTTTGTGCAGGAAATGGAAACTTGTATGAACGGAGACCGGGCGCAGATGTGAACGAGCCCTGAAGGCCGTGACGTTACTGGGGCCTTCTGTCAACAATTACAATTGCATAAACCCCTCAGGGTCAGGGGACAGGCGCGGGGATTGTTAAAACAATTATTGAAACCAAAACCAGAAGTGGGAAAAAAAGTGACCTCTGATATTTATGGGTCTCACTGTTTAGGCCCCCCTCCCCCCACTACTATTTGGTCATGTGCAATGTTCCCTCTAAGTCCTGGAAGCTGCTGAGCGGAACAGCTAGTGAGCCTGGCAAGGCTCCGTCAATGATGGGCGACCCAATGGCCACGCAGTACCACCAGTAGTAAAGAAGAAAACGCTAATCTAGTGTATAGCTAGTATAATGATCCTTTTTTAGTCACCCCCTCCCCACACACACAGATTGGTGCTGAGGAAAGTGACGGGCCGACCCGGCGCTCATTAGGACAGACAGCAATATGGCAGGTGCCATATTAAACAACCGTTGGTTGCTGCCTGTTCTCCTGAGTGCATACCTCCGAACTTTTGAAAAATCGAAAGAGGGACAAAATGTGCGGCGCGCGTAGCGCGGCACGGCAAATTTAGCTCCGACTACTTTTATATTGACTCCGCCCATTCTCATTCATTTTTCACGTGCCCCCACACAGTATAATCCTCCTACAGTCACCCGTAAATTATATGTCCCCCCTCTATCTCTCCCCCAGTTTCATATACACCCTTCATCTTCCCCCAGTTTCATGTTCCCCCCCCATCTCTGCCCCCCAGATTCATGTTCCCTCCATCTCTGTCCCCAGATTCATGTCCCCTCCATCTCTGCCCCCAGATTCATGTCCCCCCATCTCTTCCCCCAGATTCATGTCCCTCCTCCATCTCTGCCCCCAGATTCATGTCCCCCCATCTCTGCCCCCAGATTCATGTCCCCCCATCTCTGCCCCCAGATTCATGTCCCCCCATCTCTGCCCCCAGATTCATGTCCCCCCATCTCTGCCCCCAGATTCATGTCCCCCCATCTCTGCCCCCAGATTCATGTCCTCTCCATCTCTGCCCCCAGATTCATGTCCCCTCCATCTCTGCCCCCAGATTCATGTCCCCCCCATCTCTGCCCCCAGATTCATGTCCCCCCATCTCTGCCCCCGATTCATGTCCCCCATCTCTGCCCCCAGATTCATGTCCTCTCCATCTCTGCCCCCAGATTCATGTCCCCCATCTCTGCCCCCAGAATCATATCCCCTCATCTCTTCTCCCAGATTCATCTCCCTCCATCTCTGCCCCCACATTCATGTCCCTCCATCTCTGTCCCCAGATTCATGTCCCCCATCTCTGCCCCCAAGATCATGTCCTCTCCATCTCTGCCCCCAGATTCATGTCCCCCATCTCTTCCCCCAGATTCATGTCCCCCCATCTCTGCCCCTAGATTCATGTCCCCCCATCTTTGCCCCCAGATTCATGTCCCCCATCTCTGCCCCCAGATTCATGTCCCTCCATCTCTGCCCCCAGAATCATATCCCCTCATCTCTGCCCCCAGATTCATGTCCCTCCATCTCTGCCCCCACATTCATGTCCCTCCATCTCTGTCCCCAGATTCATGTCCCCCATCTCTGCCCCCAAATTCAGGTCCTCTCCATCTTTGCCCCCAGATTCATGTCCTCTCAATCTCTGCCCCCAGATTCACGTCCCTCTGTCTCTGCCCCCAGTGTCATGCCGTCCCCTCCTTCATCTGCCCCCAGTTTCACGTTCCACCTCAGTGTACACATTAAGCTTACCTTCTCCTCACTCCATCGCCGCTCTCTCCGCGCCTCTCTCTGCGCCTCTCTCTCACACACAGTTGTAGGCGCGATGTGACGTCATCACATCGCGTCTACACAGCGACTAGCCGGAATGCAGTGGCAAAGCAAGGAGCTGAGCTCTGGCAGCCCACGCGCGAACGTTATTGGGAACAGTGGTCATGTGCTCTGCAAAGATTTTCCAGCCAAAGGAACAATAAATCTGTGTACCGGACGATCCTGCATACATCTATTACAGGATCATTGTTGTGTGTGAAAATACACAAAAATATAGAGGGAGCGCCCAGCTAAAGTCCAAATTGCCACTCCCTACAGTTCTGGCTGCGCACACTCTAAGGCTCCCATAATGGATGGTGACCCCTCCCCCCCATTCCTCCCGGATGATTGTCTATTTCTGCTTACCCCTGAGACCAACCCTGCAATGAGCCAAGGGTGCGGGTTACTATGTGCAAGACGTTTTTGGTTCTTCTATACAGCTCCAATAAAGCTTTACCCAAGACATCGGAAATGAATAGGTCAGCAAAGGGTTAACGGAAAAGTGCAGCATAGGAGAAACAGAAGATATAATCTGCAATAGGATAAAGCAATAAATCTATATATTCATTGGTGACCCTCAGACAAGATATAGGGCAGGGTTATTTAACTTAGTCACAAATATGAAGGTGGAATCTCCTCCCGCGATTTCTGAGGAGCCTTAGATACATTTCTATATAAACAGCTAATAGATAAGATAGTGAAAAGTTTATGTAAAAGGCATCTTATATGTTGTTGTTGTTGTTGTTGTTGTTGTTGTAGGGAAGGTTAGTGACATAGTGATTCTTGTGTAATCTTGTGTAATTTTGTTTAGGAGGAAAAGTTGCTCAAAGACTCTCCCATGCCCGGGGACACTAATAGTTCATAGGGATTGAAAATTATTTTCTCAATATTAAGATTGTACTTTGATACTAATGGAATAATCACTACATAGTGTACATAGTTTACATAGTGTAGAACACTGTCAGGGCTCCTAGGAACCTATCTATAACACATAATGTAGAACACTGTCAGGGCTCCTAGGAACTATCTATAAAACATAGTGTAGAACACTGTCAGGGCTCCTAGGAACCTATCTATAACACATAATGTAGAACACTGTCAGGGCTCCTAGGAACTATCTATAAAACATAGTGTAGAACACTGTCAGGGCTCCTAGGAACCTATCTATAAAACATAGTGTATAACACTCTTAGGTCTCCTAGGAACCTATCTATAAAACATAGTGTAGAACACTGTCAGGGCTCCTAGGAACCTATCTATAAAACATAGTGTAGAACACTGTCAGGGCTCCTAGGAACTATCTATAAAACATAGTGTAGAATACATACAAAAAGAGAAAAACATGGCCCACACATCCCAATCTTATACATTGATCTAGTAGTGCTTCTCAGCAAATTCTACAATACTGAACATGAGGTTCTTAGTATACATATTGATCAAGGTGTATAAGCCCACTAGCCACTTCACGGCGACCTCTTTATAGTGGGTCCCTACTCTACTGGGTGTGGTGCCGCACAGCGACCGCCACAACCGTAACACGGCGCCCACAGGGCGAGCGACCAAGCAGTCCGGCAACACCCCTGCCACCAGACCAAGCCCCCAGGGCTCCGGGCCGCGCCACCCCATGGGCACCACACCACAGAAGCAGCAGACACCACGCAACACCACACCATGTGAACAGATCTCAAAAATTCACCTTACCATATTGCCCCAGTCAGTGAGATCTGTTCACATGGTGTGGTGTTGCGTGGTGTCTGCTGCTTCTGTGGTGCGGTGCCCATGGGGCGGCGCGGCCCGGAGCCCTGGGGGCTTGGTCTGGTGGCAGGGGTGTTGCCGGACCGCTGGGTCGCTCGCCCTGTGGGCGCCGTGTTACGGTTGTGGCGGTCGCTGTGCGGCACCACACCCAGTAGAGTAGGGACCCACTATAAAGAGGTCGCCGTGAAGTAGCTAGTGGGCTTATACACCTTGATCAATATGTATACTAAGAACCTCATGTTCAGTATTGTAGAATTTGCTGAGAAGCACTACTAGATCAATGTATAAGATTGGGATGTGCGGGCCATGTTTTTCTCTTTTTGTATATAGTGTAGAATACTGTCAGGGCCCCTAGGAACCTATCTATAAAACATAGTGTAGAACACTCTAAATTCTCCTAGGATCCTATCTATAAAACATAGTGTAGAACACTGTCAGGACTCCTAGGAGCCTATCTATAAAATATAGTGTAGAACACTGTCAGGGTTCCTAGGAACCTATCTATAAAACATAGTGTAGAACACTCTAAATTCTCCTAGGAACCTATCTATAAAATATAGTGTAGAACACTGTCAGGGTTCCTAGGAACCTATCTATAAAACATAGTGTAGAATACTCTAAATTCTCCTAGGAACCTATCTATAAAAACATAGTGTACAACACTGTCAGGGCTCCTAGGAACCTATCTATAAAACATAGTGTAGAATACTCTTAGGGCTCCTAGGAACCTATCTATAAAACATAGTGTAGAACAATCTTAGGACTCATAGAAACCTATCTATAAAACATAGTGTAGAATAATGCCAGGGCTCCTAGGAATCTATCTATAAAACATAGTGTAGAACACTGTCAGGACTCCTAGGAGCCTATCTATAAAATATAGTGTAGAACACTGTCAGGGTTCCTAGGAACCTATCTATAAAACATAGTGTAGAACACTCTAAATTCTCCTAGGAACCTATCTATAAAATATAGTGTAGAACACTGTCAGGGTTCCTAGGAACCTATCTATAAAACATAGTGTAGAATACTCTAAATTCTCCTAGGAACCTATCTATAAAAACATAGTGTACAACACTGTCAGGGCTCCTAGGAACCTATCTATAAAACATAGTGTAGAATACTCTTAGGGCTCCTAGGAACGTATCTATAAAACATAGTGTATAAAACTGTCAGGGCCCCTAGGAACCCATCTATAAAACATAGTGTAGAACAATCTTAGGACTTCTAGGAAACTATCTATAAAACATAGTGTAGAACACTGGCAGGGTTCCTAGGAACCTATCTATAAATCATAGTGTAGAACACTGGCAGGGTTCCTAGGAACCTATCTATAAATCATAGTGTAGAATACTGCCAGGGCTCCTAGGAATCTATCTATAAAACATAGTGTAGAACACTCATAGGTCTCCTAGGATTCTATCTATAAAACATAGTGTATAACACTCTTAGGGCTCCTAGGAACATATCTATAAAACATACTATAGAACACTGTCAGGGCCCCTAGGAACCTATCTATAAAACATAGTGTAGAATACTCTTAGGACTCTTAGGAACCTATCTATAAAACATAGTGTAGAACAATCTTAGGTCTCCTAGGTACCTATCTATAAAACATAGTGTAGAATACTGTCAGGGCTCCTAGGAACCTATCTATAAAACATAGTGTAGAATACTGTCAGGACTCCTAGGAAACTATCTATAAAATGTAGTGTAGAACGCTGTCAGGGCTCCTAGGAACCTATCTATAAAACATAGTGTAAATCAATCTTAGGACTCCAAGGTACCTATCTATAAACCATAGTTTAGAATAATCTCGGGCTCCTAGGAACCTATCTATAAAACATAGTGTAGAACAATCTTAGGACTCCAAGGAACTTATCTATAAAACATAGTGTAGAACAATCTTAGGACTTCAAGGAACCTATCTACAAAACATAGTGTAGAATAATGTCAGGGCTCCTAGGAACCTATCTATAAAACATAGTGTAGAACACTCATAGGTCTCCCAGGATTCTATCTATAAAACATAGTGTATAACACTCTTATGGCTCCTAGGAACCTATTTATAAAACATAGTGTAGAATACTGTCAGGGCTCCTAGGAACCTATCTATAAAACATAGTGTAGAACACTGTCAGGGCTCCTAGGAACCTATCTATAAAAGATAGTGTAGAACACTGTCAGGGCTCCTAGGAACCTATCTATAAAACATAGTGTAGAACACTGTCAGGGCTCCTAGGAACCTATGTATAAAACATAGTGTAGAACACTGTCAGGGTTCCTAGGAACCTATGTATAAAACATAGTGTAGAATACTGTCAGGGCTCCTAGGAACCTATCTATAAAACATAGTGTAGAATACTGTCAGGGCTCCTAGGAACCTATCTATAAAATATAGTGTAGAACACTGTCAGGGTTCCTAGGAACCTATCTATAAAACATAGTGTAGAATACTCTAAATTCTCCTAGGAACCTATCTATAAAAACATAGTGTACAACACTGTCAGGGCTCCTAGGAACCTATCTATAAAACATAGCGTAGAATACTCTTAGGGCTCCTAGGAACGTATCTATAAAACATAGTGTATAAAACTGTCAGGGCCCCTAGGAACCCATCTATAAAAAATAGTGTAGAACAATCTTAGGACTTCTAGGAAACTATCTATAAAACATAGTGTAGAACACTGGCAGGGTTCCTAGGAACCTATCTATAAATCATAGTGTAGAACACTGGCAGGGTTCCTAGGAACCTATCTATAAATCATAGTGTAGAATACTGCCAGGGCTCCTAGGAATCTATCTATAAAACATAGTGTAGAACACTCATAGGTCTCCTAGGATTCTATCTATAAAACATAGTGTATAACACTCTTAGGGCTCCTAGGAACATATCTATAAAACATACTATAGAACACTGTCAGGGCCCCTAGGAACCTATCTATAAAACATAGTGTAGAATACTCTTAGGACTCTTAGGAACCTATCTATAAAACATAGTGTAGAACAATCTTAGGTCTCCTAGGTACCTATCTATAAAACATAGTGTAGAATACTGTCAGGGCTCCTAGGAACCTATCTATAAAACATAGTGTAGAATACTGTCAGGACTCCTAGGAAACTATCTATAAAATGTAGTGTAGAACGCTGTCAGGGCTCCTAGGAACCTATCTATAAAACATAGTGTAAATCAATCTTAGGACTCCAAGGTACCTATCTATAAAACATAGTTTAGAATAATCTCGGGCTCCTAGGAACCTATCTATAAAACATAGTGTAGAACAATCTTAGGACTCCAAGGAACTTATCTATAAAACATAGTGTAGAACAATCTTAGGACTTCAAGGAACCTATCTACAAAACATAGTGTAGAATAATGTCAGGGCTCCTCGGAACCTATCTATAAAACATAGTGTAGAACACTCATAGGTCTCCCAGGATTCTATCTATAAAACATAGTGTATAACACTCTTATGGCTCCTAGGAACCTATTTATAAAACATAGTGTAGAATACTGTCAGGGCTCCTAGGAACCTATCTATAAAACATAGTGTAGAACACTGTCAGGGCTCCTAGGAACCTATCTATAAAAGATAGTGTAGAACACTGTCAGGGCTCCTAGGAACCTATCTATAAAACATAGTGTAGAACACTGCCAGGGCTCCTAGGAACCTATCTATAAAACATAGTGTAGAACACTGTCAGGGCTCCTAGGAACCTATCTATAAAACAGTGTAGAACACTGTCAGGGCTCCTAGGAACCTATCTATAAAACATAGTGTAGAACACTGTCAGGGCTCCTAGGAACCTATCTATAAAAGATAGTGTAGAACACTGTCAGGGCTCCTAGGAACCTATGTATAAAACATAGTGTAGAACACTGTCAGGGCTCCTAGGAACCTATGTATAAAACATAGTGTAGAATACTGTCAGGGCTCCTAGGAACCTATCTATAAAACATAGTGTAGAATACTGTCAGGGCTCCTAGGAACCTATCTATAAAACATAGTGTAGAACAATCTTAGGACTTCTAGGAAACTATCTATAAAACATAGTGTAGAACACTGGCAGGGTTCCTAGGAACCTATCTATAAATCATAGTGTAGAACACTGGCAGGGTTCCTAGGAACCTATCTATAAATCATAGTGTAGAATACTCTCAGGGCTCCTAGAAACCTATCTATAAAACATAGTGTAGAACACTCATAGGTCTCCTAGGATTCTATCTATAAAACATAGTGTATAACACTCTTAGGGCTCCTAGGAACATATCTATAAAACATACTATAGAACACTGTCAGGGCCCCTAGGAACCTATCTATAAAACATAGTGTAGAATACTCTTAGGACTCTTAGGAACCTATCTATAAAACATAGTGTAGAATACTGTCAGGACTCCTAGGAAACTATCTATAAAATGTAGTGTAGAACGCTGTCAGGGCTCCTAGGAACCTATCTATAAAACATAGTGTAAATCAATCTTAGGACTCCAAGGTACCTATCTATAAAACATAGTTTAGAATAATCTCGGGCTCCTAGGAACCTATCTATAAAACATAGTGTAGAACAATCTTAGGACTCCAAGGAACTTATCTATAAAACATAGTGTAGAACAATCTTAGGACTTCAAGGAACCTATCTACAAAACATAGTGTAGAATAATGTCAGGGCTCCTAGGAACCTATCTATAAAACATAGTGTATAACACTCTTATGGCTCCTAGGAACGTATTTATAAAACATAGTGTAGAACACTGTCAGGGCTCCTAGGAACCTATCTATAATACATAGTGTAGAATACTGTCAGGGCTCCTAGGAACCTATCTATAAAACACAGTGTAGAATACTGTCAGGGCTCCTAGGAACCTATCTATAAAACATAGTGTAGAACACTGTCAGGGCTCCTAGGAACCTATCTATAAAACATAGTGTAGATCACTGTCAGGGCTCCTAGGAACCTATCTATAAAAGATAGTGTAGAACACTGTAAGGACTCCTAGGAACCTATATATAAAACATAGTGTAGAATACTGTCAGGGCTCCTAGGAACCTATCTATAAAACATAGTGTAGAACACTGTCAGGGCTCCTAGGAACCTATCTATAAAAGATAGTGTAGAACACTGTCAGGGCTCCTAGGAACCTATCTATAAAACATAGTGTAGAACACTGTCAGGGCTCCTAGGAACCTATCTATAAAACAGAGTGTAGAACACTGTCAGGGCTCCTAGGAACCTATCTATAAAACAGTGTAGAACACTGTCAGGGCTCCTAGGAACCTATCTATAAAACATAGTGTAGAACACTGTCAGGGCTCCTAGGAACCTATCTATAAAAGATAGTGTAGAACACTGTAAGGACTCCTAGGAACCTATATATAAAACATAGTGTAGAATACTGTCAGGGCTCCTAGGAACCTATCTATAAAACATAGTGTAGAACACTGTCAGGGCTCCTAGGAACCTATCTATAAAACATAGTGTAGAACACTGTCAGGGCTCCTAGGAACCTATGTATAAAACATAGTGTAGAACACTGTCAGGGCTCCTAGGAACCTATGTATAAAACATAGTGTAGAATACTGTCAGGGCTCCTAGGAACCTATCTATAAAAGATAGTGTAGAATACTGTCAGGGCTCCTAGGAACCTATCTATAATACATAGTGTATAACACTGTCAGGGCTCCTAGGAACCTATCTATAAAACATAGTGTAGAACACTGTCAGGGCTCCTAGGAACCTATCTATAAAACAGTGTAGAACACTGTCAGGGCTCCTAGGTACCTATCTATAAAACATAGTGTAGAACACTGTCAGGGCTCCTAGGTACCTCTCTATAAAACATAGTGTAGAACAATCTTAGGTCTCCTAGGAATTTATCTATTGTAAGGGGCTGAAATATCTTTTGAAAATTATATATGAACAAAGGTGGGGCTGATGCTGCTATATCTCTTTATATCTCTCTATATCTCTCTCTCTCTCTGAGATGAGCAGTCTGAGCTGGTTAAACTAGTTATGTGCTGTCTACTTGTTGACTCTGTATACAATGATCCATCATCTTCAAAGAGATAAGCACAGGCAAACTGGTCTAATTAGTTTAAGGGTGCATGCACACTACGTACACGCCGCTGTTACGAGCGCTCCCATTGAAGTGAATGGGAAGTGTTCGGCAGCCCTGCTGTAACGCCGGCGTGTACGGCTCTCATACACGCCCGGCGTTACGTAGTGTGCATGCACCCTAACTAAGAAACTATGTGTTGTGTTGGACTGTGTATAAGGGTAAACACAAGTATTGTTTAAGTGAACAAAAAGAGCATGTCCACTCAGCCCCTTAGTATAATTTGTGCAGTCCAAATGAATAATAAACTGGAAACTTACTGTTCGGTTGAGACGGTGTCTGGCGTGGAAGCCTGTAGGATGCACAGGAAAAGGAAGCTCCCTCCCTCCCTATCTATAAAACATAGTGTAGAACACTGTCAGGGCTCCTAGGAACCTATCTATAAAACAGTGTGTATTACCCCTGTACTGTGACATCACTGTGTTTATTATCCCTGTACTGTGACATCACTGTGTGTATTATCTCTGTACTGTGACATCACTGTGTGTATTATCCCTGTACTGTGACATCACTGTGTGTATTATCTCTGTACTGTGACATCACTGTGTGTATTATCCCTGTACTGTGACATCACTGTGTGTATTATCCCTGTACTGTGACATCACTGTGTGTATTATCTCTGTACTGTGACATCACTGTGTGTATTATCTCTGTACTGTGACATCACTGTGTGTATTATCCCTGTACTGTGACATCACTGTGTGTATTATCCCTGTACTGTGACATCACTGTGTGTATTATCCCTGTACTGTGACATCACTGTGTGTATTATCTCTGTACTGTGACATCACTGTGTGTATTATCCCTGTACTGTGACATCACTGTGTGTATTATCCCTGTACTGTGACATCACTGTGTGTATTATCCTGTACTGTGACATCACTGTGTGTATTATCTCTGTACTGTGACATCATTGTGTGTATTATCTCTGTACTGTGACATCATTGTGTGTATTATCTCTGTACTGTGACATCACTGTGTGTATTATCTCTGTATTGTGACATCACTGTGTGTATTATTCTCTGTACTGTGACATCACTGTGTGTATTATCTCTGTACTGTGACATCACTGTGTGTATTATCCCTGTACTGTGACATCACTGTGTGTATTATCTCTGTACTGTGACATCACTGTGTGTATTATCTCTGTACTGTGACATCACTGTGTGTATTATCTCTGTACTGTGACATCACTGTGTGTATTATCTTTGTACTGTGACATCACTGTGTGTATTATCCCTGTACTGTGACATCACTGTGTGTATTATCCTGTACTGTGACATCACTGTGCGTATTATCTCAGTACTGTGACATCACTGTGTGTATTATCTCTGTACTGTGACATCACTGTGTGTATTATCCCTGTACTGTGACATCGCTGTGTGTATTATCCTGTACTGTGACATCACTGTGTGTATTATCCCTGAAGCGGTCGCTTCAGGTCGCCTCATGGGAGGTGCGGCGCTGATCTGAGCCTATAATGTGTACCAACCATGCACCTGAGACTATATTGCGTAACCACCAAGTATCTGAGCCTATAATGTGTAACCATCAAGTGTCTGAGCCTACATTGTGTACCAACCAACCAACCAACCAACCATTTGAACCTATAATGTGTACCAACCAAGCACCTGAGCCTATAATGTGTAACCACCTATCGTCTGAGCCTATAATCTGTACCAACCAAGCATCTGAGCCAATATTGAGTAACCACCTAGCATCTGAGCCTATAATGTGTAACAACCAAGCATCTGAGCCTATATTTTGTAATCACCTAGTATCTGAGCCTATAATGTGTAACAACCAATTATCTGAGCCTATATAGGGTAACTACCAAGAATCTTAGTCTATGAAGTATGACCACCAAACTTTTGAGCCTATACTGGGTAACCACCAAGCATCTGAGCCTATACTGTGTAACCACCAAGTGTCTGAGCCTACATTGTGTACCAACCAACCAACCATTTGAGCCTATAATGTGTACCAACCAAGCACCTGAGCCTATAATGTGTACCAACCAAGCATCTGAGCCTATAATGTGTAACCACCTATCGTCTGAGCCTATAATGTGTACCAACCAAGCATCTGAGCCTATAATGTGTACCAACCAAGCATCTGAGCCTATAATGTGTACCAACCAAGCATCTGAGCTTATAATGTGTAACCACCAATTATTTGAGCCTATATAGGGTAACTACCAAGAATCTGAGCCTATGAAGTATGACCACCAAACTTTTGAGCCTATACTGTGTAACCGCCAAGCATCTAAACCTATAATGTGTATCCACCACACCTCTGAACCCATAATGTGTTATCACCAAGCATCTGAGCCTATACAGTATAACCATATGAGTCTATATTGTGTAACTACCAAGTATTTGAGCCTATATTGTTTAACCACCAACCATCAGAGCATATACAGTGTAACAACCAAGCATCTGAGCCTACAATGTGTAACCATCAAGTATCTGAGCCTATACTGAATAAACCATTAAACGGGTTGTCACAGATATGTTAAAATCCCTATACTAATCTAAACACCCTTCTACTTTGTAAATAACATTATTAATCATTATTAATTAAAAAAATGTATATTTACCCATATCCCTGGGGCGGTCATGTTACTACGGAAGGATAGCTACAGAGACAGAGAGTTGGTGTATAGGAATGAGGAAGGAGGTGAAGAGAAGTGAAAGGGGGTAGAAAGTTACATAGCAGGAAGCAGAAGGATGTAAACAAAAGTAGGAGACAATAGGGGCCACCAGAGACATCCAGAAATCAGTCAAAACACACTAAAAAGTATATAGGTACATTTATTAACCCATTAATAGCACCAATAGATATAAAAAAAAAAAAGATTTTTGCCTGGAAAACCTCTTTAAGTATCTGATCTGTAACCATCAAGTATTTAATCTTATTCTAAATTACCACCAATCATCTGATCTTGTATGGTGTAACCATCAAGTATTTGAGCCTATAACATGTAACCACTTAAGTATCTGATAAGGAACCTCCAATCATCTGAGCCTTTATTGTGAAACCACCAAACATTTTAACCTATATTGAGTAACCACCAAGCATAAAATCTTATACTGTGCAACCACCAAGCATCTGAGTATGGCTGAACCATTAGCATTCACTTAAGTGTCTCCTGACTATTCTTACTATGTCATCCCTTTATGGGCTGGTCAGCACCATACTATTCACTTTTCACAGATCCCTCTAGCTTGACCATCTTAGATGTGTACCCTCTCTCACTCCCAATCTGCTCTCGGCAGCATATGGATTATAGTAATGGTATGGTCCTCTTTCATGTCTGAAGCCTCTTCCTAGGCGGCCACCAGGTGAAGGAGATATGACATTCAAATTCCCTCCCAACATAAGGAAAACTTCTCATGAAGAAATTTCTCGTGACGGTTCATGTTTCATCACAAACAAGTGGCTATAAACATCTTATATCTTATCTCACTAGTACTCTACAGTATATTTGTACATTATACAGTATATATGTATATTACTGAACATCCAACCTCACCTGGACCAGTGGGAAAGTCTACGTTATGTATTCTAGATTGTCTAGAATAACTTATTACTGAGTCGTAAGGTTTGGCGTCATTTGTAGATCAAGTAGATAAAGGTAAGAAAAGGAAATGGAAAAGTGAATGAAGGTTCTCAAGAGAAAAGCAAACACAAGAAATACAAGTTATCATGCAAAGGGAACATACTATATACTACGTGAGAATCAGGGATGGATGAGTCACTGCCACAGCAGGACGTAGCCGAGAAGAGAGAACTTCTGATCAGTAGCCAAAAACATTGGAGGTCAGTGTCTTGTCCATCCTAGACCTGCTATGAGGCCCAACACTGGGCCAGTCATGGTCTACTCTAGTCTATGGGGTAGCACAATTCCCTTTCCCCAAATCAAACTACTTGCCCGGTCCTTAGATGGTCCAGTGGTCGATTTCATGGAGAACGTCTAGCAGAAGAACCAGACATAATGGGAATAGATGGTGACACGTTTGTTATGGGCAACAGAAAGTCAGCTGAGACATGGAGGGGTAAGAATACAGAGACAGGTTTCCAAAGTGTAGTGAGATAAGTCATGGGTGAGATATCCAGCTCTGTAGTATTATAACATGGAAGTGGTGGACACAGAAACCACAACTAAGTTGGAGGTTTCAAATAGTTTAGGGGGCGTTCACACTTGGGTCCATGTCCGCTTGCCGGGTCTCTGTCCTATTTCCTGAGAAAACTGCATAGAGGACGGCTTCCCGGAGGTCAGTTATAAAACCCATTCATTTGAATGGGTCTTTAAAGCAAACCACCAATGTTCGTATGTAACTTCTCAGCGAGGAAAACCGGACATGCAGGACACTGTGTCCGTCCCAAAAAACCCTGATGTCCCTGAGGAGAAACTGCATACGGACACCGGTGATTTGCTTTAAAAACCCATTCAATTGAAGTAGGTGTAGATATTGCTGCGTCCTTGTCTCATCCTGTAAATTATGGAGATATTGCTACTTCCTTGTCATATCCTGCAAGTGATGCAGGTATAGTTATTACTATTTTCCTATCTCATTCTATAAACCATGTAGGTACAGATTTTACTGTTTCCTTGTCTCCTCCTATAAGCAATAGCTATTTAGATGCTACTGCTTTCCTGCCTCATTGTGTAAATGATGCAGTTACAGATAGTACTGCTTCCCTGTTTCATTGTGTAAATGGCGTAGGTTCAGATAATACTACTGCCCTGTCTCATTCTGTCAATACAGATATCATTACTTCCCTGTTTTATCTTATACATGATACAGACATTACTACTTCCCTACCTCATTCGGGAAATTATGTAGGTACAGATATTACTGCTTCCTGGTCTCTTCCTATAAATTATGTAGATACAGGTATTACTGCTTCCTGGTCTCTTCCTATAAATTATGTAGATACAGATATTACTGCTTCCTGGTCTCTTCCTATAAATTATGTAGATAACTGATATTACTGCTTCCTGGTCTCTTCCTATAAATTATGTAGATAGAGATATTACTGCTTCCTGGTCTCATCCTATAAATTATGTAGATACAGATATTACTGCTTCCTAGTTTAATCCTATAAATTATGTAGATACAGATATTACTGCTTCCTGGTCTCGTCCTATAAATTATGTAGATACAGGTATTACTGCTTCCTGGTCTCGTCCTATAAATTATGTAGATACAGGTATTACTGCTTCCTGGTCTCGTCCTATAAATTATGTAGATACAGGTATTACTGCTTCCTGGTCTCGTCCTATAAATTATGTAGATACAGGTATTACTGCTTCCTGGTCTCGTCCTATAAATTATGTAGATACAGGTATTACTGCTTCCTGGTCTCGTCCTATAAATTATGTAGATACAGGTATTACTGCTTCCTGGTCTCGTCCTATAAATTATGTAGATACAGGTATTACTGCTTCCTGGTCTCGTCCTATAAATTATGTAGATACAGGTATTACTGCTTCCTGGTCTCGTCCTATAAATTATGTAGATACAGATATTACTGCTTCCTGGTCTCGTCCTATAAATTATGTAGATACAGATATTACTGCTTCCTGGTCTCTTTGTATAAATTATGTAGATACAGATATTACCGCTTTCTGGTCTCGTCCTATAAATTATGTAGATACAGATATTACCGCTTCCTGGTCTCGTCCTATAAATTATGTAGATACAGGTATTACCGCTTCCTGGTCTCGTCCTATAAATTATGTAGATACAGGTATTACCGCTTCCTGGTCTCGTCCTATAAATTATGTAGATACAGATATTACCGCTTCCTGGTCTCGTCCTATAAATTATGTAGATACAGATATTACTGCTTCCTGGTCTCTTTGTATAAATTATGTAGATACAGATATTACCGCTTTCTGGTCTCGTCCTATAAATTATGTAGATACAGATATTACCGCTTCCTGGTCTCGTCCTATAAATTATGTAGATACAGATATTACCGCTTCCTGGTCTCGTCCTATAAATTATGTAGATACAGATATTACCGCTTCCTGGTCTCGTCCTATAAATTATGTAGATACAGATATTACTGCTTCCTGGTCTCATCCTATAAATTATGTAGTTACAGATTTTACTGCTTTCCAGTCTCATTGTCTAAATAACGTAGGCACAGATATTACTTCTTCCCTATCTCATTCTCTATATCATGTAGATACAGATATTACTTCTTCTGTGTTTCATCCTCTAAATCATGGAAATATTACTATTGTCTTGTCTTATGAAATGATGAAGGTATAGGTAATACTGCATTCCATTATCTTGCTGTGCACAGATAGTACTATATCCTTATCTTATCCTATAAAAGATAAAGTAGAAATAAAAAGACTTCCCTGTAAATGATTTTGTAAGTATAAGAACACTTTGTTCCATCCTGTCGAAGATATAGGTATAATAACATACGTACAATAACATTACCTGTCAGTCGCGGTGCTTTATTAACAACGGGCAAAATTCAACAAGTCAAGCTGAGTTCTCATAAAGCAGAGTGAAGGTCTAGGATTTTAGATCCATAAATCCCAACCAACTAGGAGCAGTAGTGACTATGGACTGTCCAGAAACACCAAACTGACTGGGCAGGTCATAGCACAGGTTCTCAAGTATCTCAAGTATCTCCTGTGGTCATGAGGGTATAGGAGATGAAGCCAATTCTAGTAGCTTGGAGAACTTCTTTTACATCACCTAGGTGCAGATTATATAGGATGTGAAATTGGCCTGATGATCAAAGAAAATTGACATCCCCACTAGCATTTCTCGTGAACTTTTTGAAGGGCCAAAGTGGGGGGGCACAAATCTCTGCGTCTGTTTAAGGTGGAAGACGCCAAGTCATCATATATACGCACCACCGATGGAGCCTCTAGCAAGTATTGGAGCTTATACGTGGCCCTCAGAATTATCTTTTGGATTATGGAACTTCAGGACGATGTTCTTTGGTAAATCGGGGTTGTGTGGCCTTGTAATTGCACAATGGATCCGGTCCATGGTGAAACTAGTGAAGCAGCTGGTACAGAGCTAAACTCACATGGGCCTGGATTGTGTGCCATTGGTGAAGCAGTATTTAAGAGGAGATGGCAAGATCCTCTTCTGAGACTCACTGGATTTGGTGACTTGTAGCCTAGCTTAGTCTTTGACTGTAGATGGCCGTCTCCCAGTCAAAGTCCATTACCCGTCAAAATGTCCGCTATTTATCTCAGTGGGACCTGCTTGTCTCCAGATCAATATCCCAAGGAGAGATGAAAAATGGAGTTCTGACTTTCTTCAGCAGCTGTGCTAATTCTGTTCACCAATGGCCAGTCATACAGTGCCTTGCAAAAGTATTCACACCCCTTGAACTTTTTCACATTTTTTCACCTTACAACCACAAATGTAAATGTATGTTATTGAGATGTTATGTGATAACCAGCACAAAGTAGCAGATAATTGGGAAGTGGAAGGAAAATGATACAAAATGACAAAAATATGAAAAGTGTGATGTGCAAAAGTCTTCAGCCCCCTATTCTTTGTAGAGCCACCTTGCACTGCAATTCCAGCTACAAGTCTTTTGGGGTCTGTCTCTGCCCGCTTTGGGCATCTAGAGACTGAGATTTTTGCCCATTCTTCTTCTTTGCACAATAGCTCAGGCTCAGCCATATTGGATGGAGACGTCTGTGAACAGCAGTTTTCATGTCTTGCCACAGACGCTCAATGGGATTTAGGTCTGGACTGTGACTGGGCCATTCTAACACATGAATATTCTGTGATCTAACCTATCCTCTGTAGCTCTGACTGTATGTTTAAGGTCATTGTCCTGTTGGAAGGTGAATCTCCTTCCCAGTCTCAAGTCTTTTGCAGCCTCCAGCAGGTTTTCTTCAAGGATTGCCCTGTACAGGTAGTCCTCGACTTACGACGTTGATCCGTTCTTGCGCGGCGTCGGTATGGTAGGTTTCCGACTTACGTCGAAATTCGGTTAACGCGTAGGAACGGATCAAACCCCCCCCCCCTTTAAAATAAAACCCTGAAACAGAATGTGAAACTTACCGTACGGTGCAAGGTGGGCGGGCGGGCACTCAGGCCTCCTCTTTCTCCGATGTTCCGTCCTCCTCCTCCGGCGCTCGCAAGCTGATAATGGCCTGGGCGCATGCGCAGTAGCCGTAATAGAAGCATCATGATACTGCGCATGTGCCCTGGCCATTAACAGTTCGCAAGCACCGGAGGAAGTGGTCAGGACATCGGAGGAAGAGGAGTCCTGAATGCCCGCCCGCCCACCCTGCACCGTACGGTAAGTTTCACATTCTGTTTCAGGGTTTTATTTTACAAGCTCACTTGTAACAGCAAGCTGCCAGCATTGATTTTCCACAGGCTAGTCCTTGCTAGCTGGGAGTACTGGCAGTTTTCTGTTACAAGGGAGCTGTCGTAACCACGAAACGTCGTAACCCGAGACCGTCGGAACCCGAGGACTACCTGTATTTCGTTCTGAAGAAAATCCTCCCCCAGCATGATGCTGCCCCCTATGTGTCACAGTGGGGATGGTGTGCTTAGTAGGATGAGCAGTTACTTTTCTGCCACACATAGCACTTTGGCCAAAAAGTTCACCTTTGGTCTGTCCTGACCAGAGCACCTTCTTCCACATGTTTGCTGTGTCTCCTATATGACTTCTTATGTCTTCCTTACAACAATGGTTTTCTTCTTGCCTCTCTTCCATAAAGGCCAGATTTGTGGAGTGCACGACTTATAGTTGTCCTGTGGACAGATTCTCCCACTTGAGCTGTGGATTTCTCCTCCATAGTAACCATGGGCCTCTTGGTGGCTTCTCTGACCATTGCTCTCCTCGCTCGATCTGTTAGTATAGGTGGACGGCCATGTCTTGGTAGGTTTGCAGTTGTAGAATACATTTTCCATTTTTGGATGATGCAGTACTCCTTGAGATATGTTTTTATAATCTAACCCTGCTTTAAACTTCTTCACAATTTTATCTCTGACCTGTCTGGTGAGTTCCTTGGTCTTCATGATGCTGTTTGTTCACTAGTGTTCTCTAATAAATCACTGAGGCCTTCACAGAACAGGGGTATATATATTGGAGACTAAATTACACACAGCTGGACTCTATTAACTCATTAAGTGGCTTCTGTAGGCAATTGTGAGCACTGGATTTTATTTAGAGGTATCAGAGTACAGGGGGCTGAAGACTTTTGCACATGAGACTTTTCAGGTTTTTTTATGTGATTAAAATTTTGAAAACCATTTTCATTCCACTTCATAATTATGTGCTATGTTGTGTTGGTCTCTCACTTAAAAGCTCAATAAAATACATTTCATTTTGTGGTTGTAAGGTGACAAAATATGAAAAAGTTCAATGAAGACTTTTGCAAGCTGCTGTATCAGTGCCTGTTGCTGTCCATAAACATATTCCCGGGATTACATTAAAGTATCCAAAATGTGAACTTTTTTTAAATGGAAATATGACATGGTAAATTTTATGTCGTCATAAATAGAATTAAAAAAGTCATGAAATGATTGTAAGTCAGGTCAATTGTCTATAGAGGCAATAAAAATGTCGTCTATGTATCTCCTCCAGAACGCCAGAACTTTTTGGAAGTTGCGGGACATAGATGTTGGGATATGTAGTTGCCAGGCTGGAGTTCATCATGGTGCATTTCAACTGCAAATTTTGGTTTCAATCACAAAGGGGGAACAACGCACATATCTGGACTGACAGAGGAACTAGGCAGGAACACGGGATCCTCAAGGAAAAAATAACAAAAGTTAATCCTTTAATAGTCCCACAGTGGGAAATTTCAGCATGTTACAGCAGCATAGTAATACAGATACAGGATAATACACAGTAATATATTACAGAAGTAGAAGATATACTAGGAGTCCATAGCAGCTAAGGAACAGAAGAGAAAGAAGGAAGACTTCATAGTCATAATCATTAGTTTCCTGTACGGAGTGATCTTCGCTTGGTCTGATGTAGATTATACAGCCTGGTCGCGGTTGGAAGGAAGGACTTGTGATAGCTCCTTCTCACACTTGGGGTGAAGCAGACGGTCACTTACAGTGCTGCCAAGTTCCATCAAGGTCTCATACATGGGGTGGGATTTGTTCTCCCGCATGGAGGTCACCACGGACAGTGTCCTTCTGTCACCCACCACCTGTACTGGGTCCAGGGGGCTCCCCAAGACGGAGCTGGCCCTTCTGATCAGCCTGTCAAGTCTATTTCTGTCCATGGTTGATATACTGTTCCCCCAGCAGGCCACACCGAAAAAGATGGCTGAAGCAACCACAGAGTTGAAGAAGGCCCTAAGAAGTGTCCCCTGGACTCCGAAGGCCCTCAGCCTCCTGAGCAGGTAGAGTCTGCTGTGGCCCTTTCTGTACAGCGCCTCCAGGTGATCAGCCCAGTCTAGCATGATAACATGATTTACTTTAAACAGTGCCTTGAGTAGAGATGGGCAAATTGGCTCATAATGAGCCGGGTTTGTCTCAAATATTCTAAATTGTTTGGTTTAT
Organism: Leptodactylus fuscus; assembly: GCF_031893055.1. NCBI lineage: Eukaryota > Metazoa > Chordata > Amphibia > Anura > Leptodactylidae > Leptodactylus > Leptodactylus fuscus. The sequence continues at coordinate 21,039,473 of NC_134269.1, read as the reverse complement.
TGTGAAACCGAGCAAATGAAGATCTGCCTCGGGTAAACTAAAATGGCCACCACATTATACTCTGGGGTCTCTTCTTATCTCTTCATACCCCAAAGTATAATTGGTGGAGGCCCAGGGGAGGTGAAAAAAATAAAAATAACCACTCATACTTACCTTACGTTACCTCTTTTGGGCCATCTTGCTACACGCTTTTCTGTGACTTCATTGGCTCAGGCTTAATGCTGAGGCCTGTGATTGATGTGCTATGTGACCTCTGGTGGACCAATCAAAGGTCTCAGCCATGACCCCCAGAAGAGGGTCAGATGTCACAAGAAAAGTGCCAGAATCTACAAGGAAGCCCAAGAGAGGTAAAGAAAGGTAAGTATGAATGTGTTTTTTTTAATTTTTTTACACCTTCCCTGGGCCTCCATCTATTATACTATGGGATCTGAAGATACCACAGAGTATAATAATGTTACTATTCACTTTGACGTAACTTCAGCTGTATTTGCCTTTGAGAGGTAGAAAGTAGATAGATAGGTTCCTAAGTGGCCTAAGAGCATTCTACACTATGTTTTATAGATAGGTCCCTAGGAGCCCTGACAGTTTTCTACACTATGTTTTATAGATAGGTTCCTAGGAGCCCTGACAGTGTTATACACTATGATTTATAGATAGGTTCCTAGGAGCCCTGACAGTGTTCTACACTATGTTTTATAGATAGGTTCCTAGGAGCCCTGACAGTGTTCTACACTATGTTTTATAGATAGGTTCCTAGGAGCCCTGACAGTGTCCTACACTATGTTTTATAGATAGGTTCCTAGGAGTCCTGACAGTATTCTACACTATGTTTTATAGATAGGTTCCTAGGAGCCCTGACAGTGTTCTACACTATGTTTTATAGATAGGTTCCTAGGAGCCCTGACAGTGTTATACACTATGTTTTATAGATAGGTTCCCAGGATCCCTGACAGTGTTCTACACTATGTTTAATAGATAGGTTCCTAGGAGCCCTGACAGTGTTCTACACTATGTTTTATAGATAGGTTCCTAGGAATCCTAAGAGTGTTATACACTATGTTCTATAGATAGGTTCCTAGGAGCCCTGACAGTGTTCTACACTATGTTTTATAGATAAGTTCCTAGGAGCCCTAAGAGTATTCTACACTATGTTTTATAGATAGGTTCCTAGGAATCCTGACAGTGTTCTACACTATGTTTTATGGATAGTTTCCTAGGAGCCCTGACAGTGTTCTACACTATGATTTATAGATAGGTTCCTAGGAGCCCTGACAGTGTTCTACACTATGTTTTATAGATAGTATCCTAGGAACCCTAAGGGCCCCTTCACACGGAGTAAACGCGCCGCGCATTGTGGCGCGTTTACGGCGCGTGTACGCCGCGTTTTTTTACGGTGCGCGATTACGCCGCGTTAACGCCGCGTTTGCCCTAAGAATATTCTATAGTAAGTATTAAGCTAATTTTAATATGTTTCATACAGAACTTGTTCATCCTAAAGCAAATCAGAGATCCGAGCCACCGAACCCAAACACGACACAAATCTTGAGAGGTATGCCCATCTCTAGTCCTGAGCCTGTTTATTTACAGCAAAATTTGTCCAGACAACTCTTTTAAATAAGTTTTACCACCAAGATAGTTCTAGCATATTATAAGGATATGCCATCATGCCAGTATTCTGAATGGTAGAAATCTGACTGCTGGGACTTCCACCAATCCTGTGACTGGGATGGATCAAGGGCAGCTGTTTTCAGCTCTATCTACTTTATAGTTCTGGTATAAGCAGCTGATCAGTGGGGATGCCGAGTGACAGACCCCCACCAGTCAGATATTGACCAATTTTAAGGATTTTGAAGATAGTTTGAGCAGCCGCTCAGGAGTCGTTGGCCATCGCTTGGGTCCCTGTTACATTTATGCCCTTTTATCTCCACAATCATGTACTTTAGATCGGTCCTTCTCTTTGTACTCTACTCAACCACACCTAAGACTCCTCCAGCATATCACCTCTATGCCCAGTGAACCTTGTTCATGCAAAAATATTCTGTGACTTGTAATACTCCTAAGTTTGATAGTAGAAGAATATGTCTTAATCTGCAAAAAGGATCATAAAAGGGAACATTGGCAGTGCCTTATGTGATAAGTATAGGTATCAGATAAGGATTATTGCACCATCTGTACGTGACACTAGGTGTATAATCGACCCAGTGATTTGGAAGAACATAGTGAACATACATTATTTGTGTCAAACTGCAATCTCGATATCGAGAAAATCCATTTTCAATCCACTTATAAAAGAGATATTGGTGTCCCTGGGGTGTGGGCGCGTCGGTAACAACCTTCTTCAGTGCGAAATATGAGACCCTTTCATACCGGCTCTCACAGGTATCATACAACAGTTTGTTACTACTATAATGGGATCATATCTCCCACTTACAAAATTTGGGATCATCTACTAGACCCATTATATTCTACCTACTCTATATCTCTGGGATACTTATTCCGCCTGGACCTGTATAATATAAGACACGCCACTTTGTCACTGCCTGGTATTTTTTCTATTTTATTTTATACAGTGTCTCAAGTAGAGAAGGGCGAATCAGTTTGTAATGAGCCGGTTTCATCCCGAATATTCCAAATAGTTTTTTTTTGTTTTTTTTTGCGAAACCGAGCAAATAGAGATTTGTCTCGATCTAACTAAAATGGCCGCCACATTATACTGTACTTTGGGGTCTCTTTAGACCCCAGAATATAATAGGTGAAGGCAGGGCCGCCAACAGGCCAGTACTACTGCTACTGGCGTCAGGGGCCCGGCCAAATTTAAAAATGGGGGGGCCTGGTTTTGGCCCGCCACCGTGTGCCAGCCCCCTGGCGCCCGCAGCAGTCATTGTATGTCCTGTTTCAACTCAGATCTGTGTCCAGAGGACGCAGATCTGAGTTGAACACATACGCGGCTGAAGCAAGGAGCTGACACAGGTCAGCTCCTCGCTTCGCCGCTGCGCGCCTCTCTCGCTGACACATATGCGGCTGAAGCGAGGAGCTGACACAGGTCAGCTCCTCGCTTCGCCGCCGGCTACCCGGCAGTGTAGACGCGATGTGATGACGTCACATCGCGTCTACAACTGTGCGCCAGTAAGAGAGAGAGGCACGCAGAGAGCAGCGGGGGAACGAAGGAGAAGGTAAGTGTAACGTGGAACGTGAAACTGGGGGCAGATGAAGGAGAGGACGGCATGACACTGGGGGCAGAGATGGAGAGACATGAATCTGGGGGCAGAGATGGAGAGGACGGCATGACACTGGGGGCAGAGATGGAGGGACATGAATCTGGGGGCAGAGATGGAGGGGACATGAATCTGGGGGCAGAGATGGAGGGGACATGAATCTGGGGACAGAGATGGGGGGACATGAATCTGGGGGCAGAGATGGAGAGGACATGAATCTGGGGGCAGAGATGGAGAGGACGGCATGACACTGGGGGCAGAGATGGAGGGACATGAATCTGGGGGCAGAGATGGAGAGGACGGCATGACACTGGGGGCAGAGATGGAGGGACATGAATCTGGGGGCAGAGATGGAGGGGACATGAATCTGGGGGCAGAGATGGAGGGGACATGAATCTGGGGGCAGAGATGGAGGGGACATGAATCTGGGGGCAGAGATGGAGGGGACATGAATCTGGGGGCAGAGATGGAGGGGACATGAATCTGGGGGCAGAGATGGGGGGCATGAATCTGGGGGCAGAGATGTGGAGACATGAATCTGGGGGCAGAGATGGAGGGACATGAATCTGGGGGCAGAGATGGAGAGGACATGAATCTGGGGGCAGAGATGGAGGGACATGAATCTGGGGGCAGAGATGGAGGGACATGAATCTGGGGGCAGAGATGTGGGGACATGAATCTGTGGGCAGAAATGGAGGGGACATGAATCTGGGGGCAGAGATGGAGGGGACATGAATCTGGGGGAAGAGATGGAGGGGACATGAATCTGGGGCAGAGATGGGGGGACATGAATCTGGGGGCAGAGATGGGGGGACATGAATCTGGGGGCAGAGATGGGGGGACATGAATCTGGGGGCAGAGTTGGGGGGACATGAATCTGGGGGCAGAGATGGGGGGACATGAAACTGGGGGCAGAGATGGAGGGACATGAATCTGGGGGCAGATGAAGGGTGTATATGAAGCTGGGGGAGAGACGGAGGGGGGACATATAATTTAGGACATATAAATTACGGGTGACTGTAGGAGGATTATACAGTGTGCGGGCACATGAAAAATTAATGAGTCAACATAACAGTGGGTGGGGCTACATTTCCCGCGGCGCACAAAAGCGGGTACAGGGGGCAATGGAAAGAAGTTAGAAGGTGGACGGAAGGTGGACGGGGGGGGGGAGGGGATTGTTGTGGACATCGTGTGTGCGACACTGTGGAGAGGGAACTGGGGCAATAATATATAATATATAAGTTTTTAGCTGGAGAATAATAATGATGTAGGCTGATATACTACTAGCATAGCAGCCTGTTTGGGGGTGGGACTTTCACTTTAAAGGAGTGTTCACATTGCGTTTTTGGCCTCCCTTGCCGGGATACGTTGGTAACCAGTCACAATCAGCTCCCCACTTATCCCTGCACGGAGAACTGCAGGGCCCCCCTTTTTTTATTGGCCAGTTCTTTGTGCAGGGATAAGTTGACAGCTGATTCTGACTGGTTACCAACGTATCCCGGCAAGGGAGGCCAAAAACGCAATGTGAATAAGCCCTGAGGATTTATTAAGATGTCTCTTATAGATGGTGTGGGCTCTCTATAGGCGCTGTCACACGTAGCAGATTGTACCTGCAAATAGAATCTGATTAAGCCTTGTAATGCTGCTAAATAAAGGGAAATGTAATACATAATGGGTATGACGCAAAATAAGGTAGTTTTAAAATGGCGGCGGGGGGGGGGGGGGGCAGACACTTAGGCTGTATGGGGCCCCAAAATTCCTGATGGCGGCCCTGTGTGAAGGCCCAGGGAGAGTTAAAAAAAAAAAAAAACACTCATACTTACTTTATGTTACCTCTCTTGAGCCTTCTTACGGTGTCCGGTGCTCTTCTGTGATGTCATTGACCCGTGCTCAATGTTGAGGCCTCAACCATGGCCCCCGGGATGATGATGTCACAGAAGAGTCCCGGATTATCACAAGGATAGTGCCAGATGCCACAAGGAGGCCCAACACAGAATGGAAAGGAAGATGAGTATGAATGTTTTGTTTTTTGTTTTTTTTCGACCTCCCTTGAACCTCCTTCTGTTTTACTCTGGAGTCTGATGAGAACCCAGAGTATAATAATGCCAAGTTTTACTTCAGTTGTGTTTGCCTTAGAGAGCTAGAAACTGAATATACAGGCTCCTGACTGTGTTCTACACTATGTATTATAGATAGGTTCCTAGGAGCCCTGACAGTATTCTACACTATGTTTTATAGATAGGTCCCTAGGAGCCCTGACAGTATTCTACACTATGTTTTATAGATAGGTTCCTAGGAGCCCTGACAGTATTCTACACTATGTTTTATAGATAGGTTCCTAGGAGCCCTGACAGTATTCTACACTATGTATTATAGATAGGTTCCTAGGAGCCCTGACAGTATTCTACACTATGTTTTATAGATAGGTCCCTAGGAGACCTATGAGTGTTCTACACTATGTTTATAGATGGGTTCCTAGGAGCTCTAAGAGTGTCCTATACTATGTTTTTTTTTTTTTTCTTAAACTCTCATTTTATTGGTTTTGGTTGGAAGATGGAGAGAGGAGAGAAGAAGGGGAGGGGCGGGGGGTCAAGGCATTTGAGGGCTTGATATCTTTTAGTTCTGACTGAGATACTGAGACCACTAAAACCTCCGATTTGGTTAAATTGAGCTTATAATTGGATAATTTACCAAATTCTACTAGCAGATCTGTGATAGTCGGTAAACCTGTTCTAGGATTTGAGACCAAGAAGAGGAGGTCATCTGCAAATGCAGCAGTTTTAATGGACTTAGTTCCCAGTGTAATTCCTTCTACCTTAGGGTGAAGCCTGACAGCTTGGAGAAGCGGTTCCAGGAAGAGTATAAATAATGTCGGGGATAAAGGGCAACCCTGGAGTGTTCCATTACTAATGTTGAAATAGGGAGATAAGGTTCCATTAATTTTTAAGCAGGCATGAGGGTTCGAGTATAGGGAGAAGATAACCGAGATGATGGGACGGGAGGGAGGCTTGTATAAAATTCCATTCAACCCTATCAAAGGCCTTCTCGGCGTCTACGCCAAGAAGGACTAACGGGGATTTTCTCTTGCGTGTAAGGGAGATGGTGTGTAGGAGTTTGTGGGAATTATCTTTACCTTCCCTTGATTTAACGAATCCTGCCTGTTCTTCATTCAGCCAAGAAAGTAAAAAGGGTTGAATTCTCAAGGCTAGAAGTGTTGCCCATATTTTAACGTCTAGATTTAATAGAGGTGTGGGGCGATAGCTTCCACATTGTGTTGGGTCTTTGCCTTCTTGAGCGTGATGAAGGCCTCTTGGGACTGCCTAGGTAAATTCCCTCCTTGTAGTAGAGGATTGAAAAGAAGCACTAGTCTGGAGAGGAGAACATTACTTAATTTTCTATAATAGGCAAGGGTGAGACCATCAGGGCCCCGGCTTTTACCAGATGGAAACGTACCAAGAACCTTTTTGATCTCAGCTAGAGTAACTGGGGTCATAAGTGAATCCGCTGAATCGGAAGGGAGGGATGGGAGGTTCAGGGAGGTTAGGAATTTGCCTATTTCAATTGTTCTATCCTTCTTTTCTGCCTCCGTCTCATCTTTTTTGGGATTATATAGTTGTTAGTAGAATTTTTGGAATGATTTTGCAATATTAGGAGTATCAGTATATAAAGTTCCCGCATCGTCTCTAATGGATCGTATAAATGCCTTGTCTTAGGGCATAGGGAGAGGAGCGGTCCCGGACTCCAGAGCCAGCTAAAAGATCCAGAATCTAGAAGCGCCCCTCACCCTTGTTTCACATAAAATAAAACCAAGGCACGATATATGAGAGAGATAAAAAACATGACTGAAAAAACTTACTGGATAACGAAGCAAACTAATAACGTAACGTTTCAAGTCTTTCAGCATCTAAGCTAAACTGAAGAGTGTCTCTAAACTGTAAAATAAAAAAAACTCACGGTCTGTTGCCCGATGAATTGAAAAATAGGCCAAGAACAACTCTAAATGCGACGCATCTTATGTGCAAATTTTTTCACTTTTGACGACTTGTGCCTCTGTTGCAAGGGTTCCGGATCCAAGTCAGGAAGGTCAGGAAACTCCGGTAGTGGAGGTGTTGGTAGCCAGGACTGAATGTCTAGAGGTGGAATGTCCAGCATTGGCCAGAGAGAGCGCAGATCTTCCGGGGTGTGTATAGTAAATCTTCTGCCTCTTATAGTAACTGCTAAGCCAAACGGGTACAGCCACGCATATTTAATATCTTTCTGTCGCAAAACATCAAGTAGTGGCCTCAGGATGCGTCTTTTGGCTAAAATAGAGGGTGCAACGTCTGGAGACAAGGTCACCTGATCTTCTCTTATCTGTATTTTAGGCATAGCTCTGGCTGCGGTTAGGATAGCTGTAGTGTCCTGGAATGATAGCAGCCCGCACACTATATCCCGAGGTGGTTCCCCTTGTTGTGGCTTAGGCTTTAGTGCATGGTGAATGCGTTCTATGATTACTGAATCTGCTTTCTCGGGACCTAGGATGTTCTGGAACAGTTGTGACGCCATTTAAATAAGTCCTCCGTGGAGCTAGACTCAGGCAGGCCTTTTATTCTAATATTGCGTCTTCTAATTCTGTTTTCTTGGTCTTCGACCAATGTAAGAGATCTATCTATGTAATCTTTTTGTAGGTGCAGCGCTGCAGCTACGGAGGAAGAGTGAGTTTTTATAGCTGCGTACCCCGTCTCGAGCTGATGTACTCTCTGGCCTACCCCTTGGACACCATCTTTGATACCAGCTAGCTCCGTGAGTACTGGGGAGAGGGCTTTATGGAGTGCTTTTGGAGAAAGGATCTCCATCAGCTGCACTTTCCAGGTCTGAGTCTTCTGCCTGTTCTGAGTCGAGTCGAGTCTCGTGGAGAGCACCATCTTGGATTTCCGGGCTGGGGAATGAAGCGACTTTCTCCGGAGGAATTTCTGTAAGTCTCCTTGATGCTTGGCTTGTTTTGGAGTCCCGGGGGGATCTAGCCCCTTTTCTCTGCCTGTTCTCACCATTTCACTGGTTAGGAGCGGGATTTCAGCTGTCTAAGACAGAGCTCTAAAATCAAACATCCATCGGTGTGTGCGGTCAGACTCTGCCCCCATACTATGTTTTATAGATAGGTCCCTAGGAGCCCTGACAGTGTTCTACACTATGTTTATAGATAGGTTCCTAGGAGCCCTGACAGTGTCATACACTATGTTTTATAGATAGGTTCCTAGGAGCCCTGACAGTGTTCTACACTATGTTTATAGATAGGTTCCTAGGAGCCCTGACAGTGTCATACACTATGTTTTATAGATAGGTTCCTAGGAGCCCTGACAGTGTTATACACTATGTCATATAGATAGGTTCTTAGGAGCCCTGACAGTATTCTACACTATGTTTATAGATAGGTTCCTAGTAGCCCTGACAGTATTCTACACTATGTATTATAGATAGGCTCCTAGGAGCCCTGACAGCGTTATATACTATGTTTTATAGATGGGTTCCTAGGAGTCCTGACAGTGTTCTACACTATGTTTTATAAATAGGTTCCTAGGAGCCCTGACAGTGTTCTACACTATGTTTTATAGATAGGTTCCTAGGAGCCCTGACATTATTCTACACTATGTTTTACAGATAGGTTCCTAGGAGCCCTGACAGTGTCATACACTATGTTTTATAGATAGGTTCCTAGGAGCCCTGACAGTGTTATACACTATGTCATATAGATAGGTTCTTAGGAGCCCTGACAGTGTCATACACTATGTTTTATAGATAGGTTCCTAGGAGCCCTGACAGTGTTATACACTATGTCATATAGATAGGTTCTTAGGAGCCCTGACAGTGTTCTACACTATGTTTTATAGATAGGCTCCTAGGAGCCCTGACAGTGTTATATACTATGTTTTATAGATGGGTTCCTAGGAGCCCTGACAGTGTTATACACTGTTTTATAGATAGGTTCCTAGGAGCCCTGACAGTGTTCTACACTATGTTTTATAGATAGGTTCCTAGGAGCCCTGACAGTGTCATACACTATGTTTTATAGATAGGTTCCTAGGAGCCCTGACAGTGTTATACACTATGTTTTATAGATAGGTTCCTAGGAGCCCTGACAGTGTTCTACACTATGTTTTATAGATAGGTTCCTAGGAGTCCTGACAGTATTCTACACTATGTATTATAGATAGGCTCCTAGGAGCCCTGACAGTATTCTACACTATGTTTTATAGATAGGTTCCTAGGAGCCCTGACAGTGTTATATACTATGTTTTATAGATGGGTTCCTAGGAGCCCTGACAGTGTTCTACACTATGTTTTATAGATAGGTTCCTAGGAGCCCTGACAGTGTTCTACACTATGTAAACTATGTAACACTATGTAGTGATTATACCATTAGTATCAAAGTACAATCTTAATATTGATAAAATAATTTTCAATCCCTATGTAAATGAACTATTAGTGTCCCTGGGCGTGGTTGAGTCTCTTTGAGCAACTTTTCCTCCCGTGATTACTATTAGTTGTCGTGTACTGGGTGGTGACCGTAGGTCGGAGGTCAGTACTCTGACAGTCATAACCACTTTCCGAGTCAAGTGTGAATGTTGATTTCCTCAGCAGAAAGATTACACAAGATTACACAAGAATCGCTATGTCACTAACCTTTCCTACAACAACAACATATAAGATGCCATTTAAATAAACTTCTCAATATCTTATCTATTAGCTGTTTATATAGAAATGTATCTAAGGCTCCTCAGAAATCGCGGGAGGAGATTCCACCTTCATATTTGTGACTTAAATAACCCTGCCCTATATCTTGTCTGAGGTCACCAATGATGATACAGATTTATTGCTTTATTATCCTATTGCAGATTCTACCTTCTGTTTCTCCTATGCTGCACTTTTCCGTTAACCCTTTGCTGACCTATTCATTTCCGATGTCTTGGGTAAGGATTTATCGGAGCTGTATAGAAGAACCAAAAACGTCTTGCACATAGTAACCTGCACACTTGGCTCATTGCAGGGTTGGTGTCAGGGGTAAGCAGAAATAGACAATCATCCGGGAGGAATGGGGGGGAGGGGTCACCATCCATTATGGGAGCCTTAGAGTGTGCTCAGCCAGAACTGTAGGGAGTGGCAATTTGGACTTTAGCTGGGCGCTCCCTCTATATATTTGTGTATTTTCACACACAACAATGATCCTGTAATAGATGTATGCAGGAGCGTCCGCTACACAGATTTATTGTACCTTTGGCTGGAAGATCTTTGCAGAGCACATGACCGAAAAGTACTAAAAGTGCTATAAACGCAGCGACATCTCTCCAGACAGGAGCTGAAAAGGCTTGAGGAAGTAAAGAGTCACCCTATATACATACCTCCCAACCGTCCGGATTTCCGTGGGACATTCACAATTCCGGTGACAAATCCCGCGGTCCCGGTTGGAGGGAGGTATGTCCCGATTTCAACTCAGATCTGCGTCCAGAGGACGCAGATCTGAGTTGAATACATACGCGGCTGAAGCAAGGAGCTGACACAGGTCAGCTCCTCGCTTCGCCACTGCCGCCGGCTACTGGCTTGTAGACGTGATGTGATGACGGCACATCGCGTCTACAACTGTGCGCCAGTGAGAGAGAGGCGCGCAGAGTTCAGCAGGGGAACGAGGAGAAGGTAAGTTTAATGTGGAGGTGGAACGTGAAACTGGGGGCAGAGATGGAGGGACATGAATCTGGGGGCAGAGATGGAGGGACATGAATCTTGGGGCAGAGATGGAGGGACATGAATCTGGGTGCAGAGATGGAGAGGACATGAATCTGGGGGCAGAGATGGAGAGGACATGAATCTGGGGGCAGACATGGGGGGACATGAATCTGTGGGCAGAGATGGGGGGCATGAATCTGGAGGAAGAGATGGGGGGACATGAATCACGGGGCAGAGATGGGGGGACATGAATCTGGGGGCAGAGATGGAGGGACATGAATCTGGGGGCAGAGATGTGGAGACATGAATCTGGGGGCAGAGATGTGGGACATGAATCTGGGGGCAGAGATGGGGGACATGAATCTGGGGGCAGAGATGGGGGACATGAATCTGGGGACAGAGATGGAGGGGACATGAAACTGGGGGCAGAGATGGAGGGACATGAATCTGGGGCAGAGATGGGGGGACATGAATCTGGGGACAGAGATGGAGGGGACATGAATCTGGGGGCAGAGATGTGGAGACATGAATCTGGGGGCAGAGATGGGGGACATGAATCTGGGGGCAGAGATGGGGGGACATGAATCTGGGGGCAGAGATGGAGAGAACATGAATCTGGGGGCAGAGATGTGGGGACATGAATCTGGGGGCAGAGATGGAGAGGAAATGAATCTGGGGGCAGAGATGGAGGGGACATTAATCTGGGGGCAGAGATGTGGAGACATGAATCTGTGGGCAGAGATGGGGGACATGAATCTGGGGCAGAGATGTGGGGACATGAATCTGGGGGCAGAGATGGAGGGACATGAATCTGGGGGCAGAGATGGAGAGGACATGAATCTGGGGGCAGACATGGGGGGACATGAATCTGTGGGCAGAGATGGGGGCATGAATCTGGAGGCAGAGATGGGGGGACATGAATCTGGGGGCAGAGATGGAGGGACCTGAATCTGGGGGCAGAGATGGGGGGACATGAATCTGGGGGCAGAGATGGGGGGACATGAATCTGGGGACAGAGATGGAGGGGACATGAAACTGGGGGCAGAGATGGAGGGACATGAATCTGGGGCAGAGATGGGGGGACATGAATCTGGGGACAGAGATGGAGGGGACATGAATCTGGGGGCAGAGATGTGGAGACATGAATCTGGGGGCAGAGATGGGGGACATGAATCTGGGGGCAGAGATGGGGGACATGAATCTGGGGGCAGAGATGGAGAGAACATGAATCTGGGGGCAGAGATGTGGGGACATGAATCTGGGGGCAGAGATGGAGAGGAAATGAATCTGGGGGCAGAGATGGAGGGGACATGAATCTGGGGGCAGAGATGTGGAGACATGAATCTGGGGGCAGAGATGGGGGACATGAATCTGGGGCAGAGATGTGGGGACATGAATCTGGGGGCAGAGATGGAGGGACATGAATCTGGGGGCAGAGATGGAGAGGACATGAATCTGGAGGCAGAGATGGGGGGACATGAATCTGGGGGCAGAGATGGAGGGACCTGAATCTGGGGGCAGAGATGGGGGGACATGAATCGGGGGCAGAGATGTGGAGACATGAATCTGGGGGCAGAGATGGGTGGACATGAATCTGGGGGCAGAGATGGGTGGCCATGAAACTGGGTGCAGAGATGGAGGAGACATGAATCTGGGGGCAGAGATGGGTGGACATGAATCTGGGGGCAGAGATGGGGGGACATGAATCTGGGGACAGAGATGGAGGGGACATGAAACTGGGGGCAGAGATGGAGGGACATGAATCTGGGGGCAGAGATGGGGGGGACATGAAACTGGGGCAGAGATAGAGGGGGGACATGAAACTGGGGCAGATGAAGGGTGTATATGAAACTGGGGCAGAGATAGAGGGGGGACATGAAACTGGGGCAGATGAAGGGTGTATATGAAACTGGGGGAGAGATAGAGGGAGAACATATAATTTATGGGTGACTGTAGGAGGATTATACTGTGTGCGGGCACATGAAAAATTAATGAGAATGGGCGGAGTCAACACAAAAGTGGGTGGGGCTAAATTTGCCGCGGCGCGCTACGCACACATTTTGTCCCTCTTTCAGTTCTTCGAAAGTTGGAAGGTATGTATATATATATGGACACTGCACAGTACCACTTCTCCTGTCCTGTATACTCTTATACTGTCTGACACTGAGAGCGGGGGTGGGGATCATAAACGGTGAGACCCATAAATATCAGAGGTCACTTTTTTTCCCACGTTTGGTTTTGGTTTCTATAATTGTTTTAGCAACCCCTGCGCCTGTCCCCTGACCCCGAGGGGTTTATGCAATTCTAATTGTTGACAGAAATCCCCAGTAACGTCACGGCCTTCATCTGGTTTACAATCCAGTTTTCCTTTAACAAGAGGCAGAAACCAGAAATTCAGGAGCAGTGAGTGAAAAATGAAACAAGATGAACGTCCAGAAATAGAGAGAAGAGAACACAATGTACAAAAGGTCATAGACGTACAAGTATGAAAGATGGAGGAACCTCGGAAGATTCCTTTTGTTTCGTGTTGGGAAGGTTCGGCCTACAGATTAATTTGAGGTTGAATAAGTTTGTGAAATGATTACACTTTGGGGTCTCTTCGCAGTATAATAGAGGGATGGAAGCCGAGATCTACTTTTAAGTCACTTTGCATAAATCTATCGTACGGGGTAATATAGTAAATAGAGATGGGCGAACACTGTTCGGATCAGCCGACCCGAACAGCACGCACCAATAGAAATGAATGGAAGCACCTGTGACGCCGGCCGCCGGCAAAGTCAGCGTCACAGGTGCTTCCATTCATTTCTATGGGTGCGTACTGTTCGGATCGGCTGATCCGAACAGTGTTCGCTCATCTCTAATAGTAAACCGTAATGTATTTTAACCAATAATAATGCTTCTTTTTCCACTTATCCTCCTCCTCCTACTTCCTAAACTCACTCTGAAATTACTGCTAAATCCGTCTTGGGGACGAGACGAATTATCAGGTCATAAAGGGATCAGATTCCATGCTGAAAGACAGAGAATCAGACAGACACACTAGTACGTGTTTTACCGCCTCTCCTCCATTCTGCTGCTGCTGCTTCTGGCAGAGTATACAGAGAGTGAGGGGAGCAGGATCTTCTATACATGGGCAGAGTATGGGAGACATCATTGCAGCTAGTCTCCACCCACCAGCTCAGGGAGAACTGATAATAAGATATGGAGGGGAAAACTGATGAAAAAGAACATTCAAGGGAAACTTTGTTACATGTTTTATTCAGTACTGAAAAATGGAGGGAGGGCGCCCAAAAAGAATACAATTCACGGTACAATAAATATAAATACAGAAAATCAGTCCTAAAATTCATTTAGCAACATGTGCAATATCCAGAATGCCCCTCAGGTAGGTCAAACCTTTAGTGAATTACCCGATTTTGTTAACCTTGTCAATGCCGAATACTTTTTATCTTATAGCACACGTGACATACCATATGGTAGATTACATTCAAGACATGGTACATATCACATATGGAGTGTTATTGTTAGAGCAAAGGAAGACTTTTGGTTGGGTGGGCAGTTGCACTTTTAGCATCACAAGACTGAGAGTCTCCCTTGTACCCCATCTAAAGGGAATGACAATGATTGCTGGTATTAACGTTATTTAACCCGCATGGTGAATGTTGTAAGAAAATTTTTAAAAAAATCGTTAAAACTGCTTTTATTTTATCCTGCTTCCCCTCAAAGATGGTACCAATAAAAAACCAACTAATCCCACAAAAAACAAACCCTGGAAAAAAAAAAAAAATACAGAAAATGGAGACATGAAAATAGATTATTTTTAATGTTTTGCTGTGCAAAAGTGCTAAAATTGAAAAAAAAAAAAATAATAATAATAAAAAAAAAATATATATATATATATATATACTGTATATATATATATATATATATATATATATATATATATATATATATATATACTATATATATATATATATATATATATATATATATATATATATATATACATGTAACTTTATTTAGGCTTCATGGTAAACAGCACAAAATATATCATTTCACAAATAATGGTAAAAAAGTTTATTTCATTCCCCAATAAAATTGAACTGACCTAATACAGCCGACTCTTTAAAGATGGTGTCACCGCTGCTTCTAAAGCCCTCAAATCCTGAGGGGTTGTGTAAATCCCCCAAACAAAAATACAATTAAAATTTTTTTTAAATAAAATCACAGTTCAAATCTTCCCCCTTTCCCTAAGGTTGAGGCCCCACATTGCAGAAACGCAGCTTTTTTTTGTTGCAGATTTTGCCGCGTTTTTTTGAGCCAAAGCCAAGGATGGCTACAAAAGGAATGGGAACTATATGGGAAGTTCTTATACTTCTCCCTTCTGCTCAATCCCCTCCTGACTTTGGCTCAAAAAAACCGCAACAAAATCTGCAACGAAAAAAGTTGCGTTTCTGAAAAATGGGGCCTCAGCCTAAAAAGAACATAAATACTAGAGATGAGTGAGTAGTATTTGATCGAATACCTCGCCGCCATAGGTATACGTGTAAGCGGCCGAACACCAAGGGGATAAACGCTTTGAATATTCGATGCGCTTAACCCCTTGGTGTTCAGCCGCTTACACGCATACCTATGGCGGCGAGGTATTCGATTGAATTCTACTCGCTCATTTCTAACAAATACATTATAAATCTCCAGAACTGAACCATAAAAATCTAAATGTTTTTAGACATACAGTGAACACTAGTTGGCAAAAGGTGAAAATAGTTGAGTAGTTGCCATTTTGCCTCTCCCCAAAAAATTGAGCAAAAAAACAAAACAAAAAGATTACACAACGTTTCCCCCAAAATGGTATAAATAACAACTACTTCATGTCCTGCCAAAAATACACATTACACAGCTCTTACACAGGGGTATAAATACATGGTGGCTCGAATAAGTTTTTGTATTTTTCAGAAAAATAAAAAAAATCTGTAGGCTATCTTGGCTTCCATACACATAAGACAGTGAACTTCTTCCTGTTGTGTATAGGGGCCATATAGGGAATGTACTGTTGCGTCACCGAGCGGTGGATTGAGGCGGCCCCTCACTCTTAGCAGAGAGCAGGTCCTCTCCCTGCCTGCTCTCTGCCTGCTAACGCCACCTGCTCCGCCCCCTCCACGCCAATCCGCCCCTCGGCTCCACCCCCTCTGCTCCGCCCCCTCCTCCTGGGGGTGTGTGTGGCTTTCTGACGTCCGCCTCAGGCGGCACAAAGACTAGGTTCACCCCTGTCCAAACCCCATTACCCCAACAACTTGTCCTGCAAACATTAAGCTCCATATGAGGGCTCAATGTTTGCAGGACAAGGTGTTCTTCATAATGGGACCGTTTATTATTCTGTACAATGTACCGGTTAGCTGGAAAAAAAATCTCAATGGGGTGGAATTGGAGAAAAACTGCATTTGTGCCACCTTCTCATGGGCTTCGTTTTTACGCCGTTCACTCTGCAGCCAAAATAACTTGTCACCTGTATTCTATGTTTTGGTACAATTCCAGAGAATACCAAATTTATATAGTTTTATTTAAATTTTAACCCCTTAAGAAAAAATCCAAAACTTTGTAAAAAAAAAAAAAAAAATTTTTAAGTCACCATATTCATATTTTTTAAAAAAATTTCCTTGTAGCAGCCATTGTGGTGGGGTAGACTCTAAACGCTAAGAAAAGGAATGGGGAGAACAAAGAACTGAGAGAGTCAGCAGCGGTGTGCTGCCGTAGTATGTATATGGAATAAGCAGCAGGACAGCCAGCTAGATGAAGGAGTCGCACAGTCTCTGGAAAAAGGAATCTGAAGTCTTTACATAAAATCTCCCATCTAAATTGTGCAAATATTAGTTCAGTTACTCAAGTCAGATCCTCTGCCCGATCGCCCAACGTTCATCTACTGCTACCTAGGGAATAATTTAGGATGTGCTTATGGGAAATTTAACAGTTATATGGGACAAAAAGTTGTCAAAAGCAGACTGCTCCTTTAATGGCCATATCTTGCTCCAGGTCCATATACATTTCTGAAAAAGTCTCATTACCAAAACAAGTTGTTTTATTTCCAATCCATGTTCATTTTTTTTTACATTAGCACTTCTGGGATTTGTTAGCCCAAAAATCTGTCCATACATCTCGTAACTCTTTTCCAGCGTAATGGTGCACTAAGACAACATTCTTAAATTTGCAAAGGTCATATGAAAATCTGTAGATATTAAATTTACCTCTAGGGGGTTTGGTAGGTAGAATATTGAGCTCATACAAGCAAATTCCTATAAAAGCATCTTCCATGGGGATGACCCTAGTTTCTTGGGCCACATTATAGATTTTTTTGGCCATATCCGCTGAAAAGACATATCCAGGACCCGTGCAGTAGGGTGGGTAGGTGGCATTTGGATAGATCTCCTTAGGCATGTACCACTTATAAGCCTTGCTCCTCATAGGTCCAGTCTTGGCCTTTATGTCTCCTGTGAAGTAATTGTTACGGACCGGTAAGTCTGGGTGAAGTAGTTCATGGACCAAGTAGTCTACATTAAAAAATATGTCTACATCTGCCTTCATGACATAGCTGGCAGAAGAACAGAATTTGGCCACCCATTCCATACCCATCAAGGTTTTCAATGTCAAGTTGTAATAGGTGTCCGTGAAGTCTTGAAGAATGATGTCTCCAAAAACCTTACTTTCTTCCTCCAACAACCTCTGGGTTCGGTCAGGGGCAACCCGAGGTAGACCCACCAGAAATATCCTGACCACATCAACATCATAAATTCTTTCGTTACCCCATGTTTCCCGGATCGTATGTCTAGACGCCACGTCATGGCTACCTACACACACCATTATAACAAGGAAAGGCTTCCGGTTCTTGCATTTGTCTGGTTGGTTAATGAGGAACTTGTATGGATATGGGTACGGAGGAGCCAGGGGGTGCCGGAAAGCCGGGTAAGTGTTATTGTTCACAGGTTTTTCTCTCTCCTGTAATCTTACAGAATCTTGAATCCACTTGCTGATAGCTACTTCTTTTCTTTCGTAGTAAAATAAGTAACCAGACCAAACAAGAAGGATCATCAGATGTAAAGTGAAGAACTTCCGTGAGCAGATTCGACCTTTCATGTTGTCCCCTGAAGTTCAAGACCTCACCAAGATTTCTGAAAAGGTT
This sequence comes from Leptodactylus fuscus, assembly GCF_031893055.1. Lineage (NCBI taxonomy): Eukaryota > Metazoa > Chordata > Amphibia > Anura > Leptodactylidae > Leptodactylus > Leptodactylus fuscus. The sequence continues at coordinate 21,021,386 of NC_134269.1, read as the reverse complement.
ATATAAGAGAAAAAGTTTAGAAAACAACAACTAGGTAAAAACTTCACACTATGATATGTCATGTAAGTTCCACCATCTACATTTATATGAGGTCTTAAAGGGGTGATCAAGGTTTTTAAAATTGAAGACCTATCTTTAAAGCAGTTCTATAGATGACCTACCCTCAGATCAGTCGGGGGTCTGACATCCGGCACCCACATCAACTAGCTGTTCTTAGTAACTGATACACACAAGTATTGATCATGGCATGTAATGATGAAGAGTCTGCAGTGCTTTGAAACAGCTGATCAGTGAGGGTCCTGACACATGGACCCCTACTGATTTAAGAACCTGGATATCTCCTTTAACATATACATAAAATTAAGCAGTTCCTAGAGGTGTATTATGAAGCCCAAATGCAAAACGATGCACCTACACTGGGACCTATAGTAGTGGGGGACTCCTGAGTTGACCTGGATCGAGTGTGTGCTTTCATACTTCTTTCATACGCCTCTGGAAGAAAAGCTACTCCCAGGAAGACTTCCTCAGTTACAAAGAGGCAGTTCTCACATTTAAGACCGCACTCACCTCCGCAAAGCAGGTCTACTTCACCACACTCATATCCGCACTCTCTCGCAACCCCAAACAGTTATTCACCACCTTCAACTCCCTCCTCCGTCCTCCCGCCCCCCCTCCGACATCACTCATCTCAGCTGACGACTTCGCCTCCTTATTCAGAACTAAAATTGACACCATCAGAGACAGTCTCACCCTACTCCCCCTACAATCCATCCACCAAACTACTTACTGCTTCTCATCCCTGACCTGTTTCTCCACCATCACTGATGAAAAACTCTCCTCCCTAATCTCCAAATCCCACCTCACCTCCTGCGCACTTGATCTGATCCAGTCACATCTCATCCCCAAACTCACTGAAGTCATTACTCCGGCCCTAACTCATCTCTTCAACCTATCCCTAACCAATGGATCCTTCCCCTTAGCCTTCAAACATGCTATTGTCACTCCTATACTTAAGAAACCGTCCCTCGACACGTCCTCTCCAGCCAACTATTGTCCCATCTCACTGCTCCCGTTCGCCTCAAAACTTCTTGAGCAGCATGTCCACTCCGAACTCTCCTCCTATCTCTCGTCCAACCTGCTCTTTGACAGACTACAGTCAGGCTTCAGACCCCGGCACTCCACTGAAACTGCCCTAACAAAAGTCACTAACGACCTGCTAACCGCCAAAGCCAAGCACCATTACTCTGTCCTCCTCCTTCTTGACCTCTCCTCTGCCTTTGACACAGTTGACCACTCCCTCTTACAAGAAATTCTCTCATCCCTTGGTATCTCAGATCTGGTCCTCTCCTGGATCTCCTCATACCTCACCGACCGCACATTCAGCGTCTCCCACTCGCACACCACCTCCTCACCTCGCCCTCTCTCTGTAGGTGTCCCCCAGGGCTCCATCCTAGGACCCCTCCTGTTCTCCATCTACACCCTCGGCCTGGGCCAACTCATAGAATCTCATGGTTTTCAATACCACTGCTATGCCGATGACACCCAAATATACATCTCTGGACCAGACATTACCTCCCTGCTGACCAGAGTTCCAGATTGCTTAGTGGCCGTAGCCTCCTTCCTCTCCTCCCGCTTTCTCAAACTCAACATGGAGAAAACGGAGTTCATCATCTTCACGCCACCCCGTATGGCCCTCCACTTGACCCATCTATCAAAGTTAACGGAACCACAATTACCCATCTCACAGGCCCGATGCCTTCAAGTCACACGTTCAAACCCTCAACACTTCCTGCCGCCTCCAACTCAAAAACATCCACCGAATCCGCTCCTTCCTCACCCCTGAATCTACTAAGGTGCTCGTCCAGGCCCTCATAATCTCCCGCTAAGACTACTGCAACACCCTTCTCCATGGATTCCCAGCAAACACCCTCGCCCCCCTCCAGTCCACCTTAAACTGTGCTGCTCATTTAATTCACCTCACCCCCCGTTCTTCATCCGCTGCTCCCCTCTGCCAGTCCCTCCATTGGCTACCCATTGCCCAGCAAACTGAGTTCAAGCTACTCACGCTAACATACAAAGCCATCCACAACCTGTCCCCTCCATATATCTCCGACCTCATCTCCCACTACCTGCCTACACATAACCTCAGATCCTCCAACGACCTCCTACTCCGCTCTGCTCTCATCCGCTCCTCACACAACCGTCTCCAAGATTTCTCTCGTGCATCCCCCATACTCTGGAACTCCTTACCAAGACACATAAGACTGACCCCCACAATCACAAGAAGGCCCTGAAGACTCATCTATTCAGGAAGGCCTACAACCTCCAATAACACTATCACCGCACCCCCATCTGTACAGTCTCCCCCTCTCCTTCTGTCTCTACCCCCCTTCCCCCATAGATTGTAAGCCCTCGCGGGCAGGGCCCTCTACCCCGCTGTGCCAGCCGATCACTGTTAGTATTATATCTACCTGTATATTCTGTGTATTGTATGTAACCCCCAAATGTGCAGCACCATGGAATTAATATAATAATGTAAAGCACCATGGAAGTAATATAATAATGTACAGCACCATGGAATTAATATAATAATGTACAGCACCATGGAAGTAATATAATAATGTAAAGCACCATGGGATTAATATAATAATGTACAGCACCATGGAATTAATACAATAATGTACAGCACCATGGAATTAATATAATAATGTACAGCACCATGGAAGTAATATAATAATGTAAAGTACCATGGAATTAATATAATAATGTAAAGCACCATGGAAGTAATATAATAATGTACAGCACTATGGGATTAATGGCGCTATATAAATAAACAATAATAATAATAATAATAATAATAATAATAATAATAATACTTTTCCAGACTCAGGTCCCAGTTTCAACTCTATCTGCATCCTTAGGACACAGATAAAATTGAATGTAATGGTGGGCCACACAACGATCAGCTTCTGTTTGAAGATATCTGTGGTAGAGAGGTGTAATGATCTCCGAGCTGGAGATAGCACCACAGCTGAAGTCTGCAGGCACCTCCATGGGAGCAGGGCTAGGTTAGTGTGGCCCCTTCCCGTCAAAGACAATTTTTGCATTTTTGCTTTTAACTTTCCACTTTGAGAACTTGATAACTTTTATATTTTTTTTGCACACAGAGCCATAGGAGGGCTCATTGTTTGCTGGACAAATTGTACTTCCTAATGTTATCAATTACCATTCTCTACAATGTAGTGGGAGGCTAGGAAAAATTCAGCATGGGGAATTGGAAGAAAGCTTAGTTTGTGCGACTTTCTTATGGGCTTTGTTTCTATGGTGTTCATTGTGCGGCCATAAAAAACAAGGCTTGAACCTGAGATCTTTAGATTGCTTGTGTCATAGACTACAAAACGACTGTATTACAGTCCTTGAGGAAATTGCTATATTCCTATTGAGACCTGCCATAGACAATCCTCAATAGGCATATAGTTAAGACAGGTCTAGGAGCTGTACCAGAGCAGGAAAGGAAGGAGGCTTTGGGGGTATCGGAGGTAGGCCAATTTTTTTAAGTTTGGGGGCAAAAATGAAAGGGTCTATACTAGAGATGAGTGAACACTATTCGAAACAGCCGTTTCGAATAGCACGCTCCCATAGAAATGAATGGACGCAGCTGGCACGCGGGGGTTAAGCGCCGGCCGCCAGCAGAGTCTGCGTGCTGTGTGCTGCTATAGGAACATGCTATTTGAAATGGCTGTTTCTAATAGTGTTCGCTCATCTCTAGTCAATACCCATGAACGGAGTAGGCTCTTATCATGGATATTTTTACGTTTGGGTCTCTGCTGTATAATACAGCGGAGATCCGGTGGCTATGGTGATTGCTTGTATTTAAACACCGGACTCCTACTGTAATAGTACGGTAGATGTCAGGAAAGGGTTAAAGTTTATATATTTATTAAATGATGACTGAGGGTGCATAATGTGAGGGTCACTTGATAGGATACTATGGGGGCCAATTTAGGAGACACTGTATGATGTGGGGGTTACTTGTGGGGCATCTAATGGCATGGGACCACTTTGGGGAACATTAAATTATTTGGCTGGAACTCGGGGAGACACTGAATTATGTTGTGGCCACTTGAGGGGTGAGGGGGCACTTGAGGGGACATTATATTAGGTGGGTTGGGGGCTAACAAAACCTTTGTATTGGTCCCACTAGTGTTAGTTGGCTTACTGTGAGCTAGAATTAGATGACACAATTTGTGACATTTATACCATTTTTGTATTTAATTAAAGCCACACCCATTTGTCAAACAATTCGGAAACTATCACGTTTTTATCGGTAACTGAGGATTATTACCACAACCATATACTCTAGTGCAGGATATAGTACAATCACCCTCGTACTATACGCTCTTACCTACACGCTCATGAATAGCTGTTCTTTACTTTTCCTCCTTCCTTTCCTCCTCTCCTCTTTTATCCAGATTTTAGTCGCTGACTACCATGTATCCTGCCTATTAATTCTAAATATTCTCGTATAAATCTCCGAACCACAATAACACGTTTTATGTAAACTTGTTTGAATATCAAACATAGGAACCAGTTTTGTGTGTGATAAGGCTATAATTTCCAGAGGAGCGGAGGCCCGACCGTATCCAGATAGGGCGATATGGGTGACTAAAAGCTAGAACTATTTTTGGACATATCCGTTTACACCTATCAGTATGAACTATTAAATTTAACCCCTTCCCGACATGCGCCGTAATAGTACGGCGCGTGTCGGGTCTGTAACTATGGCGACCGCCCGGGAGCCGGGCGGCCGTCATATCCGCCGGGTGTCTACTGCTTTAAGCAGTAGACAACCGGCTCTAATGCCTCCGATCGGTCCCCGGACCGATCGGAGGCATTAACCCCTCCGGCGCTGCTGTCAAAGGCGCCGGAGGCGCCATCTTCCCGGCGGCGTATGGGCGCCGCCATTTTGGCAAGGATCACCGGCTCCTGTAGCATGCTCCAGGGCCGACCCCCCATTGCCATGACAGCCGGGAGCCTTGTTAAGGGCTCCCAGCCAGTCTGCAAATTCTCTCTTTTGCAGGCTGGTGTATACAGCCTGCAAAAGAGATGATGATTTTTTGCAATGCATTGCAATGCATTAGCATTGTAATGCATTGCATTAGTGATCAGACCCCCTGGGGTTCAACACCCCTAGGGGGTCTAATAAATGCAAAAAAAAAAATAAAAAAAAAAGTAAAAAAAAAATATAAAAAAATATAAAAAGTATTAAAAGTTCAAATCACCCCCCTTTCCCTAGAACACATATAAAAGTAGTTAAAAACTGTGAAACATATACATGTTAGGTATCCCCGCGTCCGAAATCGCCCGCTCTACAAATCTATAAAAATATTTTTCCTGTTCGGTAAACGCCGTAGCAGGAAAAATAGTCAAAAGTGCCAAACCGCCGTTTTTTCACTGTTTTAATTCTGATAAAAATTTGAATAAAAAGTGATCAAAGCAATAACATTTCCCGAAAATGGTAGAACTAAAAAGTACATCCGGCCCCGCAAAAAAAGACACCCTATGCATCCCCGTACACCTATGTATAAAAAAGTTACGGCTGTCGGAATATGGCGACTTTTAGAAAAAAAATTTTTTAACACCGTTTTGGAATTTTTTTTAGGGGTCAAAATGTAAATAAAACCATATAAATTTGGTATCCCTGGAACCGTACCGAAACACAGAATACAGGGGACATGTCATTTTGGCTGCACAGTGAACGCCGTAAAACCAAAGCCCGTAAGAAAGTCGCAGAAATGCATTTTTTCTTCAAATCCACCCCATTCTGAATTTTTTTCCTGCTTCCCAGTACATTATATAGAATAATTAATGGTGGCATCATGAAGAAAAAATTGTCCCGCAAAAATTAAGACCTCATATGACTCTGGGAGTGGAGAAATAAAAAAGTTATGGGGTTTAGAAGGAGGGGAGTCAAAAACGAAAAACGAAAATCAAAAAATGCCATCGGCGGGAAGGGGTTAAAGGGATTTTCCTCAATCACTCCGAAACGGCCAAACGGATTATAGTGTGACTTGCCACATACCTAGACTGGCGCCCGCAAGGAAACATAGGCACCTTTAGATCCCCGTAGGTTGCCGGTTTTCATTGCCGCAAGCACCGAAATTACGGTCAGCGGGGGCTGGACCTGTGCTGTTGTCATGCCAGTCCTTTGTGCTGATCTCTGATTGCAGCGCCCGATACAGGGGACGGAGCTATAGCGGCTCAAGCCAGCCGCCGAGCGACAGAAATAAAATGGCAGCGCTTATGCGAAGTCCAGAACGGGCTGGCTTCGGTGGAGCCCAGCACGCGGCGTGGATAGGTGAGTCCGCCGGGGCCTCATGGGTTGGAGAGTGGAGGAGGAACCTGGAGCAAAATACACTGAACCGCCGTCTATACGTCGAGCGACGTGCATGACTGCAACACAGTCTGCAGGCTCGGGACACTGGGTGCGCGGGAGTCCCCTTTGCAGGGGGGCGCTGGGGTCATGCGTGGAGGGAGAGGGGAGACTGGTGTCACGGCGGCGGCGATCTGGGGCTGAGTTGCAGGTCTGTCGCGCACAGGGGAAACGGGGCCGCAGACGAAGTCGTGGGTATTGCTAGTAATTAAAAAATTTAGCAGAGTCTAAAATTTACATAGTATAGGTGTAGATACACCAGATCAGCACATACTATAGGTGCAGATACACCAGATAATACACCGTATCACATAGTATAGGTGTAGATACACCAGATCAGCACATACTATAGGTGCAGATACACCAGATAATACACCGTATCACATAGTATAGGTGTAGATACACCAGATCAGCGTATAGTGTCACATAGTATAGGTGTAGATACACCAGATCAGTGCATAGTATCATATATTATAGATGTAGATACACCAGATTAGCACACCGTATCACATAGTATAGGTGTAGATACACCAGATCAGCACACCGTATCACATAGTATAGGTGCAGATACACCAGATCAGTACATAGTATTACATAGTATAGGTGCAGATACACCAGATCAGCACATAGTATAGATGCAGATACACCAGATCAGTACATAGTATAGGTGTAGATACACCAGATCAGCGTATAGTGTCACATAGTATAGGTGTAGATACACCAGATCAGTGCATAGTATCATATATTATAGATGTAGATACACCAGATCAGCACACAGTATCACATACTACAAGTGCAGATACACCAGATCAGCAGATACTATAGGTGCAGATGCACCAGATAGTACACCGTATCACATAGTATAGATGTAAGTACACTAGATCAGCACAGAGTATCACATAGTATAGATGTAAGTTTTCCTCTTACCTTAGTTAACCCTTTGTGCTTTTATATCTGCAGTGTGTAGTCAGGCTCAATATCATATGTTCGTCCACTGATGTCTGGATATAGCGGCTATAGAGAGTAATGTCACTGACTCCGCTGCCTCCTGCACCTTATCTTATCCACGTTCCTCTCCCGTTTCCTCCTGTCAGACCTTATAACTGTTTTTATAATCGGTAGAACTTTGAACTCTCAGCTACGTAGAAAGTTGTCCTGCCCCCGCTAAATGCTACCCTGAGGTGTGTGTGAGTGACTGACATACAGGTAACCCAACCTGATAAACTAGAATCTATGGGGAAGTCTCCAGAATCTATTGTGTTATAGGGTTAGTGAAGCAGCAAAGCAATAGAGCAGAAAAGTGGATTAACTTGTATAACAAAATCATAGACTAAACACCTGGGGTATCAAAGATATTTCTCTCTCTCTCTCTCTCTTTCTCTATATGTACATATATCTCTTGCTCACAGTATCACATCAGTATATTACACAGAGCCAGGTATCACATCAGTATATTACACAGAACCAGATATCACATCAGTATATTACATAGAACCAGGTATCACATCAGTATATTATACAGAACCAGGTATCACATCAGTATATTACACAGAACCAGGTATCACATCAGTATATTATACAGAACCAGGTATCACATCAGTATATTATACAGAACCAGGTATCACATCAGTATATTATACAGAACCAGGTATCACATCAGTATATTACACAGAACCAGGTATCACATCAGTATATTACACAGAACCAGGTATCACATCAGTATATTATACAGAACCAGGTATCACATCAGTATATTACACAGAACCAGGTATCACATCAGTATATTATACAGAACCAGGTATCACATCAGTATATTATACAGAACCAGGTATCACATCAGTATATTATACAGAACCAGGTATCACATCAGTATATTATACAAAACCAGGTATCACATCAGTATATTACACAGAACCAGGTATCACATCAGTATATTATACAGAACCAGGTATCACATCAGTATATTACACAGAACCAGGTATCACATCAGTATATTACACAGAACCAGGTATCACATCAGTATATTATACAGAACCAGGTATCACATCAGTATATTATACAGAACCAGGTATCACATCAGTATATTATACAGAACCAGGTATCACATCAGTATATTACACAGAAGCAGGTATCACATCAGTATATTACACAGAACCAGGTATCACATCAGTATATTATACAGAACCAGGTATCACATCAGTATATTACACAGAACCAGGTATCACATCAGTATATTACACATGGAACCAGGTATCACATCAGTATATTACACAGAACCAGGTATCACATCAGTATATTATACAGAACCAGGTATCACATCAGTATATTACACAGAACCAGGTATCACATCAGTATATTACACAGAACCAGGTATCACATCAGTATATTACACAGAACCAGGTATCACATCAGTATATTATACAGAACCAGGTATCACATCAGTATATTACACAGAACCAGGTATCACATCAGTATATTACATAGAACCAGGTATCACATCAGTATATTACACAGAACCAGGTATCACATCAGTATATTACACAGAACCAGGTATCACATCAGTATATTATACAGAACCAGGTATCACATCAGTACATTATACAGAACCAGGTATCACATCAGTATATTACACAGAACCAGGTATCACATCAGTATATTACACAGAACCAGGTATCACATCAGTATATTATACAGAACCAGGTATCACATCAGTACATTATACAGAACCAGGTATCACATCAGTATATTACACAGAACCAGGTATCATATCAGTATATTATACAGAACCAGGTATCACATCAGTATATTACACAGAACCAGGTATCACATCAGTATATTATACAGAACCAGGTATCACATCAGTACATTATACAGAACCAGGTATCACATCAGTATATTACACAGAACCAGGTATCACATCAGTATATTACACAGAACCAGGTATCACATCAGTATATTACATAGAACCAGGTATCATATCAGTATATTATACAGTACCAGGTATCACATCAGTATATTACACAGAGCTGAGTATCACATCAGTATATTATGCTATCACGGGTATCACATGTCTACCATGCTAGTAAATTAGATATATTAAACTTAATATCTAGAGATGAGCGAACACTAAAATGTTCGAGGTTCGAAATTCGATTCGAACAGCCGCTCACTGTTCGAGTGTTCGAATGGGTTTCGAACCCCATTATAGTCTATGGGGAACATAAACTCGTTAAGGGGGAAACCCAAATTCGTGTCTGGAGGGTCACCAAGTCCACTATGACACCCCAGGAAATGATACCAACACCCTGGAATGACACTGGGACAGCAGGGGAAGCATGTCTGGGGGCATAAAAGTCACTTTATTTCATGGAAATCCCTGTCAGTTTGCGATTTTCGCAAGCTAACTTTTCCCCATAGAAATGCATTGGCCAGTGCTGATTGGCCAGAGTACGGAACTCGACCAATCAGCGCTGGCTCTGCTGGAGGAGGCGGAGTCTAAGATAGCTCCACACCAGTCTCCATTCAGGTCCGACCTTAGACTCCGCCTCCTCCGGCAGAGCCAGCGCTGATTGGCCGAAGGCTGGCCAATGCATTCCTATGCGAATGCAGACTTAGCAGTGCTGAGTCAGTTTTGCTCAACTACACATCTGATGCACACTCGGCACTGCTACATCAGATGTAGCAATCTGATGTAGCAGAGCCGAGGGTGCACTAGAACCCCTGTGCAAACTCAGTTCACGCTAATAGAATGCATTGGCCAGCGCTGATTGGCCAATGCATTCTATTAGCCCGATGAAGTAGAGCTGAATGTGTGTGCTAAGCACACACATTCAGCACTGCTTCATCAAGCCAATACAATGCATTAGCCAGTGCTGATTGGCCAGAGTACGGAATTCGGCCAATCAGCGCTGGCCAATGCATTCTATTAGCCCGATGAAGTAGAGCTGAATGTGTGTGCTAAGCACACACATTCAGCACTGCTTCATCAAGCCAATACAATGCATTAGCCAGTGCTGATTGGCCAGAGTACGGAATTCGGCCAATCAGCGCTGGCTCTGCTGGAGGAGGCGGAGTCTAAGGTCGCTCCACACCAGTCTCCATTCAGGTCCGACCTTAGACTCCGCCTCCTCCGGCAGAGCCAGCGCTGATTGGCCGAAGGCTGGCCAATGCATTCCTATGCGAATGCAGACTTAGCAGTGCTGAGTCAGTTTTGCTCAACTACACATCTGATGCACACTCGGCACTGCTACATCAGATGTAGCAATCTGATGTAGCAGAGCCGAGGGTGCACTAGAACCCCTGTGCAAACTCAGTTCACGCTAATAGAATGCATTGGCCAGCGCTGATTGGCCAATGCATTCTATTAGCCCGATGAAGTAGAGCTGAATGTGTGTGCTAAGCACACTCATTCAGCACTGCTTCATCACGCCAATACAATGCATTAGCCAGTGCTGATTGGCCAGAGTACGGAATTCGGCCAATCAGCGCTGGCCAATGCATTCTATTAGCCCGATGAAGTAGAGCTGAATGTGTGTGCTAAGCACACACATTCAGCTCTACTTCATCGGGCTAATAGAATGCATTGGCCAGCGCTGATTGGCCAGAGTACGGAACTCGACCAATCAGCGCTGGCTCTGCTGGAGGAGGCGGAGTCTAAGGTCGGACCTGAATGGAGACTGGTGTGGAGCGATCTTAGACTCCGCCTCCTCCAGCAGAGCCAGCGCTGATTGGCCGAATTCCGTACTCTGGCCAATCAGCACTGGCTAATGCATTGTATTGGCGTGATGAAGCAGTGCTGAATGTGTGTGCTTAGCACACACATTCAGCTCTACTTCATCGGGCTAATAGAATGCATTGGCCAGCGCTGATTGGCCGAATTCCGTACTCTGGCCAATCAGTGCTGGCCAATGCATTCTATTAGCTTGATGAAGCAGAGTGTGCACAAGGGTTCAAGCGCACCCTCGGCTGTGATGTAGGAGAGCCGAGGGTGCACTTGAACCCTTGTGCACCCTCAGCTCTGCTACATCAGAGCCGAGGGTGCGCTTGAACCCTTGTGCACACTCTGCTTCATCAAGCTAATAGAATGCATTGGCCAGCGCTGATTGGCCAATGTATTCTATTAGCCTGATGAAGTAGAGCTGAATGTGTGTGCTAAGCACACACATTCAGCTCTACTTCATCGGGCTAATAGAATGCATTGGCCAGCGCTGATTGGCCAGAGTACGGAACTCGACCAATCAGCGCTGGCTCTGCTGGAGGAGGCGGAGTCTAAGATCGCTCCACACCAGTCTCCATTCAGGTCCGACCTTAGACTCCGCCTCCTCCAGCAGAGCCAGCGCTGATTGGCCGAATTCCGTACTCTGGCCAATCAGCACTGGCTAATGCATTGTATTGGCGTGATGAAGCAGTGCTGAATGTGTGTGCTTAGCACACACATTCAGCTCTACTTCATCGGGCTAATAGAATGCATTGGCCAATCAGCGCTGGCCAATGCATTCTATTAGCGTGAACTGAGTTTGCACAGGGGTTCTAGTGCACCCTCGGCTCTGCTACATCAGATTGCTACATCTGATGTAGCAGTGCCGAGTGTGCATCAGATGTGTAGTTGAGCAAAACTGACTCAGCACTGCTAAGTCTCTGCATTCGCATAGGAATGCATTGGCCAGCCTTCGGCCAATCAGCGCTGGCTCTGCCGGAGGAGGCGGAGTCTAAGGTCGGACCTGAATGGAGACTGGTGTGGAGCGATCTTAGACTCCGCCTCCTCCAGCAGAGCCAGCGCTGATTGGTCGAGTTCCGTACTCTGGCCAATCAGCGCTGGCCAATGCATTCTATTAGCCCGATGAAGTAGAGCTGAATGTGTGTGCTTAGCACACACATTCAGCTCTACTTCATCAGGCTAATAGAATACATTGGCCAATCAGCGCTGGCCAATGCATTCTATTAGCTTGATGAAGCAGAGTGTGCACAAGGGTTCAAGCGCACCCTCGGCTCTGATGTAGCAGAGCTGAGGGTGCACAAGGGTTCAAGTGCACCCTCGGCTCTCCTACATCAGAGCCGAGGGTGCGCTTGAACCCTTGTGCAGCCTCGGCTCTGCTACATCAGAGCCGAGGGTGCGCTTGAACCCTTGTGCACACTCTGCTTCATCAAGCTAATAGAATGCATTGGCCAGCACTGATTGGCCAGAGTACGGAATTCGGCCAATCAGCGCTGGCCAATGCATCCCTATGGGAAAAAGTTTATCTCACAAAAATCACAATTACACACCCGATAGAGCCCCAAAAAGTTATTTTTAATAACATTCCCCCCTAAATAAAGGTTATCCCTAGCTATCCCTGCCTGTACAGCTATCCCTGTCTCATAGTCACAAAGTTCACATTCTCATATGACCCGGATTTGAAATCCACTATTCGTCTAAAATGGAGGTCACCTGATTTCGGCAGCCAATGACTTTTTCCAATTTTTTTCAATGCCCCCAGTGTCGTAGTTCCTGTCCCACCTCCCCTGCGCTGTTATTGGTGCAAAAAAGGCGCCAGGGAAGGTGGGAGGGGAATCGAATTTTGGCGCACTTTACCACGTGGTGTTCGATTCGATTCGAACATGGCGAACACCCTGATATCCGATCGAACATGTGTTCGATAGAACACTGTTCGCTCATCTCTATTAATATCCATTAGAATACAGAAAAAAACCCAAAAAACTTGATAGTCTTCAGTAGTTGATACCTTTGTAATGGCTAACTAATAATGATGGTAGAATACAACGTTTCGGAACTCTCGGCTCCTTTCTCAAGAAAATTTAAAAACCATTTCTGAAGGAGCAGATTTATGTACAAAAGGACACATAGGGATAGAATTCCAGGAGGAAGGGGGGGGGGGGTAGAGGGTTATTAGTAATTGGCAGAAACAACATTACATTGTTCTTACATTGTTTCTACCAATTACTAATAACCCTCTACCCCCCTTCCTCCTAGAATTCTATCCCTATGTGTCCTTTTGTACAATCCTCCCGATGAAGCCTGCTTAAGGTGAAACGTGTTGAGGGTGTCCCTGTTATCCATTTCATAACGAGTACTGCATCGGACTTTTTGTCACCATGCCTGCAGGTAGTTGTTACGCCGTTACATACATCTAATGTTTGGGTCTTTTCCCTGTGTCATATTGGTATACTTATGGTGAATTCTCTGCTGTTGAGTACTTTCATTTATTGACATGCTTGAGACACAGTAGAAGGGATATGATGCATATATGGGTTTCCTTTACAGGCACCATATAATTTAATAGCTTGAGACTTTCACTGACCTAGGTCATACATAGTGCATCTTAAACATACTCTTTGTGAAGATTTATGGTCATTCTGAGTATGAGGTCTGTTCTCTTAGTATAAAGTATCAGATATACCCTCTTTTTCAGTACATATACTATCTGTTGTAATATATGAATTAGGGTTTGGGTATACATTGGTGTATTTTACACATGGGGGACATTATCGTGATTATCTTGCTGTCCCTCCATAGATTTTCCTTCCCTGGATGAATTTGGTGTTTCATAGTCTGTGTGTATTGTACTCGTTTATTGTATCTTGTTGCATTTTCTGGCTTTTTGCCATCTTTGCCCTGCGGCTATTTATTTTATGTCATGATATTTATCAATAAATTTGGATATTTTTATATATTAAGGGATGGTTTCCTTTTTTCAGTAGATGTATCTTTATAACATGTTCCCCATAATGTATTTTTGGTGAGGTTCTGCAGTGTCTTGGGGAATTGTAGATAATTTATCACTTGAGGCTTGTTTGTTTTCATGTTATCCCTGTACTGTGACATCACTGTGTGTATTATCCCTGTACTGTGACATCACTGTGTGTATTATCCCTGTACTGTGACATCACTGTGTGTATTATCCCTGTACTGTGACATCACTGTGTGTATTATCCTGTACTGTGACATCACTGTGTGTATTATCCCTGTACTGTGACATCACTGTGTGTATTATCTCTGTACTGTGACATCACTGTGTGTATTATCCCTGTACTGTGACATCACTGTGTGTATTATCCTGTACTGTGACATCACTGTGTGTATTATCCTGTACTGTGACATCACTGTGTGTATTATCCCTGTACTGTGACATCACTGTGTGTATTATCTCTGTACTGTGACATCACTGTGTGTATTATCCCTGTACTGTGACATCACTGTGTGTATTATCCCTGTACTGTGACATCACTGTGTGTATTATCCTGTACTGTGACATCACTGTGTGTATTATCCTGTACTGTGACATCACTGTGTGTATTATCCCTGTACTGTGACATCACTGTGTGTATTATCTCTGTACTGTGACATCACTGTGCGTATTATCCTGTACTGTGACATCACTGTGTGTATTATCCTGTACTGTGACATCACTGTGTGTATAATCCTGTACTGTGACATCACTGTGTGTATTATCCCTGTACTGTGACATCACTGTGTGTATTATCTCTGTACTGTGACATCACTGTGTGTATTATCCTGTACTGTGACATCACTGTATGTATTATCCCTGTACTGTGACATCACTGTGTGTATTATCCTGTACTGTGACATCACTGTATGTATTATCCCTGTACTGTGACATCACTGTGTGTATTATCCCTGTACTGTGACATCACTGTGTGTATTATCCTTGTACAGTGACATCACTGTGTGTATTATCTCTGTACTGTGACATCACTGTGTGTATTATCTCTGTACTGTGACATCACTGTGTGTATTATCCTGTACTGTGACATCACTGTGTGTATTATCTCTGTACTGTGACATCACTGTGTGTATTATCTCTGTACTGTGACATCACTGTGTGTATTATCTCTGTACTGTGACATCACTGTGTGTATTATCCTGTACTGTGACATCACTGTGTGTATTATCCTGTACTGTGACATCACTGTGTGTATTATCCCTGTACTGTGACATCACTGTGTGTATTATCCTTGTACAGTGACATCACTGTGTTTATTATCCCTGTACTGTGACATCACTGTGTGTATTATCTCTGTACTGTGACATCACTGTGTGTATTATCCCTGTACTGTGACATCACTGTGTGTATTATCCTGTACTGTGACATCACTGTGTGTATTATCCCTGTACTGTGACATCACTGTGTGTATTATCCCTGTACTGTGACATCACTGTGTGTATTATCCCTGTACTGTGACATCACTGTGTGTATTATCCCTGTACTGTGACATCACTGTGTGTATTATCTCTGTACTGTGACATCACTGTGTGTATTATCTCTGTACTGTGACATCACTGTGTGTATTATCCCTGTACTGTGACATCACTGTGTGTATTATCTCTGTACTGTGACATCACTGTGTGTATTATCCCTGTACTGTGACATCACTGTGTGTATTATCTCTGTACTGTGACATCACTGTGTGTATTATCCCTGTACTGTGACATCACTGTGTGTATTATCTCTGTACTGTGACATCACTGTGTGTATTATCCCTGTACTGTGACATCACTGTGTGTATTATCCCTGTACTGTGACATCACTGTGTGTATTATCCCTGTACTGTGACATCACTGTGTGTATTATCCCTGTACTGTGACATCACTGTGTGTATTATCCCTGTACTGTGACTTCACTGTGTGTATTATCCCTGTACTGTGACATCACTGTGTGTATTATCTCTGTACTGTGACATCACTGTGTGTATTATCCTTGTACTGTGACATCACTGTGTGTATTATCCCTGTACTGTGACATCACTGTGTGTATTATCCCTGTACTGTGACATCACTGTGTGTATTATCCCTGTACTGTGACATCACTGTGTGTATTATCCTGTACTGTGACATCACTGTTTGTATTATCCTGTACTGTGACATCACTGTGTGTATTATCTCTGTACTGTGACATCACTGTGTGTATTATCCTTGTACTGTGACATCACTGTGTGTATTATCCCTGTACTGTGACATCACTGTGTGTATTATCTCTGTACTGTGACATCACTGTGTGTATTATCTCTGTACTGTGACATCACTGTGTGTATTATCCCTGTACTGTGACATCACTGTGTGTATTATCCCTGTACTGTGACATCACTGTGTGTATTATCCCTGTACTGTGACATCACTGTGTGTATTATCCTGTACTGTGACATCACTGTTTGTATTATCCTGTACTGTGACATCACTGTGTGTATTATCTCTGTACTGTGACATCACTGTGTGTATTATCCCTGTACTGTGACATCACTGTGTGTATTATCCCTGTACTGTGACATCACTGTGTGTATTATCCTGTACTGTGACATCACTGTTTGTATTATCCTGTACTGTGACATCACTGTGTGTATTATCCCTGTACTGTGACATCACTGTGTGTATTATCCTGTACTGTGACATCACTGTTTGTATTATCCTGTACTGTGACATCACTGTGTGTATTATCCCTGTACTGTGACATCACTGTGTGTATTATCCCTGTACTGTGACATCACTGTGTGTATTATCCCTGTACTGTGACATCACTGTGTGTATTATCCCTGTACTGTGACATCACTGTGTGTATTATTCCTGTACTGTGACATCACTGTGTGTATTATCCCTGTACTGTGACATCACTGTGTGTGTTATCTCTGTACTGTGACATCACTGTGTGTATTATCTTTGTACTGTGACATCACTGTGTGTATTATCCCTGTACTGTGACATCACTGTGTATATTATCTCTGTACTGTGACATCACTGTGTGTATTATCCCTGTACTGTGACATCACCTTGTGTATTATTCCTGTACTGTGACATCACTGTGTGTATTATCCCTGTACTGTGACATCACTGTGTGTATTATTCCTGTACTGTGACATCACTGTGTGTATTATCCTGTACTGTGACATCACTGTGTGTATTATCCCTGTACTGTGACATCACTGTGTGTATTATCTCTGTACTGTGACATCACTGTGTGTATTATCCTGTACTGTGACATCACTGTGTGTATTATCCCTGTACTGTGACATCACTGTGTGTATTATCCTGTACTGTGACATCACTGTGTGTATTATCCTGTACTGTGACATCACTGTGTGTATTATCCCTGTACTGTGACATCACTGTGTGTATTATCTCTGTACTGTGACATCACTGTGTGTATTATCTCTGTACTGTGACATCACTGTGTGTATTATCCTTGTACTGTGACATCACTGTGTGTATTATCCCTGTACTTTGACATCACTGTGTGTATTATCCCTGTACTGTGACATCACTGTGTGTATTATCCCTGTACTGTGACATCACTGTGTGTATTATCCTTGTACTGTGACATCACTGTGTGTATTATCCCTGTACTTTGACATCACTGTGTGTATTATCTATGTACTGTGACATCACTGTGTGTATTATCCCTGTACTGTGACATCACTGTGTGTATTATCTATGTACTGTGACATCACTGTGTGTATTATCCCTGTACTGTGACATCACTGTGTGTATTATCCCTGTACTGTGACATCACTCTTTGTATTATCTCTGTACTGTGACATCACTGTGTGTATTAGCCCTGTACTGTGACATCACTGTGTGTATTATCTCTGTACTGTGACATCACTGTGTGTATTATCCTGTACTGTGACATCACTGTGTGTATTAGCCCTGTACTGTGACATCACTGTGTGTATTATCCCTGTACTGTGACATCACTGTATGTATTATCCCTGTACTGTGACATCACTGTGTGTATTATCCCTGTACTGTGACATCAAATCAAATCAAATCAAATAGGCTTTTTTTGGCACGTCCGAATGGATATTTGGCATTGCCAAAGCTAGTAAAGTGTGTGTGTGTGTGTGTGTGTGTGGGGGGGGGGAGTTGGAGTCGAGGGGGAGAGTATGGGGGTGGTGGTGGCTGATTTGGGGTATAACAGTCCATGGAGTCTCATCTTCCTCTTAGTTGGTGACCACTATATGGGGAGGTGGGGTGGGGTGGGTGGTTTGGGGTATAACAGTCCGTGGAGTCTTATCTTCCTCTTAGTTGGTGACCGCTATATGGGGAGGTGGGGCGAGGCGGGTGGTTTGGGGTATAACAGTCCGTGGAGTCTCATCTTCCTCTTAGTTGGTGACCGCTATATGGGGAGGTGGGGTGGGTTCGGTGGTTTGGGATATAACAGTCCATGGAGTCTCATCTTCCTCTTGTTTGGTGACAGCTGGACACGTATTGGGCAGCGATCTCTACAGTGGCCTCTTCTTCTCCCAGTAGGATGTAGAGTTTCCTCTTCTCGTCTGCAGATATGAAGTCTGGGATGTGGGCAGAGAGTCTTTGGTAGTAGACGGCCCTCACAGCTGAGTATTTGGTGCAGTGTAGCAGGAAGTGGGTCTCGTCTTCTAGGGCCCCCTGGTCACAGTGCTGGCACAGTCTGTTCTCCCGTGGCTTGTACGTCTGCCTGTATCGCCCCGTCTCTATCTCTAGGTTGTGGGCGCTCAGTCTGTACCGGCTCAGGGTCTGTCTGTGTTTGGGGTGGCGTATTCTCTCCAGGTAGGTGGCCATGGTGTTGTCCCTTTGCAGTGACATCACTGTGTGTATTATCCCTGTGTCTTTGCAGGGAGTTCAGGTACAATACAGCTAGCTGGGTTCTTGATAAGAAGCCACTGTGACACAAGAGATTGAGACATAGTTTGTGGATAGAGCTAGGTGTGTCACCTGTGAGCACTACATGTACACCCTCTAGTTATATTTTTGGCTAATGTGCGGCAGTGCTGTGATGTTTGCCTGGTCACATGTACTGTACATTCGTTAAGAATATGAGCATTGGTGTGTAGCATAGAACTCAGGCCAGGGGAGATTCGGTGACATTGCAGGGCCCATGAATTGGGGGAGCACAGAGAAATTTGAGGATTACTGCTTTGGAGCAACCAGTTTCCCTATACAGTTGTTATAAGGAGATGGCGAGGAGGAGGAGGAGGAGGAGGAGGAGGGCTACTCACTGCTCTGCCATCTAAGAATGTGTCTGGGGATAATCTACTCATATTGCTCTGCCCTTGATGTGCAAAGTCTTCCAGACCATGTGTAAGCAAGTGGCCCAGTGGTTCGTTGCATCACATCGTGCATTGCCAAGGACAATACAAGACTTACTAGGTTTCCTATTACACTGTTGTATTACGCACTGTGAATTGTTTGCATTATGAGTTATATGTGGTGTTATATGACAGCTATTACTTAAAGGGATTCTACCACTAGAACACTTTTTTTTCTAGTTACCACGTCGGAATAGCCTTTAAAAAGGCTATTCGTCTCTTACCTGTGGAAGTGCTCTCCGCCGCGCCGTTCGTTCAAAATACCGGTTTGTACCGGTATGCTAATGAGTTCTCTCGCAGAGATGGGGGCGTCCCCATCGCAGGAGCAGCGATGGGGGCGTCCCCATTGCAGCTCGAAAACTCACCGCAGCGCCGCCTCTCTGGTCTTCGGTGTCCTCCCCTTGCCTCTTCAGCGTACTGTCGGACGCCTGCGCAGTACGCTCTGTTCGACGAAGATTGCCGAACGTACTGCACATGCGCGAAATAGCGGTCCCAGCCATAGTGCGGGCATCGCACTTTCGCGCATGCGCAGTACGTTCGGCAATCTTCGCCGAACAGAGAGCATACTGCGCAGGCGTCCGACAGACGCTGAAGAGGCAAGGGGAGGACACCGAAGACCGGAGAGGCGGCGCTGCGGTGAGTTTTCGAGCTGCAATGGGGACGCCCCCATCGCTGCGAGAGAACTCATTAGCATACCGGTACAAACCGGTATTTTGAACGAACGGCGCGGCGGAGATCACTTCCACAGGTAAGAGACAAATAGCCTTTTTAAAGGCTATTCCGACGTGGTAACTAGAAAAAAAAGTGTTTTAGTGGTAGAATCCCTTTAAATGAGGCAGATCATTGCATGGTCATTTGGACGCAGGACGAGGTTGTGCCTATGTGTTGTACAGTGGGAGAAGTTGTTGGTCACTCTCCCATGGTGGGACCCACTGTTGTCAAGCATTGCCCAATTTAATAAGGCCGAGAATCTCTCTACGTTATGTTACGTTTTGCTATTGTGTTGCGATTTTTGTGTGAACATTTTTGTAATATATATATTTAACCTATCTAACTTCCTTTTGATAGAAAACAGGTTGTAAAGTTCTCACTGACATTGTCCTAAATAAGCATTGCCAGTCAGACTCTGTACTGTATACTCGTACTCCATCCAATATATAGCCAAACGTGGGATGGTCACCTCATATGGCTGTATCTCTGGTTTTATACCATCTATAAAAGTGCTTCTGGTATTTTATGAAGCAATTTTATGGGTGGTATAAAACTGGAGATACAGCCATTTGAAGTGACCATCCCCACCTTTGGAAAATGCTACATCTGTATACACTGGCAATACAAAGGTGTATGGATTTCCCTAGTAATTCAAGCTCGGCAACCATCAAACTTAACTGAACTTGAATTGTTTTGTAAAGAGGAATGGTCCAAAATGCCTTCATCCAGGATCCAGGAACTGATTAAAAGCTACAGGAAGGGACTAGAGGCAAAAGGAGGATCTACTAAATATTAATGTTACTTCTCTGTTGAGGTGCCCAGACTTTTGCACCGGTCAGATTTTGGTTTAATGCATATTGCACATTTTCTGTTAGTACAATAAACCTCATTTCAATCCTGAAATATTACTGTGTCCATCAGTTATTAGATATATCAAACTGAAATGGCTGCTGCAAACACCAAAATATTTAGAACTAAAAATGATTAAGATTAATAGGGGGCACAAACTTTTTCATAGGACTGTATATATATATTAAAAAAATGAGTTTCTGTCTGTCTGTTCTTTATGCACAACAAGACGACTGGACTGATCTTCACCAAATTTGGCACACAGATACTTCAGGTGTCCGTGAAGGTTTAAGAGCAGACCTCAACTCTCCTGGATGTACCGTTCCAGAGACACAACTTTCCCAAAACAATAACCTCCATTAGCCAATATAAACCTGCAAATTTTTCACTCATATTCCAACTGCCATTCACACGGTCACTCCACATGAGCAATCTAACACTGATATTCAAACAGAGATACACAAATCAGAGGATTAGATACACAGGTCAGCACACAGTATCACACGCTAGAGAACTAGATACGCGCGTCTACACACAGTATCACTTGCCAGAGGATTAGATACGCGGCTCAGCACATAGTATCACACATAAGATCTTTACTCCAGGTATCCATAATAACAGATTGCAGGTTTTTCACTGATATCTAAACTGAGATACACATGGTCACATGATGCTTCTGGACACACACACACAAAGGACATACAAAATATAGCATCGCAAAACTCAAGACTAGGCAATTCTTATGGGGCCACTACACAAACAAAAAATGAAATATACCCGTGCGAAGATCACAGGTGTTTAGTCTCCATAAGAACACAGCTTCATAACTCAGCCATTTTCCTTCACTGCTTTTAGGTCAGCTTTAAAGGAGCAGAGCGCTGTGGATGACACTGTTTTACAAGGTCACATACACACAGCTTTACTCTAGGTTTCCATAACAACCATTCGCAGGTTTTTCACTGAAATTCAAACTGAGATACACATGATGCTTATAGACCAATGGAAACTTGCAGGGTCTTCAGTCTTCACATACATACAGCTTTACACCAGGTTTCCACAGCAACCAACCTATTCTTATGGGGCCACTACACAAACAAAAAAATTAAATATGCCTGTACGAAGCCGGGCCCTTCTGCTAGTGTATATATATATATATATTGTCACGGAGCAAAGGTATACGTCTTCCTCCGGATGGTCTTTTGAATCAACACGGACGCAAGAGGTCGGGAGACAACAGCAATTTATTGTAATCCACAAAGTTAGTAGCCGGCGGCGGTCACATCAACCGTAATAACAATAAGTCCACAGAAGTCACAATCCAATGATAGCGTTGGTTCCTTGGTCCTGTAACTATATCCTGGCTCTCTGCAGAGCTGTGCACAGGCCGCCTAACACATACTAACTCCAGCTACAACTATATACTAAGACTGTTACACCTATATCTGTGGGTGGGAAGGGCTGAGTCACAGATCCTTCCCCCTCACCTATACCAAGGAGAGCAGACTCCCTGTCTACTATGGACAATGCACCATCCAACATCTTCTTGGAGACACTGATCAGATTATCTCCACCCATTGTCCTCATTAGTTAGAGGTATTTGCATACAATGTGCTAACACACTAGACCCTAATCAGCCAACTACACATTGATGTATATAACAGGTTAGAGAATACATTCCACATGAAATATATATTACACATTGCTTATAGTATAGACTCTAACCATCCCGTGACAACCCCTCCCCCTCTCAAAACATGTGCATGACACAATTGGCCTACACAGGTAAATTGGGGAATGCACATCAGTCTCTATAGCTCATATGTCCTCCTGCCGGGATAACCCATCCGCGTTCTGGTGTTGGTTCCCTCGGCGGTACTGAATGGTAAAGTTGTAGGGTTGAAGGGCTGGCATCTGGCAGAAAATCCGGTGGATCCATGTTGGCGTCTCTCTGAGCTTGGCTTCGGGTCACTGCTCCCACAAAGTGACACTGTAGATTTCCAACATCATTGCCTAACAGAACATCGGCCGGCAGCCCGCTCATCACACCAATTGTGCATCGTTTTGGTCCATAACCATAGTCGAGTTCCACGGTAGCTTTAGGAATACGTTTCCGAGTACCTCCTGCCAACTCGATAGAAAGGCCAGGGCCCTCCTCTAGGGCCTCGGGTCGAACTACTCGGGGGTCCGCTACCGTTAGGAAAGCTCCCGAGTCCCGGAATCCAACAACTGTTCGGCCATCCAGTAAGACCTCCTGCAAGTGCTTCCGCTGAAGGTTTGCGGGATGTGTGGCGGAAGGCTGAATCCCATAGACCCCTGGAGGTGGAACAGATGGGTCATTCATGGAGTCATCTAGAAATGGGGCCAAACTTTCAGTCCTAGGGGTGGTTCCCAGGTAGTGAATAGGCCGGGATGCCACGGTGGCCCGTGCCCCCATGTTAACAGGGCAGCTAGCTTGCAAATGTCCAGGCCGCCCGCACCCAAAACATCTGCGCTCTAGCATTCTTCCAGTAGGTCGTTGTCTAGGGACAGGGTTGTTCATAGCTGGAGGCCGATGGGCTGGGGCAGGGGTAGAGGGGGAATTGTAATCCTGAGGCCGGGCACGAAAGGTGGGTGGCTGGATGAAGGGTGTCTGGCGGACTGTGGTAGTTTTCCGCTTCTCTGCAAACAACCTCTTCCACTGCGGCTTGATGGTCAGGCCCTCATCTGCAAGGGAAGCAGCTTGCTCCACTGTGGCTGGGTTCCGTTCCAGCACCCACTCACGAATCTCAGCGGGGCACTGGGAAAAGAACTGTTCCTTAAGTATGACTTGGAGGATCTTATCGACTGTGACAGCCTCCTCTCCTTCTAGCCAGCGCTTGCATGCTTGCTTCAACTTTTGGGCGAACATGTGGAAGGAGCTTCCCCCATTGTAAGACAAAGAGCGGAACTGAACTCGGTAGGTCTCTGGAGTGACTGCATAATACTTCTGCACCGCTCTTTTAATGGCCTCATAGTCCCGCTGATCACTAGGTTCCATGGCTCTGAGAGCTTCCGCAGCCCCATCTCGTAGGTGCCCCACCAGATACCGGACCCAATCCTTCTCTGGGACTTCCATCAGGTGGCACTGGTGTTCGAAGTCCTGAAAATATCCATCAACATCCCCAGCCGCTTCATCAAAGGTCTTGAAGTGTTTATGGGACACATATGGTGGTTCTCTCACTGTTGGGCTGGGGGTCGACGTTTGATTATAATTCCGCGTAGTTATCTCAGCCATTCGCATTTCATGCGCCATTCTTTCCTTTTCATGCGCCATTCTCTGTTCCTCCTTCTCCGTTTCCTGAGCCCTCTGTAACGCTCTACTCCTTTGCTCTGCAGTTGCTTCTAGCCCCAGCACTGCCAATTCCTCCTCATACAAAACAACCCATCTGCTCTTTTGGGTCTGTACCTGCCACTCCCGTATCTCTCCAGTCTCCTGGGGGCAGCCCTCCTCATGGTCGCTTTGCAGGGTCATCTCCTCCAGTGCCTCGATCAGTTGCTCTTTCGTTCTTCCCTGGTAACTCAGGTTTAGTTCCTGGGCCCTTACTTGTAGACTTGCCATAGTCCAGTTCCTGTATTCTGAAGTTGTGGCTCCATTAATCACTGAGCTGTTGTAGTCCATCTCGCTGTCCGCTGTTGATCCCACCGCTGCCAACCAGTTGTCACGGAGCAAAGGTATACGTCTTCCTCCGGATGGTCTTTTGAATCAACACGGACGCAAGAGGTCGGGAGACAACAGCAATTTATTGTAATCCACAAAGTTAGTAGCCGGCGGCGGTCACATCAACCGTAATAACAATAAGTCCACAGAAGTCACAATCCAATGATAGCGTTGGTTCCTTGGTCCTGTAACTATATCCTGGCTCTCTGCAGAGCTGTGCACAGGCCGCCTAACACATACTAACTCCAGCTACAACTATATACTAAGACTGTTACACCTATATCTGTGGGTGGGAAGGGCTGAGTCACAGATCCTTCCCCCTCACCTATACCAAGGAGAGCAGACTCCCTGTCTACTATGGACAATGCACCATCCAACATCTTCTTGGAGACACTGATCAGATTATCTCCACCCATTGTCCTCATTAGTTAGAGGTATTTGCATACAATGTGCTAACACACTAGACCCTAATCAGCCAACTACACATTGATGTATATAACAGGTTAGAGAATACATTCCACATGAAATATATATTACACATTGCTTATAGTATAGACTCTAACCATCCCGTGACATATATATATATATATATATATATATATATATATATATATATATACATATATATATATAAAAATTCAGTATCCCCAGAACCATATCAACCCATAGAACACAGGTGCCATCATTTTGGCTGCACAATGAACATCCTAAAATCAAAGCCATTAAAAACGTCGCATAAACACAGTTTTTCTTCAAATCTACCCCAATCTGAATTTTTTCCCTGTCTCACGATGCATAATACAGAATATTATTATATTATTGAACCAATATGAAGTGCAATTACTCGGTGAATGGAAAAACTCAAAAAAAGTTATTTGACTAAAGACAGTATGTGCAAGGTGTGTTTGCATGGGTGTGCTATTCCTCCCACACTCCAAAGACGTAGGGAATGTAGATTGTGACAGCGACTGACAATGCCTGAATATATTGGTGCTATATAAATAAAGACCCTCAAATTTTGGAAATTTTTTAAGTCTCCAGAAATGTGCCTAGTGATTTTTCCAGCATCAGCAACTCATTCCAATAATGAAAGAGAAAACCAAAAATAATGGCAGTGCCCCATGGTCGCCAGTGATGATAACATAGTGTAACATGATTCACCAGGACCCAATGGCTTGGTTTATCTCCACCAAAAGTGGAACCAGGTTCAGGACTTGCGGTACCAGAGGGAAAAACCTATTCCCATCCAAAATGATCTTAAGGAGCACCATTAGGGGCACCACACAATTAAAAAAAAAAAAAAACATAAAAAGTGAACACTAAATAAATAAAAAGAACATTTAACCGAAATAATTTAAATTCCACAAGGGTCAGTGAGCCCGAGCAAACAGAGGTGTGCGCTCGTGTAAAGATCAGGCTACGGGGCGGCGTGGAACAATGGCAGATGGACAAAAAAAAATGTCAAATCACAGCGGAAAAGACAACTTTACTCACAGGTCAACCATGTGCGATGTTCACAAGGTTCAAGGCATGCAGTTACAGCCTTTGAGTTTTAGGTAGGTGTGGAAAAAGGAAGAATACTTTGAGAAATGCAGGCAGATTTACTCGAAAGAGGTGGCAAAGATTCTGTAATACCTGTTACTAGAAAGGAGCTATCTGAACGAAACAAGGTGCAATGTGCTCCTCAGTATCAGGGCTATGGGGGGCCCAGTGCAAGGCCTCTCCATCACTACCATTTAGACATGCCCGATGCATAAATTATAATGCCCCCTCAAGGCCCCACATAGTATAATGCTCCTTAGCGGCCCTCACACAGTATAATGCCCCCTCAAGGCCCCACATAGTATAATTCTCCTTAACCGCCCTCACACAGTATAATGCCCCTCGAGGCCCCACATAGTATAATGCTCCTTAGCGGCCCTCACACATTATAATGCCCCCTCGAGGCCCCACATAGTATAATGCTCCTTAGCGGCCCTCACACAGTATAATGCCCCCTCAAAGCCCCACATAGTATAATGCTCCTTAGTGTCCCTCACACAGTATAATGTCCCCTCAAGGCCCCACATAGTATAATGCTCCTTAGTGGCCCTCACACAGTATAATGTCCCCTCGAGGCCCCACATAGTATAATGCTCCTTAGTGGCCCTCACACGTTATAATGCCCCCTCGAGGCCACACATGGTATAATGCTCCTTAGCGGCCCTCACACATTATAATGCCCCCTCGAGGCCACACATGGTATAATTCTCCTTAGCGGCCCTCACACATTATAATGCCCCCTCGAGGCCACACATGGTATAATTCTCCTTAGCGGCCCTCACACAGTATAATGCCCCCTCGAGGCCACACATGGTATAATTCTCCTTAGCGGCCCTCACACAGTATAATGCCCCCTCGAGGTCACACATAGTATAATGCTTCTTAGCGGCCCTCACACAGTATAATGCCCTCTCGAGGCCCCACATAGTATAATGCTCCTTAGCGGTCCTCACACAGTATAATGCCCCCTCGAGGCCCCTCATAGTATAATTCTCCTTAACCGCCCTCACACAGTATAATGTCCCCTCGAGGCCCCACATAGTATAATTCTCCTTAGCGGCCCTCACACATTATAATGCCCCCTCGAGGCCCCACATAGTATAATGCTCCTTAGTGGCCCTCACACAGTATAATGCCCCCTCAAAGCCCCACATAGTATAATGCTCCTTAGTGGCCCTCACACAGTATAATGTCCCCTCAAGGCCCCACATAGTATAATGCTCCTTAGTGGCCCTCACACAGTATAATGTCCCCTCGAGGCCCCACATAGTATAATGCTCCTTAGTGGCCCTCACACGTTATAATGCCCCCTCGAGGCCACACATAGTATAATGCTCCTTAGCGGCCCTCACACATTATAATGCCCCCTCGAGGCCACACATAGTATAATGCTCCTTAGCGGCCCTCACACATTATAATGCCCCCTCGAGGCCACACATGGTATAATGCTCCTTAGCGGCCCTCACACAGTATAATGTCCCCTCGAGGCCCCACATAGTATAATGCTCCTTAGTGGCCCTCACACGTTATAATGCCCCCTCGAGGCCACACATAGTATAATGCTCCTTAGCGGCCCTCACACATTATAATGCCCCCTCGAGGTCACACATAGTATAATGCTTCTTAGCGGCCCTCACACAGTATAATGCCCTCTCGAGGCCGCACATAGTATAATGCTCCTTAGCGGTCCTCACACAGTATAATGCCCCCTCGAGGCCACACATGGTATAATGCTTCTTAGCGGCCCTCACACAGTATAATGCCCTCTCAAGGCCTCACATAGTATAATGCTCCTTAGTGGCCCTCACACAGTATAATGCCCTCTCAAGGCCCCACATAGTATAATGCTCCTTAGTGGCCCTTACACAGTATAATGCCCTCTCGAGGCCCCACATAGTATAATGCTCCTTAGTGGCCCTCACACAGTATAATGTCCCCTCGAGGCCACACATAGTATAATGCTCCTTAGCGGTCCTCACACAGTATAATGCCCTCTCGAGGCCCCACATAGTATAATGCTCCTTAGCAGTCCTCACACAGTATAATGCCCCCTCGAGGCCACACATGGTATAATGCTTCTTAGCGGCCCTTACACAGTATAATGCCCTCTCGAGGCCACACATGGTATAATGTTCCTTAGTGGCCCTCACGCAGTATAATGTCCCTGCATTGGCATCAGACCTGTCCTCCCCAGTGGCCCCTCAGACGTTACATTATATTAAAAAAGAAAAAAACCAATATAGAAACTCACCATCCGATACAAGGTGCACGACCTGATTCTTCTGGACTCAGAGAAGAAAAAATCCAAATATAAATGAGAGAGTTGAGGTCCGCAGCTCTTGCTCGTAATAAAAATATATTTTATTCCATTATTTTAAAATTTGGCAAAGAACACCATGACAAAAAAGTGAAAAAGAAAGAAAATACAAAAAGTGAAAAATAAAAACATTAAATATCACATCTCTGACTTGGCTGACGCGTTTCAAAACCGCAAAGGTTTCTTAATCATAGCCTGATGGTTGCCATATACAAACTGAAACTGACTACTCCCTATATATAGCATATAGAACAGGTGTCGTTAATCATCCTCAACTCCGAAACACTTCCTTTCTTCCGTATATAACAGACTGCTTTAAGGTTTTAATTTATATTACTACTACTCCCATCCTTGAACAACTACAACTTCTCTAAAAAGAAACTTATATTAATACACATACATTTTCAAAAAAGATAGTGGACGAGACCATAACATATGACCCACGGGGGGGGGGAGGGGGGGGGAAGTTGGGCGTTCCATATTAATCAAATAATGCAGGCTAGTGAAACTCTCCTGTTAAACCATCGCATGAGAAATGCAATTACCATCCTAGATACACACATTATAAATACCGTCTTATCGTCACAGATACATTCTCCTATATAGACCCTCGCTGTAAAGTCACGGATCATGTCTAGCCTGCTTGTATCAAATATAATTCCGTTCACAACTTTTCTCCGGTCACGTGACCCAGAATCCTCCAATGACTATCCTTCTAGCCCCATTCATAATTTTTCTTCCGATCACGTGACCGGAATCGACCAATCACGGCATGTTATCAGTCGTGGAAGCATAACATGATAGTTACAGTCTTGCAATCAAAACAAATTACTGGCGAAACGTTACCTGAAGGATCTGATCCGCTTCCAGTCAACCCAATCTATCAAGGTGAGTAATTTATTTTCTTTTTAAAGTACCCCGGATATAAAAAGGACATCGTCAAGCATATAGCCGATTCCTTCCTATAATAGATTACTCTGTTAAGGAAAATCCATTGGTTTCCTCAAAAAAAGGTGACTCGCCAACATTTTATTAAGATGGTAATCATTGCGGTTTTAAATTGGAGGAGTCTAGGTCCCATGTTCCGGCATTTTAATTGGTTAAATCCATAATTAAATATATATATAAACCCCCATTTGTATAATAACCAAAACATTTAATACAATGATGATGAATATAGGTTGTGATTTTGATTTTAATAAATAAGGGATAGATCTGATCTCATATTCAGACCCTGCGGTTGTCTACACCCAAACCGCAAGATCCAGAGGGCTTCTCTTTTAAGCAAAGTTTCCTTAATATTGCCTCCTCTTGGAGATTCCTGAATTGCAAGTGTTGTAAATCTGTCTTCAGTGACACTAACTACTCCACAGCTTGAGTTATTGAATAAAGGACTGAATTTTGTACCAGTTAAACACTTTAATTTGAGACCATTTTGGACACGAATAGATTTGTACGTTCGCTAGCGGTAAAAAAAACATTTCTTTTCGAGTGAAAATGATAAAACCCCAAATGAAAAAAATGAAAAGAAAGATGAGGCCTCCCATTTAATCAAAGAAAGAGTAGGTTTAACATTAAGTGCTTCCTGTCAAGAACATACAGCGATGCAAAGCCTCATAGATTTAGATTATGAAAATAGGGTAGTTATGAGAAATATCGATACTATTGAAGTTAAGAGGGAAAACCCCAAGTTTTATCCTCTTAAAGAAAGGAATGTAAATTATACACTCTTTCAACAAAAGATCGAGGAGGACTTATTAAAACTAGAGAAAAAAACTAGATACAAAAAAACAAAGAATAATCTAACATGGAAAGAAAGGAAGGCATATCAGGAGTTAATAGAAGAAAAAAATCTTATTATAAAAAGAGCGGACAAAGGGGGGAGTACAGTGGTGTTAAATAAAATAGATTATATTGAAAGTTGTTACAAAATTCTTAATGATACAAATACTTATTTACTGTTAACATACAATCCTACAGAAAAATTCAACAATGAGATTAAGGACCTAATAGCCGAGGGAGTGTCACTGGGTGTTTTTACCCAAATAGAAGCAGATTTTCTATACAATACTAATCCTACAGTACCTACCCTATACGGGTTAACCAAGACACACAAAACGGAAAGACCTGTACCGCTGCGACCAATAATTTCAGGAAGAAATTCAATCAATGAGCGTCTCGTTCCTGGCTCCATAAAATATTACAGCCCCTTGTGAGCCATACTTCGGGTTTTATACGTGATAGCAAGGAAGTTTTGAGTTGTTTTAAAAACTTCAAATGGGATAATAATTATTCCTGGATTACGTGTGACGTACAGGCTCTGTATCCTAGCATCCCCCACGGGGACGCCCTGGAAGCACGGGCATTCCACCTATACAAATATGGTCAATGTACTGAAATATTGAATGAATATATCCTCACAGTTACTAAATTTTTGTTAAGTCACAATTTTTTTGTTTTTGATAAAAATTATTATTTACAAATTCACCCCTTTTCACCTTCGTTGGCAAATTTATTTCTGGCATATTGGGAAGAACGGTTTCTGTTTTCTATCCATAATCCATTTTTGATTCATTTACACTGGTATGGGCGTTACATAGACGACCTACTTATCGTGTGGGTCGGAAGTGTAACGCCCATACCAGGTTTTATTAATTTTCTCACTGACAATAATTATGGTTTAAAATTTACTTTTGAACATCAGTTTGTGGAAATTAATTTTTTGGATATTTCTTTGAGAGGTTCGATTGAGGAGGCTAAAGTTATCACTGACTTGTATAGAAAACCATCAGCCGGCAACAGTCTACTTAAAGCCAATAGTTGCCATCCGAGTGCCACTGTTCGGGGCGTCCCCGTGGGGGAGCTGATACGTGTCAAAAGAGCATGTAGCAATGATGATGACTATGTCAAACAGGCAGAAAAACTTATAGGGAGACTCAAACAAAGAGATTATCCAGACTGGATGATTGGTCGAGCCCTGAAATTAGTAGATGAAAGAGAAAGAGAATCTCTATTTCTTGATCGTAAGGTGGATAATGAACCAGATACATGTAGAACAGTATTTTCGACATCTTACAGTCCTGAATTTAAAGATATCAAAAGAATAATTGAAAAAAACTTACCTATTCTTGAAGCTGATGAAATTACAGGGAAAATCTTAGAGAAAGGTGTACATTATGTACCTAAAAGGGGGGTAACATTAGGAAGTTCGTTATCTCCTAGCTTCTTTCATATGGACGATAATAAATCAAGGGGGAAAGTGGGTTTTTTCAAATGTAATGAATTAAAATGTAAGATGATATAATGCAAGTATACCAGCAATATCACCAAACTGTCGAGTCTAGCAACCAATTATGAGGTCAGATACCGTTCACACATGAACTGCTGCACTCTAGCGGTAGTTTATTGTATCAGATGTAAAGAGTGCAAGGTAGAATACATCGGGTGCACAACAAGACAGCTAAAGATTAGAGATGAGCGAACAGTGTTCTATCGAACACATGTTCGATCGGATATCAGGGTGTTCGCCATGTTCGAATCGAATCGAACACCGCGTGGTAAAGTGCGCCAAAATTCGATTCCCCTCCCACCTTCCCTGGCGCCTTTTTTGCACCAATAACAGCGCAGGGGAGGTGGGACAGGAACTACGACACTGGGGGCATTGAAAAAAATTGGAAAAAGTCATTGGCTGCCGAAATCAGGTGACCTCCATTTTAGACGAATAGTGGATTTCAAATCCGGGTCATATGAGAATGTGAACTTTGTGACTAAGAGACAGGGATAGCTGTACAGGCAGGGATAGCTAGGGATAACCTTTATTTAGGGGGGAATGTTATTAAAAATAACTTTTTGGGGCTCTATCGGGTGTGTAATTGTGATTTTTGTGAGATAAACTTTTTCCCATAGGGATGCATTGGCCAGCGCTGATTGGCCGAATTCCGTACTCTGGCCAATCAGTGCTGGCCAATGCATTCTATTAGCTTGATGAAGCAGAGTGTGCACAAGGGTTCAAGCGCACCCTCGGCTCTGATGTAGGAGAGCCGAGGGTGCACTTGAACCCTTGTGCACCCTCGGCTCTGCTACATCAGAGCCGAGGGTGCGCTTGAACCCTTGTGCACACTCTGCTTCATCAAGCTAATAGAATGCATTGGCCAGCGCTGATTGGCCAGAGTACGGAATTCGGCCAATCAGCGCTGGCTCTGCTGGAGGAGGCGGAGTCTAAGATCGCTCCACACCAGTCTCCATTCAGGTCTGACCTTAGACTCCGCCTCCTCCAGCAGAGCCAGCGCTGATTGGCCGAATTCCGTACTCTGGCCAATCAGCACTGGCTAATGCATTGTATTGGCGTGATGAAGCAGTGCTGAATGTGTGTGCTTAGCACACACATTCAGCTCTACTTCATCGGGCTAATAGAATGCATTGGCCAATCAGCGCTGGCCAATGCATTCTATTAGCGTGAACTGAGTTTGCACAGGGGTTCTAGTGCACCCTCGGCTCTGCTACATCAGATTGCTACATCTGATGTAGCAGTGCCGAGTGTGCATCAGATGTGTAGTTGAGCAAAACTGACTCAGCACTGCTAAGTCTCTGCATTCGCATAGGAATGCATTGGCCAGCCTTCGGCCAATTAGCGCTGGCTCTGCCGGAGGAGGCGGAGTCTAAGATCGGACCTGAATGGAGACTGGTGTGGAGCGATCTTAGACTCCGCCTCCTCCAGCAGAGCCATCGCTGATTGGTCGAGTTCCGTACTCTGGCCAATCAGCACTGGCCAATGCATTTCTATGGGGAAAAGTTAGCTTGCGAAAATCGCAAACTGACAGGGATTTCCATGAAATAAAGTGACTTTTATGCCCCCAGACATGCTTCCCCTGCTGTCCCAGTGTCATTCCAGGGTGTTGGTATCATTTCCTGGGGTGTCATAGTGGACTTGGTGACCCTCCAGACACGAATTTGGGTTTCCCCCTTAACGAGTTTATGTTCCCCATAGACTATAATGGGGTTCGAAACCCATTCGAATACTCGAACAGTGAGCGGCTGTTCGAATCGAATTTCGAACCTCGAACATTTTAGTGTTCGCTCATCTCTACTAAAGATAAGAATCATAGAACACATAAAGGATAGCAGTAAGAACATTTCAGAGGGAATGTCGGGAGCCTCTAGACATTTTTCGTTAGTACATAAAGGATCGGTCTCTACATTACAATTTTGGGACATAGATGCAATTCAGGAATCTCCAAGAGGAGGCAATATTAAGGAAACTTTGCTTAAAAGAGAAGCCCTCTGGATCTTGCGGTTTGGGTGTAGACAACCGCAGGGTCTGAATATGAGATCAGATCTATCCCTTATTTATTAAAATCAAAATCACAACCTATATTCATCATCATTGTATTAAATGTTTTGGTTATTATACAAATGGGGGTTTATATATATATTTAATTATGGATTTAACCAATTAAAATGCCGGAACATGGGACCTAGACTCCTCCAATTTAAAACCGCAATGATTACCATCTTAATAAAATGTTGGCGAGTCACCTTTTTTTGAGGAAACCAATGGATTTTCCTTAACAGAGTAATCTATTATAGGAAGGAATCGGCTATATGCTTGACGATGTCCTTTTTATATCCGGGGTACTTTAAAAAGAAAATAAATTACTCACCTTGATAGATTGGGTTGACTGGAAGCGGATCAGATCCTTCAGGTAACGTTTCGCCAGTAATTTGTTTTGATTGCAAGACTGTAACTATCATGTTATGCTTCCACGACTGATAACATGCCGTGATTGGTCGATTCCGGTCACGTGATCGGAAGAAAAATTATGAATGGGGCTAGAAGGATAGTCATTGGAGGATTCTGGGTCACGTGACCGGAGAAAAGTTGTGAACGGAATTATATTTGATACAAGCAGGCTAGACATGATCCGTGACTTTACAGCGAGGGTCTATATAGGAGAATGTATCTGTGACGATAAGACGGTATTTATAATGTGTGTATCTAGGATGGTAATTGCATTTCTCATGCGATGGTTTAACAGGAGAGTTTCACTAGCCTGCATTATTTGATTAATATGGAACACCCAACTTCCCCCCCCCCCTCCCCCCCCGTGGGTCATATGTTATGGTCTCGTCCACTATCTTTTTTGAAAATGTATGTGTATTAATATAAGTTTCTTTTTAGAGAAGTTGTAGTTGTTCAAGGATGGGAGTAGTAGTAATATAAATTAAAAGCTTAAAGCAGTCTGTTATATACGGAAGAAAGGAAGTGTTTCGGAGTTGAGGATGATTAACGACACCTGTTCTATATGCTATATATAGGGAGTAGTCAGTTTCAGTTTGTATATGGCAACCATCAGGCTATGATTAAGAAACCTTTGCGGTTTTGAAACGCGTCAGCCAAGTCAGAGATGTGATATTTAATGTTTTTATTTTTCACTTTTTGTATTTTCTTTCTTTTTCACTTTTTTGTCATGGTGTTCTTTGCCAAATTTTAAAATAATGGAATAAAATATATTTTTATTACGAGCAAGAGATGCGGACCTCAACTCTCTCATTTATAGTTACATTATATTGTCCCTTTCCAGTTGCGCTCACAGTTTCATGCCCTCTTGGTAACCCCCAAAACGCAGATGAGTTGGAGTGTGGACATAGAACAGTGAGCTAGAACTCTAAATGGTGGACTGTCCCATTGTCTCAAGGGAACCCCTACTACCATAGGGCCCAGTGAAGTGCACTGCTTGCCCTACAGTAAAAACAAGTTTTGAGCTTCTGAATGGCGGCCACACAATACACAGGCAGCTTTGCCCTTATTGAAGTTCTTTGACCTGTTGAGTGAGATCTCTATCTCCTGTGCTAGGTGTGTCAGAGGTTTCATAGGTGACTACTCCAGAAGATGTTGTACATCAATTCTGTCTTGTGACATTTTTGCTCGGCCTTTGCCATGCGGAGGGATCCTTCTGTTATTTTCTTCTGAGTAACACTCTATGAGGGTCTGTCATAAACACCAGCTGACATTGCAACCTGGTTGGCTGGCGGCTGGCTACAGGACAGTGTAATGAGCAAATTTCTTAGGTTTCGTTTGGGGTGTGATCAGGAGGTTTATAATGAGGGCAAATGTGCAGTTACTTGTCCCTAGGCCCTCTATCAGCCTCGGGCCCTGAGCAACCACACATTTGCCCAGGAATCGGTTATTTAAAGATGGTGGCTGCTTTGAAGCAGATTGAACGTCACTGCCACCGGTCTCGGCTGCATTACTTTTAGTTATGCTGCCCCCCCCCCATCAAAGTTAAGTTTTGTCATAGAGATATAGGTATTGAGGCCGGTCTGTGGTCTAAGTCTCATAGACTCCAAAACAAAGATTGCAAAAAATTGGATGCTCAAGCCCCCTAGGTGGGCTAATAATAATAATAATAATAATAATACATTTTATTTATATAGCGCCAACATATTCCGCAGCGCTGTACAATTTGTAGGGTTAAAATACAGACATACATAACAAAGAAAATCATTTCACACAATGGGACTGAGGGCCCTGCTCGCAAGAGCTTACAATCTATGAGGTAGAGGGGGTGACACAAGAGCTAGCAGGGGCGGTATTGCTTATACAGAGGTCAGACACTTCTGTAATAGAGGTGACTGTCATTACACAAACATAAAACTTTATGAGCCGTCACCAGTCGTGTCCTGTAACATGTGGATGGAGCTTGGACCTATAAAGATATCCTGAGATGACATCATATCATGTGGGGTAATGTGGGAGCGGGGACAGAGGAAGGTTAATGGTTTACGTTAGACATTGTGATAGGCCTGTCTGAATAGATGCATCTTTAGTTTGCGTTTGAAACTGTAGAAATTGGGAGTTAATCTTATTGTCCGGGGTAGAGCATTCCAGAGAAGTGGTGCAGCTCGGGAGAAGTCTTGTATACGAGCGTGGGAGGTTCTGATAATAGAGGATGTAAGTGTTAGGTCATTGAGTGAGCGGAGAGCACGGATTGGGCGGTAGACAGAGATGAGGGAGGAAATGTAGGGAGGTGCGGCATTATGGAGAGCCTTGTGGATGAGAGTGATAACATTATATTTTATTCTATAATGAATAGGCAGCCAATGTAGTGACTGGCACAGACCAGAGGCATCGCTGTAGCGTCTAGCCTGATAGATGAGCCTGGCCGCTGCATTCAGAATAGATTGTAGAGGGGAGAGTTTAGTGAGGGGAAGACCAATTAGTAAGGAGTTACAGTAGTCAAGGCGAGAATGAATCAGAGA
The DNA here is from genome assembly GCF_031893055.1 of Leptodactylus fuscus. Classification (NCBI taxonomy): domain Eukaryota; kingdom Metazoa; phylum Chordata; class Amphibia; order Anura; family Leptodactylidae; genus Leptodactylus; species Leptodactylus fuscus. The sequence goes on along the minus strand of NC_134269.1, from coordinate 20,984,525 downwards.
GACAATAAGTGTCTTTAGTGTATCTCTGGTAAGGAAAGGGCGTATTCTGGAGATGTTTTTGAGGTGGAGGTGACATGAACGTGCAAGTGATTCAACATGAGGGGTGAAGGAAAGGTTTGCGTCAAACATAACCCCGAGGCAGCGGGCATACTGCCTAGGAGTTATAGTAAGGCCTGAGACTGCAATGGATATATCAGGGACAGATCTATTAGATGGTGGAAACAGTAGTAGTTCAGTCTTGGAGAGATTTAGTTTCAGATAGAGAGAGGACATGATATTTGAGACAGCAGAGAGACAGTCACTGGTGTTATGTATGAGTGCAGGGGTGATGTCACGGGAAGATGTGTATAATTGGGTGTCATCAGCATAAAGATGGTACCTGAAGCTAAATCTGGCAATGGTTTGTCCAATGGGGGCTGTGTAGAGAGAGAAGAGCAGGGGGCCTAGGACCGAGCCCTGAGGAACCCCAACAGCAAGGGAAAGAGGGGAGGAAACAGAGCCCGCAAATGATACACTGAAGGTGCGGTCTGAGAGATAACAGGAGAACCAGGAGAGTGCCGTGTCATTGAGACCAACTGAGCAGAGCCTATTGAGGAGGAGATGATGGTCAACAGTGTCAAAAGCTGCAGAGAGGTCCAGAAGAATAAGAAGAGAGAAGTCGCCATTGGATTTAGCCATTAGGAGATCATTGGAGACTTTTGTGAGAGCCGTTTCAGTAGCGTGCAGAGCGCGAAAGCCAGATTGTAAGGGGTCAAGCAGAGAGTTAGCAGAGAGATAGCAGATTAAACGAGAATAGACCAGGCGTTCCAAGAGTTTAGAGATGAAGGGGAGGTTAGAGACAGGTCGATAGTTAGCAGCACAGGATGGGTCCAGGGAGGGTTTTTTCAATAGCGGGGTTATAACAGCATGCTTGAAGGAGGATGGGAAGATTCCAGAAGAGAGAGAGAGGTTAAATATTTTAGTAAGGTAAGTAGTGACAGCAGGCGACAGAGATTGGAGAAGGTGTGAGGGGAAGGGGTCACTGCTGCAGGTTGTAGGGTGAGATGAAGAAAGTAGTTGGGAGACTTCCTCTTCTGTAACAGGTTCAAAAGATGAGAATGGACAGTCTGAAGTGCGGTTGGTGAGGGGATCCTTGCTATGGTAGGTGGTGGGATCAATGCCACCTGCGGCTTGGGCAGTGATTTCCTGACGGATCTTATCAATTTTAGCATGGAAATACGTGGCCAGGTCATCAGCACTAAGGTCTGTGAATGACGTCTGCACCTTGGGTGTGAGTAAGGAGTGAAAAGTTTCAAAAAGCCTTTTAGGATTGCTGGAGAGAGAAGAGATGAGGGCGGTGAAATAGTCTTGCTTGGCGAGGTGAAGGGCAGAACTATATGTTTTAAGCATAAACTAGAAGTGGAGGAAATCTGCAGGTGAGCGTGATTTTCTCCAGAGAAGTTCGGCACACCTAGAGCACCGCTGAAGAAATCGTGTCTGTGGCGTGTGCCAGGGCTGCTGCCTCCTACGTGGGACTTTACGAGTGGAGGGGGGAGCCACCTCATCCAATGCATTTTTAAGGGTTTCATTATAGTGACTGGTGGCCAGATTGGGACAGGAGATTCAGGAGATGGGGGACAGAGAGGATGGTAGAGTATCTAAGAGGTGCTGGGTGTCGATAGTACGCAAGTTCCTATATGTGTGTTGGGTAGGTGTATCTTGTGAAGGGGAGAGGGCACTGATGGTGAGAGACAGAAGGTTATGATCAGAGAGGGGCAGAGCAGAGTTAGTAAATTTAGAAACTGTGAGGAGTCGATGGAAGACAAGATCAATCGTGTTTCCACCCACATGTGTGGCAGAAGAAGAACATTGTGAAAGACCAAGAGAAGTGGTTAATGAGAGAAACTGTGAGGCAGCTGGGGAGTGAGGGGTGTCAATAGGGATGTTAAAGTCACCCATGATGAGGGTAGGGATGTCACTGGATAAAAAGTGGGGAAGCCAGGAAGCAAAGTGATCCAAAAATTGGTAGGGTGAGCCAGGTGGACGGTAGATCACAGCTACACGTAAGGAGAGTGGGCGGAAAAGTCTGATAGCATGGACTTCAAATGAGGAGAATGTGAGTGAGGGTACCGGTGGAATGGCCTGAAAAATGCACTGTGGTGACAGAAGTAAGCCTACCCCACCACCCTGCCTGTTGTCAGGCCTAGAGGTATGTGAGAATTGTAGGCCACCATGAGACAGAGCAGCAAGGGAGGCTGTATCTGCCTGCTGGATCCAGGTTTCAGTAAGGGCGAGCAGGCTGAGGGATTTACTAAGGAATAAGTCATTAATGTATTCTAGTTTGTTACACACTGAGCGGGCGTTCCAGAGAGAGCAGTTAAAAGAGACAGGGGAGGGGTGAGGGGAAGGAACATGGTAAATATTAATGAGGTTTGTAGGCCTTCTATGTGTGCAGGAAGAAGAGTTAGTGAAGGAAGGAGGGCCGGGGTTAGGAGAGATGTCCCCAGCAGCTAGGAGGAGTAACATGGACAGAGACAGAAGGTGGTTCAGGGATTTATGTGAGCGCTTATATTTGGTATCACTGCTAAAAGAAGTAAAGGGATTAAAGAGACTGAAAAGTGTGTGAGAGCTGTACATGGGAGAGGGAAGAAGAGAGGGACTGACATGGATGGTGTGTGCTGGTGGTAGAGGTGGAGGAGAGATCTGCAGGAAGACAATGGCTAAGATAGTAAGAGACAGTGTAGCTATAGGATACCATGTGGTAAAACTTGTTATTTTAGGTTGTAAGTTACCTGGTGTTCTGCCATGGTTAGCCTGTTTCGTGCCATGTATAAGTGAACTTTGGTTAATCTGCACTTCGGTTAAGATGCAATTTGGTTAAGATGCATGCTGCAAATGAAATGCCCCCGCATATGAGATGCACCCCATAAGCTATATCTACTTATATAGGAAAGCAGAGCTTCAGAACTAGCACCAATTTAAGTTGTTAACTAATTAGTCTACAAACTGTGACACATGAGGATGCTAGCAGTGTGGATCTAAGTAAACACTTGGTCAGAAACAGCCATAAAATCAGAGAGGATCAAAGACTTAACTAGTACAGATAAGAACACATGGAAATGCTACAATATAGTTCAGGGATCAAGCAGAGGTGGATGAAATAGAGGATCATATACCATTCAATATTACAGCAGATGAATGAGGGGATATGCAGAACAGCAAGCAGAGGTGGATGAAATAGAGGATCATATACCTGTGTGATGAGAAGAAGAATGAAGGTCATAGTCATGCCATGTATAAGTGCACTTTGGTTAATCTGCACTTCGGTTAAGATGCAATTTGGTTAAGATGCATGCTGCAAATGAAATATAATAGCTACAAAAATTTATTGAAAAAGTTTTATAAAATAAACAAAAATAAATAAATAAAAATTGTCATTTCTATTTTCTAAATTTCCTTACATTTGAAATAAAAATAAATATGCAAATATTTTTTCCAAAATATATATATATAAAAAAACAACAGCTGTTTTTTCACCATTTCACCTCCCATAAAAAATTGATTATAAAGTGATCAAAACATTAGACATTCCCCAAAATGGTATTGCTAAAAACAAACAAAAGTTTCCAAAATTCCTTATCAGAGTTATAAGTTGCCACCTCAGTATCATCAGTTTAGGGATGTCTGCATCGAGAAAAAAGCTGATCAACTACCTCCTCATCGTCCTTACGATTGTCCCATCGAGTTACTTCCCGGAGCTACTATTCCTTTTGGCAGAATTTACAATCTCTCTGAACCAGAATTAAAAGGACTCAGAGAATATTTGTATGAGAATTTAAAGAAAGACTTCATTCGACCCTCCTCATCCCCAACTGGGGCAGCTTTGGTCTTTGTAGAGAAGAAAGACTCAACCTTGAGGCCATGTATCGACAACAGAGTACTGAATCAGATGACTCTTAAAAATCGTTATGCTCTTCCTCTAATTCCTGAGTTGCTGGAAAGACTCCGTTCTGCTAACAATTTTACCAAACTAGATTTACCGAACCTGAGCAAACCAGACACGGCCCAACCAAACAACAGCCAACCACCAAACCAAAAACACCAACAGATGATAACCAAGGCTGGAATAAAGGCAACCACAGAGGCAAACAGAGAGCGGTACATTGAAGAATGGAGAAACGAAATAAATAACTCCAAGAAACTCACCGTGTACCAATCCCTACAAAGGGTCTACACCATGGCCACCTACTTGGACAGAATACGCCACCCCAAGCACAGACAGACCCTGAGCAGGTACAGACTGAGCGCCCACAACCTAGAGATAGAGACGGGGTGATACAGGCAGACGTACAAGCCACGGGAGAACAGACTGTGCCAGCACTGTGACCAGGGGGCCCTAGAAGACGAGACCCACTTCCTGCTACACTGCACCAAATACTCAGCTGTGAGGGCCGTCTACTACCAAAGACTCTCTGACCACATCCCAGACTTCATATCTGCAGATGAGAAGAGGAAACTCTACATCCTAGTGGGAGAAGAAGAGGCCACTGTGGAGATCGCTGCCCAATACGTGTCCAGCTGTCACCAACTAAGAGGAAGATGAGACTCCACGGACTGTTATACCCCAAACCACCCACCCCACCCCCCCATATAGCGGTCACCAACTAAGAGGAAGATGAAACTCCACGGACTGTTATACCCCCAACCCCCCCCCCATATAGCGGTCACCAACTAAGAGGAAGATGAAACTCCACGGACTGTTATACCCCAAACCATGCCCCCACCCCCCCTTATAGCGGCCACCAACTAAGAGGAAGATGAGACTCCATGGACTGTTATACCCCAAATCAAACCCCCCCCCCATACCCACCACTCACACCCCCGACCCCAACTCCCCCCCCCCCCCACACACACACACACACTTTACTAGCTTTGGCAATGCCAAATATCTATTCGGACGTGCCAATAAAGCTTGCTTGATTTGATTTGATTTAAGAAGGGCCGTACGTATTCGTCCAGGGGATGAGTGGAAGACCACTTCCAGAACTAGATACGGACATTTTGAATACCTGGTTATGCCTTTTGGTCTCTGTAACGTCCCTGCAGCCTTTCAACATTTTGTTAATGATGTGTTTTGGGATTGCTTGGACCAATTTGTTGTTGCGTACCTAGATGACATCCTTATATTATCAGACACCTTAGAGGAACATCGCAGACATGTTCTATTAGTCTTGGAACATCTATTGGAGAATAACTTTTATATCACACTGGAAAAATGTGAATTCGAACAAAGATCCAATTTCTTGGATATATCATCTCTCCAGAAGGTTTGAGTATGGATCCTAATGAAATCAAAGCTGTAATGGATTGGGCCACTCCAAGAAATCTTAAAGATATCCAGCGATTTATAGGGTTTGTGAATTTCTACAGGAGATTCATAAAATACTTTTCTAACATCATCTTACCAATCACTTTACTCACGAAGAAAAGACAATTATTTTCATGGTCTCCAGAGGGACAAGTTGCCTTTGACAAACTAAAGACTCTCTTTACTTCTGCGCCCATACTGGTCCATCCAAATCCCGAATTACCTTTTGTTGCTGAAGTGGACGCCTCAGATTATGCTGTGGGAGCTGTCCTGTCTCAACGAGTTGGAGACAAGATGCAGCTCCATCCATGTGCTTTTCTTTCTCATACTATCTCATTGGCAGAAACAAATTACGACATAGGAAACAAAGAACTGTTGGCCATTAAAGTTGCGTTCTCTGAATGGAGACATCTTTTGGAAGGAGCTAATCATCCAGGATTGTCCTTACTGACCACATAAGTTTAGAGTTCATACGCACAGCTAAAAGATTGTCTGCAAGACTAGCAAGATGGGCCTTGTTTTTCTCTAGATTTAATTTCATCATTTCTTATCAGCCAGGATTAAGAAATGTCAAGGCTGAGGCTTTGTCCAGGAATCTTGCCGAACAAGAAGAGGAGTCTAAAGCAGAGTCTACTATTTTTTCTTCCAAAAATTTTGTAGGAATACTGGACTCCAAACATCTTTTAACCATGCTTAGAGACGGATACCAGAATGACTTCTTTCTCAACCATCCTTCTAAAGATGTGGACCTTTGTTTTAAAGAGGGGTTTTGGAAGCAGGAACACAGAATATATGTTCCTGAAATTGCTCGACTTGAAGTCCTCAAAGTGATACACGATTCTAAGCTTGCAGGACATGTTGGAGTCATGACAACTTACGACCTACTGTTTCGTTCATTTTGGTGAAGAACGTTCATTCTAAGAACGATGTTATAAAATATGTTTTCCCCTGTTTAACATGTGGACGAAACAAGACACCATGAGCTCCTCCTCTAGGTCTTCTTCAACCACTTCCAGTTCCATCTAGGCCTTGGGGATCAATGACCATGAATTTTATTATAGACCGTCCTCCTTCTAAAGAAATGACTACCATCCTTGTTGTTGTGGACCGACTCACAAAGGTGGCCCATTTCACTCCAGTCAGAGGAATTCCTACTGCAGAACAAACCGCAGAATTAATGACTAAGGAGATATCTACAGTAGGTTGCATGGAATTCCCGACAATGTAATTTCAGATAGAGGTGTTCAATTCACATCAAGGTTTTGGGAGAACTTCTGTACAGCTTTAGGAGTTACAATAAATTTGTCTTCTGCTTTCCATTCTCAGTACAATATGCCCAAGAAGACTATCAGAAAGCAGCTGATAAATATCTCAAAGTTCCTCCTACCTTTGAAGTTGGTGATAAGGTTTGGCTATCTACTAGAAATCTGAAGCCACATGTTCCATTTCAAAAATTGGGCCAAAAATTCACAGGACCTTTCCAGATTTCTGCACAAGTCATCCAAGTTGCTTTCCATCTCAAACCTAATAGATTGAAAATTCACCCTGTATTCCATGTGTCATTGCTCAAGCCATTCAGGGAGAAACCAGCCACCTCCTGCACCAGTGAAAGGAGAGGAAAAATATATTGTGAAAATCTTGGACTCCAGACTTTTCAGAGGTCAACTACAATATCTGGTGCAATGGAAGGGTTATGGACCAGAAGAGAATTCATGGGAACCAGAAGACAATGTTCATGCCCCTAGGCTTTGAAGGGCATTTCATCACAGATATCCAGCAGCCATCCTGAAAGGAGGGGACTACTTTCAGGACTTGAGCCCAGGGACTTTGGTGTCCCAGTCTGCAGCTCTTCCAACTGAGCTCTTCAGCCTCCTGGACAGCTCCTGTGCTGATCTGAAGCCTGGTTCTTGGTGTCTCTAGTTTCAGTTCCCACCTCTCTGGTTTGCTCCATCCTGTTCTCTACAGTATTTGACTTCTCCTCCAATACTGATGTTCATCTTGTGTTTTGATTTTTTTTTAATGTAGATTCAGTCCAGTATTGAATATGACCAGCTACCCAGTGCAGGAGGTTCATCCACTCTTCCGGGATGCCATAGTTTACAACTGGAGAGTATGTAATACTCCTGATCCCATATTCATACATTTCCTGGAGGACGGGGGCAGTAAATGATGTTGAATATGGGCCAGCATTATAATATAGGACTATCACTATTTTAGACCCCATGCACATGACCTGTATAGTGTCCACAATAGTATACAGACCCATTAATTTATATGACCTCATACACACAACTGTATTTTAACATATCACTGGGGTTGAGCGATCTTGTTCGGAAAAGATCAGATTCCGATTGGCGATCGAGAAAATTTCACGATCGCGATCGGAATTCCGAACACGATCTTTTTAGGTGGGATTGAGATCGGTAGTATTTCCCACAATGCTTTGCTGAGCCTTCACACTGAGTATATAGTGTATACTCAGTGTGAAGGCTCCACTGCGGTTCCATAGGAATGAATGGAAGCAGCCGGCACACAGCCTTAACCCCCTGTGCGCCGGCTGCCACCATTCATTCTAATGGGAGACTAAAGTAACATCTCTAGTAGCTACTTACCTGCAGAGATGGCTGGTCCGCTTCCCGGTGTTCTCCTTCTTCTTCGCCTCGCTGCCGCTTCATGCTGCTCTTCTCTCCTCGCTGCCCTGCCTCCCAGGTTAGTGTTTAAAGCGCTAAGAGGGTGGGGCTTGTGGCTTAGGAGAGTGTGGGTGGGTACAGGGCGGGTAGATGTGACATCTACCCTCCCAGTACCTGCCCACACTCTCCTAACCCGCCCACACTCTCCTAACCTGGGAGGCAGGGGGCAGCAAGGCGAGAAGAGCAGCGTGGAGCAGCAGCAAGGCGAAGAAGAAGGAGAATACCGGAGCAGCCATCTCTGCAGGTAAGTGGACACCAGGGGGAACTAAGTAGCCAGAGGATTAAAAAAATCCTCTGGCTACTTAGTGATTCACTACACAGCGTGGATTCTAAAAAGTAAAGCGTTCAATTGTTAGATTCCATGCTGTATAGTGAATAGGATTGCTTTTAAAATCCGATCTCTGATTAATAAAAAAATCCCATTGACTTGCATTGGGATCGGAATTGGGATCGAGATCGGGTCTGAATGAAAAATGATCGGAATTCGGATTTTAAAATCGATCCTGAAAAGTCAAGATCAGCTCAACTCTACATATCACCATCCAATCTATAGAAATCATCCACATAATATGGGTCCTATTCCTGTCCATACTTGCAGCATAGACTCACCTATAAAAGTCTGTTTGTGGATTCATGATGAGGGATGACATACTGATGCAAGGCAGACATGGTTTTTTTAATGTAGATTGTAAGCCCCATATAGGGATTGCAACATATATTTTTCCCCCCTATCAGTATGTCTTTGTAGAATGGGAGGAAATCCACGCAAACACAGGGAGAACATACAAACTCCTTGCACATATTTTTCCTAGCAGGATTCGTACCCAGGACTTTTTTTTTTTTACAGAGTATGGATCAGTTTTTGTGGACAGTAAAACCAGCGTGGGTATATGCATGCAGGCTTAACCTTATAGGGACCAGGTAAATTGGGAAAAAAAAAATTTCAGTTCTCAAAAACTTTCTTATTTGCATTCTTCGAGCTGTAGATTTTTTTTAGTTATTTTATATTTTACCATTTTCTCTTATTATGTAGTTTAATTTGTTTTATATAGTGAAGAAATGCAAAAAAATAGTTGGAAAATTTTCGAGTACATTTTTATTTTTGGAGTTTTTTTTTTTTTTTTATATACTATCACTATATGGTGACCGTATAGTTTATACATAGAAGCTCTATACAGCCGATAAATAGAGTACAGGAAACATAGAAAGCCCTGATGGGGTTAACGAAAGGACTCATGAGTGCAGACAAAGGCTAAAGATCAGGAGAGTTTTCGTGAGCAAAGAGCCCCCTTGGTGACTGGACATGGTATGGTGTGGAGGGGGGAGGGGTTTATATGGCATATAACATTAATTCCTATGAAGGCAAATAGTCCTACCTATACTCTGAGTGGAAGACACGACCTGCTTCAAGATATCTGGAGAGAAAGATCCTGGAGCGGATAGCCAAGGAGAGTTCCACATGGCTTGACAGTGTCTTGGCCTGAGGTTCCACTTTATTTACCACTTGCTACCCCTCAACAAGGAGGCCATAGACCTGATACAACCCCAATCCTGCTCCAAGATCCTAACCCCTGGTATGTTCTGCTGGCTCAGTGAGATCTGGGTGTCATGGTACATCTGAGCACTTCATCCGATACAGCCACTCCTACTACTTGGTGGTTGTACAGGTAGCCAATGGCTTGTCTTCTGGGTCCTTGCCAGTGTTGGCTATTCTCCACTGTTTGGTCTTTTGTTGTCTTCAATATAACATTATGTTTAGGGCTTGGCACATAGCAGGTTCTGTAAACACAATGGCTGATACTTTGTCTTGGTGCTATGTTGGAAGGAGAGTCAGGTCTGGTTCACTGTTGAGAACAACTTATGACTTTGGTTCAACGGTCTGTTGCCTCTCCTACAAGGCAGAGGAACATGGGAAGAATATGCAAATCTGACTTCCATGATGTAATTAGGATGCCAGTGCCTCAAATATGCACACCAATAGAGGGCGCTGATTGAGAATGTGCAAGTCTGTCTTCCATGATGTAATTAGGAAGACAGAGTCTCAGTCAAACAAACCTATAGAAGGCGCTCCCTTTAACATCATGCCGACCTTCTCAGAGGCCTTTGTTTGCAATGATGTTGGGATTATACCAGATACAGTCTTCTCAGCCAAGGACAGCTGTTTCAATGGGAAGAATATGCAAATCTGACTTCCATGATGTAATTAGGATGTCAGTGCCTCAAGTATGCACACCAATAGACGGAGCTGTTCCTTTGCACAGTGGAGCGCTGATGGCTTAATAAGACTCCAAACACCTTAATGGTGGGTCTCTCCTTATGGATTGACAATATCCCCTCAACCCTGTCTAAGCCTCTCACCTCTGCCAGATCAATTCTCTCTGCGCCAAGCTGACGAGATGCAAATACATTGAAACAGCTGTCCTTGGCTGAGAAGACTGTATCTCGTATAATCCCAACATCATTGCAAACAAAGGCCTCTGAGAAGGCCAACATGATGTTAAAGAGAGCGCCCTCTATAGGTTTGTTTGACTGAGATTCTGTCTTCCTAATTACATCATGGACTAAGACTCCGATGCAGAAGAAGAAGAAGAAGTTATGTGTATATACCTTTGATCCCCTGAAGCACCAAGGTGGCGCTGCAAGTCACATCAGACCAGGAAATAAAGGCGCCTGTGCCCTGGTTCGAAAGGTACAAGGCGTAATCTCCGCGTGCTCTGGGATACAGACGTCTCAAGACACCCTGTAGATCGCATGCTGAAGTTGCTTGCTGCTTACAAGTTACTTAATAGTAGAGCATTTTGGGCAACTAGGGGTTGTATTGTGAATCCAGTCCCTAACGTTAGTAGAAGAGTCACAGGGAAACCGGGCGATCTTTGGTTGCGGGATGTGACCGTGTAACCGTAGCCTTATCCATATACACCTGTGTGAGCTTGGAGATTTTGACCTATCTATAGCATTGTTAACAGGCTGCACATGAGAGATTTTGTGACAACAATGAAGTTATTTAGAACGTACTGGACCATAAAATCTACCATAATAAAACTCTACATACCAGACGTCGGAGTAATGGACAGTCATCGAAGAGAGGCCAGTGGGATATGTTTTCTGTATTCCATTTTATTGTATTATACAACAATATTGTATCACACAGAGAGGCCAGTGGACTAAGTTGACTAAGAAGTGGGCAAAAAGTGGGCTGAAGTCTCAGATCAAGGGGCAGTAGAATGTCCTGAGGAAACTAGATACCCTATGCTTGGCCCCGCAGGAATGACCCACATTTGATGCACCCACCAAGAACTTAGCACAAACCACCGAAATTGTACGGTAGTGTGTTTAGTGTTTAGACGATCTTCTCAAGTAGCCTAGAGGCTACGGGTCTTCCCCAGTAATTGCTGCTATTGACCGATCAATTTGCCAATAGCAGCTTTGTGGGTACAGACCCAATGATCTGTGCCCATAAGTTGGGCAGCCTCCAGCAGTGTTGGTGCTATAGAATCACTGCCGAGTATCGGGGCATTTTTTTGTTCAAATGTTTTCAACAAAATGCTGCTCGTCCGAGCATCTAACTAAAGAGAAATGATAACCTAACTCTGCCAGCCACTTTTTTGGGTAGTAGCCCGTCACCTTTTTTTTTTTTTTAGTTAATAGTGTTTCAAAATATTTACTATATATATATATATATATATATATATATATATATATATATATATATATATATTTTTTTTTTTTTTTTAAAGTAATTCTAGTTAGATACATTATAGACCACTTTAGTATATTTTAGACATTTTTAGACTAATTTTTCTCGGCACACATACCATTTTCTTGTCCGCATCCTGTGAAAACTGATCAAATATTACGCTCAATTTTTTTTGTCACAGGTTTTGTTTTTTTTACTGGTTAACAGTAGTTTATACATAGAAGTAAAGTAGAATCCCACTATACAGAGGTCACTGTGAAGTGGCTAGTGGGCTTACATGTCTTGATCAATATGTATACTGAGAACCTCATGTTCATTTATGTAGATAAGCATGTTGATGTGTATATATAGTATATTATACATATTGGGGGGTAGCTCGGTAGCAGCAGTGGTGTTGACCCAAACATTCAAAGACAGGGGCACAAAATATGCAGCAAAACAGGTTTATTTAGAAAAAAACAGGAAGAAAATGAGCAAAACAAAATACAGTCTTAACTTCAGGCACAAATAAAACAAAATCCTGCTCGTCCGAGCAATTAACTAAACAGAAATGATAGCCTAATTATACGTGTGGCTTACTACCAAGCACATGAACAAAACAAGTGCAATATTGTCTCACCAGACTCAAATGTTACAGGACAGACCCAGCCGCCTCCTCTTACTCCATGGATCTGCCCTGGAGTGCAGGATCTACAGCCTTTTGTTGGCCCAGAAATAGGCCTAGGACTCACACCTGGAGCTGACGCCTATTCCAGCTCCACCCTGGACCACACATAAGTTCAAAAAACCTGGGGGAGATATAGCGTGATTCCAGCACTCTGCCTGTCACCTTCTCACAATCTATACAGCAAAATTTCTGTTAGTTTTTCTTTTCTATTCAGCAAATTTTTTACATTTTACAAGTATTGTAGCATAACACACCTCTACATCCTCAGTAAAGTTTGAATACATGTGTAAAAGCACAAAACAAATAAATAAAAATGTCAAAAGCTCCCAAACATACCAAAGGCTATACAGGTATTCAGCAGGGGAGGCTGACCTCTGACACCGATACGGAACGTGGTGGAGCCCTATGTGCTGATCAGTGTAAAATACCACAATATTATAGTACATCGCACCTAGGCTCCCTGTGGGCAATAGGAACAAGCACTGTTTGGCCACATGGCTGCCATGACAGCTCCTCGGAACCCACAGTCTCTTTGTAGGGGATCCAAGGTTGGTGATGGTGACACCAAGATGCCATGATCGCTACCTACAGGGTCTAAAAATAAAATTATTAAAATATTCTTAAAAGCCAAAAACCACAGGCAAAAACAGGCACAACACCACACGTTGACACAAGAAAGGTCTGTGAACTATCTCTATGTCTACCCATATAAGTAGTTCAGAAATTAGTAGTCTTCCTTGCCACTAAGAAAGGGAATAGAGAGCAGACAGAGCTAGCAGCAGTGTGCTGCCACTTATATGGAGGAAGCAGCAGGATAACCATCTAGATGAAGGAGTCACACAGTCTCTGCAACAACAAAATCGCTGAAAACTTTTACGGAAGACCATTTAGAACATTGGAAAGGAATTCGAGAACCTTTAAATAGATAATAAAATATAGAAAATCTAACTAAATTGTGCAATTCTTAAAGGGGATGTCTGAGTACTGACAACAAGGCCCTCTGCTCGCTTCTGTCATAGGGAATCATTTAGTATGTGTTCATCTTCTTATGGTGCCAAGGGGAAAATTAACAATTATCTGAGATAAAAAGTGGTCAAAACCAGACTGCCCTATTAATGACCAAATATATAGCGCCAGGTCCAAATAAATTTCTGAAAAAGTCTCTTCGCAATAACTTTTTTTAAAAAAATGTAAATTACCAATAAATGTTTTTTTTTCTCCAATCCATTAAGAATTCCAATAAATATTGAAAATTTATGTATTCGCACTTCTCAGATTTCTTAGCCCAAAAGTCTGCCCATACAGATCGTAACTCATTTCCAGCATAATGGTGCACCGTGACAACATTCTTAAATTGACAGCGGTCATATTCGAATCTCAAGACATTAAAGCTACCTCCAGGGGGTTTGGTCGGTGGAATATTGAGCTCATACAAACAGATTCCCATAAAAGCATCTTCCATGGGGATGACCCTAATATTTTGAGCCACATCATAGATTTTCTTTGCCAAATCTGCTGAGAAGACATATCCAGGACCTGCACAGTATGGTGGGTAGGTGTTATTTGGATAGATCTCCTTAGGCACGTACCACTTAGATGCCTTGTTCCTCAGTGGTCCAGTCTTGGCCTTTATTTCTCCTGTGAAGTAATTGTTACGCACCGGTAAGTCTGGATGAAGTAGTTCATGGACTAAGTAGTCTACATTCAAAAATATGTCGCTGTCTGCCTTCATGACATAGCTGGCAGAAGAACAGAATTTGGCCACCCATTCCATACCCATCAAGGTTTTCAATGTCAAGTTGTAATAGGTGTCCTTGAAGTCTTGTTGGATGATGTCCCCAAAAGCTTCACTTTCTTCCTCCAACAACCACTGGGTTTTATTGGAAGCAACCCGAGGTAGACCCACCAAAAATATCCTGACCACATCGACATCATAAATACTTTCGTTACCCCATGTTTCCCGGATCGTATGTCTAGTCTCCACGTCATGGCTCTGTACAAGCACCATTATAACAAGGAAAGGCTTCCGGTTCTTGCATTTGTCTGGTTGGTTAATGAGGAACTTGTATGGATATGGGTACGGAGGAGCCAGGGGGTGCCGGAAAGCCGGGTAAGTCTTATTATTTACAGGCTTTTCCCTCTCATATAGTTTTAGAGAATCTCGAATCCACTTGTGAATAACGTCTATTTTTCGTTCACAGTAGAAAAAGTAACCAGACAAACCAACAAGAATCATCAGATGTAAAATGGACAATTTCCTTGAGCAGATTTGGCCTTTCATGTTTTTCCTTGAAAATCGGGTCCTCGCCATGATTTCTGCAAAGGTTAGAGGAGAGAAAAAGTTTAGAAATCAACAACTATTGAACGATGTCTAACTGTTATGTTGATGTTATACGAGAGACACTAGAGGATACAACAAACTATTGGAGGGACCAATAATTTTAGCCAAACAAGAGTTGCCAAAATGTAGTCAAAACCACAATGGTAAATCTGGCCCAGTACTGAACCATATTGGTGGTGATGGATTGACTATGGTTACTAATTTAAGAAATCAACATTATTAATGGGTAAAGTACATGGGCATCATGGTCCAAAGCTCTCATAAGGTCCCATAGGACTCTAGTCTACCTGAGAAGATATGGTGGTACCTAGAGTGCTCCTATAGTCCAGCAGATAACTCTGACCCAATGCATTCTGGGCCAGTAGGTTGCCCTAATTTTCCTTGAGAGTTTTATCTGTCCGGCCTAAAGCATGATGACTGAGGCGGTGTTCAGTGCCGCCGGTGACTTTGTAACACCTAGACGAACCAAACCGTCCACCGATAGAGTGGAAAAAGTTATTTTCATCAAAATGAACCAGCCATGGGTCCGTGAGGATTCTCACACTCCTTCTGGCTGGTCTGGCTAGTTTCCATCTCTGCCTTCCAAAATTTCATAACTCATGTGACCAGTTGTTCTTTCATTGGGCGCCATTTTGGGTACATCTAATGTTTTGATTAGTTTTTATTAATTGTGGGGGTCTGTTTGACAAAACCTATAACTTTTTTACTGTTTTGTTGTGAGCTGAGGTGTGTCAGGGCTCTTTATTTGTGGGCCAACTTTGTACCACAGTCTTCCACATGATGTTGCCCTTCTAGCTCTAGCACATCATCTCTATATAAATATGGTGACTATTTGGAAGAATTATGTGGGTACTTTATCAACGTCAACAGATACTTAAAGGGATCCTATCACTCAGACACAATTTTTTCCAAGTACCACGTCGGAATAGAATTAAGAAAGGCTATTCGTCTCCTACCTTTCGTCGTCTTCTCCGCGCCACTGTTTGCCTACAATCCCGGTCTTTCTCGGTATTCAAATTAGCTCTCTCGCAGCACTGGGGGCGGGCCCCAGTACTCAAGCAGCACTGGGAGCATCCCCAATGCAGCGAGAGAACTCTCTCCAGTGCCGCCTACATCTTCGTCAGCAGCGTCCTCTTCTTCCTGCGGTGGCTTGCAACTTCTAGGCCTCGGGCCTTGGGCAGAGCAGACTGCGCATGCCCACAGGCCACGAGAAAATGGCCGCTTTCACAGTATTGTAAGCCAGTGTGGTACAGATAACTTTACAAGAGGACAATTTGGGACACTAAATTGGGGACACACCCCACATTATGTCCCATAGTGGCCCCTGCACACAGTATTATGTCCCATAGTGGCCTCTGCACATAGTATTATCCCCCATAGTGCCCCCTGCACACAGTATTACACCCTATAGTGGCCCCTGCACACAGTATTATCCCCCATAGTGGCCCCTGCACACAGTATTATGTTCCATAGTGGCCCCTGCACACAGTATTACACCCCATAGTGGCCCCTGCACACAGTATTATCCCCCATAGTGGCCCATGCACACAGTATTATGTCCCATAGTGGCCCCTGCACACAGTATTATGCCCCATAGTAGCCCCTGCACACAGTATTACACCCCATAGTGGCCCCTGCACACAGTATTATCCCCCATAGTGGCCCCTGCACACAGTATTATGTCCCATAGTGGCCCCTGCACACAGTATTATGCCCCATAGTGGCCCCTGCACACAGTATTAAGTCCTATAGTGGCCACTGCACACAGTATTATCCCCTATAGTGGCCCCTGCACACAGTATTATGTCCTATAGTGGCCACTGCACACAGTATTATCCCCATAGTGGCCTCTGCACACAGTATTATAGCCCATAGTGTCCCCTGCACACAGTATTATGTCCTATAGTGGCCCCTGCACACAGTATTATCCCCCATAGTGGCCCCTGCACACAGTATTATGCCCCATAGTGGCCCCTGCACACAGTATTATGTCATATAGTGGCCACTGCACATAGTATTATGCCCCATAGTGGCCTCTGCACACAGTATTATCCCCCATAGTGGCCCCTGCACACAGTATTATGCCCCATAGTGGCCCCTGCACACAGTATTATGTCCTATAGTGTGGTACAGATAACTTTACAAGAGGACAATTTGGGACACTAAAGTGGGGACACACCCCACATTATGTCCCATAGTGGCCCCTCCACACAGTATTATCCCCCATAGTGGCCCCTGCACACAGTATTACACCCCATAGTGGCCCCTGCACACAGTATTATCCCCCATAGTCGCCCCTGCACACAGTATTATGTCCCATAGTGGCCCCTGTACACAGTATTATGCCCCATAGTGGCCCCTGCACACAGTATTATGTCCTATAGTGGCCCCTGCACACAGTATTATGTCCCATAGTGGCCCCTGCACACAGTATTATGTCCCATAGTGGCCCCTGCACACAGTATTATCCCCCATAGTGGCCCCTGCACACAGTATTATGTCCCATAGTGGCACCTGCACACAGTATTATGTCCCATAGTGGCCCCTGCACACAGTATTATGCCCCATAGTGGCCCCTGCACACAGTATTATGTCCTATAGTGGCCACTGCACACAGTATTATCCCCTATAGTGGCCCCTGCACACAATATTATGTCCCATAGTGGCCCCTGCACACAGTATTATGTCCCATAGTGGCCCCTGCACACAGTATTATGTCCCATAGTGGCCTCTGCACACAGTATTATAGCCCATAGTGTCCCCTGCACACAGTATTATGTCCTATAGTGGCCCCTGCACACAGTATTATCCCCCATAGTGGCCTCTGCACACAGTATTATCCCCCATAGTGGCCCCTGCACACAGTATTATCCCCCATAGTGGCCCCTGCACACAGTATTATCCCCCATAGTGGCCCCTGCACACAGTATTATGCCCCATAGTGGCCTCTGCACACAGTATTATGTCCTATAGTGTGGTACAGATAACTTTACAAGAGGACAATTTGGGACACTAAAGTGGGGACACACCCCACATTATGTCCCATAGTGGCCCCTCCACACAGTATTATGTCCCATAGTGCCCCCTGCACACAGTATTACACCCCATAGTGGCCCCTGCACACAGTATTATCCCCCATAGTCGCCCGTGCACACAGTATTATGTCCCATAGTGGCCCCTGTACACAGTATTATGCCCCATAGTGGCCCCTGCACACAGTAATATGCACCATAGTGTCCCCTGCACACAGTATTATCCCCCATAGTCGCCCCTGCACACAGTATTATGTCCCCATAGTGGCCCCTGCACACAGTATTATCCCCCATAGTCGCCCCTGCACACAGTATTATGTCCTATAGTGGCCCCTGTACACAGTATTATCCCCCATAGTGGCCCCTGCACACAGTATTATGTCCTATAGTGGCCCCTGCACACAGTATTACACCCCATAGTGGCCCCTGCACACAGTATTATCCCCCATAGTGGCCCCTGCACACAGTATTATGTCCCCATAGTGGCCCCTGCACACAGTATTATCCCCCATAGTGGCCCCTGCACACAGTATTATGTCCTATAGTGGCCACTGCACACAGTATTATGTCTCTTAGTTGCCCCTGCACACAGTATTATGTCTCTTAGTTGCCCCTGCACACAGTATTATGTCCCATAGTGGCCCCTGCACACAGTAAAGTTCTACATCTGGGTAACAGAAATGTAAAAAACATATATAGTATGGGAGGAATAGAACTAAGTGATAGCATAGGGGAAAAGGACTTGGGCATAATAGTAGATCACAAATTCAACATGAGCCAACAGTGCGGTGCTGCTGCAAAAAAGGCTAATAAAATTCTGGGATGTATTAAGACAAGCATTGAATCTAGATCAATAGAGGTCATTATTCCGCTGTACTCTTCCCTGGTCAGACCACACCTGGAATACTGTGTACAGTTCTGGGCGCCTCAATTCAAGAAAGACATCGATATATTGGAGCAAGTCCAGAGAAGAGCAACCAAAATGGTGGAAGGTCTGCAAACCATGTCCTATGAGGAGCGGCTAAAAGAACTGGGATTGTTTAGTTTGCAGAAGAGAAGGCTGAGGGGAGATTTAATAGCAGTCTACAAATATCTGAAAGGTAGTCACAGTGCAGAGGGATCTCTCCTATTCTCATTAGCACAAGGAAGTACAAGAAGCAATGGGATGAAACTAAAGGGAAAGAGATACAGATTAGACATTAGGAAAAACTTTCTGACAGTGAGGGGAGTGAGAGAGTGGAATAGGCTGCCACGGGAGGTGGTGGGCGCTCCATCAATGGAAATCTTCAAGCGGAATCTGGATAAACATATAGCTGGGATGATTTAGGAAAACCTGCACTCGCAGGGGGTTGGACCCGATGGCCCTTGAGGTCCCTTCCAACTCTACCATAAGAAAGAATAAGTATTATGTCCCATAGTGGCCCCTGCACACAGTATTATGTCCCATAGTGGCCCCTGCACACAGTATTATGCCCCATAGTGGCCCCTGCACACAGTATTATCCCCTATAGTGGCCCCTGCACACAGTATTATGTCCTATAGTGGCCCCTGCACACAGTATTATCCCCCATAGTGGCCTCTGCACACAGTATTATCCCCCATAGTGGCCCCTGCACACAGTATTATCCCCCATAGTGGCCCCTGCACACAGTATTATCCCCCATAGTGGACCCTGCACACAGTATTATGCCCCATAGTGGCCCCTGCACACAGTATTATGTCCTATAGTGGCCTCTGCACACAGTATTATCCCCCATAGTGGCCCCTGCACACAGTATTATGCCCCATAGTGGCCCCTGCACACAGTATTATGTCCTATAGTGTGGTACAGATAACTTTACAAGAGGACAATTTGGGACAGTAAAGTGGGGACACACCCCACATTATGTCCCATAGTGGCCCCTCCACACAGTATTATGTCCCATAGTGGCCCCTGCACACAGTATTATCCCCCATAGTCGCCCCTGCACACAGTATTACACCCCATAGTGGCCCCTGCACACAGTATTATCCCCCATAGTCGCCCCTGCACACAGTATTAAGTCCCATAGTGGCCCCTGCACACAGTAATATGCACCATAGTGTCCCCTGCACACAGTATTATCCCCCATAGTCGCCCCTGCACACAGTATTATGTCCCCATAGTGGCCCCTGCACACAGTATTATCCCCCATAGTCGCCCCTGCACACAGTATTATGTCCTATAGTGGCCCCTGCACACAGTATTATCCCCCATAGTGGCCCCTGCACACAGTATTATGTCCTATAGTGGCCACTGCACACAGTATTATGTCTCTTAGTTGCCCCTGCACACAGTATTATGTCCCATAGTGGCCCCTGCACACAGTAAAGTTCTACATCTGGCTAACAGAAATGTAAAAAACATATATAGTATGGGAGGAATAGAACTAAGTGATAGCATAGGGGAAAAGGACTTGGGCATAATAGTAGATCACAAATTCAACATGAGCCAACAGTGCGGTGCTGCTGCAAAAAAGGCTAATAAAATTCTGGGATGTATTAAGACAAGCATTGAATCTAGATCAATAGAGGTCATTATTCCGCTGTACTCTTCCCTGGTCAGACCACACCTGGAATACTGTGTACAGTTCTGGGCGCCTCAATTCAAGAAAGACATCGATATATTGGAGCAAGTCCAGAGAAGAGCAACCAAAATGGTGGAAGGTCTGCAAACCATGTCCTATGAGGAGCGGCTAAAAGAACTGGGATTGTTTAGTTTGCAGAAGAGAAGGCTGAGGGGAGATTTAATAGCAGTCTACAAATATCTGAAAGGTAGTCACAGTGCAGAGGGATCTCTCCTATTCTCATTAGCACAAGGAAGTACAAGAAGCAATGGGATGAAACTAAAGGGAAAGAGATACAGATTAGACATTAGGAAAAACTTTCTGACAGTGAGGATAGTGAGAGAGTGGAATAGGCTGCCACGGGAGGTGGTGGGCGCTCCATCAATGGAAATCTTCAAGCGGAATCTGGATAAACATATAGCTGGGATGATTTAGGAAAACCTGCACTCGCAGGGGGTTGGACCCGATGGCCCTTGAGGTCCCTTCCAACTCTACCATAAGAAAGAATAAGTATTATGTCCCATAGTGGCCCCTGCACACAGTATTATGTCCCATAGTGGTCACTGCACACAGTATTATGCCCCATAGTGGCCCCTGCACACAGTATTATGCCCCATAGTGGCCCCTGCACACAGTATTATGTCCCATAGTGGCCCCTGCACACAGTATTATGTCCCATAGTGTCCCCTCCACACAGTATTATGCCCCATAGTGGCCCCTGCACACAGTATTATGCCCCATAGTGGCCCCTGCACACAGTATTATGCCCCATAGTGGCCCCTGCACACAGTATTATGCCCCATAGTGGCCCCTGCACACAGTATTATGTCCCATAGTGTCCCCTCCACACAGTATTATCCCCCATAGTGGCCCCTGCACACAGTATTATGTCCCATAGTGGCCCCTGCACACAGTATTATGCCCCATAGTGGCCCCTGCACACAGTATTATGCCCCATAGTGGCCCCTGCACACAGTATTATGTCCCATAGTGGCCCCTGCACACAGTATTATGTCCCATAGTGGCCCCTGCACACAGTATTATGCCCCATAGTGGCCCCTGCACACAGTATTATGTCCCATAGTGGCCCCTGCACACAGTATTATGCCCCATAGTGGCCCCTGCACACAGTATTATGCCCCATAGTGGCCCCTGCACACAGTATTATGTCCCATAGTGTCCCCTCCACACAGTATTATCCCCCATAGTGGCCCCTGCACACAGTATTATGCCCCATAGTGGCCCCTGCACACAGTATTATGTCCCATAGTGACCACTGCACACAGTATTATGTCCCATAGTGGCCCCTGCACACAGTATTATGTCCCATAGTGGCCCCTGCACACAGTATTATGTCCCATAGTGTCCCCTCCACACAGTATTATCCCCCATAGTGGCCCCTGCACACAGTATTATGCCCCATAGTGGCCCCTGCACACAGTATTATGTCCCATAGTGACCCCTGCACACAGTATTATGTCCCATAGTGGTCACTGCACACAGTATTATGCCCCATAGTGGCCCCTGCACACAGTATTATGCCCCATTGTGGACACCCATGTACAATTATTATACTATTATGTGGTCTTTTCAGACCCTAGAGTATAATAATCAGAGACCCAGGAGAGGATACAAACAGAAAAAAACACTTACTTACCTACCCCTGGCTCTGGTGCGGTCCCTTCTCATGTCGGCCATCTTCAATGATGTACGTGACGTCCCTTGAGCCGGGCCTGTGTCATGACTCATAAGGACGCAGCCCCTGGCCATGTGACATCAGTGATGTCACACAAGTAGGGCTGAAGCCTGCCAGAGAGGTAAGTTCCCTCACCTCTCCTTGGCCACTGATCATTATACTCGGAGTTCTGAAAAGACCCCCAAGTATAACGGCCTGTTAAAGAAAAAAAAAAAAAAAAAAAAACCCACAATGGTAGTGGCTGTTGCCGGGCCCCCAAATATCCCGAGCCCTGTGGCAGCTGCTACCCCGGTAGCTATGCCTCTGATGGATAGGGGTATTAGAGCCAACTGGCCATATATGTGTATAAGCAGATTACTCTAATAAGTAGCTAGTCATTGTATTTATACATTATTACAACACCTGTAATATATATATATATATCATGTATTATATATGATATGTCCTTCAGCAGTTTGTCAACAAGCAAGAATCTGGCAACATAAAAATTCCGTAATTCAGACAATGTTCAAAATAACTAGTTTATTCTCACCAGCTTGGTTGCGGTGCCGTAGACTTTGTTGGGCCACTTGTCAGTCTATGGAGAATACATGGTAGGGTTCCTTCCAGTCCCAGCGCTCAGACACACGGCAGCAGCACCGGCTCCGATCACTGCTACACTTATTACAGCAGGTAAATTACCTGGATGGATTATGGGAGTGGCAGGTGGAGATGAAGTAGTGAAGTTGGAAATGTTTTATGGGCACGTCCTGTCCCGAAATCTTAACCCTTCAGCATGCCAAAATACTTTCGACAATTCTCAGCCCCCCACCCCCCGATGTCCAACATCAGTGTCTGACATCACAAACTCTCTTCTGAAGGAATGGGCAAAATTCACACAGACACTTCCAAAATGTTCTGGAAAGTCATCGCAGAAATGTAAGAGAAAGAGGGAGCAACTCGTACTGATTTACAGTATCCCTGTGCTGTGACATCACTGTGTGTATTATCCTGTACTGTGACATCACTGTGTGTATTATCCTGTACTGTGACATCACTGTGTGTATTATCTCTGTACTGTGACATCACTGTGTGTATTATCCTGTACTGTGACATCACTGTGTGTATTATCCTGTACTGTGACATCACTGTGTGTATTATCTCTGTACTGTGACATCACTGTGTGTATTATCCCTGTACTGTGACATCACTGTGTGTATTATCCTGTACTGTGACATCACTGTGTGTATTATCCTGTACTGTGACATCACTGTGTGTATTATCCTGTACTGTGACATCACTGTGTGTATTATCTCTGTACTGTGACATCACTGTGTGTATTATCCCTGTACTGTGACATCACTGTGTGTATTATCCTGTACTGTGACATCACTGTGTGTATTATCCTGTACTGTGACATCACTGTGTGTATTATCCTGTACTGTGACATCACTGTGTGTATTATCCTGTACTGTGATATCACTGTGTGTATTATCCTGTACTGTGACATCACTGTGTGTATTATCCCTGTACTGTGACATCACTGTGTGTATTATCTCTGTACTGTGACATCACTGTGTGTATTATCCCTGTACTGTGACATCACTGTGTGTATTATCTCTGTACTGTGACATCACTGTGTGTATTATCCCTGTACTGTGACATCACTGTGTGTATTATCTCTGTACTGTGACATCACTGTGTGTATTATCTCTGTACTGTGACATCACTGTGTGTATTATCTCTGTACTGTGACATCACTGTGTGTATTATCCCTGTACTGTGACCTCACTGTGTGTATTATCCCTGTACTGTGACATCACTGTGTGTATTATCTCTGTACTGTGACATCACTGTGTGTATTATCCCTGTACTGTGTCCTCACTGTGTGTATTATCCTGTACTGTGACATCACTGTGTGTATTATCCCTGTACTGTGTCCTCACTGTGTGTATTATCCTGTACTGTGACATCACTGTGTGTATTATCTCTGTACTGTGACATCACTGTGTGTATTATCCTGTACTGTGACATCACTGTGTGTATTATCTCTGTACTGTGACATCACTGTGTGTATTATCTCTGTACTGTGACATCACTGTATTATCCCTGTACTGTGACATCACTGTGTGTATTATCTCTGTACTGTGACATCACTGTGTGTATTATCCTGTACTGTGACATCACTGTGTGTATTATCTCTGTACTGTGACATCACTGTGTGTATTATCTCTGTACTGTGACATCACTGTGTGTATTATCCTGTACTGTGACATCACTGTGTGTATTATCCTGTACTGTGACATCACTGTGTGTATTATCCCTGTACTGTGACATCACTGTGTGTATTATCTCTGTACTGTGACATCACTGTGTGTATTATCCCTGTACTGTGACATCACTGTGTGTATTATCTCTGTACTGTGACATCACTGTGTGTATTATCCCTGTACTGTGACATCACTGTGTGTATTATCCCTGTACTGTGACATCACTGTGTGTATTATCCCTGTACTGTGACATCACTGTGTGTATTATCTCTGTACTGTGACATCACTGTGTGTATTATCCCTGTACTGTGACATCACTGTGTGTATTATCTCTGTACTGTGACATCACTGTGTGTATTATCCCTGTACTGTGACATCACTGTGTGTATTATCTCTGTACTGTGACATCACTGTGTGTATTATCTCTGTACTGTGACATCACTGTGTGTATTATCCCTGTACTGTGACATCACTGTGTGTATTATCCCTGTACTGTGACATCACTGTGTGTATTATCTCTGTACTGTGACATCACTGTGTGTATTATCTCTGTACTGTGACATCACTGTGTGTATTATCCCTGTACTGTGACATCACTGTGTGTATTATCTCTGTACTGTGACATCACTGTGTATTATCTCTGTACTGTGACATCACTGTGTATTATCTCTGTACTGTGACATCACTGTGTGTATTATCTCTGTACTGTGACATCACTGTGTGTATTATCCCTGTACTGTGACATCACTGTGTGTATTATCCCTGTACTGTGACATCACTGTGTGTATTATCCCTGTACTGTGACATCACTGTGTGTATTATCCCTGTACTGTGACATCACTGTGTGTATTATCCCTGTACTGTGACATCACTGTGTGTATTATCCCTGTACTGTGACATCACTGTGTGTATTATCCTGTACTGTGACATCACTGTGTGTATTATCCCTGTACTGTGACATCACTGTGTTTATTATCCCTGTACTGTGACATCACTGTGTGTATTATCCCTGTACTGTGACATCACTGTGTGTATTATCCCTGTACTGTGACATCACTGTGTGTATTATCTCTGTACTGTGACATCACTGTGTGTATTATCTCTGTACTGTGACATCACTGTGTGTATTATCCCTGTACTGTGACATCACTGTGTGTATTATCCCTGTACTGTGACATCACTGTGTGTATTATCCCTGTACTGTGACATCACTGTTTGTATTATCCTGTACTGTGACATCACTGTGTGTATTATCCTGTACTGTGACATCACTGTGTGTATTATCTCTGTACTGTGACATCACTGTGTGTATTATCCCTGTACTGTGACATCACTGTGTGTATTATCTCTGTACTGTGACATCACTGTGTGTATTATCCCTGTACTGTGACATCACTGTGTGTATTATCCCTGTACTGTGACATCACTGTGTGTATTATCCCTGTACTGTGACATCACTGTGTGTATTATCTCTGTACTGTGACATCACTGTGTGTATTATCCCTGTACTGTGACATCACTGTGTGTATTATCTCTGTACTGTGACATCACTGTGTGTATTATCCCTGTACTGTGACATCACTGTGTGTATTATCTCTGTACTGTGACATCACTGTGTGTATTATCTCTGTACTGTGACATCACTGTGTGTATTATCCCTGTACTGTGACATCACTGTGTGTATTATCCCTGTACTGTGACATCACTGTGTGTATTATCTCTGTACTGTGACATCACTGTGTGTATTATCTCTGTACTGTGACATCACTGTGTGTATTATCCCTGTACTGTGACATCACTGTGTGTATTATCTCTGTACTGTGACATCACTGTGTATTATCTCTGTACTGTGACATCACTGTGTATTATCTCTGTACTGTGACATCACTGTGTGTATTATCTCTGTACTGTGACATCACTGTGTGTATTATCCCTGTACTGTGACATCACTGTGTGTATTATCTCTGTACTGTGACATCACTGTGTGTATTATCCCTGTACTGTGACCTCACTGTGTGTATTATCTCTGTACTGTGACATCACTGTGTGTATTATCCTGTACTGTGACATCACTGTGTGTATTATCTCTGTACTGTGACATCACTGTGTGTATTATCTCTGTACTGTGACATCACTGTATTATCCCTGTACTGTGACATCACTGTGTGTATTATCTCTGTACTGTGACATCACTGTGTGTATTATCCTGTACTGTGACATCACTGTGTGTATTATCTCTGTACTGTGACATCACTGTGTGTATTATCTCTGTACTGTGACATCACTGTGTGTATTATCCTGTACTGTGACATCACTGTGTGTATTATCCTGTACTGTGACATCACTGTGTGTATTATCCCTGTACTGTGACATCACTGTGTGTATTATCTCTGTACTGTGACATCACTGTGTGTATTATCCCTGTACTGTGACATCACTGTGTGTATTATCTCTGTACTGTGACATCACTGTGTGTATTATCCCTGTACTGTGACATCACTGTGTGTATTATCCCTGTACTGTGACATCACTGTGTGTATTATCCCTGTACTGTGACATCACTGTGTGTATTATCTCTGTACTGTGACATCACTGTGTGTATTATCCCTGTACTGTGACATCACTGTGTGTATTATCTCTGTACTGTGACATCACTGTGTGTATTATCCCTGTACTGTGACATCACTGTGTGTATTATCTCTGTACTGTGACATCACTGTGTGTATTATCTCTGTACTGTGACATCACTGTGTGTATTATCCCTGTACTGTGACATCACTGTGTGTATTATCCCTGTACTGTGACATCACTGTGTGTATTATCTCTGTACTGTGACATCACTGTGTGTATTATCTCTGTACTGTGACATCACTGTGTGTATTATCCCTGTACTGTGACATCACTGTGTGTATTATCTCTGTACTGTGACATCACTGTGTATTATCTCTGTACTGTGACATCACTGTGTGTATTATCTCTGTACTGTGACATCACTGTGTGTATTATCCCTGTACTGTGACATCACTGTGTGTATTATCCCTGTACTGTGACATCACTGTGTGTATTATCCCTGTACTGTGACATCACTGTGTGTATTATCCCTGTACTGTGACATCACTGTGTGTATTATCCCTGTACTGTGACATCACTGTGTGTATTATCCCTGTACTGTGACATCACTGTGTGTATTATCCCTGTACTGTGACATCACTGTGTGTATTATCCCTGTACTGTGACATCACTGTGTGTATTATCCCTGTACTGTGACATCACTGTGTGTATTATCCCTGTACTGTGACATCACTGTGTGTATTATCTCTGTACTGTGACATCACTGTGTGTATTATCTCTGTACTGTGACATCACTGTGTGTATTATCTCTGTACTGTGACATCACTGTGTGTATTATCTCTGTACTGTGACATCACTGTGTATTATCTCTGTACTGTGACATCACTGTGTATTATCTCTGTACTGTGACATCACTGTGTGTATTATCTCTGTACTGTGACATCACTGTGTGTATTATCCCTGTACTGTGACATCACTGTGTGTATTATCCCTGTACTGTGACATCACTGTGTGTATTATCCCTGTACTGTGACATCACTGTGTGTATTATCCCTGTACTGTGACATCACTGTGTGTATTATCCCTGTACTGTGACATCACTGTGTGTATTATCCCTGTACTGTGACATCACTGTTTGTATTATCCTGTACTGTGACATCACTGTGTGTATTATCCTGTACTGTGACATCACTGTGTGTATTATCTCTGTACTGTGACATCACTGTGTGTATTATCCCTGTACTGTGACATCACTGTGTGTATTATCTCTGTACTGTGACATCACTGTGTGTATTATCCCTGTACTGTGACATCACTGTGTGTATTATCCCTGTACTGTGACATCACTGTGTGTATTATCCCTGTACTGTGACATCACTGTGTGTATTATCTCTGTACTGTGACATCACTGTGTGTATTATCCCTGTACTGTGACATCACTGTGTGTATTATCTCTGTACTGTGACATCACTGTGTGTATTATCCCTGTACTGTGACATCACTGTGTGTATTATCTCTGTACTGTGACATCACTGTGTGTATTATCTCTGTACTGTGACATCACTGTGTGTATTATCCCTGTACTGTGACATCACTGTGTGTATTATCCCTGTACTGTGACATCACTGTGTGTATTATCTCTGTACTGTGACATCACTGTGTGTATTATCTCTGTACTGTGACATCACTGTGTGTATTATCCCTGTACTGTGACATCACTGTGTGTATTATCTCTGTACTGTGACATCACTGTGTATTATCTCTGTACTGTGACATCACTGTGTATTATCTCTGTACTGTGACATCACTGTGTGTATTATCTCTGTACTGTGACATCACTGTGTGTATTATCCCTGTACTGTGACATCACTGTGTGTATTATCTCTGTACTGTGACATCACTGTGTGTATTATCCCTGTACTGTGACATCACTGTGTGTATTATCCCTGTACTGTGACATCACTGTGTGTATTATCCCTGTACTGTGACATCACTGTGTGTATTATCCCTGTACTGTGACATCACTGTGTGTATTATCCTGTACTGTGACATCACTGTGTGTATTATCCCTGTACTGTGACATCACTGTGTTTATTATCCCTGTACTGTGACATCACTGTGTGTATTATCCCTGTACTGTGACATCACTGTGTGTATTATCCCTGTACTGTGACATCACTGTGTGTATTATCTCTGTACTGTGACATCACTGTGTGTATTATCTCTGTACTGTGACATCACTGTGTGTATTATCCCTGTACTGTGACATCACTGTGTGTATTATCCCTGTACTGTGACATCACTGTGTGTATTATCCCTGTACTGTGACATCACTGTTTGTATTATCCTGTACTGTGACATCACTGTGTGTATTATCCTGTACTGTGACATCACTGTGTGTATTATCTCTGTACTGTGACATCACTGTGTGTATTATCCCTGTACTGTGACATCACTGTGTGTATTATCCCTGTACTGTGACATCACTGTGTTTCCATGCCATGAGCAATGTTTGTAATGTAGTTTTTCCTGTAGATGTTGTATCTGTAATTTGGGTTGTGTGTTATTCCGTGCAGTTGCAGGGTGGAGTAAGTGATGCCCTTGGACTGACCGTGCAGTGGGTGCGGCATGACTTTGGGCTATGTATAGGGAAGAGGTAACCCAATGTTTCTTTCCAGGGAGTTCATGTGTAATACGGTTAGTCAGGTGCTCCAGCACGACACAGCAGTTTGTGGGTTAGTCCATGGGGTGAGCTGGGAGTGTTGTCTGTAAGAACAAGAGGGACATCCATTATTTGTATTTGTTGTGAATGCACAGTTCTCCAAACAGGTCATTTGCATACTGACGGAAAGAATGATATCTCAGCAACAACAGCGCCGATTTACATAGGGAAAGCACCATTGTATTCAGTTAACCCTAATCTATCTACCTGCAGAGCTGATTTGATATAATGGGTATAGATGAGCACATTTTGCAAAAATTTGTTTATTCTGCTTCGTCAAATTTTCCCAAAAATTCGATTTGATCCAAATTAATTTGCAATGAATAGCGTTAAAAAACAGCTATTTCCTGGACCAAGATCCTACTGTAGCGTGAAATAGCGCACTCTCTTATACCGTCGCCTGCTGATTCCATATATATATGTCTATAGAACCTGTTCTATTAAACACTTATACAAGCAGAGCCCCCTGACAGAGCAGAGAGGGGGTCAGCAGGAAGTTTGTGTTGAAGTCACTGATTATGTTGCCCTCCCTCTGATCTGTCAGAACAATAATCCCCCCAAAAAACAGATCCAGTCTGAGGAGTATCCGTCTTCACTCGGTCAGGATTTGGTCAGTATTGCTGATACCAAAAATAAACAGGAGTGGATCCAAAACAGCGATGACACGTGAATGGGATATTTACATGTCTTCTGTGTTTTGTACCCACTCCTGCTTCTGACTACCATTTCTGATGATACCATAAAGGCCTTACAGCTGCTACACAGACAGGAGCCATTGTGCGTCTCATTTTTCCTTCCTTCTGACAGATGAGAAGAAAGGTAAAATAAATGATGATGTCACCAAGGCCAAAAGTGGCCCAGTCATGGAGTCAGGAGGGTAAGAACAACCTGAGAAGTGACAAAGTGCTGAGGTAGCAGCAGCCTTAGGAAGCCACAGGGTGGCAAGGTGACATAATATGGAGGTGGCAGCAGGCTTAGGAGGCCACAGGGTGTCAAGATGACATATTGTGGAGGTGGCAGCAGCCTTAGGAAGCCACAGAGTGGCAAGGTGACATAATGTGGAGGTGGCAGCAGCCTTAGGAAGCCACAGGGTGGCAAGGTGACATAATGTGGAGGTGGCAGCAGCCTTAGGAAGCCACAGGGTGGCAAGGTGACATAATATGGAGGTGGCAGCAGCCTTAGGAAGCCACAGGGTGGCAAGGTGACATAATTTGGAGGTGGTAGCAGGCTTAGGAAGCCACAGGGTGGCAAGGTGACATAATATGGAGGTGGCAGCAGCCTTAGGATCCCACAGAGTGGCAAGGTGACATAATGTGGAGGTGGCATTAGCATGAGGATGCCATAGAGTGACCCAGTGACATAATGTGGAGGTGGCAGCACCATGATGAGGCCATAGAGTGACTCGTTGACAGAATAGGGAGGTTGGCGGCACAAACAGTACCCGCTGATGGTGGCTGTAAGAGGGAGTACTTGGCATCAGATGTCTGGCATCAGGTTGGTGGCAGCATCCGAATAGCAGCTGAGGCAGGTAGCAAGAAGAAACCAGTCTCTTTGGTCAAGTTTTGGGTGAGGCAGCATGGATGATTTAATCTGACACATCCGGCATTGGTGGGTGGAAATCCTGGCTGATCCATGCCTGATTCATCTTGACAAAGGTCAGTTTCTCCACATTTTGGGTGGACAGGCGAGTTCTCCTTGGGGTAACTATGGCCCCCGCTGCACTGAACACCTGCTTTGATGCCACACTACTGGCCGAGCAGGATAGCTTTTCCAGGGCAAACGGCCATTTGCGGCCACAAATGCAGTTTGGCTGCCCGGCAGTCCAGCGGATCTTTGATGGCGGGTGACAGGGTGCACTCCAATTATGCCACCACCTGCTGGTTCCGGTTCTGATCTAGGTCTAGCTGCTGGTGAGTAGTTTCTTTACTATGTGGGCAAAGAAAGCTGCTCATCAGTAACTGTAGGCTCAGGCTGCTGTTGATGGAGCTGATATTGCTCCTTCCCCCACAGCAGCCATGGCAGTGCAAGGTGAGTGTCCATTTTCCCGCCCCTCGGTCAGGCCTGCAAGAAGATGGACTATGGCGCAGATAAGCAGCAGCACACTGACTACATAGGATGTCTCTATAGTAGTTCAATGTGTCCACCCTCTAAGCGGGTGTACAAAAGGCTCCCATTTTTGACCAGTAGGGAGGGTCTAACATGGTGGAGAGCCACTAGTCGTCCCTTTGTTGAATGCTGACAATTCAGATGTCACTATGCAAGTAAGTGAGCATGCATCGGGCTATTTGCGCACATAACTCCGAGAGACTCCCTGCATCCATCTCCACTGCATACTACCACTGTGTGTCTGGGTCATCGCCGTCATCTTCCTCACCTCCCTCTTGCTCTTCTGGCTGCTCCTGTCCCTCTTCTCCTGATACCTTTGTAGAAAAACCACCCATTTTGCTACACATTGCATGTGCTCCAATATCCTCCTTCTCCTCCTCCAGTTCAGACCCCACAGGGTTCATGTGGCTGTGAGATATAGCGGCTATGTCTCCAGTCCCCCAACCACCCAGACAGGTATACCAGCATCTTTTCCAGGAGAATGACGATGTTCACCCCATAGTTCTGGCGACTGACAAATACAGTGGACTCCTCAGAGGGCATGAGCAAAGGGCAGGTGACACGCATGAGCTGCCCAGGCTAACATGGACGTTACAATCAAGAAATCACAGTCGTCCAACATATGGAAAGTGGAATTACAACGTGTAAAACCGCCGCATATCAATCTATTTTGTGGGGGTTTGTTCTGCTGCTGCAGCTCAAGCAGGTTGTGATTGGCGGTGTACGAGTAGCTGAAGTGCATGCAAAGTTTCCTGGCCATTTTTAGAATGTCTTGCAGATGGGTGGAGAACTTAAGGAAACGCTTATCTACCAGATTGAACACGTGCACAGCGCCGACACCATGTTCTTCAAGTTTTCAGTCACTATAGTTCCGATTTTGTCATGGAGAAAGCCAGGATTCAATTTCTTAATGAATGACATGAAGCAGTTCCTCCCCTGTGTGATTCCATTTGCCCAGGCAAATGTGTAAAACAGCGTGACCCCACCGTGCCCTGCACATCCGGTATGCTGGAGGAGGACTGTACATTGTCTCTGCGAAATAACTCATTTGCATACTGGTAAAAACCGGTATTTCTACCGAACAGCGGGCCGGAGGCGACTGATAAAGGTAGGAGACAAATAGCCTTTCTTAAGGCTATTCCGACGTGTCAGCTAGAAACAAAAGTGTTTAAATGATAGGATCCCTTTAAAGAAATTTTTTGTTCAATATTTATAGCTGTAAATGATAGAAAATAGAATAGACAAAAAAAAATACCTGAAATGTGCCCGTGTATAGATTTCTATCTATATAGCAAACCACAAAAAAAAAAATTGAGCACTAGAGTCCAGGACATATAAAAATAGAGATCAAACTGCATTATTGTTATTTAATATCTGCACATATAAATGAGCTAATGTAATGTGAACGGGTGCAAACTATTAATGCAATACTACAAATGCAGAAAATTCAGCAGCGCTCACCGTTCAACTGCACAGGTCTATGTGCTTGGAATAGAGGATGACCGTCAGTTTCCCATCTGTTTGGCTCACTCAGAAGTCTATATAGGACAATTTGGACGGCCCCACCCAGAAGCCTGAACATTGATGTGAATTTGGTTGACGTTAAGGCATTTTTGAGTGAAGTATGGCTCTGGGTCCAAGAGGTAGGTATGTTTAGTGTAGGAACCATCTGAATGAGGTCGCCTAGTCATGGCAGGTACAGGACTTCTCACTGAAGAACCTCACTGTGCACGGTGGCTCAGTGGTTAGCACCATAGCCTTGGAGGCCTGGGTTTGAATCTAGCAAAGGAGTTTGTAGGTTCTTCCCATGTTTGTGTGGGTTTTCTCTGGATATTCTGGTTTCCTCCCACAATCTGAAGACTTACTGACGAGGAATTTAGACTGTGAGCCCTATATGGGACAGAGATTGCCAATATCTATAAAGCTTTATGGAATATGAGAAAGCAAAAGTTGGTTTTTGATGTCTTGTGTGATAATATATCAAGTTACGGGAATCTTCTATGATGTAGTCTAGAACGTTTGGTTTGGGCACCCCATATAATAATGAGGTCGTCTATGTCGTGACCTGCGTCCAGAAGAATTGTTTGCTCTTCTGTACATTTCAGTAGGGTTGACAAATATGGGTCATTCCTGCGGGGCCAAGCCTAGGGTACCCAGCTTCCTCAGGACGTTCTACTGCCCCTTGATCTGAGGATTTAGCCCAATTTTTGCCCACTTCTTAGTCAACTTAATCCACTGGCCTCTCTGTGTAATACAATAAAACGGAATAAAGAATCCAGGAGGAATAGAAGCTCATATCTGAAGGTCTGGCAACCCTGGCTTGCGGTTAGATAAGTTTACTCACTGTGTCGATGTTCTGTATTACTGTGGAGATGAACCATACATGATGAGATGCTCTCTACTCATGTGTGCTATGAGGAGATACTGTGTCGAGAATTCTGCTACACTTATGTTTCTATATCTCTCTTACAGTGGGGCAAAAAAGTATTTAGTCAGTCACCAATAGTGCAAGTTCCACCACTTAAAAAGATGAAAGGCGTCTGTAATTTACATCATAGGTAGACCTCAACTATGAGAGACAAAATGAGAAAACAAATCCAGAAAATCACATTGTCTGATTTTGTAAGAAATCAGAAGAAATAAATTTGTTATTTGCAAATTATGGTGGAAAATAAGTATTTGGTCACCTACAAGCAATCAAGATTTCTGGCTCTCGCAGACCTGTAACTTCTTTAAGAGTCTCCTCTTTCCTCCACTCATTACCTGTAGTAATGGCACCTGTTTAAACTTGTTATCAGTATAAAAAGACACCTGTGCACACCCTCAAACAGTCAGACTCCAAACTCCACTATGGTGAAGACCAAAGAGCTGTCAAAGGACACCAGAAACAAAATTGTAGCCCTGCACCAGGCTGGGAAGACTGAATCTGCAATAGGCAACCAGCTTGGATTGAAGAAATCAACTGTGGGAGCAATAATTAGAAAATGGAAGACATACAAGACCACTGATAATCTCCCTCGATCTGGGGCTCCATGCAAAATCTCACCCCGTGGGGTCAAAATGATCACAAGAACGGTGAGCAAAAATCCCAGAACCAGGCGGGGGGACCTAGTGAATGAACTGCAGAGAGCTGGGACCAATGTAACAAAGCCTACCATCAGTAACACACTACGCCGCCAGGGACTCAGATCCTGCAGTGCCAGACGTGTCCCACTGCTTAAGCCAGTACATGTCCGGGCCCGTCTGAAGTTTGCTAGAGAGCATTTGGATGATCCAGAAGAGTATTGGGAGAATGTCCTATGGTCTGATGAGACCAAACTGGAACTGTTTGGTAGAAACACAACTTTACGTGTTTGGAGGAAAAGAATACTGAGTTGCATCCATCAAACACCATACCTACTGTAAAGCATGGGGGTGGAAACATCATGCTTTGGGGCTGTTTCTCTGCAAAGGGGCCAGGACGACTGATCCGGGTACATGAAAGAATGAATGGGGCCATGTATCGTGAGATTTTGAGTGCAAACCTCCTTCCATCAGCAAGGGCATTGAAGATAAAACGTGGCTGGGTCTTTCAACATGACAATGATCCAAAGCACACCGCCAGGGCAACGAAGGAGTGGCTTTGTAAGAAGCATTTCAAGGTCCTGGAGTGGCCTAGCCAGTCTCCAGATCTCAACCCTATAGAAAACCTTTGGAGGGAGTTGAAAGTCCGTGTTGCCACGCGACAGCCCCAAAACATCACTGTTGTAGAGGAGATCTGCATGGAGGAATGGGCCAACATACCAACAACAGTGTGTGCCAACCTTGTGAAGACTTACAGAAAACGTTTGACCTCTGTCATTGCCAACAAAGGAGATATAACAAAGTATTGAGATGAAATTTTGTTACTGACCAAATACTTATTTTCCACCATAATTTGCAAATAAATTCTTACAAAATCAGACAATGTGATTTTCTGGATTTGTTTTCTCATTTTGTCTCTCATAGTTGAGGTCTACCTATGATGTAAATTACAGACGCCTCTCATCTTTTTAAGTGGTGGAACTTGCACTATTGGTGACTGACTAAATACTTTTTTGCCCCACTGTATATATGTTTTCTTACCCCCCCCCTCTTCTTTCTTTTCCTCCTTTCTCCCCCCCCCCCCCCCCCGTATATATTTGTGAAAATGCAAAAAGGAGTTTATTGACTTTATTGTACTATTACTTATGTTGTGCTTTACTATTTACACTCCTATGTGAAACTTTCAAATGATACCAGGCTGTGTCCTGGTTGTTTAGATTATATCGAATTAATATGCTCTGTTTACTCTTTATGTCAATAAACCTGAATTTAAAAAAAAAAAAAAAAAAAAAGGAATAAAGGAAAGCATAGATATCCCACTGGTCTCTCTTCTCTGACTGTCCATTACTCCGACGTCTGGTATGTAGAGTCTTATTCTGGTCGATTTTATGGTCCAGTACGTTCTAAATGGCTTCATTGTTGTCACAAAATCTCTCATGTGCAGCCTGCTAACAATGCTATAGATAGGTCCAAATCTGCAAGGTCTAACTAAGCTCGCACAGGTGTATATGGATAGTGCTAGTGTATGGTGCATTCACACGGAGGAAAATGGTGAGGAATTTGGTGTGGAATTTCAGCGCTGAAAAAAAAGCCTCCCATTGACTTCAATGGGTTTCTTTTTCTGCTGGCAGAAACCCATCGAACCTTCAGGGTTAATTTTCTGCTAGCTTGCAGAACCCATTAAAATCAATGGAAGGCTTTTTTATCAGCGTGGAAAATTCCACACCATTTTCTTCCATGTGAATGGACCCTCACACGGCGACTCCCGCCCAGCTACCAAAGATCGCTGGTTGACCTGCAACTCCTCTACTTATGTTTTCCCCCTGATTGAAAACCACTCTAGCTGCAGGGCTCACATGAAAACTGTTTGTTTCCTCCAGCAGGTCTGCTGTAGGGTTTCCTGCTGTAGGGTTTCCCGCTGTAGGATTTCCATAGTGGACCACTACCTTTGGCCGTAGTCCTAAGAGTCCGTCTTTATTGCAGTAATATTGTGCCGCATCTTCTCTTTTCTCCTTTCCTCCAGGGAGATGGTTTTTAGGACCTTCCACCACTTATCATGTGCTGTTTATAATACAGGTGTCATGGTATTTGGCAGGTGCACTTTTGCACCCCATCAGGCACCCTGATCTAGCTGCAACCACTCAGGTCTCATTTAAACGTTGTGAGTGTCCATGTTAACCACACAAGATCCTGCTCACTTTCGGACCATGTGTTATCTGTTATTGATCTGCTTCTCAGATCTATGAAAAATGGATCACCTTTTTGAAAAAAAATTTCTATACTTTTGAATGTCTCTGAAAAATGGACACACCCACGGCATCCATATGCTATCCATGATTTTCACGTACCCATTGGAGGACATTAGAGATGAGCGAACACTGTTCGGATCAGCTGTTCTGAACAGCACGCTCCCATAGAAATGAATGGAAGCACTTGGCACGTACACTTTGCCGGCGGCCGGTCTCTTAACCCCCCGCATGCCGGCTACGTCCATTCATTTCTATGGGAGCGTGCTGTTCGGAACGGCTGATCCGAACAGTGTTTGCTCATCTCTAGAGGACATCATCAGCCGCAAAATAAACCAAAGTAGAGCTCATCTCCATCGTTTTTTTCAAGACCCTTAGGTCCATGGAAATGAATGGATATCTGCATGTGCCCACGCAGAACACAGGTGAAAGCCTAACTTTGCGCCCCCCATATCTATGCCGCTGTTCCTATTTAAAAATCTGTCAAACAAACAAACTAGGACGTGAAGTGACCTAAGCATATTTCCTTTCCAAACCGGATGAAATTTTTTTCTAACCTCCTGACCCTTCACTGGGGGTTCACCGAATGTTGTCCCTACTAGAGCAAAGTTAGGGTAAGTTCACACGTGAATTTTTTGAACCGGAATTTGACGCGGCAGCCGCCTCAGATTCTGGTCCAAAAAATGGCTAGCCGTGACCGGATGCCGGTGCAGTGCAATGGCGTCCAGTCGCGACATTCCGCTCCGGATTAGGCCCAAATGAATGGGCCTAGTCGGGAGGGAGGTGTCGCGAGGCAGACGTCCGAGGCGGAATCTGCCTGAAGGAAGGTCATGTCGCTTCTTTTTTCCAGCTCCCATTGATTTTAATGGGAGGCATTTTTTTTTGCCGGATTCTGACGCAGATTCCGTGTCAAAATCCGCCCCCCAAAAAAATGTGTGAACCCGGTCTTACAGTGAAGCTATGTAGCTCTACCTATTAATATTTGCTACTGGTAAAAAAAATAAAAAATAAATACCCCCAAATAATTGGCATACCCCTGAAAGAGGTGAAGCTTTTAAAAAAGGGAGTATGGCCATGCAGAAAATTTTGTGCTGCAGCCGTGAAAACATTGTCCTAGTTAGTTGGCAGTAAAGCTTGGAGAGAGGAACTTTGTTGACTAAAATTATGATAATTAATATCCTCTGACCTGCAGGTCCTTGGCATCTGAGTACGCCCTGGCATAAGGACAAATATCTAGCAGGATCATGCTGACACGGTATAAGGACTACAAAAATGTAACCTGTAGCCAGAGGCGGGACACTATGCTGTGTGGGGGCCTGTAACCAGAGACAGGACACTATGCTGTGTGGGGGCCTGTAACCAGAGGCGGGACACTATGCTGTGTGGGGGCCTGTAACCAGAGACAGGACACTATGCTGTGTGGGGGCCTGTAACCAGAGGCGGGACACTATGCTGTGTGGGGGCCTGTAACCAGAGGCGGGACTCTATGCTGTGTGGGGGCCTGTAACCAGAGGCGAGACTCTATGCTGTGTGGGGGCCTGTAACCAGAGGCGGGACTCTATGCTGTGTGGGGGCCTGTAACCAGAGGCGGGACACTATGCTGTGTGGGGGCCTGTAACCAGAGGCGGGACACTATGCTGTGTGGGGGCCTGTAACCAGAGGCGGGACACTATGCAGTGTGGGGGCCTGTAACCAGAGGCGGGACACTATGCTGTGTGGGGGCCTGTAACCAGAGACAGGACACTATGCTGTGTGGGGGCCTGTAACCAGAGGCGGGACACTATGCTGTGTGGGGGCCTGTAACCAGAGGCGGGACTCTATGCTGTGTGGGGGCCTGTAACCAGAGGCGAGACTCTATGCTGTGTGGGGGCCTGTAACCAGAGGCGGGACTCTATGCTGTGTGGGGGCCTGTAACCAGAGGCGGGACACTATGCTGTGTGGGGGCCTGTAACCAGAGGCGGGACACTATGCTGTGTGGGGGCCTGTAACCAGAGGCGGGACACTATGCAGTGTGGGGGCCTGTAACCAGAGGCGGGACACTATGCTGTGTGGGGGCCTGTAACCAGAGGCGGGACACTATGCTGTGTGGGGGCCTGTAACCAGAGGCGGGACACTATGCTGTGTGGGGGCCTGTAACCAGAGGCGGGACACTATGCTGTGTGGGGGCCTGTAACCAGAGGCGGGACTCTATGCTGTGTGGGGGCCTGTAACCAGAGGCGGGACACTATGCTGTGTGGGGGCCTGTAACCAGAGGCGGGACACTATGCTGTGTGGGGGCCTGTAACCAGAGGCGGGACACTATGCTGTGTGGGGGCCTGTAACCAGTAGTTGATACCTTTATTAATGGATAACTTAAAAAAATGATGACATATTGCGGGCTTTCGGGAACTACTAGAATGGTCCCTTCATCAGGCTGTATAACACAATATCTGAAGGCAAGCATATTTATACAGGAATAGAGTGTTAGATGCAAAATAGATGGAAAGCAGAACATGCAAGTAAACAGTTCAAAAAATCATATATATCAGTTCACAAGAGAGTTCTCTGGGTTTATGGTACCTTTGATCAGTCACGTGGTGTCTAGTTGTTGTAAAACGTCATAAAACCCTGTGACTGGTTTAATCCCATTTGGAGTGAGTCAAAGGTCATCATGAGTTTATATTCCCAAATCCTCCAATGTTTCCTGTTTTTGAAATTTCCTCTTAAAACCAAGATAGTCATGTCATTGGTGATATTATGATTTTCATTGCAGAAGTGTTTTGGCACAGGGAGGTCCAGTCTCTGTTCTCTAATCGTATGTCTGTGTGAGTTCATCCTCATCCTAAGTGACTGTCCTGTCTCCCCTACATACAGGCCCCCAGGACACTTGGTACACATTATTAAATACACTACATTAGGTGTGCTGCAGGTGAAGTTACCTGGGATCTTGTAGTGTCAATCAAAGTTCGGGATCTTTATTTTATCCGTGGTCAGTATGTGAGGGCAGGTTTTGTACTTTTTATGTCCGCACGGAAATGTTCCTGTGTTAGTTGGAGGTGACAGTGAGCTGCTAACAACCATATTCCTGAGGTTTGGTGGCTGTCTGTAGCACAGGAGAGGGGGGTCTGGAAATATAGATTTTAGACGGTGGTCTTTTTGTAGTAGTGGATGTAATTTGCGTGTGATTCCTCTCAGCGTCTCCAGGTGGGGATTATATGTGACGACCAGGGGCACCTGATTGTTTTCTTTTTTGGTATTGTATTTTAATAAATCTGATCTTGGTATTCTCGTGGCCCTGTTAATTTGGTTATCAACTGTTCTTGGATGGTAACCCTGCCTCAAGAATGTGTTTTTGAGGCCTCCAAGGTGTTTGTCTCTATCTGCAGGGTTTGAACATATGTGATGGTATCTGATGGCCTGGCCGTAGACAATGGAATTCTTTATGTGTTTCGGATGAAAGCTATCCCATCTTAGGTAGGTAGGGCGGTCAATCGGCTTCCGATACAGTGATGTCTCAATTTTGTTGTCCTATTTCTTGATGACTGCGTCCAGGAAGTTTATTTCCGAGAAGGAGTGATTGAGCGTCAGGTTGATGGTGGGATGGAACTGGTTGAATTGTTCATGGAAGGTTTTCAGCTGTTGTTCAGACCCAGTCCAAAGGATTAGGATATCGTCAATGAAGTGATAGTAGGCCAGAGGCCTAGTGGTGCAGGTGGATAGGAAGTCACTCTCAAGCTTGGCCATGAAGAGATTAGCGTACTGTGGCGCCATTTTGCTCCCCATTGCGGTGCCAGTCTGCTGTAAATAGATGCAGTCACTAAAAGAGAAGTAATTGTGTGTGAGGATGAATTTTGTGAGTTTCACCACTGATTCAGCATTCATACCTCGCTGTTCCATGAAAAACTGGCAGGCGTTTTCACTGTCCTGGTGTGGGATGTTGGAGTACAAGGATTCTACATCCATGGTGGCTAGGATGGCTGCCAGTTTTTTATGGAAAAGCAAGGTATGAATGCTGAAGCTGTAGTGAAACTCACAAATTTTTAATAATATGTACCAAGTGTCCTGAGGGCCTGTATGTAGGGGAGACAGGACAGTCACTTAGGATGAGGATGAACTCACACAGACATACGATTAGAGAGCAGAGAATGGACCTCCCTGTGCCAAAACACTTCTGCAATCAAAATCATAATATCATCAATGATATAAAGATCCTGGTACTAAGAGGAAACTTCAAGAGCAGAAAAGATCGGAGGATATGGGAATATAAACTCATGATGACCTTTGACTCACTCCAAATGGGGTTAAACCAGTCACAGGGTTTTATGACATTTTACAACAGCTAGACACCACGTGACTGATCAAAGGAGCCATAAACCCTGTGAACTCTCCTGTGAACTGATATATATATATGTTTTTTTTTAACTGTTTACTTGCATGTTCTGCTTTCCATCTATTTTGCATCTCACACTGTATTCCTGTATAAATATTCCTGCCTTCAGACATTGTGTTATACAGGCCTGATGAAGGGACCATTCTAGTAGTTCCTGAAAGCTCACAATATGTCATCAATTTTTTAAGCTGGCCATTAATAAAGGTATCAACTACTGAAGACTTCTCCCAAAATTTTTTATTCAGTCTGCCATGTAATAATTGTAAGAGTGTCATCCTCCCAAATTGGTGATTACTAGTGAAACTAGCGAATACTATTCGAAACAGCCGTTTCGAATAGCACGCACCCATAGGAATGAATGAATGGACGCACACAGGGGGTTAAGCAGCCAGCCGCCGGCAAAGTCTGCGTGCCGGCCGCTTCCATTCATTCCTATAGGTGCATGCGTCCTGAGGAAAAACAATTCGCATGTAGGGGTGAACATGGTCCGCAAGGATAGATGCATACTTGTGTTGATCCATCATGCCTTCCAGATGGCTGATGACACGTGCCTTCTGCCATTGGTTATTTAATAGAGATGAGCGAACAGTAAAATGTTCGAGATTCGATATTCGTTTCGAGTAGCCCCTCAATATTCGGCTACTCGAATCGAATATCGAACCCTATTATCTTTATGGGGGAAAATGCTCGTTTCAGGGGTAGGCAACGTTCGATCAATTATACTTACCAAGTCCATGAGTGAGGGTTGGGCTGGATCCTCCGAGAAGTCTTCTCCGTGCAGCGTTCCCGCAGCGTCTTCCGGCTCTGAATTTACTCTGCCAGGCATTGGGCCTGGGCAGAGCCGACTGCGTATGCCCGCGCTACAAGAAAATGGCCGCTTTGACTGTAAGCGGCCATTTTCTTGTAGTGCGGGCATGCGCAGTCGTCTCTGCCCACATCTGATGCCCAGCAGAGTGAATTAATTGCCGGATGATAACGCGGGGACGCTGCGCGGAGAAGACTTCTCTGAGAATCCAGCCCAACCCTCACTCGTGGACTTGGTAAGTATAATTTGATCGAATGTTGCCTACCCCTGAAACCAGCATTTTTCCCCCATAGAGTATAATAGGATTCGATATTCGATTCGAGTAGTCGGATATTGCGGGGCTACTCGAAACAAATACCGAATATCGAGTATTTAACTACTCGCTCATCTCTAATGGCTTCCCATATGTCATTACAGTGCAGAGATGTATGGCTCCAGTACACTACGGCTATGTCATACAGCTGATCAGTGGGGGCACGGGTAGTTGAACCCCCGCTGATGTGATATTGATGACCTATCCTAAGGACAACCCCAGAATTTGTATCCATGACACATCCTATGAAAATGACAAAACATTATAAGATGTGGGCACCCCTTAATAGTATCAAACAGCCAAAGATCTCGTTCAAATGGGGTGAGATCCATCACTTTTTGTGAAACCCAAAGTACCTAACACCTCGCCCCTAACATCATCGTCATAAGCTTCACTGGTTTCTCCAGGGATAAAAGGGTTAAAATATCTCTATAATAGAAATCCCTGCAACTTTTTCCTTAAGCGGAACACAACTGGAAACTCAAAGTCCCGGCCTAAAAACCACGTGCAGTAAGCGCCCTCTAGTGGTGGATACAAACAGTCAGAGGATCCATAAGGCTAGCTTTACATCTTGGTATATACAAAATTTAGAAAACAAAATAGTACGTGGCCTTATTTTTTTATTATCATTAAGGCCGATGGGCACCGACAATATTTTTGGCTTCTTTGGAATGGAATGAGTTACTGACACTGGAATTTAATTCACTTCATTTCTGGAGCCAAAAAAATTCTCCCAAACTACAAAAAATAGAAAAAAAAATAGCATAAAATGTACTTATGGGAAAAATCCTTGCCAGGATTGGCCTACAGGAATACATGGGGTCGCTGAGGAATTTTGCTGGACACTACTAGACTTTTTTAGATTGATCGGGTCTTAGCAGTGGGAGAGAAGTTTAACCTCTTCTGGCACCAGACCTTACATTTACTAAAAGATAAACCCCAGTACTGCACTATAAGTCTACATTACAATGTATATACCAATTCTTCATAAATGGATAGTACATGTGAATAGAAGAAACTTTGTAATATATCTGATCAAAGAAAAATGCTTCTTTCTCCATTTATCAGGTTTCTTTCTGCCCCCCTTCACTTAGTGTATTATCAGTCTCTCTCTCTCCACTCTTATTTTTCCTCTTCCTTCTCCAAAGACTTATTAGAAGTAACGTATGCTCTCTCTCTGGACATGAGTTGTATTTGTAATAACAGACTGAGTGAAGGAGAAGGAAAGTGGTCTAAGTGGAAAAAGAGGGATTTTTCTTTAATCAATTATTAAGCAGTTCTGTCCCCTGTATAGCGGCGGCACTGGGGAACTACAAATCCTACTTGAATAGTAGCCGACTCCACGTCTACTGCAGCATCTTATGGTGCCTAGACGACTGATTTGTGTAAGGTCCGGGAGTCAGACCCACACAGATCAGATACTGATGACCTA
The DNA here is from genome assembly GCF_031893055.1 of Leptodactylus fuscus. NCBI lineage: Eukaryota > Metazoa > Chordata > Amphibia > Anura > Leptodactylidae > Leptodactylus > Leptodactylus fuscus. The sequence continues at coordinate 20,940,594 of NC_134269.1, read as the reverse complement.
TGCTGTGGATAGGTTATCAGTATCAAATATCCAATTGGGCCATATGTGCCCCACAATGCTGATGCTAAAATCTATCTGCTCTGGGGAAAGCTGGTGGCCATTGGCACTTGTCAGCCAAACATTTGGAAAGTGTAATATCACAATTAGTAAGGTGCCCATAACCATTACTACCCAGGGACTGTAAAGCTGGGTTCACATGTGGGTTTTTTGGACCAGATTTTGATGCGAAGGCCACCTCAGAATGCATACAGTGCACCAGCATCCAGACGCAGCCCAAATGAATGGGCCTAGTCGGGAGGGAATGCCGCGCCGCAGAATCCGCCTCAAGAAAGGGAAAGTTGCTTATTTTTCCCGCAAGCAAAAAGGAACCCATTGAATTCAATGGGAGGTGGTTTTTTGAGCCGGATTTTGCCACAGATTCCGCGTCAAAATCCGGACCAAAATCCCCTGTGTGAACCCAGTTTTACAATTCCCCCTTCCATATACCATAATAGTAGTAAAAACAAAAAAAGAGTAAATAGCTCTACACACCCTGGACACTATCACTGATAGAGAGAGCAGATAATCCATCTATTACAGATTCCTGTAGACATAAGATTAACTTGTGTAAAGAAGGATTTACTGTACAAGTTTCCTATAAACATGCCCGTTGGGCTCGGTGGAATGAGTATAGGTTACCGATATTGATTACAATGCTACAAAATATCTCTAGCACCACCCATTAGGGGGTAGATGGGCTGTGGGGAGATATACTACATAGTAAACTATTGGCCATTAGTGTCAATGACTTGTAGATTTTCAATTTTGAAGAGCAGATTTTTCTGGAATAGTTTTCAGGTGCCATGTCTCATTTGAAGATCCAGCCAGCAAAGCAAATATTCCCAAGGAGAGACCCGATTTTGTAAACTACATGCCTTATTTTACTATTTATTATGCTTACTTGTATAGCGCCATCATATTCCACAGCGCTTTACAGACACTGTCCTATACAGGGCTCACAATCTAAATTCCCTATCAGTATGTCTTCGATGTGTGGGAGGAAACCGGAGTACCTGGAGGAAACCCACGCAAACACAGGGAGAACATACAAACTCCTTGCAGATTTTGTCCTGGGTGGGATTTGAACCCAGGACTCCAGCTGTAAGACTGCAGTGCTAACCACTGAGCCACCGTGCTGCCAATGTTTGTGGAGGAATAAACCCCTGGATACAGGCCATCTTTACAAGTGTATATGCAACACTCAGGAAGGCCAGTGCTGATGTGGCCGGCTTTCAGGGGGTCCCTGGGTCCCCACTCAGGAAGGCCAGGGCTGGTATCACGGTAATATATCCGATGTGGCCGGCTTTCAGGGGGTCCCTGGGTCCCAAATGTGCACAAAATCTCCCTTTTTGATGTCCCCGATTACCCACCCCCACGTGATATCTGACAATGACAACAGACAACCAGGCTTCGGGGGTAATCGTTGCTCTTTTTACTAGCAGGACGAGTTGATACGAATATACAGATGACGGAGTGATTCTTCACATACAATACAGCGATCTTTATAGACAGTGTCCACTTAATCAGGTGATGGAGCTTTGAGCAAGAATACCTTGGGCTTGGTTAACTCGTAGTTGTTTGGGAAGTTAAACTTGTATATACTTGTAAGGATGGCCTGTATCCAGGGGGTTAGACCTCAACAACTGCGTACACGTATATAGAAGAGGAGATACAAGTTGTCGACGGCGGGGAACCCTCAATTTCCGTCGGACTAGCTATGGGATCCTTAGATATAGATTTGTCCCAAAGACTTACTTGAATAGAGAGATACGTGTGGAGTTCCCAGATGTATGGATAACAGGACGGCCTACTCGTAGAGACGTGTAGCTTCAGAGGAAAACACTCCCTGAGGAACATCTTGGAGGCAGAGGAAAAGACATCTCTGCTTGGAGATTCAGAAGAAAGTATTCTCTGAGAAGAAGCTTGGGTACAGAGGAAAAGACGTCTCTGTTACAATTTCCCGGAGACTTAGCTGCCATTTTTACAGCTTCCCATGTGCTCAGCTCCACACCAAAGACAAAAGACCAAAAAAGTTCCCAACCCCCTCTCTAGAGGGGGCGGTCACTCAACTCCGCCTCCAGGCCAGCCAAGCTCCCTTGAGTGGTCTGGAGGTCACCGAATTATAATGGACACTCCCTTTACAGTGCCAGCTCAAATTACATTACAATGGTAAATATAGGCAGGTGTAGTACACAAAAACATCCACAAGATGGCGCATATAGACCCCCTGTGTGCTGGCTCTGGAAAAATAGAAATGAAGGAATGAAGGGGGAATAAACGCTTTACCTTATATGCAAATGTCCATATCATCTCGTTCTGCAAGGACTATAAAAGGGAATTGGACTAGCAGTACCAGGACATTACATATACAAGTTTAACTACCCAAGCAACTACTAGTTAATCAAGCCCAAAGTATTCCTGCTCCAAGCTCCATCACCTGCTTAACTGGACACTACCTGCAGGGATCACAGAATTGTATGTGAAGAATTACTCCATCATTTGTACATTTGTATTACCTTGTCCTGCTAGTAAAAAGAAAGCAACAAGTAACCCTGAGACCTGGTTGTCTGTTGTCATTGTCAGGTACCACGTGGGGGAGGGTAGTCAGGAACATCAAAAAGTCTTTGTGCACATTTGGGATCAAGGGCCTCTCTACAAGCCGGCCACATCTGACATATTACCCGTGACATCAGTCCCGGCCCTCCTGAGTGTTGCAAGCGAAGCTCTTTTTTTTGTGGAGTATGTGTTTAGACCACAAGAGAGTTATCAAGTAGCATAGCGAGCAATTTTAACCCTTAAGTGTTGCATTAATTTATTTTTCAGAAATGAATTTGCATCATTTTTAGTGCCCAATATGATGTGTCCAGCTTTTGTAAGCAGAGACACGCTCAAAGAACTGTTAAGGAGGTTGTCCATCTGACAACTTTGGAGTGTTTGTCTCTAACACAAGCTGGGCACAACATATTGAATGGAAAAATTGCAGTTTCCACTTTTCACCATCAGCTGTACATTCATTTCTGGAAAATAAATTAATGCAACCCTTGGGGAATAAATGCTACTGGGTGCAACAAAGTCATATAAACACATTAGGTATCCCTGTATCTAAAAAAGCCCGAATTATACAAATCTAAAACTACTTCCCCCACAGAGTGAATGCCATAGCATTCACATAAATATACATGTGTATAGAGGGACAGAGGGCTTCTCTAAGCCAGGATCAAGGAAGACCCGTTAGGATTTTTTACGATTCCATCAAATCTAATCCAGTTCCGGGGATTCACCAGGGACTCTACTACCTGGAGGCACCTTCTCTATGTCAAGAAGCTGCGAGTCCGGAATCGCTGTCCCTAGGGACTAAAAAAGCCTATCCAGTGAACCATCAGTGCCCGGCCATGATTGGCCCGGCAGACCCATCTTCGCGATGGCAGGTCCTCGGTCAGGTTTACCTAGACCCTGTTGACCACAGATGCCTCCCTGTCCAGGGGATCTCATCTGGGGGAGACCCTGGTACAGAGCACCTGGCGTTACCTGAAGAGAACGCGCTTTCCCAGCTGGCGAGAGATTACCAGAGCTCAAGTGAAGCTTCTGACGTGGACTGTACAGTTTCGGGCGTAAAGGACCAGGACGGACAGCCTGATCATAGCCAATTACGGTCATTCCAGACGGAAGATGAGAGCCCTCTCCACGTTACCAGACGCCAGGATCCTCATCTATTCAGATCTATGAATCTCCCAGCGGCCAGCGGTTCAGATTCCAGGTTACAGTCTGCGGGACTGACTCACCAGAATGTGGATGACCTTAGCCAGGTCATCCCCCGACCAGGGTGCCCTCCACTTTCCTACCAAAGGATGAGGTCTCCCCGAGGTGGATCTGATGGCCACCTCAAACAGCGCCGCAATAGAGGAACGTTGCTCCCCAGTTCGGGAAGACAATCCTCCGGCGCTGTATGCCCTGTCAATACCGGGGAGGTTCAGACGGAAGTGCGTCTACCCTCATCAACTGAGGATTCGGAAGGTATTGACAAAACGCAGGCAGAACCAGAGCTTGGCAAGGAGCTCGCCATTCTGGTTAGAAAGGGCATGGTTCACCGTCTTCACTCTCATGAGACGGAGGAACACCTGGAGGCTTCCACCAGTGTAAACTCTGGTAATCCGGAACAGTCGGCCCTATCAAGGCCTGAACAGATGCAACCTCACTGCCTGGAGGGTAGCCAGCCTTTAGCTGGCAAAAGAGGATTATCCCAGGGAGTGCTAAGAACTTTGGCGCACTCAAGAGCGGAGTCAACTAACCAGAGCTACCGGAGGGTCGCCCGAATCTTTCAGAACTGGTGTTCGAGTAACCAGCGCGACCCTGATAGGAATGCAGTCTTGGAGTTCCTACAAGACGGCCTGGAGAAGGGGCTAGCACCTGCTACCTTGAAAGTCCAAGTCTCAGCTCTGTCCGCTCTCCTGGAGACCCGGCTAGCACTAGATCCTCTGATTAAACAATTTCTAAGAGGGGCTAGTAGACTTCGTCCTCAGGTGCAGTCTCCGGTCCCGAGCTGGGACCTGGCCGCAGTTCTGCAGGGGCTCTGTGCGCCCCCCTTCGAGCCCCTAGCTGAAGTGGATTTGAAGTACCTAGCATACAAGATAACTTTCCTGTTGGCAATAACCTCCGCCAAGAGGGTCGGTGAACTACAAGCCCTAGCGGCTTCTGAGCCATTTATAACCTTCTTTCCAGACAGAGTGCAACTAAGGTTCGTCCCAGGATTCTTGCCAAAGGTACCCACACCTCAGAACATTAACCAGGCAATCGTCTTACCAGCATTTTTCCCCTCTCCCACCTCTGAGTGGGAAGAAAGGATGCACAAGTTGGACTTGGTGAGAGCGTTGCAGATCTATCTTGAGCGGACTGCGTCCTTTCGGAAGTCGGAGAATTTGCTGATCAATGTGTTTGGCCACACCAAGGGGACCAAAGCATCCAAACCAACTCTATCAAGATGGATTAGAGAAGCCATTATCTGCTCCCTACGTGCTCAGGACCTCCCGGTACCAGACCTTATCCGTGCCCATGCCACCCGAGCAGTGGCGACATCATGGGCCGAGAGACGTTTTCTTTCCTTGGAACAGATATGTGCAGCGGCTTCTTGGAGTTCTCAGCTAACTTTCGCCAAACATTATAGACTTGAGTGGCGAACAAGGGAGTCCACAGCATTTGGACATTCAGTATTGGCATCAGCTTGCCAGGATCACCCGCCCTAGGGTAAAGCGATACTTGCTAAATCCCCAGTTGTGCTGCTGTTGGGCGTAGGGGGAACGAAAGATTGTGAATGACAATCTGTTTTCCCTTAGCCCAAACAGCAGCACAAGGCTCCCTCCCTATGCTGTATTTGTACTATTTGTTTGTACTATGTCATATTACTCCTGTTAAATAGATGTCTAAAACCTTTTACTTGCTACTAACACAAAGGGGAGTTGGTCCTCTGACCTCTTATAGGGGTTGATTGCTGTTAGGTAATTAAATATTCCACCTGTCCTAACAGCTCATAGGGGCAGGATTATATGTATGGCTACTGATCTATACTGCACAGTGAACACCATAAAAACAAAAACAGTTCGAAAAGTGGGCAATTGTCTTTGCACCATTCTGAAATTTTATCCAGCTTCCAACTATTCCTGGTACATTGTATGAAATATTAAAATGGGGTCACTATGAAGTACAAATTTGTCCCACAAAAAAACTCATTTTAACACAAAAAAGTCTGTTGACTAGGACACAATTTGTATCCATGACACATCCTAGGAAAATGACAAAACATTATAAGATGTGGGCACCCCTTTAATAGTATCAAACAGCCAAAGATCTCGTTCAAATGGGGTGCGATCCATCACTTTTTGTGAAACCCAAAGTACCTAATGCCTCGCCCCTATCATCATCGTCACAAGCTTCACTGGTTTCTCCAGGGATAAAAGGGTTAAAATATCTCTATAATAGAAATCCCGGCAACTTTTTCCTTAACGTAATTTTTATTCCATGGCTGGAAACTCAAAGTCCCGTCCTAAAAACCATGTGCAGCAAGCGCCCCCTAGTGGTGGATACAAACAGTCAGAGGATCCATAAGGCTAGCTTTACATCTTGGTCCATACAAAATTTAGAAAACAAAATAGCACGTGGCCCTATTTTTTTATTATAATTGGGGTCCGATGGGCACTGACAATATTTTTGGCTTCTTTTTCATTAATGGAATGAGATACTGACCCTGGAATTTAATTCACTTTGCACATTTCTGGAGACAAAAAAATTCTCCCAAACTAGAAAAAAAAATAGAAAAAAAACCTAGGATAAAATGCATTTATTGGAAAAATCCTTGCCAGGATTGGCCTACAGGAATACATGGGGTCGCTGAGGAATTTTGATGGACACTGTACCAGACTTTTTTAGATTGATCGGGTCTTAGCAGTGGGAGAGAAGTTTAACCTCTTCTGGCAGCAGACCTTACATTTACTAAAAGATAAACCCCAGTACTGCACTATAAGTCTACATTACAATGTATATACCAATTCTTCATAAATGGATAGTACATGTGAATAGAAGAAACTTTGTAATATATTTGATCAAAGAAAAATGCTTCTTTCTCCATTTATCAGGTTTCTTTCTGCCCCCCTTCACTTAGTGTATTATCAGTCTCTCTCTCTCCACTTTTATTTTTCCTCTTCCTTCTCCAAACACTTATTAAAAGTAACGTATGCTCTCTCTCTGGACATGGCTTGTATTTGTAATAACAGACTGAGTGAAGGAGAAGGAAAATGGTCTAAGTGGAAAAAGAGGGATTTTTCTTTAATCAATTATTAAAGGGGCTCTATCAGCAAAATTATGCTAATAGAGCCCCAAATATGCGTGAATAACCTTTAAAAAGGCTATTCAAGCACTGTAAATGTTATATTAAACCCCGGTCCCGTTTTTAAATAAAAGCATAAAAACATATATGCAAATCTTACCGAACGTGCACCATGGGCGGGGATGCACGATGCTACGTCATCTTCGGGCACGCTTGCCTCTTCTGTCTTCTTGTAGTTACGCCCTCTGGTTCCATGTCTTCTTCCGGCTTGAGGTCTTCAAATCTCATGCCTGCGTAGTAGCGCTTCCCTCTGGAGCACTACTGCACGCTCGCGAACTGCCATTAAGTAAAATGGCGAGTGACCCTGTGCAGTAGCGCTCCGGAGGGAAGCGCTACTACGCAGGCATGAGATTTGAAGACCTCAAGCTGGAAGAAGACATGGAACCAGAGGGTGTAACCTCAAGCCAGAAGAAGACCAATAGGAAGCCGGCAGGAGAGATGGGCGTCGCTCCAAGAAGAAAGAAGAGGTAGGCGTGCCAGAAGATGACGCGGCACCGTGCATCACCACCCCCGGTGCACGTTCGGTAATATTTGCATATATGTTTTTATGCTTTTATTTAAAAACGGGACCGGGGTTTAATATAAGATTTACGGTGCCTGAATAGCCTTTTTAAAGGCTATTCACGCATATGTGGAGCTCTATTAGCATAATTTTGCTGATAGAGCTCCTTTAAGCAGTTCTGTCCCCTGTATAGCGGTGGCACTGGGGAACTACAAATCCTACTTGAATAGGAGCCGACTGCACGTCTCCTGCAGCATCTTATGGTGCCTAGATTTGTGCGGGGTCCGGGAGACAGACCCACGCAGATCAGATACTGATGACCTATGCTGTGGATAGGTTATCAGTGTCAAATATCCAATTGGGCCATATGTGTCCCACAATGCTGATGCTAAAATTTATCTGCTGTGGGGAAAGTTGGTGGCCATCGGCACTTGTCAGCCAAACATTTGGAAAGTGTAATATCACAATTAGTAAGGCGCCCATAACCATTACTACCCAGGGACTGTAAAGCTGGGTTCACATGTGGGTTTTTTGGACCAGATTTTGATGCGAAGGCCACCTCAGAATGCATACAGTGCTCCGGCATCCAGTCGCAGCCCAAATGAATGGGCCTAGTCAAGAGGGAATGTCGTGCCGCGGAATCCGCCTCAAGAAAGGGAAAGTTGCTTCATTTTTCTGCAAGCAAAAAGGAACCCATTGAATTCAATGGGAGGTGGTTTTTTGAGCCAGGTTTTGCCACAGGTTCTGCATCAAAATCCGGACCAAAAACCCCTGTGTGAACCCAGTTTTACAATTCCCCCCCTTCATATACCATAATAGTAGTAAAAACAAAACAATAGTAAATAGTTCTACACACCCTGGACACTATCACTGATAGAGAGAGCAGATAATCCATCTATTACAGATTCCTGTAGACATAAGATTAACTTGTGTAAAGAAGGACTTACTGTACAAGTTTCCTATAAACATGCCCGTGGGGCTCGGCGGAATGAGTATATGTTACGGATATGCGTTATAGTGCTATAAAATATCTCTAGCACCACCCATTAGGGGGTAGATGGGCTGTGGGGAGATACTACATAGTAAACTATTGGCCATTGGTGTCAATGACTTGTAGATTTTCAATTTTGAAAGAGCAGAAAAATTGCAGTTTCCACTTTTCACCATCAGCTGTACATTCATTTCTGAAAAATAAATGAATGCAACCCTTGGGGGATAATTGCTACCGGGTGCAACAAAGTCATATATGTGGGCATAAACTGCAGAGTAAATTTCGGTGTATTTTCCCTCGTAATCATTGAACCTGAAAGACACGCGCACACTTTATACATTCTATTCCTGCCACAGCCAATTTTGTCCTAAAGGTTTGTCAATTTTTGTTTTTTGTCCCATTGCAGAAGCTATAATTGCTTTATATTCTGATGATGTAGCCATATGAGGGCTTGCATTTTGTGGCATGACATACATTTTTTAATGATACCATTTTACCATTTTGGGGTGACTAACTGATTGACTAAATTTTATTCTTTCTGGTGGGATTAAAATATAAAATTCTGGGATTGCTTTATAACATTTAAATCTTTTCAATGCTTTAGTTTTATTGACCATGAGATACCAGATTGTTAGGGAAACCCCTTGGCCAGGGTTCACATTGGGTTTTTTGCAGTGCACCGACATCCAGTCGTGCACTCCGCTCTGGATTAGGCGAATTCGCTGGAAGAATGAGCATGTTGCTTCTTTCTTTCCGAGAGCCGGCTCCTGGAAAAAAGAATTGACCGATTCCCATTGATTTCAATATGAGACGTCTTTTTGGTCAGGATTTTGAGGCAGACTCGGCCTCAAAATCCTGACCAAAATACCCCGTGTGATCTCAGCCTTAGATGCCGTGATCATAAATTACTGCAGCATCTAAGGGGTTAACACCAGTGATCAGAGCTGGGCTACAACTGTGAATGTTAACATCTCCTGATGGCACCTGCTCCTGCCATCTCCATGATCTTGTATGTTTATTTGCAGGAATAGGAACCCAGTCCAGACACAATAGTATGTCATGGGGTGGGAATCAGTTAAAGAAAGTTTCTGTTTAGGGGCCAAGTGAATCTAAGAAGAAAATTTAAATTATTATTTTTTTAAATATTTAAGTTTAAAAAATATTGACGTTCAAATCATCCCCCTATCCCTAGATCACATAAAAATAAACAAAAATAAACACATTAGGTATCCCTGTATCTAAAAAAAAAAGCCCGAATTATACAAATCTAACACAAGCTGGGCACAACATATTGAACGGAAAAATTGCAGTTTCCACTTTTCACCATCAGCTGTACATTCATTTCTGGAAAATAAATTAATGCAACCCTTGGGGGATAATTGCTACCGGGTGCAACAAAGTCATATAAACACATTAGGTATCCCTGTATCTAAAAAAGCCCGAATTATACAAATCTAAAAATACTTCTCCCACATAAATATACATGTGTTACAGTATGGCTACTGATCTATACTGCACAGTGAACACCATAAAAACAAAAACAGTTCAAAAAATGGGCAATTGTCTTTGCACCATTCTGAAATTTTATCCAGCTTCCAACTATTCCCAGTACATTGTATGAAATATTAAAATGGTGTCACTATGAAGTACAAATTTGTCCCACAAAAAAAAACATTTTAACACAAAAAAGTCTGTTCACTAGGACACTAACTACCCATATACTTTATAAGGGACGGGTGAAACTAGGATGTGGGACTGTAGGCTAACACTTAGGCCTACTTCACATCTGCGTTCGGTATTCCGTTTCGGAGGTCTGCTATGGGACCCCCCAAACGGAATACCAAACACATTAAAAAGCAGTTAGCTGAGAGAGCATACAGACACTATAGAACTATAATGGGGTCCTTGTGGTTTCCGCACGAATCATGCGGAGAGAGGGGCCACACGGTGGCTCAGTGGTTAGCACTGCAGCCTTGCAGCGCTGGAGTCCTGGTGTTCAAATCCCACCATGGGCAAAAAACCATCTGCAAGGAGTTTGTATGTTCTCCCCGTGTTTGCATGGATTTCCATCCCATATTCCAAAAAAAAAAAAAAAAAGACATGCTCATAGGGAAAAATGTACATGGTCAGCTCTATGTGGGGCTCACAATCTACATTGAAAAAAAAAAAAAAAATAGAAAAAAAAAAAAAAAAAGAATCATGCGGAGAGAAAAGTGGTGCTTTCAGTACTTTTCTCTCCGCATGATTTGTGCGGACACCACGCAGAAAACAAGTACCACATTATAGCCAGAATATTTGTGTGGTCCCCAAGTGAACTCCCTAAATGGAATACTGAACGTAGATGTGAATCAGACCTTAAAAAAAGAATTGGAAGACCATAATGTCCTGACAGTCAGCAGCACTGTGTTGCCAAATATACCTAAGAAGCAACAGGACAGCCAGCTAGATGAAGGAGTCATACAGACTTTGCAGTAAGTACAATTTTTAATGAAGACAAGACAATGTAAAAAGTTGAAAAGACATCCATAACCTTTAAATAAATAGAAAATGTATATAGGGAATCATTTAGTATGTGCCCATCTCTCAATGGCACCAAAGGAAATATTTACAATGAAACGGATCCTATTGAAGTCACTGGATGCAGACTGAACATTATGGCCTCCAGCTGCAGCTTAGTAAACACTTAATAGGGAATGGGCTAAGGGTAAATTCACACAGGGTTTTTTGGTCAGGATTTTGAGGCCGTATCCGCCTCAAAATCCTGACCAAAAAGACGGCTCCCATTGAAATCAATGGGAGACGCACAGGAGTTTTTCTGGAAGCCGTTTCTTCCGGCTCCCGGAAAAAAGAAGCCGCCAAGGTTAAGCCGCGAACGTCCGCCTGAAGGCACTCCCCCCCCGACTAGGCTCATTCATTTGTGCCTAATCCAGAGCGGAGTGCTGCGAATGGATGCCGGTGCAGTGCACCGGCATCCAATCACAGCTAACCAGTTTTTGGACTGGAATCTGAGGCAGCCTCCACGAAATACCGAAATACCTCGTGTGAACCCGGCCTAAAGGTTGTCTAAAGCAGATTGCACCAAGTCCATTTAAATTTCTGAAAAAGTCTCATCAGAAAAAGTCCTCAGTAGTTTTTAGTGAATTATTGAATTTTTTTTTTCCTCCAGTCCATTTAATATAAAAAAGTTAATTTTTTCTTAGCACTTCTGAGATTTTTTAGTCCAAAAGTCTGCCCATACAGTTCGTAACTCTTTTCCAGCATAATGGTGCGTTGTGACGATATTCTTGAACTTGCAAAGGTCATATTTCAGTTTGTGGATATTAAATTTACCCCCAGGGGTGTTGGTCGGTGGAATATGGAGCTCATACAGACAAATTCCTATAAAAACATCTTCCAGCGGGGTAACACAAAATTCTTGAGCCACATCATAGATTTTTTTTGCCAAATCTGCTGAGAAGACATATCCAGGACCTGCACAGTAGGGTGGATAGATGTCATGTGAATAGATCTCCTTAGGCATGTACCACTTAGAACCTTGGACCCTTCTAGGGCTAGCATAGGTAATTAGGTTTCCTGTGAAGTAATTGTTACGCACCGGTAATTCTGGATGAAGTAGCCAATGAACCAAGTAGTCTACATTAAAAAATACGTCGCTGTCTACCTTCATGACATAGCTGGCAGAAGAACAGAATTTGGTCACCCATTCCATACCCATCAAGGTTTTCAATGTCAAGTTGTTATAGGTGTCCATGAAGTCTTGTTGGACGATGTCCCCAAAAGCCTCACTTTCTTCCTCCAACAACCTCTGGGTTCGGTCAGGGGCATCCTGAGGTAGACCCACCAGAAATATCCTGACCACATCCACATCATAAATACTTTCGTTACCCCATGTTTCCCGGATCGTATGTCTAGTCTCCACATCATGGCTCTGCACAAGCACCATTATAACAAGGAAAGGCTTCCGGTTCTTGCATTTGTCTGGTTGGTTAATGAGGAACTTGTATGGATATGGGTACGGAGGAGCCAGGGGGTGCCGGAAAGCCGGGTAAGTGTTATTGTTCACAGGTTTCTTTCTGTGCAGTGATCTTATAGATTGTTGAATCCCCTTGTTGATAAGTTCTATTTTTCTTTCGTAGTAGAAGTAACCAGAAAAAACCATGAAGATCATCAGAAGTAATACAAAGAATTTTCTTGAGTAAAATCGGACTTTCATGTTGTCCCTTGAGACTCAGGTCCTTGCCAAGGTTTCTGTAATGGACAAATGAAAGAAAAAGTTTAGAAAACGATCAAGGAAAACTTTACATTGACACAAGTTCTATCGTCTGGATTTTTATGATATCCCGGTATTTGAAAATCGGTCTATTCTGTCCCAGAGGTTTTCTGGGCTAAAAATATTGATAGGTTAAGTTGTGAATATTAGATTGGTGGGGGTCCAACATGCGCCAACCTATAGAGAATGGAACGAGATGCAAAGCTGTAAGCCAAATGGGCCTCCATCTTGCTCTATAACTGAATGAAACTGTGCCATCACTTCTGCCTCCTGTGCCTCCCTGAATGCAGGAGACGGGGTACTGGTAGTTTTTGGGGAGGGGTTTGTACAATACCAAACTAAAAGTGAACCTGTCAAGTAATTTCCGGATCCCCGCCATCACTAGCAGCTATTGCATCCAGTATAGGGCATTAGAATTCACAGAGTCCTGAAACTGGTGTCAAAGGCCAAACTGATAAGCTTTTAATACGTCATCTATTTGTATGCAAATTAACCCCAGGTCGTCATTGTGGGTGGGGCCTCCGTGCTACTAGTCATGGTCCTGGGTAGTTATTCTGCAGTATACTATATCAATAATCCATGATTGATAAGCTTCCTCCAGCAGCCGGGCCTCCGCCTATGTCCTGCCTCTGCATGAAGTCCTCACGCTTCTTGTACCTTAGTGTGCATGTGCCGTCTTTGCAATGCACAATGTTTATCCCATCAGCTGTGAGCACAGTATGGCAGTGCCTGCATGCTAAGATATAAGAAGCTCCGAGGACTTTGGACAGAGGTGGCCTGAAGTGAGCCTGCTCCAGTTTTCAGGTGCACTTTGGCCCGGCTGCGGAAGGAGGCTTGTAAACCACCAAGGACTGTGACTGTCTATGTAGTTTACATATACCGGGGTTTCTAAAAGGTAGTATTCATTTTTTGCATTTGGCATCAGTTTTTTGACTCAGTGCACTGGTAATAGCTAATAGCTGGTGGTGTTTGGGGGTCCTAACCTGGAAGGCTCTCTCTAACTCACATCAGGCCTTCCGTATTTGTACAGTCTTCTGTACCTCAAAGTGGATTCTACTGCATTTGACCAGCTCATGGTGCGGGCTCAGCCTCAATAGACTATAGTCGCCATTATTTCTCTAGGAGAGTTGTCCTTTATACTGTCGTGTATGGGAAAATGTAAACTCTGGGTATGTCAGTGTGTGGAAAGGAGCAGACTACTGTCATGTGGAGCAGCAGGAGTATAGATGGCTTTCATGGTTCACTGGGCCAATGTTCTTAGCAGCTGGAACCGTCCACAAATGCAAGAAAGTCAGGTGCTAATACAGACCAGTCCCAACATTGGCAGGGCCCATCTGCCCCTCTGGATCACTTTCCACCCGCAACTTCACCAGGACTGTTTCTTCCATTCCCCCTCCCTTATTTCATTAGCGTATGGCGATGCCTTGTGCTTTTACAGCTCTTGAACCTGGAGTGGTGGAGACGTTTTGCTGTAACCATCAAGTATCTCACTGGATGGCGCCCTGCCAACGACCATAAGTACTGCACGCACCACTTTTCTCTCCGCATGATTCATGTGGACACCACGTGAAAAACACACAAACCACATTACAGTCTATGGTGTCCGTGTGGTTTCTCTACTAACCGCTATTTAATGTGTTTGGTATTCCATTCCAGGGGTCCTCAAGCGGACTCCCCAAACGGAATACCGAATGCAGATGTGAACCAGGCCTGACATGCTGTTCACACATCAGAAAGATAGTAAGTAGCACTACTGACAGGGGTGGCTGCCATAGCTTTAGTCACCATACAAGTGATAGTAACAGGACTACTCAAGGTACCAAACCAAGGTTTCACCTAATGTAGAGTTCAGGAAAGGATCTTATATAGCGTAATCCATCCACTGTATCAAAGTGCAACTAAAATGTCACTGCTGAGCTGCAGAGGTCTACTACCGTCAGAGACTAATATGCAATAGAGCACGGTACTCATCCAATGAAATAATAAAACATAACTTTTAATATATTTTGTTAAAAAAACAAACAAATCGGGAGTGATATTACAAAGACGTCCAAACATCAACTCTAAAGATTGGATGCCATAAGTGTCTGCAGCAATATCATCCAGAGAGAGTCCCACATCCCAGACTTCATATCTGCAGACGAGAAGAGGAAACTCTACATCCTACTGGGAGAAGAAGAGGCCACTGTGGAGATCGCTGCCCAATACGTGTCCAGCTGTCACCAAACAAGAGGAAGATGAGACTCCACGGACTGTTATACCCCAACCCCCCCCCCCATATAGCGGCCACCAACTAAGAGGAAGATGAGACTCCACGGACTGTTATACCCCCCCCCCCCCATATAGCGGCCACCAACTAAGAGGAAGATGAGACTCCACGGACTGTTATACCCCAAACCACCCACCCCACCCCACCTCCCCATGTAGCGGTCACCAACTAAGAGGAAGATGAGACTCCACGGACTGTTATACCCCAACCCCCCCCCCCCAAATAGCGGCCACCAACTAAGAGGAAGATGAGACTCCACGGACTGTTATACCCCAAACCACCCACCGCACCCCACCTCCCCATGTAGCGGTCACCAACTAAGAGGAACATGAGACTCCACGGACTGTTATACCCCAAACCACCCCCCCACCTCCCCATATAGCGGCCACCAACTAAGAGGAAGATGAGACTCCATGGACTGTTATACCCCAAACCACCCGCCCCACCCCACCTCCCCATATAGCAGCCACCAACTAAGAGGAAGATGAGACTCCATGGACTGTTATACCCCAAATCAACCCCCGCTCCTCTCTTTAGCCTATGGACAAGTAGCTGAACTAATCATATAATGAGTGCTTACAGTGGGGCAAAAAAGTATTTAGTCAGTCACCAATAGTGCAAGTTCCACCACTTAAAAAGATGAGAGGCGTCTGTAATTTACATCATAGGTAGACCTCAACTATGAGAGACAAAATGAGAAAACAAATCCAGAAAATCACATTGTCTGATTTTGTAAGAATTTATTTGCAAATTATGGTGGAAAATAAGTATTTGGTCAGTAACAAAATTTCATCTCAATACTTTGTTATATCTCCTTTGTTGGCAATGACAGAGGTCAAACGTTTTCTGTAAGTCTTCACAAGGTTGGCACACACTGTTGTTGGTATGTTGGCCCATTCCTCCATGCAGATCTCCTCTACAGCAGTGATGTTTTGGGGCTGTCGCGTGGCAACACGGACTTTCAACTCCCTCCAAAGGTTTTCTATAGGGTTGAGATCTGGAGACTGGCTAGGCCACTCCAGGACCTTGAAATGCTTCTTACAAAGCCACTCCTTCGTTGCCCTGGCGGTGTGCTTTGGATCATTGTCATGTTGAAAGACCCAGCCACGTTTCATCTTCAATGCCCTTGCTGATGGAAGGAGGTTTGCACTCAAAATCTCACGATACATGGCCCCATTCATTCTTTCATGTACCCGGATCAGTCGTCCTGGCCCCTTTGCAGAGAAACAGCCCCAAAGCATGATGTTTCCACCCCCATGCTTTACAGTAGGTATGGTGTTTGATGGATGCAACTCAGTATTCTTTTCCTCCAAACACGTAAAGTTGTGTTTCTACCAAACAGTTCCAGTTTGGTCTCATCAGACCATAGGACATTCTCCCAATACTCTTCTGGATCATCCAAATGCTCTCTAGCAAACTTCAGACGGGCCCGGACATGTACTGGCTTAAGCAGTGGGACACGTCTGGCACTGCAGGATCTGAGTCCCTGGCGGCGTAGTGTGTTACTGATGGTAGGCTTTGTAACATTGGTCCCAGCTCTCTGCAGTTCATTCACTAGGTCCCCCCGCCTGGTTCTGGGATTTTTGCTCACCGTTCTTGTGATCATTTTGACCCCACGGGGTGAGATTTTGCATGGAGCCCCAGATCGAGGGAGATTATCAGTGGTCTTGTATGTCTTCCATTTTCTAATTATTGCTCCCACAGTTGATTTCTTCAATCCAAGCTGGTTGCCTATTGCAGATTCAGTCTTCCCAGCCTGGTGCAGGGCTACAATTTTGTTTCTGGTGTCCTTTGACAGCTCTTTGGTCTTCACCATAGTGGAGTTTGGAGTCTGACTGTTTGAGGGTGTGCACAGGTGTCTTTTTATACTGATAACAAGTTTAAACAGGTGCCATTACTACAGGTAATGAGTGGAGGAAAGAGGAGACTCTTAAAGAAGTTACAGGTCTGTGAGAGCCAGAAATCTTGATTGCTTGTAGGTGACCAAATACTTATTTTCCACCATAATTTGCAAATAAATTCTTACAAAATCAGACAATGTGATTTTCTGGATTTGTTTTCTCATTTTGTCTCTCATAGTAGAGGTCTACCTATGATGTAAATTACAGACGCCTCTCATCTTTGTAAGTGGTGGAACTTGCACTATTGGTGACTGACTAAATACTTTTTTGCCCCACTGTAAATGCTCAAGCTGTTCATTCTCAACGCGTTTCCCCTATATTGCCAGGTTCATCAGGAGTTATACACTGATACCCTATATCATAGATAGTGTTATGAGTGGCAAAGTCAGTTCAGAGACAAAAAAATAAACAAATGCAGTGATAACTTCAGTTCCCAGTGTAGCTCTGATGGCGAGCTACCATTGTAAGACGAAATGTAAAATGTCACTGCTGAGTGTGAACATGGGCACAGGGGAGTAACTTCAAGGAATACAGTCAGTCTTTTGGTTATTCACAGACTCCTTACACACCCATTGAGTTTATGTATAATTAAGTTTTATTAAGGGTTTAATCACGGGAATGGGGGATAAACAACAGAATGAAGGATAAACAATAAGTTAGGCGCGCAGGCCTCCAAGGGGAGACAGCGAGTCAGGGGAGCCAACCCCCTCCCCCCCTCCCCCGACCACAAGATTGCTAACTTCAAATAAAGCAATCAGAGATTGAAGGGCATTAAAATCCACATATAACCAGGAGGGGGATGGGAGGCAGAGACAAACACAGGGAGGATCAGACAAAACAATGAACAGTGAAACAAGGACAAGGGAAATGGGAAAGGAAAGGGAGATCAATGAGAGAGAGAAAGGGACTACCAGTGACCATTGCAGTGCAAAAGGAGAAGAAGGGGAGAGCCACAGGGCCACCCATCACGAAAAAGAGGAGGCGAACTCAGAAGACTCCTGGAACAATACCCAGGGCTGCCAGAGACTGTCAAATCTGGAGGGATCCGGGGAATTCTCTGCAACCAGGGTTTCTATTCTATTCTGGGCTTAACAAGAACTGTCCCTGTGGTCTTCCATTTCCTTACTATGTTCCTCACAGTGGAAACTGACAGGTTACATCTCTGAGACAACGTTTTGTATCCTTCCCCTGAACAACTATGTTGAACAATCTTTGTTTTCAGATCATATGAGAGCGGGCTGTCCATGCTCGGCGACCATCAAACTTAACTGAACTTGAATTGTTTTGTAAAGAGGAATGGTCCAAAATCCCTTCATCCATGATCCAGGAACTGATTAAAAGCTCCAGGAAGCGACTAGAGGCAAAAGGAGGATCTACTAAATATTAATGTCACTTTTCTGTTGAGGTGCCCATACTTTTGCACCGGTCAAATTTTGGTTTAATGCATATTGCACATTTTCTGTTAGTACAATAAACCTCATTTCAATCCTGAAATATTACTGTGTCCATCAGTTATTAGATATATCAAACTGAAATGGCTGCTGCAAATACCAAAATATTTACAACTAAAAATGATTAAGATTAATAGGGGTGCCCAAACTTTTTCATAGGACTGTAAATAGCACATGGTAAGTGGGGGAAGGTGGTAAAAAAGCATCTCCTGAGAGGAAGGGAGTAAGGGTTGCAGCACTATACCATAGGTGACAGTCCACTGTAGGATATCTACAGAGGGATTGGGCCTACCTGAGGCAAACCCTGGAAATTAACCCAAGAGCAGATTTCAACCTCTAGGGGCCGTTCACACGGAGTAATATTACGCGCGCAAAATTATGCGCGTTATAGGGAAAAAAAGCCATTGAACTCAATGGCTTACTGGATTTTATACGTGTATTTGGGGCACAATGCGTGGCGCGTTAACTCCGGTTATAAAAACACTGCAGGACCAAGTCGTCCAGAAGAAAAGAAGACTTGGAAACAGCAAGGAGAAAAGAAAGGAGGAACAAGGCCTCATCTCCAGGAGAAAGAGAGGATGTTTACCCAGGGCATTGTTCCTAATGATGGCGTACGCAGCTCATTCTCTGGATGTATATACAATGTCAGTCATATAGTACGGACAGATAAGCCTATTACCTTCTCATGTTATATTTTGAGTCCTTATAACTAGAGATGAGCGAACACTAAAATGTTCGAGGTTCGAAATTCGATTCGAACAGCCGCTCAATGTTCGTGTGTTCGAATGGGTTTCGAACCCCATTATAGTCTATGGGGAACAGATACTCGTTAAGGGGGAAACCCAAATCCGTGTCTGGAGGGTCACCAAGTCCACTATGACACCCCAGGAAATGATGCCAACACCTCTGGAATGACACTGGGACAGCAGGGGAAGCATGTCTGGGGGCATCTAACACACCAAAGACCCTCTATTACCCCAACATCACAGCCTAACAACTACACACTTTACACACTCAATACCACCTCTCTGACAGTAGGAAAACACCTTGAAACATGTGTATTTGGCACTTGCAGTGAGGAGAGCTTGTCACCAGCAGTGAATTTGGCCCTTGTAGTAAGTTGAGGTTGGCACCAACATTTGTTTTGAAAATCAGGGTGGATTGAGCCTCTAACCAGCAGAGTTTGGGCAAATTCATGGTGGAGGGAGCCTCTAAACACCCCAGTTTGGGCAAATTCATGGTGGAGGGAGCCTCTAAAAACCCCAGTTTGGACCAATTCATGGTGGAGGGAGCCTCTAACCAGCCCAGTTTGGGCAAATTCATGGTGGAGGGAGCCTCTAACCAGCCCAGTTTGGACCAATTAATGGTGGAGGGAGCCTCTAACCAGCCCAGTTTGGACCAATTAATGGTGGAGGGAGCCTCTAACCAGCCCAGTTTGGACCAATTAATGGTGGAGGGAGCCTCTAACCAGCCCAGTTTGGACCAATTAATGGTGGAGGGAGCCTCTAACCAGCCCAGTTTGGACCAATTAATGGTGGAGGGAGCCTCTAACCAGCCCAGTTTGGACCAATTAATGGTGGAGGGAGCCTCTAACCAGCCCAGTTTGGACCAATTAATGGTGGAGGGAGCCTCTAACCAGCCCAGTTTGGACCAATTAATGGTGGAGGGAGCCTCTAATCAGCCCAGTTTGGACCAATTAATGGTGGAGGGAGCCTCTAACCAGCCCAGTTTGGACCAATTCATGGTGGAGGGAGCCTCTAACCAGCCCAGTTTGGACCAATTAATGGTGGAGGGAGCCTCTAACCAGCCCAGTTTGGACCAATTAATGGTGGAGGGAGCCTCTAACCACCCCAGTTTGGACCAATTCATGGTGGAGGGAGCCTCTAAACAGCCAAGTTTGGACCAATTCATGGTGGAGGGAGCCTCTAAAAACCCCAGTTTGGACCAATTCATGGTGGAGGGAGCCTCTAACCAGCCCAGTTTGGGCAAATTCATGGTGGAGGGAGCCTCTAAACAGCCCAGTTTGGGCAAATTCATGGTGGAGGGAGCCTCTAACCAGCCCAGTTTGGACCAATTAATGGTGGAGGGAGCCGCTAAACAGCCCAGTTTGGGCAAATTCATGGTGGAGGGAGCCTCTAAACAGCCCAGTTTGGACCAATTCATGGTGGAGGGAGCCTCTAAAAAACCCAGTTTGGACCAATTCATGGTGGAGGGAGCCTCTAAACAGCCCAGTTTGGGCAAATTCATGGTGGAGGGAGCCTCTAAACAGCCCAGTTTGGGCAAATTCATGGTGGAGGGAGCCTCTAACCAGCCCAGTTTGGACCAATTAATGGTGGAGGGAGCCTCTAAACAGCCAAGTTTTGGGAAATTCATGGTGGAGGGAGCCTCTAACCAGCCCAGTTTGGACCAATTAATGGTGGAGGGAGCCTCTAAACAGCCCAGTTTGGACCAATTCATGGTGGAGGGAGCCTCTAAACAGCCCAGTTTGGGCAAATTCATGGTGGAGGGAGCCTCTAAAAAACCCGGTTTGGACCAATTCATGGTGGAGGGAGCCTCTAACCAGCCCAGTTTGGACCAATTCATGGTGGAGGGAGCCTCTAAACAGCCCAGTTTGGGCAAATTCATGGTGGAGGGAGCCTCTAACCAGCCCAGTTTGGACCAATTAATGGTGGAGGGAGCCTCTAAACAGCCAAGTTTTGGGAAATTCATGGTGGAGGGAGCCTCTAACCAGCCCAGTTTGGACCAATTAATGGTGGAGGGAGCCTCTAAACAGCCCAGTTTGGGCAAATTCATGGTGGAGGGAGCCTCTAAAAAACCCGGTTTGGACCAATTCATGGTGGAGGGAGCCTCTAACCAGCCCAGTTTGGGCAAATTCATGGTGGAGGGAGCCTCTAAACAGCCCAGTTTGGGCAAATTCATGGTGGAGGGAGCCTCTAACCAGCCCAGTTTGGACCAATTAATGGTGGAGGGAGCCTCTAACCAGCCCAGTTTGGACCAATTAATGGTGGAGGGAGCCTCTAACCAGCCCAGTTTGGACCAATTAATGGTGGAGGGAGCCTCTAACCACCCCAGTTTGGACCAATTAATGGTGGAGGGAGCCTCTAACCACCCCAGTTTGGACCAATTCATGGTGGAGGGAGCCTCTAAACAGCCAAGTTTGGACCAATTCATGGTGGAGGGAGCCTCTAACCAGCCCAGTTTGGACCAATTAATGGTGGAGGGAGCCTCTAAACAGCCAAGTTTTGGGAAATTCATGGTGGAGGGAGCCTCTAACCAGCCCAGTTTGGACCAATT
The DNA here is from genome assembly GCF_031893055.1 of Leptodactylus fuscus. NCBI lineage: Eukaryota > Metazoa > Chordata > Amphibia > Anura > Leptodactylidae > Leptodactylus > Leptodactylus fuscus. The sequence goes on along the minus strand of NC_134269.1, from coordinate 20,919,000 downwards.
AATGGTGGAGGGAGCCTCTAACCAGCCCAGTTTGGACCAATTAATGGTGGAGGGAGCCTCTAAACACCCCAGTTTGGGCAAATTCATGGTGGAGGGAGCCTCTAAAAACCCCAGTTTGGACCAATTCATGGTGGAGGGAGCCTCTAACCAGCCCAGTTTGGGCAAATTCATGGTGGAGGGAGCCTCTAACCAGCCCAGTTTGGACCAATTAATGGTGGAGGGAGCCTCTAACCACCCCAGTTTGGACCAATTCATGGTGGAGGGAGCCTCTAAACAGCCCAGTTTGGACCAATTAATGGTGGAGGGAGCCTCTAACACCCCAGTTTGGACCAATTCATGGTGGAGGGAGCCTCTAAACAGCCAAGTTTGGACCAATTCATGGTGGAGGGAGCCTCTAACCAGCCCAGTTTGGACCAATTAATGGTGGAGGGAGCCTCTAAACAGCCAAGTTTTGGGAAATTCATGGTGGAGGGAGCCTCTAACCAGCCCAGTTTGGACCAATTAATGGTGGAGGGAGCCTCTAACCAGCCCAGTTTGGACCAATTAATGGTGGAGGGAGCCTCTAAACACCCCAGTTTGGGCAAATTCATGGTGGAGGGAGCCTCTAAAAACCCCAGTTTGGACCAATTCATGGTGGAGGGAGCCTCTAACCAGCCCAGTTTGGGCAAATTCATGGTGGAGGGAGCCTCTAACCAGCCCAGTTTGGACCAATTAATGGTGGAGGGAGCCTCTAACCAGCCCAGTTTGGACCAATTAATGGTGGAGGGAGCCTCTAACCAGCCCAGTTTGGACCAATTAATGGTGGAGGGAGCCTCTAACCAGCCCAGTTTGGACCAATTAATGGTGGAGGGAGCCTCTAACCAGCCCAGTTTGGACCAATTAATGGTGGAGGGAGCCTCTAACCAGCCCAGTTTGGACCAATTAATGGTGGAGGGAGCCTCTAACCAGCCCAGTTTGGACCAATTAATGGTGGAGGGAGCCTCTAACCAGCCCAGTTTGGACCAATTAATGGTGGAGGGAGCCTCTAACCAGCCCAGTTTGGACCAATTAATGGTGGAGGGAGCCTCTAACCAGCCCAGTTTGGACCAATTCATGGTGGAGGGAGCCTCTAAACAGCCAAGTTTGGACCAATTCATGGTGGAGGGAGCCTCTAACCAGCCCAGTTTGGACCAATTAATGGTGGAGGGAGCCTCTAACCAGCCCAGTTTGGACCAATTAATGGTGGAGGGAGCCTCTAACCACCCCAGTTTGGACCAATTCATGGTGGAGGGAGCCTCTAAACAGCCAAGTTTGGACCAATTCATGGTGGAGGGAGCCTCTAAAAACCCCAGTTTGGACCAATTCATGGTGGAGGGAGCCTCTAACCAGCCCAGTTTGGGCAAATTCATGGTGGAGGGAGCCTCTAAACAGCCCAGTTTGGGCAAATTCATGGTGGAGGGAGCCTCTAACCAGCCCAGTTTGGACCAATTAATGGTGGAGGGAGCCGCTAAACAGCCCAGTTTGGGCAAATTCATGGTGGAGGGAGCCTCTAAACAGCCCAGTTTGGACCAATTCATGGTGGAGGGAGCCTCTAAAAAACCCAGTTTGGACCAATTCATGGTGGAGGGAGCCTCTAACCAGCCCAGTTTGGACCAATTAATGGTGGAGGGAGCCTCTAAACAGCCAAGTTTTGGGAAATTCATGGTGGAGGGAGCCTCTAACCAGCCCAGTTTGGACCAATTAATGGTGGAGGGAGCCTCTAAACAGCCCAGTTTGGACCAATTCATGGTGGAGGGAGCCTCAAAACAGCCCAGTTTGGGCAAATTCATGGTGGAGGGAGCCTCTAAAAAACCCAGTTTGGACCAATTCATGGTGGAGGGAGCCTCTAACCAGCCCAGTTTGGGCAAATTCATGGTGGAGGGAGCCTCTAAACAGCCCAGTTTGGGCAAATTCATGGTGGAGGGAGCCTCTAACCAGCCCAGTTTGGACCAATTAATGGTGGAGGGAGCCTCTAACCAGCCCAGTTTGGACCAATTAATGGTGGAGGGAGCCTCTAACCAGCCCAGTTTGGACCAATTAATGGTGGAGGGAGCCTCTAACCACCCCAGTTTGGACCAATTAATGGTGGAGGGAGCCTCTAACCACCCCAGTTTGGACCAATTCATGGTGGAGGGAGCCTCTAAACAGCCAAGTTTGGACCAATTCATGGTGGAGGGAGCCTCTAACCAGCCCAGTTTGGACCAATTAATGGTGGAGGGAGCCTCTAAACAGCCAAGTTTTGGGAAATTCATGGTGGAGGGAGCCTCTAACCAGCCCAGTTTGGACCAATTAATGGTGGAGGGAGCCTCTAACCAGCCCAGTTTGGACCAATTAATGGTGGAGGGAGCCTCTAAACAGCCAAGTTTTGGGAAATTCATGGTGGAGGGAGCCTCTAACCAGCCCAGTTTGGACCAATTAATGGTGGAGGGAGCCTCTAAACAGCCCAGTTTGGACCAATTCATGGTGGAGGGAGCCTCTAAACAGCCCAGTTTGGACCAATTCATGGTGGAGGGAGCCTCTAAACAGCCCAGTTTGGACCAATTAATGGTGGAGGGAGCTGCTAAACAGCCCAGTTTGGGCAAATTCATGGTGGAGGGAGCCTCTAAACAGCCCAGTTTGGACAAATTCATGGTGGAGGGAGCCTCTAACCAGCCCAGTTTGGACCAATTAATGGTGGAGGGAGCCTCTAACCAGCCCAGTTTGGACCAATTAATGGTGGAGGGAGCCTCTAAACAGCCAAGTTTTGGGAAATTCATGGTGGAGGGAGCCTCTAACCAGCCCAGTTTGGACCAATTAATGGTGGAGGGAGCCTCTAAACAGCCCAGTTTGGACCAATTCATGGTGGAGGGAGCCTCTAAACAGCCCAGTTTGGACCAATTCATGGTGGAGGGAGCCTCTAAACAGCCCAGTTTGGACCAATTAATGGTGGAGGGAGCCGCTAAACAGCCCAGTTTGGGCAAATTCATGGTGGAGGGAGCCTCTAAACAGCCCAGTTTGGACCAATTCATGGTGGAGGGAGCCTCTAAAAAACCCAATTTGGACCAATTCATGGTGGAGGGAGCCTCTAAACAGCCCAGTTTGGGCAAATTCATGGTGGAGGGAGCCTCTAACCAGCAGAGTTGTGGGAAAGCAGGGTGGAGGGAGCCTCTAACCAGCAGAGTTGGTGGAAATCAGGGTGGAGGGAGCCTCTAACCAGCAGAGTTGGGGGAAATCATGTTGGAGGGAGCCTAGTATTAGCAGAATTGTGCAACACTTATGGTGGATGAGTATGAGGATGCGGAGGAATTGGAGAGGTTGAGTACAGACATGGAGTTTCATGTTGGGGTGCTTTACACAGGTGGGCACAAAAATGAAGGCTCTATCCAGTGGTGGTTCATTTTTATCAAAGTGAGCCGGTCGGCACTCTCAGCTGACAGACGGGTGCGCTTGTCAGTGATGATGCCACCGGCTGCACTGAACACCCTCTCAGATAGGACGCTGGCGGCAGGACAGGACAGCACCTCCAAGGCATATAGGGCAAGTTCAAGCCACAGGTCCAACTTCGACACCCAATACGTGTAGGGCGCAGAGGGGTCGGAGAGGACAGGGCTGTGGTCGGAAAGGTATTCCCGCAACATGCGCCTATACTTCTCACGCCTGGTGACACTAGGACCCTCCGTGGCGGCACTTTGGCGAGGGGGTGCCATCAAGGTGTCCCAGACCTTAGACAGTGTGCCCCTCGTTTGTGTGGACCGGTGAGAACTTGGTTGCCTACTGGAGGAACTGCCCTCCCTGCCGCCAACGTCACATGCTGGAAACATCTCCATCATATTCTGCACCAATTGCCTGTGGCAAGCATTGATGCGATTGGCCCTCCCCTCTACCGGAATAAAAGACGAGATGTTGTTTTTATACCGGGGGTCAAGGATAGCAAAGATCCAGTACTGGTTGTCCTCCATGATTTTGACAATACGCTTGTCGGTTGTAAAGCACCCCAACATGAACTCAGCCATGTCTGCCACAGTGTTAGTTGGCATGACTCCTCTGGCCCCACCGGAAAGTTCAATCTCCATTTCCTCCTCATCCTCCATGTCTACCCATCCGCGCTGCAACAATGGGACGATTCGAAGTTGCCCGGAAGCCTCCTGTATCACCATCACATCATCGGACAACTCTTCTTCCTCCTCCTCCTCCTCCTCCTCCTCCATTAAACGCAGTGAAGCGGACAGATGTGTGGACCTACTCTCCAGCTGTGACGGATCGGATGCTATCCCTGACTCCTCTGTGTGATCTGAGTTATCCCTGATGTCAATCAGGGATTCTCTCAGAACACACAAGAGCGGGATTGTAAGGCTCACCATCGCATCCTCAGAGCTCACCCTCCTTGTGGACTCCTCAAAGACCCGTAGGATGTCACAAAGGTCTCTCATCCATGGCCACTCAAGGATGTGAAACTGAGGCAGCTGACTTTGTGGCACCCTAGGGTTTTGTAGCTGGTATTCCATCAAAGGTCTCTGCTGCTCAACCACTCTATTCAACATCTGAAACGTTGAGTTCCAGCGTGTGGGGACGTCGCACAAAAGCCGGTGTTGTGGCACATGCAGGCGTTGCTGGAGAGATTTTAAGCTAGCAGCGGCTACTGTCGACTTGCGAAAGTGGGCGCACATGCGCCGCACTTTCACCAGTAGCTCTGGAACATTGGGGTAGCTCTTTAGGAAACGTTGCACCACTAGGTTGAAGACGTGGGCCAGGCATGGAACATGTTGGAGTCCGGCAAGCTCCAGAGCTGCTACCAGGTTCCGGCCGTTATCACAAACGACCATGCCTGGGCCCAGGTGCAGCGGCTCAAACCATATTGCCGTCTCATCGAGGAGGGCATCCCTCACCTCGGAGGCAGTGTGCTGTCTGTCCCCCAAGCTGATCAGCTTCAGCACAGCCTGCTGACGTCTACCAACGCCAGTGCTGCAACGTTTCCAACTCGTAGCTGGGGTCAATCTAACAGCGGAGGAGGAGGCGGTGGCGGAGGAGGAGGCGGTGGCGGAGGAGGAGGCGGTAGAGGAGGAGGAGGAGGGGGGTGTTCTTCTCGTGTCCCTGCCAGGAATGTTAGGCGGGGAGACGAGGTACACCGGGCCAGTTTGGGAAGCAGTCCCAGCCTCAACTACATTCACCCAGTGTGCCGTCAGTGAAATGTAGCGTCCCTGTCCGTATGCACTTGTCCACGCGTCGGTGGTCAAGTGGACCTTTGTGCAAAGCGCGGAACTAAGGGCCCGCCTGATGTTGAGTGACACGTGCTGGTGCAAGGCGGGGACGGCACACCGGGAGAAGTAGTGACGGCTAGGGACGGCATAGCGAGGTGCCGCAGTTGCCATCAGGTCCAGGAAGGCGGGAGTTTCAACAAGCCGGAACGCCAACATCTCCTGGGCCAGCAGTTTAGCGATGTTGGCGTTCAAGGCTTGCGCGTGTGGGTGGTTAGCAGTGTATTTCTGCCGCCGCTCCAATGTCTGAGAGATGGTGGGTTGTTGTAAAGAAACGCCTGATGGTGCCTTTGATGGTGCAGGAGAAGGAGATAAGACAGGACCAGGGGAGGATGAGGTAGAAGTCAACAAAGTGGCGGAGGCAGATGAAGTGGTGTCCTGGCTCGTCCTCTGGAGTGCATCGCCAGCACAGTCAGCAGTGGCAGTGGCAGAGGCAGAGGCAGTGGCAGAGGCAGTGGCAGTGGCGTGAACGGCAGGCGGCCTTTGTCCTGCCGTTGCTGCCTGCCACTGATTCCAGTGCTTGGATTCCAAATGACGGCGCATTGAAGTGGTGGACAGGTTGCTCTTCTCAGAGCCCCTAATCAATTTCGAGAGGCAAATTGTGCAGACAACACTATATCTGTCCTCGGCGCATTCCTTGAAAAAACTCCACACCTTCGAGAAACGTGCCCTCGAGGTGGGAGTTTTTCGGGGCTGGGTACGAACTGGAACATCTTGGGAGATTCCGGGTGTGGCCTGGCTTCGCCTAAGCTGCTGACCTCTGCCTCTGCCTCTAGCTACCCTTTTTGGTGCTGCACCTGCCTCAACATCCACACTACTTTCCCCGCTTGACATCCCCCCTGTCCAGGTCGGGTCAGTGTCCTCATCATCCACCACTTCCTCTTCCAACTCCTGTCTCATCTCCTCCTCCCGCACAATGCGCCGGTCAACTGGATGCCCTGACGGCAACTGCGTCACATCATCGTCGATGAGGGTGGGTTGCTGGTCATCCACCACCAAATCGAACGGAGATGGAGGAGACTCTAGTGTTTGAGCATCTGGACACAGATGCTCCTCTGTTAGGTTCGTGGAATCGTGACGTGGAGAGGCAGGTTGAGGGACAATGAAAGGAGCGGAGAACAGCTCTGGGGAGCAGGGACAGTTTGGGTTATTGTTCTGTAAAGCTTCGGAATTTTGGGAGGAAGGAAGACAAGACTGTTGGGTAATAGGAGGAGAGGAGGCAGAGTCTGACTGGCTGCTGGACAATGTGCTGTAAGCGTTCTCTGACAGCCATTGCAAGACCTGTTCCTGGTTCTCGGGCCTACTAAGGTTTGTACCCTGCAGTTTAGTTAATGTGGCAAGCAACCCTGGCACTGTGGAGTGGCGCAATGCTTGCTGCCCCACAGGAGTAGGCACGGGACGCCCTGTGGCTTCACTGCTACCTTGCTCCCCAGAACCATTCCCCCGACCTCGCCCACGGCCTCGTCCACGTCCCTTTCCGGGAGCCTTGCGCATTTTGAATTCCTAGTTAGAAATTGGCACTGTATACCAGTAGTAAAAATTGTGGGTGCACGTAACCCCAATATATTCTTTGAATTCCCAGTCAGACACTGGCACTATATGGCAGTAGCAAGAAATGAGGGTATTTATAACCCCAATATATTCTTTGAATTCCCAGTCAGACAATGGCACTGTATACCAGTAGTAAAAATTGTGGGTGCACGTAACCCCAATATATTCTTTGAATTCCCAGTCAGACACTGGCACTATATGGCAGTAGCAAGAAATGAGGGTATTTGTATTCCCAATATATTCTTTGAATTCCCAGTCAGACAATGGCACTGTATACCAGTAGTAAAAATTGTGGGTGCACGTAACCCCAATATATTCTTTGAATTACCAGTCAGAAACTGGCACTATATGGCAGTAGCAAGAAATGAGGGTATTTGTATTCCCAATATATTCTTTGAATTCCCAGTCAGACAATGGCACTGTATACCAGTAGTAAAAATTGTGGGTGTATATAGCCCCAATTCTATTGCTAGGGGACTTGCAGTGTATTTCTGGGGTGAAGGTGGGGGGGCACACCGTTGGAACGGGTATCGGGGGTATATATCGGGTATACGGGAATACACTGACAGTGTATTCCATTCAGGATCCTGGGAAAGCTGGGTTGCGGCGATTGAGCCCGTCAGTGCCACGTTACACTGACAAGCTTCTCCCTGGAATTTAGCTCTTATAAGAGCTGTTGGTTGTCTTCTCCTTCCTATCCTAGCCTGTCCCTGCCTACCCAGAATCTAAGCCCTAGCTAACTGGACGGAAACCTCCGTCCCCGGTGAATTGCAAGCTCAGAATGACGCGAAGCTGGGCGGCGCTGTTCTTTTAAATTAGAGGTCACATGTTTTCGGCAGCCAATGGGTTTTGCCTACTTTTTTCAACGTCACCGGTGTCGTAGTTCCTGTCCCACCTACCCTGCGCTGTTATTGGAGCAAAAAAGGCGCCAGGGAAGGTGGGAGGGGAATCGAGTAATGGCGCACTTTACCACGCGGTGTTCGATTCGATTCGAACATGCCGAACAGCCTAATATCCGATCGAACATGAGTTCGATAGAACACTGTTCGCTCATCTCTACTTATAACCTGGAATAACATATCCACTAACAGAACTAAAAGGAATATCGCAGAAGAGCCCAAGAGCATGGAGACAATAGAGTTAGATAGTATTACGTTACATGGATTCATTCACAACACGATAAGTAGTGGAGTCATGTCCTCAAATATATAAGATGTCACCCATTGTAGGATATTCTCACTGTACGTATTATACAACGTATACGGGTTTAGACAGATAGTTTATGGGAATATTATAGGGGATATTCCATATTATTGCTGTGTTATGTATCTATTGGATTATAATGCTTATGGTCTGTCTTGCAAAGAAATTCACTATAAAGAGACACAAGCCTGGGATGGCGAGACTACAGGTTGCAGAGTGGATGGGCACACCGCCAGATGTGACGTTATGGCATCCCTCTGGGTGTATAAGACTGATCGGTATATAAATAGTGTAACATATCCATGGGGAATAAGGTGGTTTCCGAAAAAGTCCTCAGGATCTGACTAATGTACCCTGGGTATGGGTAATATCATTTACAGGTGGGAGATGTGAGGGATGCCAGCTTGTGCCTATCTCGGGCGCTGCCCAGAGCTCATCCCCTCCTATACCGAAAATTGCTATCTATGGGATGAAACGTCTTCTTTGTACCTTATCCAATAATTATGTGCCAAAACTTATGTAACTGTTTTATATTCAGTCTTGTTATGTTAATAATACTAATAGAAATCTCTCTACCTTTGCAATGTATAATCACACCTACAATATAGAACACCTACAATGTATAAAAACCGCCAGAATCCGTATTGGTCACTTACTTGCACCTTGTGAGTGTGTTTCTCTGAGTTGGCTCATATATCATTTTATACTAATTTGGACTTCAGTACGGTGATACTACGAGCAGATTGCGCTCACACCTAGATATGGAACAAAAACAAACACATTATACAATACAGTACACGGACCCTCCCCTTACTACGTGCAACGCAAAGGGAGAAAATGTTGTAAATTGTGCCAACATATCTAACAACTGTACACAGAAAGAAACTTACTATGTATATATGTAATCTCTGTGAATCACACATAACACGACCAACCCCACCAGCAGTGAGTCACCCCTCCAAGTCCTTGCACAGTTACCCCAAATTTTGCATACCATCTGCTGTAATTTCTGGCAGTGAAGTTCACAAGCTTATACGGCGCCAAGAAACAACCTATTGGTCACACCCGTACAATTACATTTTTCTATCTTGTAGTACGGGCGCTGTGCACCTCCAACTTCATGGATTTGGGATGGTTTAGAGGAAGGAGTTTGTGTGAACAGCGGTAACTGAGGGCAGGGCGGGATTTGGGTAGTTATATAACTTCCTGCCTCGCTACCTCTTCCTCTTCTCTGGCAGAAACATAATTATGGAGTATAATTCTGGGATGTAGTACCTCATATACTAAGCACAGTCACCTAATACATATGTAGTAGTGTAGTAGGATATTACTGTGGTGTTATCTACCTCATATACTGAGCACATTCACCTTATACACATGTAGTAGGATATTACTGTGGTGTTATCTACCTCATATACCGAGCACAGTCACCTTATACACATATAGTAGTGTAGTAGGATATTACTGTGGTGTTATCTACCTCATATACTGAGCAAAGTCACCTTATACACATGTAGTGGTGTAGTAGGATATTACTGTGGTGTTATCTACCTCGTATACTGAGCAAAGTCACCTTATACACATGTAGTAGTATAGTAGGATATTACTGTGGTGTTATCTACCTCATATACTGAGCAAAGTCACCTTATACACATGCAGTAGTGTAGTAGGATATTACTGTGGTGTTATCTACCTCCTATACTGAGCACAGTCACCTTATACACATGTAGTAGTGTAGTAGGATGTTACTGTGGTGTTATTTACCTCCTATACTGAGCACAGTCACCTTATACACATGTAGTACTGTAGCAGGATGTTACTGTGGTGTTATCTACCTCATATACTGAGCCCAGTCACCTTAACACATGTAGTAGTGTAATAGGATGTTACTGTGGTGTTATCTACCTCCTATACTGAGCCCAGTCACCTTAACACATGTAGTAGTGTAATAGGATATTACTGTGGTGTTATCTACCTCCTATACTGAGCACAGTCACCTTATACACATGTATTAGTGTAGTAGGATGTTACTGTGGTGTTATCTACCTCACATACTGAGCACAGTCACCTTATACACATGTAGTAGTGTAGTAGGTTATTACTGTGGTGTTATCTACCTCATATACTGAGCACAGTCACCTCATAAACATGTAGTAGTATAGTAGGATATTACTGTGGTGTTATCTACCTCACATACTGAGCACAGTCACCTTATACACATGTAGTAGTGTAATAGGATGTTACTGAGGTGTTATCTACCTCCTATACTGAGCACAGTCACCTTATACACATGTCGTAGTGTAGTAGGATGTTACTGTGGTGTTATCTACCTCACATACTGAGCACAGTCACCTTATACACATGTATTAGTGTAGTAGGAGGTTACTGTGGTGTTATCTACCTTCTATACTGAGCACAGTCACCTTATACACATGTAGTAGTGTAGTAGGATATTACTGTGGTGTTATCTACCTCATATACTGAGCACAGTCACCTCATACACATGTAGTAGTGTAGTAGAATGTTACTGTGGTGTTATCTACCTCATATACTGAGCACAGTCACCTTATACACATGTAGTAGTGTAGAAGGATATTACTGTGGTGTTATCTACCTCCTATACTGAGCACAGTCACCTTATACACATGTAGTAGTGTAGTAGGATATTACTGTGGTGTTATCTACCTCATATACTGAGCACAGTCACCTTATTCTCATGTAGTAGTGTAGTAGGATATTACTGTGGTGTTATCTACCTCATATACTGAGCACAGTCACCTTATACACATGTAGTAGTGTAGAAGGATATTACTGTGGTGTTATCTACCTCCTATACTGAGCACAGTCACCTTATACACATGTAGTAGTGTAGTAGGATATTACTGTGGTGTTATCTACCTCATATACTGAGCACAGTCACCTTATTCTCATGTAGTAGTGTAGTAGGATATTACTGTGGTGTTATCTACCTCATATACTGAGCACAGTCACCTTATACACATGTAGTAGTGTAGTAGGATATTACTGTGGTGTTATCTACCTCCTATACTGAGCACAGTCACCTTATACACATGTTGTAGTGTAGTAGGATATAACTGTGGTGTTATCTACCTCATATACTGAGCACAGTCACCTTATACACATGTAGTAGTGTAGTAGGATATTACTGTGGTGTTATCTACCTCATATACTGAGCACAGTCACCTTATACACACGTAGTAGTGTAGTCGGATATTACTGTGGTGTTATCTACCTCATATACTGAGCACATTCACCTTATACACATGTAGTAGTGTAGTAGGATATTACTATGGTGTTCTCTACCTCCTATACTGAGCACAGTCACCTTATACACATGTAGTAGTGTAGTAGGATATTACTGTGATGTTATCTACCTCCTATACTGAGCACAGTCACCTTATACACATGTAGTAGTGTAGTAGGATATTACTGTGGTGTTATCTACCTCATATACTGAGCACAGTCACCTTATACACATGTAGTAGTGTAGTAGGATATTACTGTGATGTTATCTACCTCCTATACTAAGCACAGTCACCTTATACACATGTAGTAGTGTAGTAGGATATTACTGTGGTGTTATCTACCTCATATACTGAGCACAGTCACCTTATACACATGTAGTAGTGTAGAAGGATATTACTGTGGTGTTATCTACCTCCTATACTGAGCACAGTCACCTTATACACATGTAGTAGTGTAGTAGGATATTACTGTGGTGTTATCTACCTCATATACTGAGCACAGTCACCTTATTCTCATGTAGTAGTGTAGTAGGATATTACTGTGGTGTTATCTACCTCATATACTGAGCACAGTCACCTTATACACATGTAGTAGTGCAGTAGGATATTACTGTGGTGTTATCTACCTCCTATACTGAGCACAGTCACCTTATACACATGTTGTAGTGTAGTAGGATATAACTGTGGTGTTATCTACCTCATATACTGAGCACAGTCACCTTATACACATGTAGTAGTGTAGTAGGATATTACTGTGGTGTTATCTACCTCATATACTGAGCACAGTCACCTTATACACACGTAGTAGTGTAGTCGGATATTACTGTGGTGTTATCTACCTCATATACTGAGCACATTCACCTTATACACATGTAGTAGTGTAGTAGGATATTACTATGGTGTTCTCTACCTCCTATACTGAGCACAGTCACCTTATACACATGTAGTAGTGTAGTAGGATATTACTGTGATGTTATCTACCTCCTATACTGAGCACAGTCACCTTATACACATGTAGTAGTGTAGTAGGATATTACTGTGGTGTTATCTACCTCATATACTGAGCACAGTCACCTTATACACATGTAGTAGTGTAGTAGGATATTACTGTGATGTTATCTACCTCCTATACTAAGCACAGTCACCTTATGCACATGTAGTAGTGTAGTAGGATATTACTGTGGTGTTATCTACCTCATATACGGAGCACAGTCACCTTATACACATGTAGTAGTGTAGAAGGATATTAGTGTGGTGTTATCTACTGCATATACTGAGCACAGTTGTCTTATACACATGTAGTAGTGTAGTAGGATATTACTGTGGTGTTATCTACCTCATATACTGAGCACATTCACCTTATACACATGTAGTAGTGTAGTAGGATATTACTATGGTGTTCTCTACCTCCTAAACTGAGCACAGTCACCTTATACACATGTAGTAGTGTAGTAGGATATTACTGTGGTGTTATCTACCTCCTATACTGAGCACAGTCACCTTATACACATGTAGTAGTGTAGTAGGATATTACTGTGATGTTATCTACCTCCTATACTGAGCACAGTCACCTTATACACATGTAGTAGTGTAGTAGGATATTACTGTGGTGTTATCTACCTCCTATACTGAGCACAGTCACCTTATACACATGTAGTAGTGTAGTAGGATATTACTGTGGTGTTATCTACCTCATATACTGAGCACAGTCACCTTATTCTCATGTAGTAGTGTAGTAGGATATTACTGTGGTGTTATCTACCTCATATACTGAGCACAGTCACCTTATACACATGTAGTAGTGTAGAAGGATATTACTGTGGTGTTATCTACCTCCTATACTGAGCACAGTCACCTTATACACATGTAGTAGTGTAGTAGGATATTACTGTGGTGTTATCTACCTCATATACTGAGCACAGTCACCTTATTCTCATGTAGTAGTGTAGTAGGATATTACTGTGGTGTTATCTACCTCATATACTGAGCACAGTCACCTTATACACATGTAGTAGTGTAGTAGGATATTACTGTGGTGTTATCTACCTCCTATACTGAGCACAGTCACCTTATACACATGTTGTAGTGTAGTAGGATATAACTGTGGTGTTATCTACCTCATATACTGAGCACAGTCACCTTATACACATGTAGTAGTGTAGTAGGATATTACTGTGGTGTTATCTACCTCATATACTGAGCACAGTCACCTTATACACACGTAGTAGTGTAGTCGGATATTACTGTGGTGTTATCTACCTCATATACTGAGCACATTCACCTTATACACATGTAGTAGTGTAGTAGGATATTACTATGGTGTTCTCTACCTCCTATACTGAGCACAGTCACCTTATACACATGTAGTAGTGTAGTAGGATATTACTGTGATGTTATCTACCTCCTATACTGAGCACAGTCACCTTATACACATGTAGTAGTGTAGTAGGATATTACTGTGGTGTTATCTACCTCATATACTGAGCACAGTCACCTTATACACATGTAGTAGTGTAGTAGGATATTACTGTGATGTTATCTACCTCCTATACTAAGCACAGTCACCTTATGCACATGTAGTAGTGTAGTAGGATATTACTGTGGTGTTATCTACCTCATATACGGAGCACAGTCACCTTATACACATGTAGTAGTGTAGAAGGATATTAGTGTGGTGTTATCTACCGCATATACTGAGCACAGTTGTCTTATACACATGTAGTAGTGTAGTAGGATATTACTGTGGTGTTATCTACCTCATATACTGAGCACATTCACCTTATACACATGTAGTAGTGTAGTAGGATATTACTATGGTGTTCTCTACCTCCTAAACTGAGCACAGTCACCTTATACACATGTAGTAGTGTAGTAGGATATTACTGTGGTGTTATCTACCTCCTATACTGAGCACAGTCACCTTATACACATGTAGTAGTGTAGTAGGATATTACTGTGATGTTATCTACCTCCTATACTGAGCACAGTCACCTTATACACATGTAGTAGTGTAGTAGGATATTACTGTGGTGTTATCTACCTCCTATACTGAGCACAGTCACCTTATACACATGTAGTAGTGTAGTAGGATATTACTGTGGTGTTATCTACCTCATATACTGAGCACAGTCACCTTATACACACGTAGTAGTGTAGTCGGATATTACTGTGGTGTTATCTACCTCATATACTGAGCACATTCACCTTATACACATGTAGTAGTGTAGTAGGATATTACTGTGGTGTTATCTACCTCACATACTGAGCACAGTCACCTTATATACATGTAGTAGTGTAGTAGGATATTACTGTGGTGTTATCTACCTCCTATACTAAGCACAGTCACCTTATGCACATGTAGTAGTGTAGTAGGATATTACTGTGGTGTTATCTACCTCATATACGGAGCACAGTCACCTTATACACATGTAGTAGTGTAGTAGGATATTAGTGTGGTGTTATCTACCGCATATACTGAGCACAGTTGTCTTATACACATGTAGTAGTGTAGTAGGATATTACTGTGGTGTTATCTACCTCATATACTGAGCACATTCACCTTATACACATGTAGTAGTGTAGTAGGATATTACTATGGTGTTCTCTACCTCCTATACTGAGCACAGTCACCTTATACACATGTAGTAGTGTAGTAGGATATTAGTGTGGTGTTATCTACCTCCTATACTGAGCACAGTTGTCTTATACACATGTAGTAGTGTAGTAGGATATTACTGTGATGTTATCTACTTCATATACTGAGCACAGTCACCTTATACACATGTAGTAGTGTAGTAGGCTATTACTGTGGTGTTATCTACCTCACATACTGAGCACAGTCACCTTATACACATGTAGTGGTGTAGTAGGATATTACTGTGATGTTATCTACCTCCTATACTGAGCACAGTCACCTTATACACATGTAGTAGTGTAGTAGGATATTACTGTGGTGTTATCTACCTCCTATACTGAGCACAATCACCTTATACACATGTAGTAGTGTAGTAGGATATTACTGTGGTGTTATCTACCTCACATACTGAGCACAGTCACCTTATATACATGTAGTAGTGTAGTAGGATATTACTGTGGTGTTATCTACCTCATATACTGAGCACAGTCACCTTATACACATGTAGTGGTGTAGTAGGATATTACTGTGATGTTATCTACCTCCTATACTGAGCACAGTCACCTTATACACATGTAGTAGTGTAGTAGGATATTACTGTGGTGTTATCTACCTCCTATACTGAGCACAGTCACCTTATACACATGTAGTAGTGTAGTAGGATATTACTGTGGTGTTATCTACCTCATATACGGAGCACAGTCACCTTATACACATGTAGTAGTGTAGTAGGATATTAGTGTGGTGTTATCTACCGCATATACTGAGCACAGTTGTCTTATACACATGTAGTAGTGTAGTAGGATATTACTGTGGTGTTATCTACCTCATATACTGAGCACATTCACCTTATACACATGTAGTAGTGTAGTAGGATATTACTATGGTGTTCTCTACCTCCTATACTGAGCACAGTCACCTTATACACATGTAGTAGTGTAGTAGGATATTAGTGTGGTGTTATCTACCTCCTATACTGAGCACAGTTGTCTTATACACATGTAGTAGTGTAGTAGGATATTACTGTGATGTTATCTACTTCATATACTGAGCACAGTCACCTTATACACATGTAGTAGTGTAGTAGGCTATTACTGTGGTGTTATCTACCTCACATACTGAGCACAGTCACCTTATACACATGTAGTGGTGTAGTAGGATATTACTGTGATGTTATCTACCTCCTATACTGAGCACAGTCACCTTATACACATGTAGTAGTGTAGTAGGATATTACTGTGGTGTTATCTACCTCCTATACTGAGCACAATCACCTTATACACATGTAGTAGTGTAGTAGGATATTACTGTGGTGTTATCTACCTCACATACTGAGCACAGTCACCTTATATACATGTAGTAGTGTAGTAGGATATTACTGTGGTGTTATCTACCTCATATACTGAGCACAGTCACCTTATACACATGTAGTGGTGTAGTAGGATATTACTGTGATGTTATCTACCTCCTATACTGAGCACAGTCACCTTATACACATGTAGTAGTGTAGTAGGATATTACTGTGGTGTTATCTACCTCCTATACTGAGCACAGTCACCTTATACACATGTAGTAGTGTAGTAGGATATTACTGTGGTGTTATCTACCTCACATACTGAGCACAGTCACCTTATATACATGTAGTAGTGTAGTAGGATATTACTGTGGTGTTATCTACCTCATATACTGAGCACAGTCACCTTATACACATGTAGTAGTGTAGTAGGATATTAGTGTGGTGTTATCTACCGCATATACTGAGCACAGTCACCTTATACACATGTAGTAGTGTAGTAGGATATTACTGTGGTGTTATCTACCTCCTATACTAAGCACAGTCACCTTATGCACATGTAGTAGTGTAGTAGGATATTACTGTGGTGTTATCTACCTCATATACGGAGCACAGTCACCTTATATACATGTAGTAGTGTAGTAGGATATTAGTGTGGTGTTATCTACCGCATATACTGAGCACATTCACCTTATACACATGTAGTAGTGTAGTAGGATATTACTATGGTGTTCTCTACCTCCTATACTGAGCACAGTCACCTTATACACATGTAGTAGTGTAGTAGGCTATTACTGTGGTGTTATCTACCTCGTATACTGAGCACAGTCACCTTATACACATGTAGTGGTGTAGTGGGATATTTCTGTGGTGTTATCTACCTCATATACCGAGCACAGTTGTCTTATACACATGTAGTAGTGTAGTAGGATATTACTGTGGTGTTATCTACCTCACATACTGAGCACAGTCACCTTATACACATGTAGTAGTGTAGTAGGATATTACTTTGGTGTTATCTACCTCACATACTGAGCACAGTCAACTTATACACATGTAGTAGTGTAGTAGGATATTAGTGTGGTGTTATCTACCTCCTATACTAAGCACAGTCACCTTATGCACATGTAGTAGTGTAGTAGGATATTACTGTGGTGTTATCTACCTCATATACGGAGCACAGTTACCTTATACACATGTAGTAGTGTGATAGGATATTAGTGTGGTGTTATCTACCGCATATACTGAGCAGAGTTGTCTTATACACATGTAGTAGTGTAGTAGGATATTACTGTGGTGTTATCTACCTCATATACTGAGCACAGTCACCTTATATACATATAGTAGTGTAGTAGGATATTACTGTGGTGTTATCTACCTCATATACTGGGCACAGTCACCTTATACACATGTAGTAGTGTAGTAGGATATTACTGTGGTGTTATCTACCTCATATACTGAGCACATTCACCTTATATACATGTAGTAGTGTAGTAGGATATTACTGTGGTGTTATCTACCTCATATACTGAGCACATTCACCTTATACACATGTAGTAGTGTAGTAGGATATTACTGTGGTGTTATCTACCTCATATACTGAGCACATTCACCTTATATACATGTAGTAGTGTAGTAGGATATTACTGTGGTGTTATCTACCTCCTATACTGAGCACAGTCACCTTATACACATGTAGTAGTGTAGTAGGATATTACTGTGGTGTTATCTATGTTATATACTGAGCACAGTCACCTTATACACATGTAGTAGTGTAGTAGGATATTACTGTGGTGTTATCTACCTCATATACTGAGCACATTCACCTTATACACATGTAGTAGTGTAGTAGGATGTTACTGTGGTGTTATCTACCTCATATACCGAGTACAGTCATCTTATACACAAGTAGTAGTGTAGTAGGATATTACTGTGGTGTTATCTACCTCATATACTGAGCACAGTCACCTTATACACATGTAGTAGTGTAGTAGGATATTACCGGGGTGTTATCTACCTCATATACTGAGCACAGTCACCTTATACACATGTAGTAGTGTAGTAGGATATTACTGTGGTGTTATCTACCTCCTATACTGAGCACAGTCACCTTATACACATGTAGTAGTGTAGTAGGATATTACTGTGGTGTTATCTACCTCCTATACTGAGCACAGTCACCTTATACACATGTAGTAGTGTAGTAGGATATTACTGTGGTGTTATCTACCTCATATACTGAGCACAGTCACCTTATACACATGTAGTAGTGTAGTAGGATATTACCGGGGTGTTATCTACCTCATATACTGAGCACAGTCACCTTATACACATGTAGTAGTGTAGTAGGATATTACTGTGGTGTTATCTACCTCCTATACTGAGCACAGTCACCTTATACACATGTAGTAGTGTAGTAGGATATTACTGTGGTGTTATCTACCTCCTATACTGAGCACAGTCACCTTATACACATGTAGTAGTGTAGTAGGATATTACTGTGGTGTTATCTACCTCCTATACTGAGCACAGTCACCTTATACACATGTAGTAGTGTAGTAGGATATTACTGTGGTGTTATCTACCTCATATACTGAGCACAGTCACCTTATACACATGTAGTAGTGTAGTAGGATATTACTGTGGTGTTATCTACCTCATATACTGAGCACAGTCACCTTATACACATGTAGTAGTGTAGTAGGATATTACTGTGGTGTTATCTACCTCATATACTGAGCACAGTCACCTTATACACATGTAGTAGTGTAGTAGGATATCACTGTGGTGTTATCTATCTCATATACTGAGCACAGTCACCTTATACACATGTAGTAGTGTAGTAGGATATTACTGTGGTGTTATCTACCTCCTATACTGAGCACAGTCACATTATACACATGTAGTAGTGTAGTAGGATATTACTGTGGTGTTATCTACCTCATATACTGAGCACAGTCACCTCATACACATGTAGTAGTGTAGTAGGATATTACTGTGGTGTTATCTACCTCATATACAGAGCACAGTCACCTTATACACATGTAGTAGTGTAGTAGGATATTACTGTGGTGTTATCTACCTCATATACTGAGCACAGTCACCTTATACACATGTAGTAGTGTAGTAGGATATTACTGTGGTGTTATCTACCTCATATACTGAGCACAGTCACCTTATACACATTAAGGATCCATTCACACAGAGTAAATGCACGCTCATTTTAGCAAAATACCCGTGTAAAAATAAGACTCCCATTGACTTCAATTACATTTTTTTTTACACGTGTGAAAATACACATCAAAATACACGTGCAAAATGTCATTGAAGTCAATGGGAGTCTTATTTTTACACGTGTATTTTGCCAAAATGATCGCACGTTTACTCCATGTGAATGGTCCCTTAGACTCCGTTCCCACAGAGTAATGTGCTGCTCATTCTGACGCGCGCATCACATTGAATGCAATAAGTAAAAAAGCCTCCCGTTGAGTTCAATGTGTAGCATGCGTAAGCCGGTACCCATTGAAGTCAATGGGATCTATTTTGAAGCGCCTCACTATAACACGTGTTTACGTGTCAGAATGAGCGGCGCGTTACTCTGTGGGAACGGAGCCTAAGGCAGTTAAGGACACCCACGGACAGTAAAAAAACGCACCTGATGTCCATTTAAATCAGTGCAAAATGTAACGGACACAGCTAGTGTCAGATGCTAATGTCCGCGCAAGACACTCAGAAAATAACCCTGTGGACCCCGTGCCCATTTCAAATGATAACCCTGATGTGCGAGATACACTGACGACATTCCTAAAAAGTTCCACCCAACCATCCGTACCGACATCCACTCAGCCCAAGAACACCAGAAGCGAGCTTTGATTGCCGACACAACAGCAACTAAGAAATCACCATCGTGTATATAACAAATCAGCGCCATATTCATCGGATGGTCAAGGATGGAACAACGTTACACTGGACCCTACTTAGTTGTGGAATCCTGGACCAAGGGACGAGTAAAACTTTAGAATAACAAGACTGAGAAGATTCTGAGGAACATCTACCAGACCAGCAACAGGAGGAAGAGACTTCACCACCATGAGGATTGTCCCAGTGACTCTGCCACACACAAACACAAGCAAACTAAGACTTTCAACCCACTACCAAGTCCAGGAAGGAAATATCTTAGCACCAATCTTGACCTTACGCTTGGTAGGGTTATATACTATGGCTGCACAAGGGACCTTGGACAAGCACGGTGTCCACAAACCCAAAGGTGACCCTACACAACAACAAAAACCATTTGTCCTACACTAGAAGATTCTGGAAGACAACCAAGAAAGAAGCAGAGCCCAAGAAAAGCGAGTACAGATGAGCAGGAGTGTTTTTAATGTTCCCACCCCACCCTATAGCCTATGGGGCTGGACGGGAACCCAACAAATAATAACTGCAAACTTGGTTTGGAAACTCGAGAATATTCGTGAAACAAATCCCACAAGGTTCACCCATCAATGTAACAGATTATTGCAATCTTAATCTTGTGTCAAATTTGAAACAAACCAATTTTTTTAAATATTCAAAAAAATTTTTTAGCATTCATCCTTCATTATTTTTTCCTAATTCTTCTTATTATTTTCTTGTATTATGTAGATTTGTTTCCTATATACAAGAGACATAACGGAGAAACTCAAATGATCAGAAAGTTATTAACATAAAATAATTACAAAGCTCGACTGCTGCCTATCTCTAGCGGGGATCACATTGTGGTGATCCAAGCGATAGGACGATACGTTGGAAAAGTCTTCATCAGATTTGGAAAGTACATGTGTTCACCTCTGAGATAAAGGCAGATTGTTTAATAGAAACAAGGGCGTAGCGACAAGGAACACAGATTATTATTCACAGATTGCTTACACACCCATCGATTTTAAAGAGACACATCATATAAGCCCAGTCCTGTAGGTAGATAGGGTAGGGTTACCCGAAACAGTGTATTCCCCTTGTGAGCCCGTGCCTCTGTTGCTGAGCTAATGCTGTTTCCACTAACTACACACGTCCCGAAATAGAGTAGGATCACGTGCGGTCTGTGATTAACAGAAACATCACATATCTGCTCCAAGCGACAAGGGGAACAATGGGAACTGCAACATGCAGCACAATACTATACGTGGCGGTCTACTGTCAGATATCTACAGAGGGATTTACTACTGTGGACCTACCCCAAGCAGAATCCTGGGGTTTAACCCTTGAAGCAAATTTCAAACTTTAACCTACCCTGCAATGTTTGTGTATCCACAAACTACTATTATAATAATTGGAGTCCCAGGAAAGGTGAGTAAACATAAACAGTGTTACTAACCTCCCCTGGGCTCCAGTATGGGTCCCATTCATTTTAGGCCTATTCCTGCCTCCTGAATGACATACAGGATGACTGAGGACTGTGACTGGACCTCATTGGTCATGTAAGTCATGCTGGCGTCATTATGGTTACTTCTATATGTCATGACACCAATCCCATATAATCCCATTGTATAATAATACCAGGTCCAGTTTAGACATGCTCGGTCTAAAAAAACAAAACAAAACACTGGGCACACTCAAAGTTTGCTTAAAGGGGTTGTCCCATCTCAAGGATCCTATCTATACTGGTAGCTTATGTAAATTCAAGAGTTTTCCTAAATATATTGCTTTAGAAATGCTGCTTTGTTTGCCTGCTATGTGAACTTATTCCTCCCATTGTTTACACAGCGTTTCCATAACCACAGACCTGTAGACAAGTGACGTCACTCTTGTTCTGGACAATCAGTCTACCAGAAGAGCAAACAATTCTTCTAAATACTGGGTTCCTTTTCCAAAATATCCGCTGGTCTTTTTCACCTATTTGGTTTGGAATCTGAACTGAAGTGGGTTGAGGTCTGCATGTAGGGAGTTTACTTTGAGGTCTATATCCGATAGGGGTCTGCATTCCTTTAGTGTGTCTCGAGTCTGTATTTGGGGTCCCAGTCTATGGACTGTATAGGATCTGTATTTAAGGGGTGTGGTCTGGGGTCATATTTATTTAGGACTGGGTTCTATATTACACACAAGCAAACTGATGGGTTCCAAGCTGGATCCAAACCAAATACTCCAAATTGTTCCGTTTTTAAAGAATCTGAATACAAATGACAAACCAAAAAGTCGCCCCGTTCTTGAAGGCCCCTAGGCTTGTCGTAGGAATAGGCATCCAAAAAGAAGAGGGGAACAAATCTGCGGGCGATACACATACTGCACAAATCTGATCCGTGGACATAAAAAAGATACTTAGCTGGTGCTGTCACTTTAAATGCTGTGGAAGACAGTCCGGGGGTGCGCCGAGAGTCAGACCGGGGGTGCGCCGAGAGTCAGTCCGGGGGTGCGCCGAGAGTCAGTCCGGGGGTGCGCAGAGAGTCAGTCCGGGGGTGCGCCGAGAGTCAGACCATCCAAGAATCTAAAGAGGTGAAGAGCGGCACAAAACACGACTTCAGTGCTTTTTTATTGAGGACGAGCAAAATCCGGCTTACCAGGAACAAGACGAGAAGCGGGCGAGGGATTGTTCCGTGCAGTGCGCACTTCTTCAGGCTACACCCTGCTCATCTTATCCTTGATATACCTGTTTTTACTTGACCTTATAAAAGCAGCGCTGACGTCTGGCTGTGTGCCCTGGTTCACCTTGTTTCCCTGTCAGAGGAATATAGTTATTGAGGCGGCTCTATTACAGGTTCAAGACCCCTAGGGGCGCTAATGCAATAGTTAAAATATTTTTTTTGTGTGTGTATATATTATATAGGTAACAATTAAAATCACCCCGCCCTCTTCCCTATATGATTTTCTTCTTGAACTTGGTAGTGCGTTGAAAGTCTTAGTTTGCTTGTGTTTGTGTGTGGCAGAGTCACTGGGACAATCCTCATGGAGCTGGGGTGGTGGTGAAGTCTCTTCATCCTGTTGCTGGTGTGGTCGGTGTTCTTCAGAATCTTGTCGGTCTTATTGTTCTAAAGTTTTACTCGTCCCTTGGTCCAGGATTCCACAACTAAGTAGGGTCCAGTGTAACGTTGTAGAAAGCTTGGCCTTCCGTCCATACATGACCTCAAATGAAGTGAGCACAGATGTGTGAAACTAACCAGAAACCGAACTCCAGAGAGGAACGGATCCAGTTGTTTCCTTCGTCATTGACTTTGAGTGTTCAATTGTCACGTACCCGCTGGCCAAATTTTTGTGGGTAATAGGCAGATGAAATGCAGTGATCTGTTTGATAATGCTCCTTCAGGTGGTCGATGATCAAGAACACAAACTCTCAGCTCTGGTCACTAATAAGAGTCTCCATACAGCCAAGGCGGCAAATAACGGGGTTAAAAATAAATTGCTACGGACTCTTCGCTCTTCTCTGGGACAGCTGCTGCTTCAGTCCACTTGGAGAAATGATCAGTGGCAGCAGCTGTATATATATATTTGTGGCCATTTCATGTTCCTGATGAAGACCAATTATATTAATCCTGACTAAGCTCCATACTATGCAAGTAGCCAGGCAGCTCCCATGAGGCGACCTGAAGTGACTGCTTCAGGCGGCGCTATGTCGGGCCCCCGGGGGGGGCGGCATTTTTGCTGACCTAAGCCTGTCCTGGACTGGCTTAGCATCACCATCTCGGCAGCCTTGCACGGGAAGCGAGTGGTGGATTGGGGAGGCCCTGTGGACGCAGCGCTGCTCCACCAGCCTCCCCTGACACTCAGGCCGAGAGCAGTTCCAATCCCCGCCTGCTCTCTGCCTTCTAACACCGCCCTGTCCGCTCCACCCCGCCCCACCCCCTCCACTCCGTCCCGCCCCTCCGTCCCGCCCCTCCGTCCTGCCCCTTTGCCCCGCCCCCTCTGCTCCACCCCCTCCTCCCGGGGGAGGAGGGGGGCGGCTTTCTGTCATCCGCCTCAGGCGGCATAAAAGCTAGGTTCACCCCTGTAGCCAGGGTGGGGGACCCGGGATGGGAAGGACACCACGCGCACTCAAAAAGGTGGGGCTCACAGTCACATAAGGTTGGTAAAAGGTTCTCTCTTTATCGATTAAAATAAAAACGCGTTTTGTGCGTCTCATCCTTCCCATCCCAGGTCCCCCACCCTGGTTACTTGCATTTTCTGATATCATCTCTGTGATATAGGACAAGTCCGCTGCCACTTGTAATTTGGGGATTCCTACAAAGCGATATTAGTCATTGTGACAACTTCATGACAACAGAAGGTGAGAGGCCAATCTTAGTTCTTATTCTTCCCGCCGATGGCATTTTTCGTTTTTCGTTTTTGACTCCCCTCCTTCTAAACCCCATAACTTTTTTATTTCTCCGCTCCCAGAGCCATATGAGGTCTCAATGTTTGCAGGACAAATTTTTCTTCATGATGCCGCCATTAATTATTCTATATAATGTACTGGGAAGCTGGATAAAAATTCAGAATGGGGTGGATTTGAAGAAAAAGTGCATTTCTGCGACTTTCTTACAGGCTTCGGTTTTACGGCGTTCACTGTGCAGCCAAAATGACATGTCCACTGTGTTCTGTGTTTCGTTACGATGCCGGGGAAACCAAATTTATATGGTTTTATTTACATTTTACCCCTTAAAAAAATCCAAAACTGTGTTAAAAAATTTTTTTTGCTAAAAGTCGCCATATTCCGACATCCGTAACTTTTTTATACGCCCGTTTTTGCGGGGCCGGGTGTACTTTTTAGTTCTACCATGTTTGGGAAATGCTTTTGCTTTGATCACTTTTTATTCAAATTTTTATCAGAATCAAAACATTGAAAAAATGGCGGTTTGGCACTTTTGACTATTTTTCCCGCTACAGCGTTTACCGTACAGGAAAAATATTTTTATAGATTTGTAGAGCGGGCGATTTCTGATGCGGGGATACCTAACATGTATGTGTTTCACAGTATTTAACTACGTTTATATGTGTTCTAGGGAAAGGGGGGTGATTTGAATTTTTAATACTTTTAAATTTTTTTTTAACTTTTTAAACTTTTTTTTATTTTTTATTTTTTGCATTTATTATACCCCCTAGGGGTCTTGAACCCCAGGGGGTCTGATCACTAATGCAATGCATTACAATGCTAATGCATTGCAAAGCAATGCAAAATATCGGCACTTCTATTGCAGGTTGTGTAGCATAGCCTGCAATAGAAGCAATGTAATGACAAGCCGTGGAGCCACAAGGCTCCCAGCTGTCATAGTAACATGACGCTGGCCTCGGAGCTCACTCCGGGTGCCGGTGATCACAAAGAAAATGGTGGCGCCCATGTGCCGCCGGGAAAATGGTGCCTCCGGCGCCTCTGACCGCGGTGCCGGCGGAGTTAATGAATCCGATCGGTTCCCGGACCGATCAGAGACACTAGCGCCGGTTGTCTACTGTGTAAAGCAAAAAGGTTACGGACTCTAACAGCGATATGGACACTGGTGGTTCTGTGGTCACAGGGGAAGTTAGAACCCCTAGGATTCCCCTTAAAGACTTTAGGAGAGAGCAAATAACGGTAGATTGGTCCCTCTATGGAGGTGAACCACTGACAGGACGGCCCAAAGGAGCCAATAGTGACAGAAGGTAAGATAACTTTATACACATTGCTAATAGACTTACACTATATGGAATATCACTTTCTCTCTCATCCATTGAAATTTGGACAATTTGGGTCTTATTGGGTAGTGGGGAGTGAAGGAGGGTCTGGAAGTAAATGTTACCAGTAGTGCTACAGTGCATTGCTGGTATTATACTGCGGAACAACAATGTACGACAGCGATGGTATACTTTACTGTTTGTGCCCAAATGGACAATGTTTGGAGAAAAGGGTTAACCTATGGTTATCAGGAAGGAAAAATTCATGGATGTAAATAGCTCCAGGAGAGGTACAATGTAATGACAATGCGTGCAGGGAAATATCCAACATATGATGTTTGGGGTTGAGCCGATCTTGACTTTTCAGGATCGATTTTAAAATCCGGTTTCCAATCATTTTTCATTTGAACCCGATCTCGATCCCAATTCCGATCCCAATGCAAGTCAATCAGATTTTTTATATTAATCGGAGATCGGATTTAGTCCCCCCTGGTGTCCACTTACCTGCAGAGATGGCTGCTCTGATGCCCGGTGTTCTTCTTCGCCTCGCTGCCGCTCCACGCTGCTCTTCTCCCTTCGCTTCCCCCTGCCTCCCAGATTAGGAGAGTGTGGGCGGGTTAGGAGAGTGTGGGTGGGTACTGGGAGGGGAGACATCACGTCTCCCCGCCCTGTACCTGCCCACACTCTCCTAAGCAACAAGCCCCACCTACCTAGCGCTTTAAACATTAACCTGGGAGGCGGGGCAGCGAGGCGAGAAGAGCAGCGTGGAGCAGCGAAGAAGAAGGAGAACACCGGGCACCGGAGCAGCCATCTCTGGAGGTAAGTAGCTACTAGAGATGTTAGTTTAGTCTCCCATTAGAATGAATGGACACAGCCGGCGCACAGGGGGTTAAGGCTGTGTGCCGGCTGCTTCCATTCATTCCTATGGAACCGCAGTGGAGCCTTCACACTAAGTATACACTCCACTCAGATTGAGCGGAGCATATACTCAGTGTGAAGGCTAAGCAAAGCATTGTGGGAAATAGTACTGATCTCGATCCCACCTAAAAAGATTGTGTTCGGAATTCCGATCGCGAAATTTTCTCGATCGCCAATTGGAATCCGATCTTTTCCGAACACAATCGCTCAACCCTAATAATGTTATGCCTAGTATGATATTGTGTGAATGTATTGTCTTGCCTGTTGTGGTGGGTGATAGTCTGAGGTGAGTAGGTTACTATGTACTCAGACCACCACATATGAGAAGTCAACATGTGTAGAGACAACCGAAGGGTTGGCTTGTGGTCAGCAGTCAGGAACATACGAGCCTTGTACGTTATAACGTACTGATCACATATGTCCATTTGTAGTTACACATTCTACCTTCTAGTCTGTCCCTAATGCTTATAGAGATAGGGCCACAACATGAATGTATAGGGGCCAATAGTGACACCACTTCCCATCCACATGGTGGAGCCCGCCTATAACCCTGTCCTCATATAACCAAACCTCGCCCTATTGAAAAATGGTTTTGCTTGAAGCTGGTCCCTAATGCAAAAAGTTTGGGGACCACTGCACTAAAGGAACGAAAAGGTATATTGTAGAAGACAATAGATTGGGTTAATATTACGTTATACGGATTCATTCACAACACTATAAATTGCAGAGAACTGATTTCCTCTCCATAACCTTCGTTGTGTTACACGAGTCCCCCAGGTCTGGTCAAACCTCTGTGTGAATGTTCTATTATTGCTTCTTATTTCCTCATTGGGCCAGCCACGTAACCTCGGGGGAACCATGTACCAAATCCAAGGAAATCTTCACAACAACATGGGTTACTAAAGACGTGTTTTAGGTACTTACCTTCAGTAGTGGAGCTGTAGTAGGATGTGTCTGTCCTGACCTTATAAGAGACAAGTCTGAAGCCACTCCAGTGTTTTATACAGAAACCCACAAAGAGTTATGGGAAATGTCTCTCCTATAAAAGGATTCCATGAGACCGCAAGCTAAGTTGTTGATGTTGTTTTTCCCTTGGTGAAGTTATCATAGTGGAAAATCTGTGGGGCTACAGCAGCTGGAAATGCAAGGAATTTTTCGTACGCAGTTTGGATATTTTTGGATTAATTATTTTTTTTCGTCAAATTAGACTTCCTCAAATAAACTTCTTTGACTTTCTTTTCAGCAATCAGGGTCCGGTAGTTTTTTGGAGAATCCCATGCTTCACATATGGTGTCATTTTGGAGTATTGCTCCGAGTACTCCAACATAAAGGAACAAGGGAGTTACAGGTATGTACAAGACACATGTATGACGTATACAAACAAAACCAACGGTGTCTACAAAGCGAACTGCTGCAAACAAGCTGGTGACAATGGAAAGTCAAGGTGCCAGACGGCGCGCACGGGTGGAGGAGGAAGCAGAAGTGCAAGGAGACAGAGCTGCTCCAATAACTCCAAGTGACAATGGAAAGTCAAGGTGCCAGATGGAGTGACCGGGTGGAGGAGGAAGCAGAAGTGCAAGGAGACAGAGCTGCTCCAATAACGCCAAGCGTTCCTGAACCTTCTGAAACCGTTAACTTTGCAGCAGATCAAAGCCGAAAAAAGGCAAATGGAGGAAGCCAGGAGAAATTGCAACATCAGGATGAATGCTGGAGAGAACTGTTCCAAACCCTGAGACTGTCTCTTGCTATGTCTCGTTGGAAAGACCCTCGCATGACAAAGCTTTCTCCAAAAGATGATATTTAGGCATATTTAACTTGTCAGTTGCTGAAGGAACAGTGGGCGGTAAGACTGGCACCATATCTTACTGGACAAGCCCAAATGTCCCAAAAGCCCATTCGTCTTCAAATGAATGGGTTTGAAAAGATGCCGGCAGGTTTCCATCTGCTGCCCTGTTTTGCGCAGGAAATGGAAACCTGACGAATGGAGTAGATGTGAACGAGCCCTGACTCACTGTATTGTTTCACTACCACAGCAGACTCCCCATGTGTGTTACTACAAGGCTCAGTGTTCTCCACCACTATACAGTCTCTCTGCAGCCAGGAAATAGCTGTTTTTTAACGCTATTCACCACAAATTAATTCCGATCGAATCAAATCTTTTTGGGAAATTCGGCAAAGTGGCCAAATCAATTTTTTGAAAACTTCACTCATCTCTAATTGTATCATCTAAGTATTTGTAGTGGTTGATATTAATCCCTTCCCGCTGGGCATTTTTCGATTTTCACGTGCTGGGCATGCAGAACAAACCTTATTTTTGACAAATTGTATTCCATGAGGTCAGCATATGTTCTTGTATATTGTGAAAAAGCCAATCCATAAAATCCTGTGACCAGTAAGGTATAAAAATCGATGTCTATTGGATCTCTGTGGGCAGACACACTATCGCTTGTATATTATGTGTATGTGTTTCCATTTTCCCCACATCAATGGGAGGCTTTTTAACCCATTGATTTCAATGTGTTATGCACGCTAAACGAAACCCATTGAAGTCAATGGGATTCTGTTCTGCAGAGCTGACCCTGACACGAGTTTACGTGTCAGAATCAACGCCGCGTTACATCCTGGGAACGGACCCTAAGAGAAATCACTGCAACTTTTCCCTTAATGGGACACAATGAGGTCCCAAAGGTCTCAGCTACTCATCACTTTTATTCAATGTCTGACATATGGAAATTCACAAAACAATCCCATCCTAAAACCACATGCAGTAAGCGCCCTCTAGTGGTGGATACAAACAGTGGATCCATAAGGTTTTACATCTGGTACACACCAAATGTAGAAAATGGAATGAGTTCCTGTTGCTGGAATTTAATTCACTTGGCAAATTTCTGGAACCAAAAAAACTCCCAAACTTCTAAAAAAAAAAAAAAACCCAAAAAATATCACAAAATGTACTTAGTGCAAAACTCCTTGCCAGGCAGTAATGGTCTACGGGGACTCAGGGGGTCTGAGAAATTTTGATGGAAACTATATTAGACTTTTGTAGGTTAACAGGATCTTACATTGACTACAAGATAAACGCCTGTACTGTGCTATAAATGTACATTGTAGGTATCATAGTGATGTATACGCTCTAGTGGGGCTTAAAGTGTATTTGTAAGTATGTAACAATGCTTCAGAAACAGTACAGGAGAATATAAGAAACTATGTCATATACCTTATCATAGAAAAATGCTTCTTTTTTAGAGATGAGCGAACAGTGTTCTATCGAACTCATGTTCGATCGGATATTAGGCTGTTCGGCATGTTCGAATCGAATCGAACACCGCGTGGTAAAGTGCGCCATTACTCGATTCCCCTCCCACCTTCCCTGGCGCCTTTTTTGCTCCAATAACAGCGCAGGGGAGGTGGGACAGGAACTACGACACCGGTGACGTTGAAAAAAGTAGGCAAAACCCATTGGCTGCCGAAAACATGTGACCTCTAATTTAAAAGAACAGCGCCGCCCAGCTTCGCGTCATTCTGAGCTTGCAATTCACCGAGGACGGAGGTTTCCGTCCAGCTAGCTAGGGCTTAGATTCTGGGTAGGCAGGGACAGGCTAGGATAGGAAGGAGAAGACAACCAACAGCTCTTGTAAGAGCTAAATTCCAGGGAGAAGCTTGTCAGTGTAACGTGGCACTGACGGGCTCAATCGCCGCAACCCAGCTTTCCCAGGATCCTGAATGGAATACACTGTCAGTGTATTCCCGTATACCCGATATATACCCCCGATACCCGTTCCAACGGTGTGCCCCCCCACCTTCACCCCAGAAATACCCTGCAAGTCCCCTAGCAATAGAATTGGGGCTATATACACCCACTATTTTTGCTACTGCCATATAGTGCCATTGTCTCACTGGGAATTCAAAGAATATATTGGGCTTACATATAACTTCAATTCCAGGGAGAAGCTTGTCAGTGTAACGTGGCACTGACGGGCTCAATCGCCGCAACCCAGCTTTCCCAGGATCCTGAATGGAACACACTGACAGTGTATTCCCGTATACCCCATATATACACCCCAAATCCCCGTTCCAACGGTGTGCCCCCCCACCTTCACCTCAGAAATACCCTGCAAGTCCCCTAGCAATAGAATTGGGGCTATATACACCCACAATTTTTGCTACTGGTATACAGTGCCATTGTCTCACTGGGAATTCAAAGAATATATGGGGGTTATGTGCACCCACAATTTTTAATACTGGTATACAGTGCCATTGTCTGACTGGGAATTCAAAGAATATATGGGGGTTACGTGCACCCACAATTTTTAATACTGCTATACAGTTCCTTTGTCTCACTGGGAATTCAAAGAATATATGGGGGTTATGTGCACCCACAATTTTTAATACTGGTATACAGTTCCTTTGTCTCACTGGGAATTCAAAGAATATATGGGGGTTATGTGCACCCACAATTTTTAATACTGGTATACAGTGCCATTGTCTGACTGGGAATTCAAAGAATATATGGGGGTTACGTGCACCCACAATTTTTAATACTGGTATACAGTGCCATTGTCTGACTGGGAATTCAAAGAATATATGGGGGTTATGTGCACCCACAATTTTTACTACTGGTATACAGTGCCATTGTCTGACTGGGAATTCAAAGAATATATGGGGGTTACGTGCACCCACAATTTTTAATACTGGTATACAGTGCCATTGTCTGACTGGGAATTCAAAGAATATATGGGGGTTATGTGCACCCACAATTTTTAATACTGGTATATAGTGCCATTGTCTGACTGGGAATTCAAAGAATATATGGGGGTTACGTGCACCCACAATTTTTAATACTGGTATACAGTGCCATTGTCTGACTGGGAATTCAAAGAATATATGGGGGTTACGTGCACCCACAATTTTTAATACTGGTATACAGTGCCATTGTCTGACTGGGAATTCAAAGAATATATGGGGGTTATGTGCACCCACAATTTTTAATACTGGTATACAGTGCCATTGTCTGACTGGGAATTCAAAGAATATATGGGGGTTATGTGCACCCACAATTTTTACTACTGGTATACAGTGCCATTGTCTGACTGGGAATTCAAAGAATATATGGGGGTTATGTGCACCCACAATTTTTAATACTGGTATACAGTGCCATTGTCTGACTGGGAATTCAAAGAATATATGGGGGTTATGTGCACCCACAATTTTTACTACTGGTATACAGTGCCATTGTCTGACTGGGAATTCAAAGAATATATGGGGGTTATGTGCACCCACAATTTTTAATACTGGTATACAGTTCCTTTGTCTCACTGGGAATTCAAAGAATATATGGGGGTTATGTGCACCCACAATTTTTAATACTGGTATACAGTGCCATTGTCTGACTGGGAATTCAAAGAATATATGGGGGTTATGTGCACCCACAATTTTTACTACTGGTATACAGTGCCATTGTCTGACTGGGAATTCAAAGAATATATGGGGGTTATGTGCACCCACAATTTTTAATACTGCTATACAGTTCCTTTGTCTCACTGGGAATTCAAAGAATATATGGGGGTTATGTGCACCCACAATTTTTAATACTGGTATATAGTGCCATTGTCTGACTGGGAATTCAAAGAATATATGGGGGTTATGTGCACCCACAATTTTTAATACTGCTATACAGTGCCATTGTCTGACTGGGAATTCAAAGAATATATGGGGGTTATGTGCACCCACAATTTTTAATACTGGTATACAGTGCCATTGTCTCACTGGGAATTCCACAAATAATTTGGGGATTCATTCACCCTACATCTCAGGCTCTTGCCATATTCACCCAGGTTGTCAGTGCTGCACCAGCTCGTTCCCAGACAGCTCGGCCCGAAAAACGCGTTACCTATATAGAGGATTTGGACAATGAAGACAACATGTTCTAAATCTAATGTCTGCACCTTCTCCAGAATTAAAATAAAGGCAGCGTTTAACTTTCAAATAGCACTGCACAAAGGAAGAGCTTATCAGCTTGTCTCATGACATGCTACTGAAAAGTTTCATTTGTGTATCTTAATGTAAATATAGTTGTATAAGCTTTTTGGGTTTTAGGCACTGCCAAGTTATTTATTACCACCCACTCCCTTATAATGATGATGACGCCAAAGTCACTGTGGGTGTTCAGAGCTCACAGCTTTGGGTGACATTTGTCTTGCTCTCTGTCGGTACCAGCTGTCTTTTTGGATACCGTAAAGTTATGTTGACTTTATTAACAGCTATAGAAGCTTTAGCCAGGTTGTGACGGTGTGTAACCCTAACAACACTAAGTGGGATACACATTAATAGTCAGTCTATGTACGCTAAACGTATCACTGAAGTAATTTTTTTTCCCTCTCCCCTAATATAAGAAAGGAACAGACATTAGACCTAGACCGGGGTTCGAGGCTTGAAAAAATCCAGTATTATTTGTTCTTCATGATGTGAAATATGTGTTGAAAAGCAACCCAAGATGAAGTCAGCCATGTGTGCCAGTGTGTTACTTGGCATGCCTTTGCTGGCCCCAACTGTAAGGGTCACTCTCCATTTCCTCCATTTTCCACTCCCCTTCACACCATTTGTGGTGAAGCAATGGGATGCACTGAAGTGCACCCTCTAGCCTCGTGTGGGATAGGGACATCAGATGCCACTCCAACCCCCTCGTCTTCCTCCGCCAGCCAACGGTGCGAAGATGAGAGGAGTGTGCTCTGAATGTTTTCTGCCTAGCAGAGGCTAGTTCTCACTTACGAAAATGGCCCCACTTTGACCTGTATATCAGGCACAATGGTGTAGGTTTCAAAGAAACATGGCACCAACAAGTTGGAAAACGTGGGCCATGCGTGGACCGTGTTTGAGTCTGGCAAGCTCCAGATCTGCTACCAGGTTCCAGCCATTATCACAGGCGCAAAAATGCCAGGCCCCAGGTGTAGCAGGGAAAAAAAAATGCCATCTCAGCCAGGATGGCATCCCTGACCTCGGAGGCACTGTGCTGTCTGTCCCCCAAGCTGATCAGTTTCAGCACGGCCTACTGACATCTCCCCATGCCAGTGTTACAGTGTTTTCCGCTAGTAGCTGGGGTGGAGGTTGCAGCTTCGTAGGGTTTCAGTCTACTCCTGCCATGGCCTGGGAGAGGAGATAGGCCACCCCAGTTTGCACCCGGGGAACAGACTCCACCACATTCACCCTGCCTGTCATTAAAGATAAGCACTGCAGCATCCCTGACCACAGGCGCTTGTCCATGTGTCGGTGGTCAAGTGGACCTTGCAGCAAAGCGCAGAGCTCTGGGCCCGACTGATGTTATGGGACACATGCAGGCGCAAGGCAGAGACAGCACACCAAGAGAAGTAGTAACGGCTAGGCCCAGCATAGGGAGGTGCCCCAGCTGCCATCTGCTGACGGAAGGCCTGGGTCTCCAGAAGCATAAACAAACACCA
The DNA here is from genome assembly GCF_031893055.1 of Leptodactylus fuscus. Lineage (NCBI taxonomy): Eukaryota > Metazoa > Chordata > Amphibia > Anura > Leptodactylidae > Leptodactylus > Leptodactylus fuscus. Next base: position 20,884,837 of record NC_134269.1, on the reverse strand, counting down.
ACATCTCCAGGGCCAGCAGTTTATCGATGAGGCTGTTACAGGCTTGGGCATGGGGGTGGGTTGTATTGTACTTCTGCCTGCAATGAAAAGCTTGGGAAATGTGGAGTGGCTGGGAAGAGGCGCATGATGGTGCAGGCCAAAAGGGCGCATGAGGGTGAACTCCCCAATGTGTCAGAGATAGGTGTGTAGGTGTCCTTGCATCATATACTTGCACCATATTTGGCTTTGGAAGTTAATTTTGTGCCAAAAAGTGGTTAAGACAGCGATCCCTCAGCTACTCCCGTTACACTGTCTATTGAAGTTACCATCTGTGGAAGTGGACCACCATTTCTAAGATCCCAAAGGAAGCAGGCAAGAGATGTGCAGTTCAGAAAAAAAGATGAGAAAATAAGTTTAGGCTGTAGAGCACAGAGGGATCGGAGAGGACAGAGCTGGTGTCGGCCAGGTATTCCCACAACATGCGCCTATACTTGTCCCTCCTGGTGACACTAGGCCCCTGAGTGGCAGTAATTTGTCCAGGGGGGCCATTAACGTGTTCCAGACCTAGGAATAAGTCTTCCAACAGGGTAGAGTTTTGCATGCCTTTGCTTCTACCCACTGTTTTTGCTGCTTAGCTTCCCTCCACATCTACTCTGCTTTCACCCCTAAACATCACCCCAGTTTATGCCTTTGCTTCTACCCAGGTTTTTTGTTGATTTAGCTTCCCTCTACATCTACACTGCTTTAGCCCCTAGACATCACCCCTGTCCATGTGGGGTCGGTGGCCTCGTCATCCACCAACTCCTCTTCCAATTGCGCACTGCCCCCTTACTGCAAACCGCACATGACCACAGCTTGCCTTGATGGCAACTGTGTCTCATGATCCCCACTTAGGTCCAGACAAGTCGGTGGCGGGTCCAAAACCCCAAAATTGGAAGGAAATGGCAGATGCTGCAGTATTTCTAACACCTGTTCCTGGTGCTCGGGCCTGGTCTGTGTTGTACCCTGCACCCTGCTTAACGCATCTGCCATATCCGAAGTTGTGCTGAGCGCATGCTAATGTTTCGTGTCCAGTGCAATGGATGGGATGGGATTTCACATAAGTCTGCCACCCATGGCCACTCATGGTTGAGCAACTGAGGGAGTTGACTTTGACGAACCCGAGGGTTTTGGAGTTGGAACTACATCAAAGGTCTGTGCTGCTCACACACTCTGCTCAACACATGATATGTTTAGTGCCAGCAGTGTGGAGACGTCGCACAACAGCCGTTGTTCCAGCAGGTACAGGCGTTGTAGGAGTGCATAGAGGCTAGCAGCGGCAACTATACACTTTAAAAACTATCCGCACAAGCGCCACACTTTCACCAGTAGCTCAGGAACATTGGGGTACCTTTTTCAAAAGATTAGCAGCAATGAGTTAAAAACGTGGCCCAGGCATGGAATATGTTGCAGGCTGCCAAGCTACAGAGCCAATCCCAGGTTACGGCCATTATCACACATGACAACATGCCTGGGCCCAGGTGCAGTGGCAAAAACCACATTGCCGTCTCATCGAGGATGGCATGACTCACTTTGTAGGCAGTGTGCTGTCTGGCCCCCAAGCTGATGAGCTTCAGCACGGCCCGCTGACGTCTCCCCACACCAGTGTTGCAGCGTTTCCAGCTCGTAGCTGGGGTCAATTTAACAGCGGAGGAGGGTGGTGTTTCAGCCCTCCTCCCAGGAATGTTGTGTGGGGAGACAAGTCAGGCCACCACATTTTGCGACCCGGTCCACGCCTCAACTACATTCAACCACTGTGCCCAAATTGAAAGGTAGCGTCCCTGTCTGCATGCACTTGTCCATTCGTAACTGGTCACATGGAACTTTAGGGCTAAGCGCTGAATTTAGGGACCGCCTCATGTTTGGGGGAAAGTGCTGGTGTGGACGGCACAGTGCGGTGGCGCAGTAGACACTCTGCCCAAAAAGGATTCCACTCTGCCCAGCCGGGATTCCAACATCTCCTGGGCCAGATTTCTTGAGATGAGGCCGTTGAAGCCTTGGGCATGTGGGTGGGTTGCGCTGTACTTTAGCATGAAATGAAAGGCTTGGGAGATGGGGAGTTGCTGGGAAGAGGCGCATGATGGCGCGGGCAAAAGGAGAAATGGCAGGAAAAGGTGAGGATAAGGGTGAACTCCCCAAAGTGTCAGAGGCAGATGTGGAGGTGTCCTGGCTCCTGGTCTGGACTGCAGCGCCAGCCCTGTCAACAGTGGAAGAGGCAGTGGCCGCCAGGCCAAACGATGATTATCCTGCGCTTGCTCTCACCCACTGAGCCCAGGGCTTGCCTTCCAAATGATGGCACCCGCAAGAGGTGGTGAGATTCCTCTCCGCAGATCTCCAAACCATCTTGGACTTGCAAATTGCACTAAATTTGTCATGTAACTGACATGTATATGATGAGTCTATCCATTGTCTGTTCATTTTGGTGAAAGTCAGCCTGTCAGCTGACAGACAGCTGTGCTTGTCAGTGATGATGTCACCGGCTGCTTGTACCCCCAGTTTTTGCTGCTTAGCTTGCCTCCACATCCACACTGCTTTTGCCCCTACACATCACCCCTATCCATGCCTGTGCCTCTAGCCATAAGTCTGCCACCCATGGAAACTCATGGTGCAGAAAGTGAGGGAGCTGACTCTGAGGAACCCTTGGGTTTTGTAGCTGGTACTCCATCAAAGGTCTCTGCTGCTCACACACCCTGCTGAACATACGGTATCTAGGGTTAGAGCGTGTGGTGACCTCGCACAACAGTAGGTGCTTCAGGCAGATGTAGGCCTTGCTGGAGTGTATTGCGGCTAGCTCCAGGTACTGTAGACTTGGGAAAGTGGGTGTCCAAGTGCCGCACTTTCACCCTTAGCTCAGCTAATTTGGGGTATGTTTTTAAAAATCATTGCACCACTACATTGAACATGTGGGCCAGGCATGGAACGTGTTGGAGGCTGGCAAGCTCCAGAGCCCTCCAACAAGCTAAAAAACCTGGCCCCAGGGGCAGCGGGGATAAACAAATTGCCATCTCATCCAGGATGGCATCCCTGACCTCAGAGGCAGTGTGCTGTCCGTCTCCCAAGCTGATGAGCTTCAGCCCAGCCTGCTGACGTCTCCCCACACCAGTGTTGCAGCGTTTTCAGCTCGTAGCTGGGGTAAATCTAACAGCGGAGGAGGAGGAGGGTGGTGTTTCAGCCCTCCTCCCAGGAATGTTTTGTGGGGAAACAAGTCAGGAAAATTCTTGAAACGGGAGAGTTTTGCATCTTTGCCCTTGCTGCCTATGGACATCCCTTTGCCTCTAGCCACCATTTTCCCTGCTTTGCTTGCCTCCACATCCACACTGCTTTTGCCCCTAGACATCACCCCAGTCCATGCCTTAGCTTGTACCCCCAGTTTTTCCTGCTTAGCTTGCCTCCACATCCACACTGCTTTTGCCCCTAGACATCACCCCAGTCCATGCCTTAGCTTGTACCCCCAGTTTTTCCTGCTTAGCTTGCCTCCACATCCACACTGCTTTTGCCCCTAGACATCACCCCAGTCCATGCCTTAGCTTGTACCCCCAGTTTTTCCTGCTTAGCTTGCCTCCACATCCACACTGCTTTTGCCCCTAGACATCACCCCAGTCCATGCCTTAGCTTGTATCCCCAGTTTTTCCTGCTTAGCTTGCCTCCACATCCACACTGCTTTTGCCCCTAGACATCACCCCAGTCCATGCCTTAGCTTGTACCCCCAGTTTTTCCTGCTTAGCTTGCCTCCACATCCACACTGCTTTTGCCCCTAGACATCATCCCTATCCATGCCTCTTCCCCTAGCCATAACTCTGCCACCCCTGGAAACTCATGGTGCAGAAACTTTGGTTGCTGACTTTGAGGAACCCTTGGGTTTTGTAGATGGAACTCCATCAAAGGTCTGTGCAGCTCACACACCCTGCTCAAGATATGGTATTGTAGGGTTTCAGCGTGTGTGAATGACGGACAACAGCCTGTGTTTGGACAGATGTAGGCCTTGCTAGAGTGTTTTTAGGCTAGCAGCGACTCCTGTGCACTTGCAAAAGTGGGCGCACAAGCGCCGCATTTTCAACAGTAGCTTCGGTACATTTGGGTATGTTTTTAAAAAACTTTGCACCACTAGGTTAGACGTGGGCCAAACATGGAACGTGTTGGAGGCTGGCAAGCTCCAGAGCCGCTACCAGGTTCCAGCCATTATCACAGGCGTAAAAATGCCAGGCCCCAGGTGTAGCAGGGAAAAAAAAATGCCATCTCAGCCAGGATGGCATCCCTGACCTCGGAGGCACTGTGCTGTCTGTCCCCCAAGCTGATGAGCTTCAGCACCGCCTGCTGACGTCTCCCCACACCAGTGTTTTAGCGTTTGCCGCTAGTAGCTGTGGTGGAGGTTGCAGCGTCGTAGGGTTTCAGTCTACTCCTGCCATGAATTTTGGCCTGGGAGAGGAGATAGGCCACCCCAGTTTGCACCCGAGGAACAGACTCCACCACATTCACCCTGCCTGTCATTAAAGATAAGCACTGCAGCATCCCTGACCACAGGCGCTTGTCCAAGTGTCGGTGGTCAAGTGGACCTTGCAGCAAAGCGCGGAACTAAGGGCCCACCTGATGTTGAGTGACACGTGCTGGTGCAAGGCGGGGACGCCACACCGGGAGAAGTTGAGACGGCTAGGGACGGCATAGTGAGGTGCCACAGTTGCCATCAGGTCCGGGAAGGCGGGAGTTTCAACAAGCCGGAACGCCAACCTCTCCTGGGCCAGCAGTTTAGCGATGTTGGCGTTCTAGGCTTGCGTGGGTGGGTGGTTAGCGGTGTATTTCTGCCGGCGCTCCAATGTCTGAGAGATGGTGGGTTGTTGTAAAGAAGCGCCTGATGGTGCCTTTGATGGTGCAGGAGAAGGAGATAAGACAGAAACAGGGGAGGATGAGGGAGAAGTCAACAAAGTGGCGGAGGCAGATGAAGTGATGTCCTGGCTCGTCCTCTGGAGTGCATCGCCAGCACTGTGAGCAGAGGCAGTGGCATGAACGGCGGGCGACGTTTGTCCTGCCGTTGCTGCCTGCCACTGATTCCATTGCTTGGATTCCAAATGACGGTGCATTGAAGTGGTGGACAGGTTGCTCTTCTCAGGGCCCCTACTCGATTTCGAGAGGCAAATTGTGTAGACGACACTATATCTGTCCTCGGCGCATTCCTTGAAAAAACTCTACACCTTCAAGAAACGTGCCCTCGATGGGGGAGTTTTTCTGGGCTGGGTACAAAAGGGAACATCTTCGGACATTCCGGGTCTGGCCTGGCTTCGGCAAAGCAGCTGACCTCTGCCTCTGGACATGTCTCTGCCTCTAGCTACCCTTTTTGGTGCTGCACCTGCCTCAACATCCACACTACTTTCCCAGCTTGACATCTGCCTTGTCCAGGTGGGGTCGGTGTCCTCGTCGTCCACCACCTCCTCTTCCAACTCCTGTCTCGCCTCCTCCTCCTGCACAATGCGCATGTCAACTGGCTGCCCTGACAGCAACTGCGTCTCATCGTCGTCGATGAGGGTGGGTTGCTGGTCATCCGCCACCAAATCGACCGGAGATGGAATGGAGGAGACTCTAGTGTTTGAGCATCTGGACACAGATACTCGTCTGTTAGGTCCGTGGAATCGCGAAATGGAGGGGCAGGTTGCGGTACAGTCAAAGGAAGGGAGAACAGCTCTGGGGAGCAGGGACAGTTGGGGTTATTGTTCTGAGAAGATTGGGAATTTTGGGTGGAAGGAGGACAAGACTGTTGGGTAAGAGGAGGTAGAGGCTGACTGGCTGGTGGACAATGTGCTTTAAGCGTTATCCGACAGCCATTGCAAGACCTGTTCCTGGTTCTCGGGCCTACTAATCTTTGTACCATTCAGCCTAGTTAATGTGGAACTTTTGTGCAAAGCGCAGAACTTAGGGCCCGCCTGATGTTAAGGGACACACGCTGGTACAAGGCTCAACTCACCCTAAGTGCCAAAAACACTGCTGGTGCAAGGCTCTACTCATGCCAAGGGCCTCAATCTCTGCTGGTAGCTCAGCTTAAGGTCATGTAACTTTGTTTGGAAGGGCTCATGTTAAGGGCTAGAAAAGTGAATTTTGGAAGGTCTTACCACATCACACACACACACACACACACACACACACACACACACTCAAAATGACAGTTAAGGGTGAGGGCTTTTGGAATTCCCATTGCCTATTCCATTTGTGGTTGTCATGGGGAACGTGATTTAAAGGGGTGGTTGTTACTGTTTGTTGAGCTTAAATTGGGGTTTGTGTCCATCCATTTGGGGAGTAAAGAAGGTTTCCAGGTATTTTCCCACTTTGATAGAGGTTTTTTTGAATGTGGAAAGTGTGTAGTTGTTAGGCTGTGATGTTGGGGTAATAGAGGGTCTTTGGTGTGTTAGATGCCCCCAGACATGCTTCCCCTGCTGTCCCAGTGTCATTCCAGAGGTGTTGGCATCATTTCCTGGGGTGTCATAGTGGACTTGGTGACCCTCCAGACACGGATTTGGGTTTCCCCCTTAACGAGTATCTGTTCCCCATAGACTATAATGGGGTTCGAAACCCGTTCGAACACACGAACATTGAGCGGCTGTTCGAATCGAATTTCGAACCTCGAACATTTTAGTGTTCGCTCATCTCTATTCTTTTTCCATTTATCAGGTTTCTTTCCTCCTCCCTTCACTTTGTGTATTATCAGTCTTTCTCTCCCTCCACCGTTCTTCTTCCTCTTCCCTCTCCAAAGACTTATTGTAACTCTCTGGACATGGATTGTATTTGTGATAACAGACTGAGTATAGGAGAAGGGAAATGCTGTAAGTAGAGAAAGGGGCATTTTTCTTTAATCAATTATTAAGCAGCTCTGGCTACTGTGTGGCGCTGGGAAACTGCAACTGCTACTTGACTAGGAGCTGATGACTTATGGTGCTCAGACACTGCTAGACAGCTGATCTGTGTGGGGTCTGGGTGTCAGACCCACATAGATCAGATACTAATGACCTATCAGTGTGAAATATCCAATTGGGGCAGGATAATTCCAAAGCCACATGTGCTCCAAAATGCTGCCACTAAAACTTAATGGGGGGGAAAGTGGTGGTGGTGGAGGAGTTGGGTGTAGAACAGTTGGTGGCCATCGGCACTTGTCAGCTAAACATTTGGAAATTGTAATATCACAATTAGTAAGGCGCCCATAACCATTACTACCCGGGGATTGTAACAATTCCTCCCCCCCTCCATATAACATAATAGTAGTAAAAACAAAAAAGAGTAAATAGCTCTACACATCCTGGACACTATCACTGATAGAGAGAGCAGATAATCCATCTATTACAGATTCCTGTAGACATAAGATTAACTTGTGTAAAGAAGGATTTACTGTACAAGTTTCCTATAAACATGCCCGTGGGCTCGGTGGAATGAGTATAGGTTACGGATATGGGTTACAATGCTACAAAATATCTCTAGCACCGCCCATTAGGGGGTAGATGGGCTATGGGTAGGTATACTACATAGTAAACTATTGGCCATTGGTATCAATGACTTGTCTTGACTTCACTTTTGAAAAGCAGATTTTGCTGGAATAGTTTTCATGTGCCATGTCTCATTTGCAGAGTCTGGGAGCTGCAGGTAAAGTGAATATTCCCCATTTTGTAATCTACGCCCCTATTTAGCTTACTTATATAGTGCCATAATATTCTGCAGTGCTTGATTTTGTCACTCACGGTCCCATACAGGGCTCACAATCTACATTCCCTAGGAGTATGTCTTAAGACCGCAAGAGATTTATCAGGTAGCACAGTGAGCAATTTTGACCCTTAAGTGTTGCATTAATTTATATTTCAGAAATTAATTCACATCCATTTTAGTGCACAATATGTTGTGGCCAGCTTTTGTAAGCAGAGACACACTAAAAAGACTGTTAAGGGAGTTATCCAGGGCAGAATTTTTGGAGTGTTTGTCTCTAACACAAGCTGGGCACAGCATATTGCACAGAAATATTGCAGTTTCCACTTTTCACCATTAGCTGTACATTCATTTCTGGAAAATAAATGAATGCAACCCTTGGGGAATAAATGCTACCGGATGCAACAAAGTCTTATATGTGGGCATAAACTGCGGAGTCAATTTTAGTGTGTTTTCCCTCATAATCGTTGAATCTGAAAGACGCTCGCACAGCTTATACATTCTCTTCCTGCTGCAGCCAAATTTTTCCTAAAGGTTTGTCTATTTTTTTTTTGTTACATTGAAGAAGCTATAATTGCTTTATATTCTGATGATGTAGCCATACGAGTGCTTGTATTTTGTGGCATGACATACATTTTGGCATTATTTTGGGGTGACTAACTTATTGACTAAATGTTATTTTTTCTGGGGGGACTAAAATACAAAATTCTGGGATTTCTTTATAACATTTCAATATTTCAATGTTTTAGTTTTATTGACCATGAGGTACCAGATTGTTATGGAAACCCCTTAGATGCCTCGATCGCAAATTAGGGGCCAAGTGGATCTAAAAAGAAATGTTTAAAAAATAAAAAAAACTTTTTAAAAAACATTTAAGTTTAAAAGATATTAACGTTCAAATCATCTCCCTTTCCTTAGATCACATAAAAATAACCAAAAATAACCATAAACACATTGGGTATCCCCGTATCTAAAAAAAAGCCCGAATTATAGAAATCAAAAAATACTTATCCTATACAGTGAATGTCATAGCGGGAAAAAAGTAAACATGGATAACTGTTTTGTTGCCGCTTTGTCTCACGAAAAAAAAATTAGAAAACAAAATGATCAAAAACATCAGACATTCCGAAAAATAGTATAAGTAAAAGCTACAAGTTGTCCTGAAAAAAAAAACATGCACTACACAGGATTATAAAAAAAACATACGTGTCACAGTATGGCTACTCATCTATACTGCACAGTAAACACCATAAAAACAAAAACAGTTCCAAAAAACACGCAATTGTCTTTTATTTTGACTTACGCACCATTCTGAAATTTTATCCAGCTTCCCAATATTCCCAATACATCGTATGGAACATTAAATGTGTCACTATGAAGGACAAATTTGTCCTGCAAAAAACACATTTTGACACAAAAATGTCACTAGGCTACTAAATACTAGAGATGAGCGAACAGTGTTCTATCGAACACATGTTCGATCGGATATCAGGGTGTTCGCCATGTTCGAATCGAATCGAACACCACGTGGTAAAGTGCGCCAAAATTCGATTCCCCTCCCACCTTCCCTGGCGCCTTTTTTGCACTAATAACAGCGCAGGGGAGGTGGGACAGGAACTACGACACCGGGGGCATTGAAAAAAATTGGAAAAAGTCATTGGCTGCCGAAATCAGGTGACCTCCATTTTAGACGAATAGTGGATTTCAAATCCGGGTCATATGAGAATGTGAACTTTGTGACTATGAGACAGGGATAGCTGTACAGGCAGGGATAGCTAGGGATAACCTTTATTTAGGGGGGAATGTTATTAAAAATAACTTTTTGGGGCTCTATCGGGTGTGTAATTGTGATTTTTGTGAGATAAACTTTTTCCCATAGGGATGCATTGGCCAGCGCTGATTGGCCGAATTCCGTACTCTGGCCAATCAGTGCTGGCCAATGCATTCTATTAGCTTGATGAAGCAGAGTGTGCACAAGGGTTCAAGCGCACCCTCGGCTCTGATGTAGCAGAGCCGAGGCTGCACAAGGGTTCAAGCGCACCCTCGGCTCTGATGTAGGAGAGCCGAGGGTGCACTTGAACCCTTGTGCACCCTCAGCTCTGCTACATCAGAGCCGAGGGTGCGCTTGAACCCTTGTGCACACTCTGCTTCATCAAGCTAATAGAATGCATTGGCCAGCGCTGATTGGCCAATGTATTCTATTAGCCTGATGAAGTAGAGCTGAATGTGTGTGCTAAGCACACACATTCAGCTCTACTTCATCGGGCTAATAGAATGCATTGGCCAGCGCTGATTGGCCAGAGTACGGAACTCGACCAATCAGCGCTGGCTCTGCTGGAGGAGGCGGAGTCTAAGATCGCTCCACACCAGTCTCCATTCAGGTCCGACCTTAGACTCCGCCTCCTCCGGCAGAGCCAGCGCTGATTGGCCGAAGGCTGGCCAATGCATTCCTATGCGAATGCAGACTTAGCAGTGCTGAGTCAGTTTTGCTCAACTACACATCTGATGCACACTCGGCACTGCTACATCAGATGTAGCAATCTGATGTAGCAGAGCCGAGGGTGCACTAGAACCCCTGTGCAAACTCAGTTCACGCTAATAGAATGCATTGGCCAGCGCTGATTGGCCAATGCATTCTATTAGCCCGATGAAGTAGAGCTGAATGTGTGTGCTAAGCACACACATTCAGCACTGCTTCATCACGCCAATACAATGCATTAGCCAGTGCTGATTGGCCAGAGTACGGAATTCGGCCAATCAGCGCTGGCTCTGCTGGAGGAGGCGGAGTCTAATGTCGGACCTGAATGGAGACTGGTGTGGAGCGATCTTAGACTCCGCCTCCTCCAGCAGAGCCAGCGCTGATTGGTCGAGTTCCGTACTCTGGCCAATCAGCGCTGGCCAATGCATTCTATTAGCCCGATGAAGTAGAGCTGAATGTGTGTGCTTAGCACACACATTCAGCTCTACTTCATCAGGCTAATAGAATACATTGGCCAATCAGCGCTGGCCAATGCATTCTATTAGCTTGATGAAGCAGAGTGTGCACAAGGGTTCAAGCGCACCCTCGGCTCTGATGTAGCAGAGCTGAGGGTGCACAAGGGTTCAAGTGCACCCTCGGCTCTCCTACATCAGAGCCGAGGGTGCGCTTGAACCCTTGTGCAGCCTCAGCTCTGCTACATCAGAGCCGAGGGTGCGCTTGAACCCTTGTGCACACTCTGCTTCATCAAGCTAATAGAATGCATTGGCCAGCGCTGATTGGCCAGAGTACGGAATTCGGCCAATCAGCGCTGGCTCTGCTGGAGGAGGCGGAGTCTAAGATCGCTCCACACCAGTCTCCATTCAGGTCCGACCTTAGACTCCGCCTCCTCCAGCAGAGCCAGCGCTGATTGGCCGAATTCCGTACTCTGGCCAATCAGCACTGGCTAATGCATTGTATTGGCGTGATGAAGCAGTGCTGAATGAGTGTGCTTAGCACACACATTCAGCTCTACTTCATCGGGCTAATAGAATGCATTGGCCAATCAGCGCTGGCCAATGCATTCTATTAGCGTGAACTGAGTTTGCACAGGGGTTCTAGTGCACCCTCGGCTCTGCTACATCAGATTGCTACATCTGATGTAGCAGTGCCGAGTGTGCATCAGATGTGTAGTTGAGCAAAACTGACTCAGCACTGCTAAGTCTGCATTCGCATAGGAATGCATTGGCCAGCCTTCGGCCAATCAGCGCTGGCTCTGCCGGAGGAGGCGGAGTCTAAGGTCGGACCTGAATGGAGACTGGTGTGGAGCTATCTTAGACTCCGCCTCCTCCAGCAGAGCCAGCGCTGATTGGTCGAGTTCCGTACTCTGGCCAATCAGCACTGGCCAATGCATTTCTATGGGGAAAAGTTAGCTTGCGAAAATCGCAAACTGACAGGGATTTCCATGAAATAAAGTGACTTTTATGCCCCCAGACATGCTTCCCCTGCTGTCCCAGTGTCATTCCAGGGTGTTGGTATCATTTCCTGGGGTGTCATAGTGGACTTGGTGACCCTCCAGACACGAATTTGGGTTTCCCCCTTAACGAGTTTATGTTCCCCATAGACTATAATGGGGTTCGAAACCCATTCGAACACTCGAACAGTGAGCGGCTGTTCGAATCGAATTTCGAACCTCGAACATTTTAGTGTTCGCTCATCTCTACTAAATACTCATTTAGCTTATAAGGGATGGGTGAAACTAGGTTGTGGGACTGTAGGCTAACCCTTAGGCTGAGTTCACACGTATTCTTTCTGGTCAGGATTTTGAGGCTGAATTCGACCTCAAAATTGTGACCAAAAAGACTGAATGGGAGGCGGCCAGTTCTATTTTCCAGGAGCTGTTTGTTCCAGCTCCCAGAAAAAGAAGCGACATGCTCATTCTTCAGGCGGATCCACCTAAAGACACAACCTCCTCCCGACTAGGTCCATTCATTGGGCCTAATCCGGAGCGGAGTGCGAGATTGGATGCCGGTGCACTGCCTTAGAAAACGAATTGGAAGAATAGAGTGTGCTGCCACTGTGTTGCCAAATGTACCTAAGAAGCAACAGGACAGCCAGCTAGATGAAGGAGTCATACAGACTCTACAGTAAGAAAATGGTTCGAAATTTTTAATGAAGACTATGTAAAAAGTTGAAAAGACATCCATAACCTTTAAATAAATAGAAAATATATATAGGGAATCATTTAGTATGTGCCCATCTCCCAATGGTACCAAAGGAAATATGTACAATTACATGGCTCCTATTGAAGTCAATGGATGCAGACTGAACATTATGGCCTCCAGCTTCAGCTTAGTAAACTCTTAATAGGGAATGGGTAAAAAGTTGTCAAAATCAGACTGGTCCTTGCCATATGTTGTGCCATGTCCTTATAAAGGGCTGAAAAAGTCTCATCACGAATAGTCCTCAGTATTTTGAAACAAGTTTTTTTTTCTCAAGTCCATTTGTAATTCATATAAAAATGTAATTTTTTTCTTAGCACTTCTGAGATCTCTTGGCCCGAAAGTCTGCCCAAACAGATCGTAACTCTTTTCCAGCGTAATGGTGCACTGTGACGATATTCTTAAATTGGCAAAGGTCATATTCCCATCTGTAGCCATTAAATTTACCTCCAGGAGTGTAGGTAGGTGGAATATGGAGCTCATACAGGCAAATTCCCATAAAAACATCTTCCATGGGGATCACCCTAATTTCTTGGGCCACATCATAGATTTTTTTTGCCAAGTCTGCTGAGAAGACATATCCAGGTCCTGAGCAGTAAGGTGGGTAGGTGTTATTTGGATAGATTTCCTTAGGTACATACCACTTAGAACCCATGTTTCTTATAGGGCTACCATAGATAATTAGGTTTCCTGTGAAGTAATTGTTACGCATCAGATCTGGATGAAGTAGCTCATGGACCAAGTAGTCTACATTAAAAAATATGTCTACGTCTGCCTTCATGACATAGCTGGCAGAAGAACAGAATTTGGTCACCCATTCCATACCCATCAAAGTTTTTAATGTCAAGTTGTAATAGGTGTCCATGAAGTCTTGTTGGACGATGTCCCCAAAAGCCTCATTTTCTTCCTCCAACAACAACTGGATTTGGTCTGCAGCAACCCGAGGTAGACCCACCAGAAATATCCTGACCACATCCACATCATAAATACTTTCGTTACCCCATGTGTCACGGATTGTATGTCTAGACGCCACATCGTGACTCTCTACAAGCACCATTATAACAAGGAAAGGCTTCCGGTTCTTGCACTTGTGTGGTTGGTTAATGAGGAACTTGTATGGATATGGGTACGGAGGAGCCAGGGGGTGCCGGACAGATGGGTAAGTCATATTATTTCCAGTTTTTTTCCTGTATAGTAATTTTATAGATTCTTGAACCCGCTTGTTGATAAGTTCTATTTTTCTTTCGTAGTGGAAGTAACCAAACAAAAACATGAAAATGATCAGGAGTAATACAAAGAATTTTCTTGAGTAGATCGGTCTATTCATGTTGTCCTTTGACATTTAGGACCTTGCCAAGGTTTCTGTAATGAATAGATGAAAAAGTTTAGAAAAGAAATATCATGGAAAACGTTACATTGAGACGCCGTTCACAGCAAGTTCCACCATCTGAATTTTTATAATCTGAAAGGGGATATCCAGGTATTTGTAAATCGGTCTATCCTTAAAGGGTTTTTCTGGGCAAACAAATATTAATGACCTAATCTAAGGATAGGTCGTGACTATCAGATTGGTGGGGACCTGTTGGCACCCCTATTGAGTAGCTTTCCAATTTTTTTGCTTTGGGCATCAATTTTGGGACTCAATGACATGATAGTTGTTGGTGGTTGGGGGTTCTAAAACGACCTACAAGGTTCCCTTTAACACATTAGGCCTTCCGTATTTGTACAGTCTTCTGTACCTCAAAGTGGATTCTACTGCATTTGGCCAGCTACTGGTGCGGGCTCAGCCTCAATAGACTATACTTAGCGGCCATTATTTCTCTAGGAGAGTTGTCTTATAGTGTCGTGTATGGGAAAATGCAAACCACTCTTTGGATATGTCAGTGTGGGGAAAGGAGCAGACTACTGTCATGTGGAGCAGCAGGACAATACATGGTTTCATGGTCCATTGGGCCAGTGTTCTCAGCAGCAACAGTAGGCCCAGTTCCAACACCAGGCAGGGCCTATGCACCTCTCTGGATCCTCTTCACTGGACCACTTCCCACTCCCAACTTCACCAGGACAAGCCATTTCTTCCATTCCCCATTTCATTGGTGTATGGCGATGCCTTGTGGTTTTAAAGCTCTTGAGCCTGGATCAGAGAAGCTACACAGTGGTGGATGGCGCCCTGCCAACTACAATTGGTGACTGATGCCAGCTTGCTCTATCTCTCTATCTATCTATCTCCTATCTATCTATCTATCTATCTATCTATCCATCTATCTCATATCTCTCTCGTATCTATCTATCTATCTATCTATCTATCTATCTATCTATCTATCTCCTATCTATCTATCTATCTATCTATCTATCTATCTATCCATCTATCCATCCATCTATCTATCTCATATCTCTCTCGTATCTATCTATCTATCTATCTATCTATCTATCTATCTATCTCCTATCTATCTATCTATCTATCTATCTATCACCTATCTATCTATCTATCTATCTATCTATCTATCTATCTATCCATCCATCCATCCATCCATCTCATATCTCTCTCGTATCTATCTCCTATCTATCTATCTATCTATCTATCTATCTATCTATCTATCTATCTATCTATCTATCTATCTATCCATCCATCCATCTCATGGTGTACAAACCATAAAAAAGTCATGTCACTTTCCTGGCCCCGTCAGATTCATCATTATTTATTACAGTAAATAGTCTCCTCTAATGCTTCTTGCATTTTAATGTCCCCCGTACAGAATATTGCCCCCCCATCACTGCCTGCACAAAATATAACACTGTTAAGAGTAGGGCTGGAGCCTCCATAACGCTGTACAGAGGTTGCTTGCTGGCCCTTTCCTTTCTGCTTCCAGGTCTTGCGAGGCAGGCTGGAACCTCCACAGTGATGTGCGGGGGTTGCCGGTCGCCTCCTGAGTCGGACGGGGGATTTTCGGTTTTAGGCCTAGCGGCGGCCCGGAGCCTGTTTAAAGTGGGGGTCTTGCTCCGGACCACCGCTGGCTATTCAGTGTTCCTCTGTGTTCCTGTTTGAAAGCATATTCTCTCCTGTATCTGACTCCTCATTTCTGACCCCTGCTTGACCTCTGACTCTGCCTTTTTGCCTCCTGATTTGTGTACTGTGTCTGTTCCTATTTATGACCCTGGCTCATGTGACGAATCGCGCCGTTTCGCCCCGGCCTCCGGCCTCCAAGGTGCAAGAATTCCACTTCCACCTCAGCCGTCCGGCCTCATGCTTCTGGCCTACCTGGCCTTTTCCACTGGCAAAACCGCGATCTCCTTCTTATCTTTACCATCCAATCTCACAACCAGAGAGAGGACCGGGCCTTATAGGATAATATGAGAAGAGCCTTTTAAACTTTTAACATTTTATTAACCCAAGGGGGTCGATACCAGTCAGCCAGATATACATAAAGATATACGCTGGCGGATACAAGCTTATACGGTTTCAGAAAGGTATGATACAGTACAGTAGGGTAAAAAGATTAAAAGATTAGAAACAGTCCTTAGGCACATGGCACTTCTTCAGCCAGTGCATGATATCCTTAAGGCAAGAGATTACAGATTACAGTGGCTTCCTAGTCCCCACCCTTCTCCCCAGCAAGGGGGGAAGGGCCCACACCCACACCGAGCCGACTCACTCGGGCCAGAGAAGAAGCACAAGCTCCACCCCAGGTCAATCATATATTGACCCTGGGCTCCACCCTGGAATAACATCATCAGGGCTTCAGACCCACCCTCCATTTTAGCAATCAAATAACTATAAATGGTTATAATTCCTCATCACATGATCATACTGTCAAACCAGGAGCATGACTGGGTACTCAGCGAGGTCCCTGACACATAGACACCAAGCATTATACCCCAATTCCCTATGAGTAACGAGATCAGCGTCTGGGCTCTTCCTAGGACCGTAGGCGTATAGTTTTTGGGTTAAAAACGTGTGTCTTGTAAGGGGGTGTTCACACTACCGTTGGTGTCCGACTGCAGTGTCCGTTGCTACTGTCATTTTAAGATTTTAGCAACGGACACTAGCTGTGCCCATTACAATTTCCATTCATTTCAATGGGATTTCATCTGTTGTCCGTTTGTGTCCTTAAGGGTCCGTTAACAACCATGTCCGTTTTTTCAAGCGGACAGAGAAATCACACATGCAGGATTTTTTTGTCCGTTTGAAAAAAAGGACAGAAAGTGTCCGTTTTTTTTAACATTGAGGTCTATGGGCAACGGACATATAACGGACAGTAACTGATGGCCATCAGAGTATAAAAAACGGACACCAACTGATGCTCAGGGCTCGTTCACATCTGCACATCTGTCCGTTCTGCAGATTTCTAATATTGATGGCCAGTCCTGAGGATAAGCCATCAATATTACATCTGAGGGGTACAACAGCCAGAACAGCTTTTTTTCGGACAGTGCGGCTGCAGGTACTGGTAACATTTCCAGGAGCCCTGTTGTTCACTTGCCATACAGGGTATAGTGGTTGGTTTAGGTATTGCTTATCGTATGGTGGGTGAGCAGCATGGCATTGTTATTACCTGTAGTCATGCTGTCTTGGGTCCTGGCAGTGGGGCCCTCGAAACTATTCCACTGGTGGGCCCTAAACATCCCAGTCCGACACTGGATTATAGGATTATTATAGGGGATATTCCATATATTATTGCTGTGTTATGTATCTATTGGATTATAATTAGGGTTGAGCCGATCTTGACTTTTCAGGATCGATTTTGAAATCCGATTTCCAATCATTTTTCATTCGAACCCGATCTCGATCCCAATTCCGATCCCAATGCAAGTCAATGGGATTTTTTTTACTAATCGGAGATCGGATTTTACAAACAATCCTATTCACTATACAGCATGGAATCTAAGAATTGAATGCGTTAATTGTTAGAATTCACACTGTGTAGTGATTTTTTTTAATCTTTAAGTAGCCAGAAGATTTTTTTTTAATCCTCTGGCTACTTAGTCCGCGCTGGTGTCCACTTACCTGCAGAGATGGCTGCTCCGGTGCCCAGTGTTCTTGTTCTTCTTCACCTCGCTGCCCCCGCCTCTCAAGTTAAGAGAGTGTGGGAAGGTACAGGGCGGGGAGACGTGACGTTTCCCCTCCCAGTACCCGCCCACACTCTCCTAAGCTACAAGCCCCGCCTTCTTCCTAGCTCTTTAACACTAACCTGGGAGGTGGGGGCAGTGAGGCGAAGAAGAACGAGAACATCAGGCACCGTACCAGCCATCTCTGCAGGTAAGTATCTACTAGAGATGTTAGCTAGTCTCCCATTAGAATGAATGGACGCAGCTGGCGCGCAGGGGGTTAAAACTGTGTGCCGGCTGCTTCCATTCATTCCTATGGAACCGCAGCGGAGCCTTCACACTGAGTATACACTCCGCTCAGAATGAGCAGAGCATATACTCAGTGTGAAGGCTAACATTGTTAGCTTTTCCCACAATGCTTGGCCAGTAGCAAAGCATTGTGGGAAATAATCACCGATCTCAATCCCACCTAAAAAGATTGTGTTCGGAATCCCGATCGCGATCGTGTAATTTTCTCGATCGCCGATCAGAATCCAATTTTTTCTGAACATAATCCTTCACCCCGAAATATAATGCTTATGGTCTGTCTTGCAAAGAAACTTACTATAAAAAGACACAAGCCTGGGATGGCGAGACTACAGGTTGCAGAGTGGATGGGCACACTGCCAAATGTGACGTTATGGCATCCCTCTGGGTGTGTAAGACTGATAGGTATGTAAATAGTGTAACATATCCATGGGGAATAAGGTGGTTTCCGAAAAAGTCCTCAGGATCTGACTAATGTACCCTGGGTATGGGTAATATCATTTACAGGTGGGAGATGTGAGGGATGCCAGCTTGTGCCTATCTCGGGCGCTGCCCAGAGCTCATCCCCTCCTATACCGAAAACTGCTATCTATGGGATGAAACGTCTTCTTTGTCACTTATCCAATAGTTATGTGCTAAAACTTATGTGACATCTTTATACCCAAGCAAAAGTACATAGGGTGTCGGTATTATACAGCAGACACTCAGCACTAATACCCGCACTGATTGGGGGCATTAACCCCACTAAAAAAATCTAAAAATTAAAATCCCCCCCTTTCCCTAGAATATATATAAAAGTACTTAAATACTGTGAAACATATACACCTTAGGTATGTCCATATCTGAAAACGCCCGGACAGTAAACACTGTCGCAGGAAGAAAAATCAGAACTGCAAAACCGCCGTTTTTAGATTTTTTGCGAAGGGTTTAAAATCTAAATAAAACCATATAAATGTGATATCACTATATGTGTACCAAAACATAGAATACAGATGACACATCCTATTGTCTGTAGAATGAATGCTGTCAAAACGTAACCGGTAAGAAAGTTGCAGAAATGCATTTTTTATAGTATTGGACATATCAGTGAAATAAGGCCGCACTTACCTGACATCAGATGAAACATTGCACTGTGCAGGGCGCAGGCTCATGTAGTATATGATAGAAACAGCGTCGATGCGGACTGCTAATAGAGCACCCGTTCACTCATACCCCTGCAGTCCATGAGAGGGGCGGGTGGCAGCATTTCACGTGCACACAGATAAAGCTTGTGCAAAGTGATAGTCATATGAAAATGAGCTGTACGGCACCAAGAAACAAGCTATTGCTCACACCCATACAGTGAGATATTTTATCTTGTAGTACGGGCGTTGTGCACCTCACATTATCGTGTGGCTGGCACTATCTGTGTGCATGTAACATGCTGGCACCCAGCTATCTTATGGACTGTAGCACTGTGACTGGGTGCTCTATTATTAACTGGCTCCTGTGCTATATATATCATATACCGTATAGGCCTGCTTGTATCATGCACAGTGCCGTGTCTCATCTGCAAATTTTCACCTCTCTTGCCCGTATTAACCGGCCTCGGCAGTATACCAGGAGAGGGACTCCTAGTAATACAGTAATGTATGATATTAGTCCCGGCCTCCCAGCCACATACTGTCCTGTACTATAAACACTATGGAATAGTATATCAGGGACTCCTAGCATCATAGATAACTATACCATACCTCCCAAATTTTGAAGAGAGGGACAAAATGTGCGCAGTGTGCCACAGCAAATTTAGCACCTCCCACTTTTATATTGACTCCGCCCATTCTCATTCATTTTTCATGTGCCCACACACAGTATAATCCTCCTACAGTCACCCGTAAATTATATGTCCCCTCCATCTCTCCCCCAGTTTCATATAACCCCTTCATCTGCCCCCAGTTTCATGTCCCCCCATCTCTGTCCCATTTCATGTCACCCTTCCATCTGCCCCCAATTTCATTTGTCCCCATTTCTGTCTCCAGTTTCATGTCCCCCCTCCATATTTGTCCCCAGTTTCATATCCCTCAATCTCTGCCCCAGTTTCATGTCCCCCCTCCATATCTGTCCCCAGTTTCATGTCCCCCTTCCATATCTGTCCCTAGTTTCATGTCCCCCCATCTCTGCCCACAGTTTCATGCCCCCCCATCTCTTCCCCCAGTTTCATGCCGTTCTCCCCACCCTTCATCTGCCCCAGTGTCATGAGCCCCCTATATCATGTTCCCCTCAATGTTTAACACAAAAACCCATTTATACTCACCTTCCAACTCTCCCTCGCCGCTCTCTCCGCAGTCTCAATCACATACAGTCCTAAGAAAAAGTTTGTGCCCCCCTATTAATCTTAATCATTTTTAGTTGTAAATATTTTGGTGTTTGCAACAGCCATTTCAGTTTGATATATCTAATAACTGATGGACACAGTAATATTTCAGGATTGAAATGAGGTTTATTGTACTAACAGAAAATGTGCAATATGCATTAAACCAAAATGTGACCGGTGCAAAAATCTGGGCACCTCAACAGGAAAGTGACATTACTATTTAGTAGATCCTCCTTTTGCCTCTAGTCGCTTCCTGTAGCTTTTAATCAGTTCCTGGATGAAGGGATTTCGGACCATTCCTCTTTACAAAACAATTCAAGTTCAGTTCAGTTAGATGGTCGCCGAGCATGGACAGCCCGCTTCATATCATCCCACAGATGTCCAATGATATTCAGGTCTGGGGACTGAGATGGCCATTCCAGAACATTGTAATTGTTCCTCTGCATGAATGCCTGAGTCGATTTGGAGCGGTGTTTTGGATCATTGTCTTGCTGAAATATCCATCCCCGGCGTCACTTCAACTTCGTCACTGATTCTTGAACATTATTCTCAAGAATCTGCTGATACTGAGTGGAATCCATTCGACCCTCAACTTTAACCCTAATTTCTTGAGCCACATCATAGATTTTTTTTGCCATATCCACTGAAAAGACATATCCAGGACCCGTGCAGTAGGGTGGGTAGGTGTTATTTGGATAGATCTCCTTAGGCATGTACCACTTATAAGCCTTGCTCCTCATAGGTCCAGTCTTGGCCTTTATATCTCATGTATAGTAATTGTTACGCACCGGTAATTCTGGATGAAGTAGCCGATGGACCAAGTAGTCTACATTTAAAAATACGTCGCTATCTACCTTCATGACATAGCTGGCAGAAGAACAGAATTTGGCCACCCATTCCATACCCATCAAGGTTTTCAATGTCAAGTTTTTATAGGTGTCCATGAAGTCTTGTAGAATGATATCTCCAAAAGCTTCACTTTCTTCTTCCAACAACCACTGGGTTCGGTCAGGGGCAACTTGATTTAGACCCACCAGAAATATCCTGACCACATCGATATCATAAATACTTTCGTTACCCCATGTCTCCCAGATCGTATGTCTAGTCTCCACATCATGGCTAGCTACACACACCATTATAACAAGGAAAGGCTTCCGGTTCTTGCATTTGTCTGGTTGGTTAATGAGGAACTTGTATGGATATGGGTACGGAGGAGCCAGGGGGTGCCGGAAAGCCGGGTAAGTCTTATTATTTCCCCTCTTCTTTCTCATCTGTAATTTTACAGAATCTTCTTGTTGATAACGTCTATTTTTCTTCTTAGTAGTGGTAGCAGCCAAACAAAAACATGGAACTCATCAGAGATA
This sequence comes from Leptodactylus fuscus, assembly GCF_031893055.1. Taxonomy (NCBI): domain Eukaryota; kingdom Metazoa; phylum Chordata; class Amphibia; order Anura; family Leptodactylidae; genus Leptodactylus; species Leptodactylus fuscus. Next base: position 20,863,402 of record NC_134269.1, on the reverse strand, counting down.
AAGCAAGAAAGTGAATTTGGCCTTTCATGTTGTCTCATAAAAATCGGATCCTTCCCAAGATTTTTGTAATACTTATATGAGGAAAAAGTTTAGAAAATAACAATCATGGAAAATCTTTACACTGTGATACATCATTGACTAGAATAGAATACTTTATTAATCCTAGATTCTACAAAACCTAGAAACATAACTTCAAAGCAGCTGTCTGCAGAAGGGTATGGTTTGGAAGACATGTTCTGGTTTGGCTTTATTCCCAAACAATGTTTCTAGGTTTCTTAGGAATTGATCTATAGGGAGCTACCTTGCAAAAGGTGGCGCTAGAGTGAGTTTTCCATTTTCCAATAAAGGACTTACTTGCATATTCCTTTCCTAGAATTCCTAGTAGAGCATACATGGTCTGTTAGATTGAAAATCTCGGTATACCTAAGTTGGGGGTCCACTTGGACAGGTTCACCTCCCCTGTGCTGAACCCCTAGCTACGCCTCTGGTCTGATCAGATATCACCATGACATGTCAACATTTGGCATGCACGGTGATATCGCATCGGCATCATATAATATTTATATTCTGCATCAGAGATGCTAAAAAACTTCTAGAACTAGTGTGTATCCTAATAATTATATCTAGGCACTCTCAGCTAATAACATTGGGGTCATTCATCCATAGTAGGCCTATGTTGGCAAGCCCATACTGATGGGGATCACCGCCTATATAGCTCTGTAGTAGTGCAGATACTAGTGCAAAAGGCCACAAGTAAAAAGAAATCAGAACTCCTCTGGCTAAAACACCACCACGATGAGTGGCATTGCCAGTGGGAGCTCCTCTTGTGTTGCGACCTCTTCTTCTGGACCCTGCTGAGATGAAGAGCTCCCAGTGGTGTACCCTCTAATACTGTGTCTAGTTCAACTTGCAGTACACTCAGGATTAGAGTTCCTGATCTGAGGATGAAATATCTGCTTCTGCTTCCTGAGATGTAAACCGATTGTAATGCAGGAAAGAAAACACGTATCCCTTCCTGAAGTCCTGTGTGTCGCGAATGATTCAAGAAGGGTGTGTGTAATTTCCTGCAAGAAGGATATCTTTCATTTTTAGATCACACCACTTGGTTTCAGGAAATTCAGACATCGAGGGATAAGGAGCTACCTCCCACAAGGTGGTGCTAGAGACCGAAAGGAATTCTCCTTATTTTCACCAGGGAGAACATACAGTATATTCTTATTCTACTTGCAGAATTCTTAGCAGGGCATCTATGGTCTATAATTCCCTGCACAGGTGGCCTGAAAAAGCAATAGCCTCTTTAGGGAGAGAAGTATTCCTTCTGACCTATCTCTGGACCATACACTCTAGTTGCCTTAGACATTGGCCCTTCTCTCTTTGCAGTATCTCAAGACTGCAGACTGGCTGGTCACAATAGGTTTCTTTTATCCTTGTATTACTCCTATTGTACCTGGCTTGGAGCTCAAAATCGTTTCGGGATAAACAAGTTTGGTACAGACCACTCCTTAAATTGGCTTAAAACATAGTGTAGAATACTCTTAAGGCTCCTATAGGAGAACACTGTCAGGGCTCCTAGGAACCGATCTATAAAACATAGTGTAGAATACTGTCAGGGCTCCAAGGATACTATCTATAAAACATAGTGTAGAATACTGTCAGGACTCCTAGGATACTATCTATAAAACATAGTGTAGAACACTGTCAGGGCTCCTAAGAACCTATCCATAAAACATAGTGTAGAACACTGTCAGGGCTCCTAGGGACCTATCTATAAAACATAGTGTAGAACACTGTCAGGACTCCTAGGAACCTATCTACAAAACATAATGTAGAACACTGTCAGGGCTCCTAGGAACCTATCTATAAAACATAGTGTAGAACACTGTCAGGGCTCCTAGGAACCTATCTATAAAACATAGTGTAGAATACTGTCAGGGCTCCTAGGAACCTATCTATAAAACATAGTGTAGAACACTGTCAGGACTCCTAGGATACTATCCATAAAACATAGTGTATAATACTGTCAGGGCTCCTAGGAACCTATCTATAAAACATAGTGTAGAACAATGTCAGGACTCCTAGGATACTATCTATAAAACATAGTGTAGATCATTGTCAGGGCTCCTAGGAACCTATCTATAAAACATAGTGTAGAACACTGTCAGGGCTCCTAGGAACCTATCTATAAAACATAGTGTAGAACACTGTCAGGGCTCCTAGGAACATATCTATAAAACATCGTGTAGAACACTGTCAGGGCTCCTAGGAACCTATCTATAAAACATAGTATAAAACACTGTCAGGACTCCTAGGAACCTATCTATAAAACATAGTGTAGAACACTGTCAGGGCTCCTAGGAACCTATCTATAAAACATAGTGTATAATACTGTCAGGACTCCTAGGAACCTATCTATAAAACATAATGTAGAACACTGTCAGGACTCCTAGGAACCTATCTATAAAACATAGTGTAGAACACTGTCAGGGCTCCTAGGAACCTATCTATAAAACATAATGTAGAACACTGTCAGGACTCCTAGGAACCTATCTATAAAACATAGTGTAGAACACTGGCAGGGCTCCTAGGAACCTATCTATAAAACATAATGTAGAACACTGTCAGGACTCCTAGGATACTATCCATAAAACATAGTGTATAATACTGTCAGGGCTCCTAGGAACCTATCTATAAAACATAGTGTAGAACAATGTCAGGACTCCTAGGATACTATCTATAAAACATAGTGTAGATCATTGTCAGGGCTCCTAGGAACCTATCTATAAAACATAGTGTAGAACACTGTCAGGGCTCCTAGGAACCTATCTATAAAACATAGTGTAGAACACTGTCAGGGCTCCTAGGAACATATCTATAAAACATCGTGTAGAACACTGTAAGGGCTCCTAGGAACCTATCTATAAAACATAGTATAAAACACTGTCAGGACTCCTAGGAACCTATCTATAAAACATAGTGTAGAACACTGTCAGGGCTCCTAGGAACCTATCTATAAAACATAGTGTATAATACTGTCAGGACTCCTAGGAACCTATCTATAAAACATAATGTAGAACACTGTCAGGACTCCTAGGAACCTATCTATAAAACATAGTGTAGAACACTGGCAGGGCTCCTAGGAACCTATCTATAAAACATAGTGTAGAACACTGTCAGGACTCCTAGGAACCTATCTATAAAACATAATGTAGAACACTGTCAGGACTCCTAGGAACCTATCTATAAAACATAATGTAGAACACTGTCAGGACTCCTAGGAACCTATCTATAAAACATAGTGTAGAACACTGTCAGGGCTCCTAGGAACCTATCTATAAAACATAATGTAGAACACTGTCAGGACTCCTAGGAACCTATCTATAAAACATAGTGTAGAACACTGGCAGGGCTCCTAGGAACCTATCTATAAAACATAGTGTAGAACACTGTCAGGACTCCTAGGAACCTATCTATAAAACATAATGTAGAACACTGTCAGGACTCCTAGGAACCTATCTATAAAACATAGTGTAGAACACTGTCAGGGCTCCTAGGAACCTATCTATAAAACATAATGTAGAACACTGTCAGGACTCCTAGGATACTATCTATAAAACATACTGTATAATACTGTCAGGGCTCCTAGGAACCTAGCTATAAAACATAGTATATAACACTGTCAGGGCTCCTAGGAACCTAGCTATAAAACATAGTGTAGAATACTGTCAGTATGTTAATAACATACTGGAGGATGTCACCACATATAGAGTACTAAAAGAAGACCCTACCTACACTTTTTCAGTAACGCTTTATGATTTAATTAGATCAGGTGTTAACCAAGGATTCTTAACGGAAAAGAAGGCAGAATATCTCCATGTGCAGTACCCTACTACTCCCATCTTTCATGGACTGCCTAAAGTTCATAAGAATATTTTCCCACCACCCCTTAGACCCATTATAGCGGGGATAGGGTCTCTGAATGAGCCTATTTCCTCTTGGATTGATGACATATTACAGCCACTAGCCACTAGGGTATCGGGATTCATTAGAGACACCAAAGACCTCCTAGACATATTCCAAAACTTTAAATGGCAACCACAATACCAATGGCTTACTTGTGACGTAGTCTCACTGTACTCCAGCATACCTCATACTACAGCTTTGGATGCACTATCATATCACCTTTATAACCATTCACAATACACCGAAGATTTCATTGAATATGTTCTGGAAATAGTACAATATTAGAGATGAGCGAACAGTGTTCTATCGAACACATGTTCGATCGGATATCAGGGTGTTCGCCATGTTCGAATCGAATCGAACACCACGTGGTAAAGTGCGCCAAAATTCGATTCCCCTCCCACCTTCCCTGGCGCCTTTTTTGCACCAATAACAGCGCAGGGGAGGTGGGACAGGAACTACGACACTGGGGGCATTGAAAAAAATTGGAAAAAGTCATTGGCTGCCGAAATCAGGTGACCTCCATTTTAGACGAATAGTGGATTTCAAATCCGGGTCATATGAGAATGTGAACTTTGTGACTATGAGACAGGGATAGCTGTACAGGCAGGGATAGCTAGGGATAACCTTTATTTAGGGGGGAATGTTATTAAAAATAACTTTTTGGGGCTCTATCGGGTGTGTAATTGTGATTTTTGTGAGATAAACTTTTTCCCATAGGGATGCATTGGCCAGCGCTGATTGGCCGAATTCCGTACTCTGGCCAATCAGTGCTGGCCAATGCATTCTATTAGCTTGATGAAGCAGAGTGTGCACAAGGGTTCAAGCGCACCCTCGGCTCTGATGTAGCAGAGCCGAGGCTGCACAAGGGTTCAAGCGCACCCTCGGCTCTGATGTAGGAGAGCCGAGGGTGCACTTGAACCCTTGTGCACCCTCAGCTCTGCTACATCAGAGCCGAGGGTGCGCTTGAACCCTTGTGCACACTCTGCTTCATCAAGCTAATAGAATGCATTGGCCAGCGCTGATTGGCCAATGTATTCTATTAGCCTGATGAAGTAGAGCTGAATGTGTGTGCTAAGCACACACATTCAGCTCTACTTCATCGGGCTAATAGAATGCATTGGCCAGCGCTGATTGGCCGAATTCCGTACTCTGGCCAATCAGCACTGGCTAATGCATTGTATTGGCTTGATGAAGCAGTGCTGAATGTGTGTGCTTAGCACACACATTCAGCTCTACTTCATCAGGCTAATAGAATACATTGGCCAATCAGCGCTGGCCAATGCATTCTATTAGCTTGATGAAGCAGAGTGTGCACAAGGGTTCAAGCGCACCCTCGGCTCTGATGTAGCAGAGCCGAGGCTGCACAAGGGTTCAAGTGCACCCTCGGCTCTCCTACATCAGAGCCGAGGGTGCGCTTGAACCCTTGTGCAGCCTCGGCTCTGCTACATCAGAGCCGAGGGTGCGCTTGAACCCTTGTGCACACTCTGCTTCATCAAGCTAATAGAATGCATTGGCCAGCACTGATTGGCCAGAGTACGGAATTCGGCCAATCAGCGCTGGCCAATGCATTCTATTAGCCCGATGAAGTAGAGCTGAATGTGTGTGCTAAGCACACACATTCAGCACTGCTTCATCACGCCAATACAATGCATTAGCCAGTGCTGATTGGCCAGAGTACGGAATTCGGCCAATCAGCGCTGGCTCTGCTGGAGGAGGCGGAGTCTAAGATCGCTCCACACCAGTCTCCATTCAGGTCCGACCTTAGACTCCGCCTCCTCCAGCAGAGCCAGCGCTGATTGGCCGAATTCCGTACTCTGGCCAATCAGCACTGGCTAATGCATTGTATTGGCTTGATGAAGCAGTGCTGAATGTGTGTGCTTAGCACACACATTCAGCTCTACTTCATCGGGCTAATAGAATGCATTGGCCAATCAGCGCTGGCCAATGCATTCTATTAGCGTGAACTGAGTTTGCACAGGGGTTCTAGTGCACCCTCGGCTCTGCTACATCAGATTGCTACATCTGATGTAGCAGTGCCGAGTGTGCATCAGATGTGTAGTTGAGCAAAACTGACTCAGCACTGCTAAGTCTGCATTCGCATAGGAATGCATTGGCCAGCCTTCGGCCAATCAGCGCTGGCTCTGCCGGAGGAGGCGGAGTCTAAGGTCGGACCTGAATGGAGACTGGTGTGGAGCTATCTTAGACTCCGCCTCCTCCAGCAGAGCCAGCGCTGATTGGTCGAGTTCCGTACTCTGGCCAATCAGCACTGGCCAATGCATTTCTATGGGGAAAAGTTAGCTTGCGAAAATCGCAAACTGACAGGGATTTCCATGAAATAAAGTGACTTTTATGCCCCCAGACATGCTTCCCCTGCTGTCCCAGTGTCATTCCAGGGTGTTGGTATCATTTCCTGGGGTGTCATAGTTAGAGATGAGCGAACACTAAAATGTTCGAGGTTCGAAATTCGATTCGAACAGCCGCTCACTGTTCGAGTGTTCGAATGGGTTTCGAACCCCATTATAGTCTATGGGGAACATAAACTCGTTAAGGGGGAAACCCAAATTCGTGTCTGGAGGGTCACCAAGTCCACTATGACACCCCAGGAAATGATACCAACACCCTGGAATGACACTGGGACAGCAGGGGAAGCATGTCTGGGGGCATAAAAGTCACTTTATTTCATGGAAATCCCTGTCAGTTTGCGATTTTCGCAAGCTAACTTTTCCCCATAGAAATGCATTGGCCAGTGCTGATTGGCCAGAGTACGGAACTCGACCAATCAGCGCTGGCTCTGCTGGAGGAGGCGGAGTCTAAGATAGCTCCACACCAGTCTCCATTCAGGTCCGACCTTAGACTCCGCCTCCTCCGGCAGAGCCAGCGCTGATTGGCCGAAGGCTGGCCAATGCATTCCTATGCGAATGCAGACTTAGCAGTGCTGAGTCAGTTTTGCTCAACTACACATCTGATGCACACTCGGCACTGCTACATCAGATGTAGCAATCTGATGTAGCAGAGCCGAGGGTGCACTAGAACCCCTGTGCAAACTCAGTTCACGCTAATAGAATGCATTGGCCAGCGCTGATTGGCCAATGCATTCTATTAGCCCGATGAAGTAGAGCTGAATGTGTGTGCTAAGCACACACATTCAGCACTGCTTCATCAAGCCAATACAATGCATTAGCCAGTGCTGATTGGCCAGAGTACGGAATTCGGCCAATCAGCGCTGGCCAATGCATTCTATTAGCCCGATGAAGTAGAGCTGAATGTGTGTGCTTAGCACACACATTCAGCTCTACTTCATCAGGCTAATAGAATACATTGGCCAATCAGCGCTGGCCAATGCATTCTATTAGCTTGATGAAGCAGAGTGTGCACAAGGGTTCAAGCGCACCCTCGGCTCTGATGTAGCAGAGCTGAGGGTGCACAAGGGTTCAAGTGCACCCTCGGCTCTCCTACATCAGAGCCGAGGGTGCGCTTGAACCCTTGTGCAGCCTCGGCTCTGCTACATCAGAGCCGAGGGTGCGCTTGAACCCTTGTGCACACTCTGCTTCATCAAGCTAATAGAATGCATTGGCCAGCGCTGATTGGCCAGAGTACGGAATTCGGCCAATCAGCGCTGGCCAATGCATCCCTATGGGAAAAAGTTTATCTCACAAAAATCACAATTACACACCCGATAGAGCCCCAAAAAGTTATTTTTAATAACATTCCCCCCTAAATAAAGGTTATCCCTAGCTATCCCTGCCTGTACAGCTATCCCTGTCTCATAGTCACAAAGTTCACATTCTCATATGACCCGGATTTGAAATCCACTATTCGTCTAAAATGGAGGTCACCTGATTTCGGCAGCCAATGACTTTTTCCAATTTTTTTCAATGCCCCCAGTGTCGTAGTTCCTGTCCCACCTCCCCTGCGCTGTTATTGGTGCAAAAAAGGCGCCAGGGAAGGTGGGAGGGGAATCGAATTTTGGCGCACTTTACCACGTGGTGTTCGATTCGATTCGAACATGGCGAACACCCTGATATCCGATCGAACATGTGTTCGATAGAACACTGTTCGCTCATCTCTAGTCATAGTGGACTTGGTGACCCTCCAGACACGAATTTGGGTTTCCCCCTTAACGAGTTTATGTTCCCCATAGACTATAATGGGGTTCGAAACCCATTCGAACACTCGAACAGTGAGCGGCTGTTCGAATCGAATTTCGAACCTCGAACATTTTAGTGTTCGCTCATCTCTATACAATATCTTTTAACTCACAACTATTTCATGTTTAATAATAAATTGTATCTCCAAACATGCGGGGTCCCTATGGGGGCGAAATTTTCTCCCTCAAAAGCTAATATAACCATGGGCTGGTGGGAAGAGCATACCATCTTTACTCCCAATAACCCTTTTTTGGACAATATCGCATTTTATGCAAGATATATCGACGATGTGCTGCTGGTGTGGTCAGGGGAAGAGAAGACAGCTACCGCCTTCACTGACCACATCAGCAGTAATAGTCATAATCTTAAGTTCACATCTCAACTCAGCTCTGTTACAGTCAACTTTCTGGACATCACACTCACGGGAGACGACGTCAAAGGGGTGGTGTAATCCAAATTATATCGTAAACCCCAAAGCGGTAATACTACATTACACGCCAAAAGCCACCATCCCCAACACACGATTAAATCCGTTCCAGTGGGTGAACTCACCAGAGCTAAAAGGATTTGTTCCCAAGAACAAGAATATACTGAAGAATGTAAAATAATCTCAGATAGATTCTATGACAGGGGATATTCAAAATGGCATTTAGAACGCGCTAAACATAGAGTTGCCTCCAAAATGAGAGCAGATCTTCTGAGCCACAAACCAAAAACAACACAAGATAATACTGCAGTCTATTTTTCTACCCCATACAGCCTGGACTACAAAAACATCGTGAAAATTATAAATAACAACTTAGCCATTTTAAAACAGGACGATATCCTCAGCCATATTCTCAAGGATGGCTGTAGATACGTAGCCAGAAGAGGCAAGTCACTTGGCAATATGCCGTCACCCAGTCTTTTTTTGAGTGATAAAAAAAGCCCTAAATTACCCTCTCACATGAAAGGCTTTTTTTAGATGCGGGGGAAATAGATGCAATACATGCAAATTTGCACTTAAAACTAATTTTTTTACAGATTCCACGAGGGACAGCATATACCATATTAACACATTTTTTAATTGTGACTCAGATCACGTTATTTACTTAATCATCTGTGACATTTGCAAACTGCAATATGTAGGTTGCACATCCCGACCGTTAAAATCCCGAATAGCAGAGCACATTAGAGGCAGTGCTAATAGTAAAATTCTTAATAAATCAGCAGCCTCTAGACATTTTTCTGAAACACACCAGGGAAATATCGGAAGTCTTCGTTTCCATGCCATAGAAGCGGTTGCTAAACCGCACCGAGGCGGAAATTGGCAACGTATGCTATATACCAGAGAGGCCTATTGGATACATACCCTTAATACCAGGTATCCACTAGGAATGAACAAAAGGACAGATTTGTCTTACTTTTACTAATGGGGTTTAGGGAATGTGTATGTATGTGCATATACACACATGTATATATACTGTATATATACACTTCTATGAGATGAGATTCACTTATTTTTGTTCATATAACAATACACATGAATTGCCTCTTTAATGAAGAATATATACATCTTTCATTCAGATAATAACATGCAGTAGATTTATTTTTAATTAAGTCACGCCATAAGACGAGCCGTTAAAGCAGTGGTTACTACACTAAACTCATAAGACGTAGGCTCCTTTGTGATTGGCCTTCTTCTTCTTCTTTTTATTATAGATGAAGTTTACTGTTTTGCTTTAATCATATAATAAAACGTGACCTTTCTACAGCGAAACAATAGTTAAACTCTACATAACTCATAACAAGGAGGCAGCCTTGCGATTGGCTATATTTAATTCTATACACATCATGGATAATGGTAGGCCGCTTCATGATTGGCTATATCATAACACGTGACCTACTCAACAACACTAACAGCCTTCTATAGAAACCCATAGGAAGTAGGCAATTCCGTGATTGGTCAAAATCAACCCTATACATACCATGGGCAATAGTAGGCTGTGCTGTGATTGGCTATACAGTAACATGTGACTTCTCTAAAAACATTTAGCATCCCTTTACAGCAAAACTCATAGGAAGTAGGCGACTCCGTGATTGGTCAGAATCAACCCTATACATACCATGGGCAATAGTAGGCTGTCCTGTGATTGGCTATACTCATTTCTTACATATCACAGACAACGATAGGCCACTTTATGATTGGCTCTTTTAATGGCATGTGACCCTCTAGCTTCCCATAATAAAACCCATAGAAGGTAGGCAACTCTCTGATTGGTCATAGCGCACCCTATATACATCATGGATAAAAGTAGGCTGCTCTGTGATTGGACACATAATAACACGTGGCTGAGTCCAGTATTAGGCCTAGTTCACACGGAGTTTTTTGGTCAGGGTTTTGAGGACTTAAACGCCTCAAAACTCGGACCAAAAAGACGGCTCCCATTGAAATCAATGGGAGCTGCGCAGGAGCTTTTTCCGGGAGCCGTTTCTTCCGCCTCCCGGAAAAAAGAAGCGAGGTGTTCATTCTTCGGCCGAGTCGCCTCGCAAGTCAGCCTGAAGACACGCCCTCTTCCGGACTCGGCCCATTCATTGAGCCTGATCCGGAGGCGGGTGCGCCGTGCATCGGCTTTCAGTTCCGCAACACGTTTTATGGATCGGAACCTGAGGCAGCCTCCGCCTCAGGTTCCGATCCAAAAAACTCCGTGTGAACTAGGCCTTAGATATAACAAGTTCTCCTTCAGGTCCGACAGCTTTTAAACATCACTCAAACAGTAGGCAGCCTTCTCATTGGCTGCCGGGACTCTCATAGACTATAATGGGATATGTAGGCTCAAACGTGATTGGTCACATGGACATTTGTAGGCTGATTTCTCATTGGCTGTCGTGATTCTCATACATTTCAATGGGACGAGTAGGCTCACACATGATTGGTTCAAATCACAAACACTGCCAGACATATGTTTAAAAATATGTTTTCTCCCTTTATTCTTCCAACATTACATTTTGATCATTATCATCATTATATCAGTTTCATTTTTATTTTTTATTTTTGTAAAACACAAATAGGCAGGTTAACATGACATAATCTTTGTTTTACGCTAACATCGTTCTCCTGTTCGTACGTATGATACATGCCCACGTCAGTCATAGATTTTTTCACATAATATCTGTATCCTAGAGAGAGAAAGAAAGGGAGTAAAGTAAGAAAATATAAGTGATCACTAGAGATGAGCGAACAGTGTTCTATCGAACACATGTTCGATCGGATATCAGGGTGTTCGCCATGTTCGAATCGAATCGAACACCGCGTGGTAAAGTGCGCCAAAATTCGATTCCCCTCCCACCTTCCCTGGCGCCTTTTTTGCACCAATAACAGCGCAGGGGAGGTGGGACAGGAACTACGACACTGGGGGCATTGAAAAAAATTGGAAAAAGTCATTGGCTGCCGAAATCAGGTGACCTCCATTTTAGACGAATAGTGGATTTCAAATCCGGGTCATATGAGAATGTGAACTTTGTGACTATGAGACAGGGATAGCTGTACAGGCAGGGATAGCTAGGGATAACCTTTATTTAGGGGGGAATGTTATTAAAAATAACTTTTTGGGGCTCTATCGGGTGTGTAATTGTGATTTTTGTGAGATAAACTTTTTCCCATAGGGATGCATTGGCCAGCGCTGATTGGCCGAATTCCGTACTCTGGCCAATCAGCGCTGGCCAATGCATTCTATTAGCTTGATGAAGCAGAGTGTGCACAAGGGTTCAAGCGCACCCTCGGCTCTGATGTAGCCGGACTCCGCCTCCTCCAGCAGAGCCAGCGCTGATTGGCCGAATTCCGTACTCTGGCCAATCAGCACTGGCTAATGCATTGTATTGGCGTGATGAAGCAGTGCTGAATGAGTGTGCTTAGCACACACATTCAGCTCTACTTCATCGGGCTAATAGAATGCATTGGCCAATCAGCGCTGGCCAATGCATTCTATTAGCGTGAACTGAGTTTGCACAGGGGTTCTAGTGCACCCTCGGCTCTGCTACATCAGATTGCTACATCTGATGTAGCAGTGCCGAGTGTGCATCAGATGTGTAGTTGAGCAAAACTGACTCAGCACTGCTAAGTCTCTGCATTCGCATAGGAATGCATTGGCCAGCCTTCGGCCAATCAGCGCTGGCTCTGCCGGAGGAGGCGGAGTCTAAGGTCGGACCTGAATGGAGACTGGTGTGGAGCGATCTTAGACTCCGCCTCCTCCAGCAGAGCCAGCGCTGATTGGTCGAGTTCCGTAGTCTGGCCAATCAGCACTGGCCAATGCATTTCTATGGGGAAAAGTTAGCTTGCGAAAATCGCAAACTGACAGGGATTTCCATGAAATAAAGTGACTTTTATGCCCCCAGACATGCTTCCCCTGCTGTCCCAGTGTCATTCCAGGGTGTTGGTATCATTTCCTGGGGTGTCATAGTGGACTTGGTGACCCTCCAGACACGAATTTGGGTTTCCCCCTTAACGAGTTTATGTTCCCCATAGACTATAATGGGGTTCGAAACCCATTCGAACACTCGAACAGTGAGCGGCTGTTCGAATCGAATTTCGAACCTCGAACATTTTAGTGTTCGCTCATCTCTAGTGATCACACTATGCAATTTTTTTTTTCCTTTCTTTTTTGTTTTTTATATCTTACTATTTACCTCACTTTGAATGGTGACCACTTCCGCTGTAATGCAGTAGGGAGGTACTTCCCTGTTTTTTAACCCTTTGTATATATGTATGTAAATCTTTTTAGTATATAAAGTCCTCACAGAACAGTTGTCAGTATGCCATGACTAAGGTGCCACGGCACTGAAACGCGTCGGCATCTAACAGTACCACCTCTGCATATGGACCACACTATTGTGAGATGTCCGAATTTTTAATGAGAAAAATAAAAGCGAAGTTTTAATCCTATTCCCGTGTGCAAGAGTTCTGGGTGCTGGATTCTCCTTTTCCTCTACCGCAGTGTAGAATACTGTCAGGGCTCCTAGGAACCTATCTATAAAACATAGTGTATAACACTGTCAGGGCTCCTAGGAACCTATCTATAAAACATAGTGTAGAATACTGTCAGGGCTCCTAGGAACCTATCTATAAAACATAGTGTAGAATACTGTCAGGGCTCCTAGGAACCTATCTATAAAACATAATGTAGAACACTGTCAGGGCTCCTAGGAACCTATCTATAAAACATAGTGTAGAACACTGTCAGGGCTCCTAGGAACCTATCTATAAAACATAGTGTAGAACACTGTCAGGGCTCCTAGGAACCTATCTATAACACATAGTGTATGACACTGTCAGGGCTCCTAGGAACCTATCTATAAAACATAGTGTAGAACACTGTCAGGGCTCCTAGGAACCTATCTATAATACATAGTGTAGAACAATGTCAGGACTCCTAGGAACCTATCTATAAAACATAGTGTAGAACACTGTCAGGGCTCCTAGGAACCTATCTATAAAACATAGTGTAGAACACTGTCAGGGCTCCTAGGAACCTATCTATAATACATAGTGTAGAACACTGTCAGGGCTCCTAGGAACCTATCTATAATACATAGTGTAGAACAATGTCAGGACTCCTAGGAACCTATCTATAAAACATAGTGTAGAACACTGTCAGGGCTCCTAGGAACCTATCTATAAAACATAGTGTAGAACACTGTCAGGGCTCCTAGGAACCTATCTATAAAACATAGTGTAGGACACTGTCAGGGCTCCTAGGAACCTATCTATAACACATAGTGTAGAACACTGTCAGGGCTCCTAGGAACCTATCTATAATACATAGTGTAGAACAATGTCAGGACTCCTAGGAACCTATCTATAAAACATAGTGTAGAACACTGTCAGGGCTCCTAGGAACCTATCTATAAAACATAGTGTAGAACACTGTCAGGGCTCCTAGGAACCTATCTATAATACATAGTGTAGAACACTGTCAGGGCTCCTAGGAACCTATCTATAATACATAGTGTAGAACAATGTCAGGACTCCTAGGAACCTATCTATAAAACATAGTGTAGAACACTGTCAGGGCTCCTAGGAACCTATCTATAAAACATAGTGTAGAACACTGTCAGGGCTCCTAGGAACCTATCTATAAAACATAGTGTAGAACACTGTCAGGGCTCCTAGGGACCTATCTATAAAACATAGAGTAGATCATGTGCATGGAGGAGTGCCCAAGTGCAATCGTGATTGGATTGACGGAGAGTTGGTGGGCGTGGAAATAGGTTTAAGGAGCTGGATAGCGGCGGGGCAACTCACCGCTGACAGTATAGCGGCGGCCCTATGCACGTCTTAACACAATACCACACGCCAGAGGATTAGATACGCAAGTTTTCCCACAGTTCCACACACCGCAGGATTAGATACGCGCCACTGCGCACAATACCACATGCTGTTGGATTGGATACACAGGTCAGCACACAGTAGCAAATGCCGAAGGATTAGATATGCATGTCTTAACACAAGGATTAGATACGCAAGTCTGCCCACAGTTCCAAACACCTGAGGATTAGATACGCGCCACTGCACACAATACCACATGCCTGAGGATTGGATACATGCCAATGCACACAGTTACACACGCCACAGGATTAGATACACGCATCTTCACACAGTTCCACATGCCGCAGGATTAGATACGCACGTCTTTACACAATACCACACAATGGAGGATTAGATACACAACTCTGCACAGAGTACCACATATTAGAATTTTACTCCAGGTTTCCATAGCAACCCAGCCATTTTTCTTCACTACTTTATGTGAGACTTAAAGGGGCAGGGCACTGTAGGTCACATACACACAGCTTTACTCCAGGTCTCCATAACAACTGATCGCAGGTTTTTCACTGATATTCGATATGAGATACACATGATCACATGACGCTTATGGACACACACAAACGATATACAAAATACACCAGTGCAAAATTGGACAATTCTTATGGGGCTACTACACAAACAAAAAATTAAATATACCCGTGCGAAGCCGGCTCCTCCTGCTAGTATATAAATAAAAGCTTTCCAATTATAAATAATAGTCCCCATGAATAGTCATCTCCCCTTCTCGTCTAAATAATGGTGAACTATTTACAATGGAAAGGCATTTAAAAGGGGGAACTATAAGTCGGAACTACTATTGGAACTACTAGTCGGAGGTACTATTTATAAGAAGGGACAATTCCTGTTAGGACGTATTCATATCTGCATTCGAGTTTTTTTTTTGCATATACTAGATTAACTTGTTCCAGTAAAGTATAATCTATTGTCTGAACCTAACTCAGATTTATTGCTGATGGTTTCCCCATAAGTTATGCTTGTCCTGTACCTGCTATATGCAGGTTCTGCGGCTGCTGTAGTTGCTGTATACACATGTCCTGTAGCTGCTATATTTACTGTATACACATTTCCTGTAGTTGCTGTATACACATGTCCTGCAGCTGCTATAGTTGTTGTGTACACATGTCCTGTCCTGTTGTGGGAGAGTGGCGGGCCCTGTAAAGAACACAGTTTTCCCAGATGGGGATAATGGGTGCTGGGCTGCAAACCGATCGGCACGTCAGTTTATACAAGAGGATGCAGCAAGGCCTGGGTATATGTCTGGATGAGTAATTTCAGAGGTCCAGGGGGTGGGCTGCTAGAGCATCGACAGGAGGTGACACCTTGGGGTTTCCGCTCTCTTGTCCCAGGGATGGGCATGTGCAGAGAGCAGAGGTGTAGCTAGGGGTTTGACACGAGGGGGCAAACATATCCATGGGCCCCCTTTCTGAGTATACCGATATTACTAATAAACAGTGACCGTATAATGATATACTGGCTGTACACAAGGCTCAGCATACAGTTTAAGTAAATAAAGTACAGTACAGGGAAATGCCATGAATACAAGTGACGTCTCTGACTAGGGTTGAGCGTTCGGGATCGGAAAAGATCGTATTCCGATCGGCTGTGGGAATGGATGCAGCAGGCACACAGCCTGTGCTGTGCTTATCCCCCTGCGCGCCGGCTGCGTCTATTCATTCTAGTGGGAGACTAGCTACCATCTCTAGTAGCTTAAGGCTTGGTTCACATATGCTGCTGTGTTCCATCCGTAAGAGTCCGCATGAGGACCCCTATGAACGGAACACAAGCGCAACTGCAAGTGCTGTGCAGTTCAAGCGCACAGGCCTCATAGACTATAATGGGGTCCGTGTGCTTGAACCGCACAGCGCTTGCAGTTGCTCTTGTGTTCCGTCCGTAGATGTCCTCATGCGGACTGTTACGGACGGAACACATCAGCATATGTGAACCTGGCATAACACTTTCCTGCACAGAAGCGCTGCCACTGGTCCAGTCCCCCTGTTCTCGCTCCTGTTCTCGCCTCGCTGCCCCCGCCTCCCAGGTTAGTGTTACAGACCTAGGAAGAAGTCGGCGCTTGTGGCTTAGGAGAGTGTGGGTAGGTACTGGGAGGGGAGCACTCACGTCTCCCCGCCCTGTACCCGCCCACATTCTCCTAAGCCACAAGCTGCATCTTCTTCCTAGGTCTGTAACACTAACCTGGGAGGCGGGGGCAGCGAGGCGAGAACAGGAGCGAGAACAGTGGGGATGGGACCAGCGGCAGCGCTTCTGTGCAGGTAGGTGGACACCAGGGGGGACTAAGTAGCCAGAGGATTTTTTTTTAATCATTACACAGCGTGAAGTCTAACAATTAAGTGTTCAATTGTTAGATTCCATGCTGTATAGTGAATATGATCGTTTTTAAAATTCGATCTTCGATTATTAAAAAAATCCCATTAACTTGCATTGGGATCGGAATTGGGTTCGGGATCGGGTTCGAATGGAAAATGATCAGAAATCGGAAAAGCAGAGATACCAACAGCCCCCAGAAATCACTCAAAACACGGATATATGTATATGGGTGCATTAATTAACCCAATAGTAGCACCAACAGACATTTTTTCAAAAACCTTTTTTTGCCCAGAAAACCCTCATTGCCCCCATTGTCCGTCCTAATAAAACTCCTGTATGCCTGCTTAACTCGATAACACCTCACCTAATAAAACCCTGAATTAATCATTCTCCTGTGTATTCCCTTAAAGGGGTTCTCCAGGAAATTATTATTATTATTATTATTATTATTTATATAACACCATTAATTCCATGGTGCTTTACATTTGGGGGTTACATACAGTACACAGACTATACAGGTAGATATAATACAAACAATGACGGATTGGCACAGTGGGGTAGAGGGCCCTGCCCGCGAGGGCTTACAATCTATGAAGGAAGGGGATAGAGACAGAAGGAGAGGGGGAGACTGTACAGATGGGGGTGCGGTGATAGTGTTATTGGAGGTTGTAGGCCTTCCTGAATAGATGAGTCTTCAGGGCCTTCTTGAATCCTGTGATTGTGGGGGTCAGTCTTATGTGTCTTGGTAAGGAGTTCCAGAGTATGGGGGATGCACGAGAGAAATCTTGGAGACAGTTGTGTGTGGAGCGGATGAGAGCAGAGCGGAGTAGGAGGTCATTGGAGGATCTGAGGTTACGTGTGGGCAGGTAGCGGGAGATGAGGTCAGAGATATATGGAGGGGACAGGTTGTGGATGGCTTTGTATGTTAGCGTTAGTAGATTGAACTCAATACGCTGGGCTATAGGTAGCCAGTGGAGGGACTGGCAGAGGGGAGCAGCCGATGAAGATCGGGGGGTGAGGTGGATTAAGCGAGCAGCGCAGTTTAAGGTGGACTGGAGGGGGGCGAGGATATTTGCTGGGAGTCAATGGAGAAGGGTGTTGCAGTAGTCTAGGCGGGAGATTATGAGGGCCTGGACGAGCATCTTGGTAGTTTCCTGGGTGAGGAAGGGGCGAATTCGGTGGATGTTCTTGAGCTGGAGGCGGCAGGAGGTGTTGAGGACTAGAATATGTGGTTTGAAGGATAGGTCAGAGTCCAAGGTTACCCCAAGGCATCGGGCCTGTGGGACAGGGGTAATTGTGGTTCCATTAACTTTGATAGATGGGTCAGGTGGAGGGGCCATACGGGGTGGGGTGAAAATGATGAACTCTGTTTTCTCCATGTTGAGTTTGAGAAAGCGGGAGGAGAGGAAGGAGGCTACGGCCGCTAAACAATCTGGAACTTTGGCCAGCAGGGAGGTAATGTCTGGTTCAGAGATGTAGATTTGAGTGTCATCGGCATAGCAGTGGTACTGAAAGCCGTGAGATTCTATGAGTTGGCCCAGGCCAAGGGTGTAGATGGAGAACAGGAGGGGTCCTAGGACGGAGCCTTGGGGGACACCTACAGATAGAGGGCGAGGTGAGGAGGTGGTGTGCGAGTGGGAGACGCTGAATGTGCGGTCGGTGAGGTATGAGGAGATCCAGGAATGGGCCAGGTCTGAGATACCAAGGGATGAGAGAATTTCTAACAGGAGGGAGTGGTCAACTGTGTCAAAGGGAGAGGAGAGGTCGAGGAGGAGGAGGACAGAGTAATGGCGCTTGGCTTTGGCGGTTAGAAGGTCATTGGTGACTTTTGTTAGGGCAGTTTCAGTGGAGTGCCGGGGTCTGAAGCCTGACTGTAGTCTGTCAAAGAGCAGGTTGGATGAGAAATGGGAGGAGAGTTCTGAGTGGACATGCTGCTCAAGAAGTTTTGAGGTGTACGGGAGCAGTGAGATGGGGCGATAGTTGGCAGGAGAGGACGTGTCGAGGGACGGTTTCTTAAGTATAGGAGTGACAGTGGCATGTTTGAAGGCTGAGGGGAAGGATCCATTGGTTAGGGATAAATTGAAGAGATGGGTTAGGGCCGGAGTAATGACTTCAGCGAGTTTGGGGATGAGGTGTGACTGGATCGGGTCGAGCACGCAGGAGGTGAGGTGGGATTTGGGGATTAGGGAGGAGAGTTTTTCGTCAGTTATGGAGGAGAAACAGGTCAGGGATGAGGAACAGTAAGTAGTTGGGTTGAGGGGTTGTCGGGGGTGTAGGGTGAGACTGTCTCTGATGGTGTCAATTTTAGTTTTAAAGTAAGCAGAACCAGGGCAGGAGGCCAGGGAAGGTGAAACATTAAAAAACCCCAAAAAACAAAACATACTCTCCAGTGCCCGGAGCATCAGTATCCCCCCCATTGCTGTTAGGTCCAGTGTCGCCCGAGAGCTTGTTCTGGCTCAAGTCCTTGCTGCATGTGGCCTCAGCGGTCACAGGAAAGGACCCGGGACATCACTCACATATGTTACTGGTGATGTCCCGGGTCCTTTTTCTGTGATTGCTGAGGCCAGAACAAGGCTGTGAGCGGCATTCGACTTGACAGCAGTGGGGGGCATCGGAGCGCTGGAGACAGATCTACTGCCCAATTACTGTAATTTCTGGACAACCCCTTTAATTCAATAATGCTCACCTTAAATTAGTATAGCCCAATACCCTCTTACACCTTAACATAAGTACTGCCTCCCAATAACGCCCTTATATTAATAATTCTCCTGCTTTCCCTAATGATCCCCTTATGGTTATTGACCCTTAATATCTTTAAGGGCCCCTTCACACAGAGTAAACGCGCCGCGCATTGTGGCGCGTTTACGGCGCGTGTACGCCGCGTTTTTTTACGGTGCGCGATTACCCCGCGTTAACGCCGCGTAAACGCGGCGTTAACGCGGCGTAATCGCGCACCGTAAAAAACGCAGCGTACACGCGCCGTAAACGCGCCACAATGCGTGGCGCGTTTACTCCGTGTGAAGGGGCCCTAAGGCCTCCCCCTCTCCAACAACAACCCCCCCCCCCTCCAACTATACTCACCTGTCTAGACTTGGCAAATGAAATTTAATGATGACAAATGTAAAGTAATGCACATTGGTCGATGTAATAAAATGTCTGATTATGTACTTAATAGCAAATTACTGGGTAAGACTGCCAATAAAAAAGACTTAGGGATTTTGGTGGACAACAAGCTTACCTTTAGTGACCAGTGTCAGGCAGCTGCTGCCAAGGCAAATAAAATTATGGGATGCATCAAAAGAGGTCTAGATTCTCATGACAAGGACATAGTTATGCCTCTATACAAATCACTGGTACGGCCACACTTAGAATATTGTGCGCAATTTTGGGCCCCGATATACAAGAAAGACATAAGTGAACTTGAAAAAGTGCAAAGACGGGCAACCAAAATGATTAGGGGAATGGGTGGACTGGAGTACAACGATAGATTAACAAACTTGGGGTTATTCAGTTTAGAGAAAAGACGTCTACGGGGAGATCTAATAACAATGTACAAATACATGAAGGGACAATACAAAGAACTTTCTAAGGATATTGTTACTCCTAGGCCAGTGACAGTGACAAGAGGACATCCTTTACGTCTGGAGGAGAGAAGGTTTCACCAGAAACATAGAAGGGGATTCTTCACAGTAAGAACAACGAGGCTCTGGAACTCTCTGCCCCAGGAAGTGGTGATGGCGGATTCACTGAACAAGTTCAAAGTAGGCCTGGATGCCTTTCTTGAAGAGAACAATATAATGGGTTATGGACTCTAGATCTTAAGGACACGTTGATCCAGGGTTTTATACTGACTGTCAGATTGGAGTCGGGAAGGAATTTTTTCCCCTGAATTAGGGCAATTGGCATGAGCCTCATGGGGATTTTTGCCTTCCCCTGGATCAACACTGTAGGGGATTGTAGGGTTATAGGTTGGACTTGATGGACTCATGTCTTTATCCAACCTCATCTACTATGTAATGGACCTATTTGGTATCTGTATCAAATAATGAAAATAACCACAAAAATCAGTATTTCCAATAAATAGATACATTTTATTATAATCATCAAAGAAAAAAATGGGACACAATAACAACAATTAAAATCGCATCTATTAAAAATGCATTCATTTGGACCTAATCCGGAGCGGAAATCCGCGACAGAATGTGTACACCCAGAACTATTCGTTTGGCAAAGGGGAGCCAGTAGAGTTGAGCGATTGGGATCGGAAATGTTCGGATTCCGATTGGCAATCAAGTAAATTTCACAATCTCACAATCGGAATTCCGATCCTGATCTTTTCAGGCAGGATCGCATCGGAGGTTATTTCCCACAATGCTTGGCTACTGGCCAATCCTTGTGGGAAAAGCTTAGTACCCATAGGAATGAATGGAAGCGGCCGGCCGCTGATCCCCCTGCGTGCCGGCTGCGTCCATTCATTCCTATGGATTTACTGCAGCCTGCTACTCTTCTGCTTTGTCCCTGTTTTACCGTATACTCAGCTGAATATATATACCATATATATATATATATATATATATATATATATATATATATATATATATATGGTAAAACAGGGACGAAGCAGAAGAGTGGCAGGCTGCGGTAAATAACTGTGTGCTGCGCTGCTGTGAGGACGACGAAGCAAGTTCACAAGTAGATAGATGCTACTGTACATTGACTTGTCTATCTACTAGACAAGTCAATGTACAGTAGTATCTATCTACTCGCGATTTTAGGTGAGTTCATGTCCAGGCAAACATCTGAGCTGAGCGAGCCTGCAGGTTCCGCCAATGAGTACCTCCCTGGTGGCGAAGAAATGCTACTGTCATCATGTTGTCTCACAATATTCTGACATGCGGGCTTGTTATCAATGGTCTGGCCGCTTTCAGGGCTTCCCAAACTGTCTTTAACTCCAGAAAGTTTGAGGAATGGCTGTAGAGAGCCGCAACCCATTCCCCTTGGAATGACCTCTGAGAAAGGATCACTGCCCAACGCAATCTGCTTGCATCCGTAGTGATCAGAATCACCGGAGATGGGTTCCAAGGAATTCCTCTCTGTAAATTTGAGCTCTTCTTCCACCATTGAAGGGAGGCTGACACACTGTGGGACACATAGATTGACTTGTCTAATGACAACTGACTCTTCTCCCAATTTGATAAGATCAAGGACTGAAGAGCTCTTGTACGAGCGTGTGTCCAGGGTACCGACTAGATACAAGAGGTCATTGAGCCTTGTAGAGATATTGCCTCTTTTGAAAGACAGTGACCTTGGACTTTAGCACCTCTATCTTGTCTGGGAGGAGAAACTACCTCTGTAGATGGGAATCGAGGAGGATACCCATAAAAACCTTGCGATACCTGGGACTATATTGGACTTCTCCCAACTAATTTTGTAAAGTCTGACACTATTTGAACTTTTTTGGTGTGGAATTTCAGTGCTGAAAAAAAGCCTTCCATTGACTTCATTGGGTTCCTTTTTCTGCTAGCAGACAAAAGAACCCATTGAAGTCAATGGGAGGCTAGCAGAAAAAGGAACCCATTGAAGTGAATGGAAGGCGCTGAAATTCCACACCAACTTCCTCACCATTTTCCTCCGCGTGAATGGACCCTAATAGTGGGTGGACGACTCCTGTGGTTCTGTCATGGAAGGCATTTGAGAAACCTGTGTTGTCCTCATACAATACACCAATTAATAGAATGTGAGTCACAACAGTGATATTACTATTAGTTTTGGCAGCGCCTCCAGTAGCCCCGGGGTTGTTGGTAGGTCCTGAGAATGAAGAATGTCTTGACTTGCTTATCTTATTCATAACAGGATATAACATGTGCCCGAGACGCTGGGACTGTTCTTATTGGATTTACTTTACCAAGTGGCCTTTCTGCTCTGTTAGCCCTTCACTGACACTGATCCCTAATGACAATAATGACACCTTCCTTCCACAGAGAGACACCAATGAAGAATGAGCCCCTACTAAGTGAAGGGGACAAGACATTGGGAGAAGGAGATCATGATCTCCTGGAGGAATTATACTCTATAGTTCATGGATTTAGGATGTACAGTGGCAGAACTACCGGTGGCCCCCGACGCTTTGTTTTTTTTTGGGGGGGGGGTTATCGGCTGTTACCTGCTACAGTTACTCCAGAGGGTCACGGGCCCTATTTACTTACCAGTCATTTCTTCTTCCCTATCAACGTCCTAGGAGGCCCTGTGTATCCCATATCATGTTACTGTAATATTTGCACCTAACACCGTACGGGCGGCTATGGGACATTATACTGTGTGGAGGGGCCATTATGAGACATTATAGAGTATAAAGGGGCCACTACAATATGGGTAAATGTGGCATTATATTGTTTGGGGACCAAGTCAAAAGTTTCCTATGGGACACAATCTTCACTAGTTACGCCCCTCAGTCTCTGTGAATGGCGGTTCCTGAGGGCGGGTTTTATGGAGTGATGTCACTTCCTGTCTCACGGTGGACCTTTTTGTTGGACACTGTACATCCTAGGGGCCTTAACGAGTTTTTAGCTTATGCTCCATTTTTATAGGGGCCCAGTATGGATTTATCTTCAGTATTATATCCCCGCCTTACTGGATGGTTTTTGTTGGTGTAATATCCAAGGTCCTACCCCATCATGCTCCCTTATTTTATTTTTTTTCAGTCTATAATTGCTCCCTTGATTATTATTATTCCTCCCAGTTGTAATACCTACCTGTTCCGGTTGATTAATGTGGTTCATTCCTCTGGGCGAGAGTTTGTGGTTGTTATGCACCTATTTGTTTCTAGTTGCTATCTATGTGTACTTTATATGGGGTCTCCTACTGTGGGCACTTGTTGGTGGTCCTGGGCGATCCTCCTTGGGTTGGCTTCTTTACTCCTGTGTGAGATGATACCGCGATTATGTATCAGCATGCAGGCTGTGTGTGAGCAAATAGTGTGATATGGGGGCGCAGGCTGTTTGTGAGAAAGAAGGGGGAATGGGTGGTGCAGGCTGTGGGTGAGCAAGAGTGTGGTGGAATGGGAGGTTTCCCTCTCCAGATCACCCTCTCGCTCGTACACAGCTTACACCCCCATTCCCCCTTCTTGCTTATACACATCTTTTCAGACAGGCCTATCACAATGTCTAACATAAACCCTTAACCCTCCTCTGTCTCCGCTCCCACATTACCCCACATGATATGATGTCATCTCAGGATATCTTTATAGGTCCAAGCTCCATCCACATGTTACAGGACACGACTGGTGATGACTCATAAAGTTTTATGTTTGTGTAATGACAGTCACCTCTATTACAGAATTGTCTGACCCCTGTATAAGTAATGCCGCCCCTGCTACCTCTCGTGTCACCCCCTCTACCTCATAGATTGTAAGCTCTTGCGAGCAGGGCCCTCAGTCCCACTGTGTGAAATGATTTTCTTTGTAATGTATCTTTCTGTCTGGATTTGAACCCTACAAATTGTACAGCGCTGCGGAATATGTTGGCGCTATAGAAATAAAATTTATTATTATTATTTATTATACACACCCTGCACCCCACGTCACCCTCTTGTTCACATACAGCCTGCATGTTCACATACTCCTCTTGGGGAGGCCATGTCAAAAGTTTGCCATGGGGCGCCGCCAATCCTAGTTACGCTACTGACTAGACATAACTTTATATGTTGGATATTTCCCTGTACGTATTCTCATAAAATTTTACTTCTCCTGGAGAATCCATGAATTTTTCCTTCCTATTAACCATAGGTTAACCCTTTGCTCCAAAAATTGTCCATTTGGGCACAAATATTAAAGTATACAGCACAGTATGGCTTTCATAGTCATCATATGTTGTTCCGAAGTACTGTATAATAGTAATACAGTAGTGCTGTTGGTAACGTTTTCTTACAGACCCCACAACCCAATAATACCCAAATTGTACAAAATTCAATGGGTGAGAGAGAAAGTGATATTCCATATAGTGTAAGTCTATTAGCAATGTGTATAAAGTTGTTACCTTTTGTCTGTATTGGCTACTTCGGGCCATCTTCTCCGTCGTTCACCTCCATAGAGGGACCAATCTACCATTATTTGTTCTCTCCTAAAGTCTGTTTCTTACATGTCTTTTCCACCACCCAGTCTCCTGGTTTCTGGGCGTGTGAGACTGAAGCTTGTTGGATTTTCAGTTTGAGGGTAATCTGAGCTAATAGCGAGAACCAGTACTAAATACTCAGATTTAAATGGTAAACACGGTGCCCTGTGTTCAACACCTCCCAGGCGGCACCCGTTCCAACCCAACAATAGTGTTCACCAGAGCTCCAGATGGTGGGGATGGACTTGGCTGCACTGCTGGGAAGAGCGGTACGGGTCAGGAAACGTCAAACACACAGCGCAGCACAAGTCACAGTAAACCAGACACGGAGATCTCTTACCAGCAGACATTTTCGGTTGCAGTGAAGGTTCTAGGATCCAGAAGTCTGTGGCGGGTGGTCAGCAGGTGACAGCAGAGAGTAAAGTGTAGTCGTACGGTCCAGGGCCGTCACCAAGAGAAAAAAATTAAAGGGATTCTACCACTAAAACACATTTTTTTCTAGTTAACACGTCGGAATAGCCTTTAGAAAGGCTATTCGTCTCCTACCTGTAGAAGTGCTCTCCGCCGCGCCGTTCGTTCAAAATACCGGTTTGTACCGGTATGCTAATGAGTTCTCTCGCAGGGATGGGGGCGTCCCCATTGCAGCTCGAAAACCGACCGCAGCGCCGCCTCCATGGTCTTGGGTATCCTCCCCTTGCTTCTTCAACGTCCTGTCGGAGCCCTGCGCAGTACGCTCTGTTCGGCGAAGATTGCCGAACGTACTGCGCATGCGCGAAATTGCGGTCCCAGCCATAGTTCGGGCACTGCAATTTCGCATGAAAATTGGCAACTACCGGAAATTCAGGGACTAAATGTTTTGACTGTGCCTGTGTGAATATGCCCAACTCCACACCTTTATTAACAATGACAATAAGAGGATATTTAGGATATTTTTTCCAATTTTCTGTATGAATCTGTGTCGTTGAGAATATTCAGGCAACCATCTCTATAGTCGAAATGATTCCCTATAACAATACCCCCCCCCCCTTGTCCGCAATTTTATAAATGACTTCTTTATTTGTTTTCAATTTTTGTAATACATCATGTTCCTGTCAGGTCAAACTACCTGTGGCAGCACAATTATATGAAACATCCCTTAAAGTCCCAAGGTCCGCCTCCATGGCCTGTTGAAACGGCATAGACCGGAGCTCGGGACTCCAAGGGATTAAAAGAGTATGATAAATTTGTTAATATCCAAAATAGTATGAAAAAAAAAATCTAAATTTAGACTAGGTACAAAATTCAAGCCCTTTGAAAGGACTAACAATTCTAAGGCCTAACCCGGATCACAGCTAACCCCTATTTTGGACCGGAATCTAAGGCGGAGGCCGCCTCAGGTTCCAGTCCAAAATAGGGGTTAGCCGCGATCCGGATTAGGCCTAGTCGGGAGCATGTCATGAAATCAGTGGGAGCCGTCTTTTTGGTCAGGATTTTGAAGCCAAATTCACCTCAAAATCCTGACCAAAAGACTCTGTGTGAACTCAGTCTTAGGGAGTGGCTCCATTTTGAAAACCACACATCCCTTAAAGAATATCTCAAGGGGCGTAGAGAGTATCGTTTTCCAGATGTCAATGACAGCAGATGGTGAAAAGTGAAAATGTAAACTGTGCAAAGGACATAGGGAACACCGAAGTCCCCACTCATGTCCCACTATCTTCTAGGATTGGGGGCCATTCTAGGGGATAATTCTGGTGTATTTTCCCTTAAAACCATTACATTTGGCGGTGTACTCTGATATACGCTTACACAGCTTATACATTCCCTTTCTGCCGGTTGTTTTTGTCCTAAAGATTTGGTGATTTGTTTTTTTTTTTTTGTTATAGCATTGTGTAAGCTATAAGGTATGATGAAGCCATATGAGGGCTTGTTTTTTGTGGGATGACAGACATGGATTTTTTAATGACACTATTTTGGGATGCCTATAACTTATTGACTGTATTCTAATGTTTTCTGGAAAGATTAAAAGAAAAACATAAACTCCGGCATTGATTTATTACATTTAAAATGTTCCAGTTGATGGACTTGTACAGGACTTCATTTTTGTGAAATGAGCTGCACTTTTTATTGGTACCATTTTGGGTTACATATGACTTTTTGATCACATTCGCTATGCAGGTTCACTAATGATTTACCTGTATTGTACAGGTTGTTAATGGATGCAATGATGCCAAATAGGTAGTATTTTATATTTTAAAACTATTAAAAAATAAAATAAAATAAAAAATCACACATTAGGCTGAGGCCCCACGCTGTGGAAACGCAGCTTTTTTTTTTTTTTTTTTTTTGTTACAGAATTTGCTGTGGTTTTTAGAGCCAAAGCCAAGAATGGCTACAAAAGGAATGGGAATACATGAGAAGCTTCTTAGGGTTAGTTGCCACATAGTTTTTTGGTCCGGATTTTGATGTGGGAAGCCGCATCAGAATCCGGAGCAAAATGCGCCTGCTGCGGCTAGTCGCAACTGTCACAGCTTCCAACAGTCGCGACTTTCCGTGCTGGATTAGGCCCAAATGAATGGGCCTAGTCCGGAGAGATTGTCCTGACGTGGAAGCGTTAAGATAGGATAGGTCGCTGGCTCCCACTGAATTCAATGGGGGAGGCGGTTTTTTGACCTGGATTTTGACCCGGATTCCGGACCAAAAAAACTATATGTGAACTAGCCCTTATACTTCTACTTTCTGCCCAATCCACTCCAGGCATTGGCTCCAAAATCTGCAACATTAAAAGATGCATTTTCGCAACGTGGGGCCTCAGCCTTACACAGTTCTTACTCAGAAATATGAGAAACATATGGATGTCACAATATGTCTGTTCAAAGAAATTTTTTTTAAAAAAATTTAGTAAAATTTTTTTAGACCCAACTAAATTTCTATAAATTTCAATACATTCATGTCACCCTGGAGAGTATAACGAATGTGTCATTTATACTACACAGTGAGCACCATAAATACAAAATGGATAAGAAAGTTGCACAATTTCTACATCATTCTGAAGCAGAGAAGTTACTATAGCCGCCGGGTCTCCACTGTCCCAAACGCGGGCACTAACCTTTTAAACTCTGTCCCTAAAGTCTACTAAAGTCTCCTCTCTGTCCCTTCACCTTTAAAAATGCCTGAACTACAAAAGTATTTTTCCCCTACAGTGAACGCTATAACAGGAAAAAAAAAATCAAAATGGCCAAACCGCCATATGTTCAACAATTCATCTTCCAAAAAAATTTTAATTAAAAAAAAAAATCAAAAAAATACATATAAATTCTGAAAATCTTAATATAAGATATTCAGTTACTGACAGCAAGGTCTTTGTTGGCCGAAGTTTCATCTCCTACTATCTAGGGTATCATTTAGTATGTGCCCATCTCGCTATGGTACCAAAGGAAATATTTACAATTATATGACTCCGATTAAAGTCCATGGATACAGACTGAACAATATGGCACCCGGGTACAGCTTAGTAAACTCCTAATAGGAGATGGGCTAAAAGTGGCCAAAATCAGACTACTACTGGCCATATATTGCACCATGTCCGTATACCGTATATACTCGAGTATAAGCCAACCCGAGTATAAGCCGAGGCCCCTAATTTTACCACAAAAAACTGGGAAAACTTATTGACTCGAGTATAAGCCGAGGGGGGAAATGCAGCGGCTGCTGGAAAATTTCAAAAATTAAAATGGTCGGAGTTTTTTGGGTACAGTAGATGCTGGGGAAGGGGAGGGGGTGTTTTGGTTGTTGTTGGGTTTTTTTTTAGTCGGACATGCACGACTTTGTGTCCGGTAAAAAAAAAATAAAAAAAAAAAATGTCGGTTTCCGTCTTCTGCCGACAGAAAACGAAACCCTGCATCACTGAGATCGGGTGTTGTGAACCCGCCTTTATATGTATTCTAGGGAAAGGAGTGATTTAGAACTTTTATTTATTTATTTTTTTCTTACAATTTTTTTGCATACAGACACCAGGGCAGGTGCCGGGGGCCACAGCATCGCCACACTCCTGCCAGGAGGAGCTAATGCTGTACATTAAAAACTGTAGGAATCAGACACATGCTGGGTGCGGGCCTGAGCTTATGTGGCCATGTCACCCGTGGGCTGAAAAACTCGGCTTATACTCGAGTATATACGGTACATTTCCCAAAAAGTCTCATCATGACAAGTTCTCAGTATTTTGTGTGATTTTTTTCTCCAGTCCATTTTTATTTTCATCTAAAAAATTTTCAGAATTTTTTTTTTTCTTAGCACTTCTCAGATTTCTTAGCCCAAAAATCGGCCCATACATCTCGTAACTCTTTTCCAGCGTAATGGTGCACTGTGACAATTTTCTTAAATTTGCAAAGGTCATATTCAAATCTGTGGTCATTAAATTTACCTCGAGTGGGGTGGGTAAGTGGAATATTGAGCTCATACAAGCAAATTCCTATAAAAGCATCTTCCATGGGGATGACCCTAATAATTTGAGCCACATCATAGATTTTTTTTGCCAAATCTGCAGAAAAGACATATCCAGGACCTGTACAGTAGGGTGGGAGAAGGTTTTTTGGATAAATTTCCTTAGGCATGTACCACTTAGATGCCTTGTTCCTTTTAGGGATTGCATATCTAATTATGTCTCCTGTGAAGTAATTGTTACGCACCGGTAAGTCTGGATGAAGTAGTTCATGGACCAAGTAGTCTACATTCAAAAATATGTCTACGTCTGCCTTCATGACATAGCTGGCAGAAGAACAGAATTTGGCCACCCATTCCATACCCATCAAGGTTTTCAATGTCAAGTTGTAATAGGTGTCCATGAAGTCTTGTTGGATGATGTCCCCAAAAGCCTCACTTTCTTCCTCCAACAACAACTGGGTTCGGTCAGAGGCAACCTGAGGTAGACCCACCAGAAATATCCTGACCACATCGACATCATAAATACTTTCGTTACCCCATGTTTCCCGGATCGTATGTCTAGTCTCCACATCATGGCTACCTACACACACCATTATAACAAGGAAAGGCTTCCGGTTCTTGCATTTGTCTGATTGGTTAATGAGGAACTTGTATGGATATGGGTACGGAGGAGCCAGGGGGTGCCGGAAAGACGGGTAAGTGTTATTGTTTATAGTCTTCTCTCTTTCCTGTAATTTTACAGAATGTTGTATCCACTTGCTGATAGCTTCTATTTTTCTTTGGTAGCGGAAGAAGTAGCCAGACAAAAACATGAAGACCATCAGAGAAAAAGCAAAAATTTCACCTTTCATGTTGTCCCTTGAAAATGATTCTTGCCAAGATTTCTGTAAGGGTTAAATGAGAGAAAAAGTTTAGAAAATTAAAATCATGGAGAATCTTTACCCTGTGATAGCATTGACTAGAATAGAATAGATTATGAGGATAATGTTCCTCCTTAAGGAGAGACCACCTATTAGGTGTGTGGAGACTTATACAGCCATAGTCACTCCACTGCAAGGGATCATGGGAGGAATATGCAAATCTGTCTCCCAAGATATAAATAGGGAGACAGTGCCTCTGTTATGCTGCCCTCTATAGGAAGCACCCTGAACATCATGCCGACTTTCTCAGAAGCCTTTACTGCATCATGTGGGATTTTTACCAAGTTAGTTTCTCAGCTACGGACGACTGTTTCGGTCTGGTTGGACCTCATCAGCGCAGCGTAGAGAGAACTGACTTGGTAGAAGTGAGAGGCTGAGAGACCAGATTATGGGGATATTTCAACGCCTTAAGGAGAGACCACCTATTAGGTGTGTGGAGACTTATACATCCATAGTCGCTCCACTACAAGGGAACATGGGAGGAATATGCAAATCTGTCCCTTAAGATGTAAATAGGGAGACAGTGTCTCTGTTATGCTGCCCTCTATAGGAAGCACCCTGTACATCATGCCCAACTTTCCTACAATAGAATAGAAATCTTGATTAATCTCAAAGGGAAATTCGTTTTACTATCACTTTATACAACATATAGAATAACATGTATACATGATCACAGTCACAGTATAGCAATACAGTCAGACAGTATATAGTGCAAAGTGGGTCACTAGTCCAGGACATACAGTTGGTGCACCCTACGTAAACATTAGATCACTAGTGATTTGCTGAGTATTAATCCCTTCCCAGGCACCAATTACAGGCATTATGGCAGCCACCTGGCTCCTGAGTGGCCGCCATAGTTAAACACCTGGCATCTGCCATAGTTTTATACAGCAGCCCCCTGGCGCTAATGCCTGGGATCAGTGCCTGCACCAATCATGGACATTAACCAAAGCTGACTGAGGCGCCATTTTCCTGGGAATCGCAAGCTCCAAGTCCTCCGAGTCTATGACAGCTGGGAGTCTTGTGAAGGCTCTCTGGCCTGTCATGCTATACTTACTTATGTTATTCTATGTAGCCTCTAATAGAAATGCCATATTTTTGCAATGCATTAGTATTGTAATGCATTGCATTAGTGATCATATCCCCTGGGATTCAAGACCACTAGGGGGTCTAATAAATGCAAAAAAAAAAAAAAAAAAAAATGTAAAAAAGTATTAAAAATTCAAATCACCCCCCCTTTCCCTAGAACACATTTAAAAGGACTTAAATATGTGAAACACCTACACATTAGGTAACAATGTGTTTGAAAACGCCCGCTCGTACAAATCTATAAAAATATTTTTCCTATATGGTAAATGCTGTAGTGGGAAGTGCTGTAGCCGTTTTGCCTCTGATAAAAATTTTAACAAAAAGTGATCAAGGCAATAGCAGTTCCCAAAATGGTAGAACTCCAACAGATAATGGCCAATGTAAAAAATAAATAATCATGGGACCGCCGGGTCCCCTAATGTCCCGGGCCCCGTGACAGCCACTACTGCTGCTACCCCGGTATTTACTCCACTGCAAGGGCTCTATAAACCCCCAATACTTGTAGATTGGGTAAATTAGTGTGGGGGAGGTGAGGGAACGGAGCACATTATCCACAAAGAGGGATAACTTGAATTTTCTATCTCGGACTCGGACTCCTTTCACATCAGGATCCCGATGAATCGTGTCAGCTAACAGTTCTATTCACAGAGCGAATTTAAGGAGGGAGAGGGGAAAGCCCTGTCTCGTCGCGATATGGATGGGAACGGAGGCTGAGGAAGAATGAGGGAGTATCAGCTCTGCCGTGGGCCAGGAATGGAGAGCCCAGAATGCCGTAAGAAAGGCCCCTGAGGACCCAAAGGACTCCAGTGTAGCCAACATGTACAACCAGTCAAAGCGGTCTAAAGCCTTCTCGGCATCAAGGCTCAAGAGGAGAGCAGGGATAGAGTGATGGATGACCACTTCAATCAAATCCACACTCCTTCTGGTATTGTCACTCTTCTGACAATGGGGGAAAGAACCCACCTGGTCACTGTAGATAAGCAAGTGGGGCCAAGCAATCAGTCAATTGGTCAGAATTTTAGTGAAAAGTTTCAAGTCGATTCTCAGCAGGGCTACAGGACGATAGAACAGTCCTGTAGATCCTTACCTGTTTAGGAACCAGGGTTACGTGAGAATGTAACATGGAGGGGGAAATTGGAAAGTCCGAAAAATCTATAAGGTGGACTGATAGTTTACCTTGGAAGGTTTTATAAAAAAGATAAGTGAACTCATCAGGCCCTGGGACCTTACAATTCAGGAATTCCTTGAAGATCCTCTCCAATTCCTCACCAGTAACGGGGGCATTAAGGGAGGACAAAGCCTCCGGTGATAATAATTGTGGTAGATCACAATAACGTAAATAGTGTATGGGTTGGGTCAGCGAACGGGGTGTGGGGTAGTTTAGAATAATAAGCTTGGAAATCTGAACCAACAATGATCTCCCGGTGATGTTGTAAATGACCAGAGGAGTCGTGAACCAAATGGGGTGTTGAGGTAGCATGGTGGTCCTTGAGAGTCCTTGCCAACAGTGTATGAGACTTGTTACTCCTCTCGTAATAGTGTTGATGACAATATAAAAGAAGAAGTTGTTGCACTTCATGAGTCTCCAAATCGCGGAGATCAGCTCTGGCTGCCACCAGTTGGCAGAGGACTCTCGAGGAGGGGCGCTCCGGAAGTCAGGAATGATGGGATCTGCTTTTTCAGTTGCCTGTTCTTTTAAAGTTGAGAGGCCACAACAGTACATTGTCCCAACATGTGCCATCAGGTGGGAGCTCAGTGTAGGAAGGATAACAGGACCTTTGAGTAGGGTTTCATTAAGGTTCCAGTGATCACGTTGAATAGGGGCATTCCGTATAACAGTCTATACCCATGTGCGTGTTATGAGGATGGAAAAATATATACATTACACTGTGGTATGTGTGTAATCTGACCTATAGGTAACCCAAGTAGTCTGTAGAATCGATGGAGTCATTTGAGGATTTGGTTAAACTAGAACACAATAGAGAAGGAAATATGGAATAACTCATATCACAAAATGGAATACCTAACCTGAATGGCGCATGTCAATTATATCTACGGGAAACGCCAGCGGCTTTCCTGTCGATATCATTTTAAGAGAAAGTCTGCAGAGGAAAACTCTGTGAACTTTCTCTTAAAAGCGCTGCGGAAAGAACCGCAATGTGTTCACGCAGGAGTTCTTCCTGCAGCGCTTTAGTGCTATGGATACGGCCCGTGGGGCCTAAGTCTAAGGGTAAGTTCACACGGGTCAGAATTTTGAGGCTGTATCCACCTCAAAATCGTGACCAAGAAGACGGCTCCCATTGAAATCAATGGGAGCCGGTCAGCGACATGCTCATTCTTTAGGCTGATTCGCCTCGCGATTTGGCCTGAAGACAC
Source organism: Leptodactylus fuscus (assembly GCF_031893055.1). Classification (NCBI taxonomy): domain Eukaryota; kingdom Metazoa; phylum Chordata; class Amphibia; order Anura; family Leptodactylidae; genus Leptodactylus; species Leptodactylus fuscus. The sequence continues at coordinate 20,829,693 of NC_134269.1, read as the reverse complement.
TCCTGACTAGACCCATTCATTGGGCCTAATCCGTAGCGGAGTGCGCGACTGGATGCCTACCCGTTTTTAGTACGGAAACTGAGCGTCAAATTCTGGACCAAAAAAACACGTGTGAACTTACCCTAAGGGTGCCTTCACACGGTGTATTGCGCCGCTCCTTTAGACACGTACACACGTGTCCGAGCGCGGCACTTCAAAACAGAGCCCAGTCATTTCAATGGGTGCCGATATACGCGTGCTACCATTGATATCAATAGGTAAAAATGCCTCCGATTCATTTCAATGGGTAGCGCACGTATCTCGGCACCCATTGAAATCAATGGGCTTTGTTTTGAAGTGCCGCGCTCGGACATGTGTACACGTGTCTAAAGGAGCAGCGCGCTACGCCGTGTGAAGGCACCCTAAGGATGAGGTCAAAGGCAGAGTTCACACTGGGTATTTTTGACCGGAATTTGACGCGGAGGCCACCTCATATTCCGGTCCATAAAAAACGGTAGTCGCGGCACTCCGCTCCGGAGTAGGCCTAGTCAGAAAGGAGTGTCTTCAGGAGGATGTCCGAGGCTGAACCGGCATCCGCCTGAAGAATGAGCCGGAACAAACCGCTCCCAAAAAAAATAACTGACCAACTCCTATTGATTTCAACGGGAGCCTTTTTTTGGTCAGGGTTTTGAGGTGGATTCCGCCTCAAAATCCTGACCAACATACACCGTGTGAACTCAGCCTCAGTCCTTACTAACTCCACCATGAGAATTGCCTTAGTAGTATATTTCGGATGACCTCTATCTGCTCGCAGAATAGCGTTGCCCGCCGAGGGCTTTCTGTATAGAGAAGTAATGACTTTCCCATACTCTGAATCTCCTTGTATCGTGATGTTCAGAAAATCAGTTCTATGCAAATCAACAGAATAAGTGAATATAAGTGCAAATAAATTATTATTTAAATATAAAAAACCTGGTATGGAGACAAATTTTTAGGCTCAATTGTCAATTGAATCAAATGTTGGGTCATCCAGTATTGGTTCCATCATACGCAGTTGACATGCAATGTATAGTTGTTTTGTTTTATTTTGTTCAAAGGAGAGGAGTATAATTTGTATGCGATGTCTGTAATATGTAATTCTCCTTCATTGAGTTGGATAAAACGTGATAGGGACATTAATATACATGCCACGTCCGTAATATTCATATATACAGGGTAATATTAGATATGGAATGTCGACTGTAGTGTGTAGCGGAAGCAATAGAAGAATCATTCGTATTCTGTATTAGTTAATAACATTCTCCTCTATCCCAAAGAAAGGGGTTAAACCAGGCTAGCAATAGTTAAAGAAATGTGTAGAACCGTATAATTAACCAAATGTCATCAGGTGTCAGCGAAGAGTAGGCCGTCCTAGAGTATTGTGGACTACCGTATATACTCGAGTATAAGCCGACCCGAATATAAGCCGAGGCCCCTAAACTTACTGACAAAAAACTGGGAAAACTTATTGACTCGAGTATAAGCCGAGGGGGGGGGGGGGGGAGAGATGCAGCAGCTATTGGAAAATTTCAAAAATTAAAATGGTCGGCGTTTTTGGGTGCAGTAGGTGCTGGGGAAGGGGAGGGGGTGTTTTGGTTGTCTGTCTGCTCCTTCCCTGAGCTTGAGGACTGTTTTTTTTTTCCCCCACTTGGAATTCAGTCTGGCTGAATATAGGGGATCTGCAGTGCTCCTATTAACCCCTTCCCGACAGAACAGAGGCACTGCAGATCCCCTATATTCAGTAGACCAGGCACTGTCAGACACAGGGATACCTAATGTGTTTGTGTTTCAGTCATTTCCTACTTTTATATGTATTCTAGGGAAAGGAGGGATTTACAACTTTTATTTACTTTATTTTTTTATTATATTTTTTTTAAAGCTTCTTTTTTTTTTTACTATTTTATGGGAGATTCTATACATTACTATTGCGGCTGGTCATAGACCCCCCCCTCCCCCCCCCCCAAAAAAAAAAAAAAATAATAATAATAATAATATTTTTTTTTTTTTTTTTTTTGCTTGACTCCAGTATAAGCCGAGGAGGGCTCCATTAGGGAATTCTCCATGACTGTTTTTTACATAGAACAGCTTTTCCCCATATTTTGGTATGGCCAGTCATAAAGGTTTATCATGTTACCTCCTTACCCTAGGTTCACACCTCGCCTGGTCTGCTTGGGGATGGGAAGAATGGAAACCCAATCCCTTTTACCTGTAGCGGTAAGCTATGGGGGGATTCATTTTAGATGTATATAAGGGTCCCCTATAGGAATACATGTTGCTATATACTTACTGAACGTAGATGGAAATTTCTCCCACTTACCATCTGTATCATTATAGGACAATAGCTGCTCCCAATCTATATCCTGGAGTCCAGCCTTTAACATTGAAGATTTTTGCCCTCCCAACCTGGGGTTGTTTTATTTTACAATTTAGATTATGGTCGCTATTACCAAGGTTTTCATAAACAGAGACATGTCCAAAAAGTCCCCCATTGAAATCAATTACCAGACCCAGTAAAGCCTCCCCTCTAGTTGGATCTTCTACAAACTGGACCTTATAACGAATCTGCAATAAGTTGAGGAATTTCCTCCCATTTGCAAATAATGCAGAACCATGACCCCGGCCGCGCAGTCAATCTTGCTTTTTACTCTTCCACGAGTTTCCAGATAGGTAACATGGTCACATCTGCAGCTGTGGTGGTCACCCTGGATTTCTTGCTCCAGTAGTGCATACATATGGCTGACCGTGCACTGAAGCAAACTCCAATACTGCCAGCCATTATCCCAAATACATCAAATAGTAAAGTAGGAAAGTGAAAAAATAAGGTACTTACAGGGATGTTCCCTCCTGCTCGTAACTCCGCTTATACAGAAGTCAGTCAGTGCAACAAGCTCGGGAGTGAACAAGTTAGGTGAGTCCTAGATTTGTAGCTAACGCATCTAAGTACACAGACCCCTCCCTTACCAGGTGCAAAGCAAAGGGAAAAGGATCTAAATTGTGCCAACAGATCTTATATAACTGTACACTAGCTATGTGTAATGTCTCCACTGAATAACACGTAACACAACCAACTCCACTCAGCAAGCCTTGCCGTGAGCCATACCGCCTCTGAGTCTCCGTGCAGTTACCAAAAAACTATCCATACTGTGCACAGTAAATTCTTGTAGGGCCAAGTGTGCATGTTACATTTATCATACATGACATTGGCACTGAGGATGTCCGCTCTCTCTCCTGATCTTCATACTTACCCCTGCTGCAGCCCTAACCCCTTCCCTCTCACCCCCACCTTCCCCCCGCTATCCTTTCTGAATAACTAACTAACCATAACTAACTAACCATACCCCCCTTTTCTTACCTAAATAAATACATATAAATAACAGTATATAACAGTAAATGTAACAAAGAGGGGGGGGAGCCCTTGGAGCTAAAAGATCTGACCGCCAGACTGACCATCATAAACAAGTTACCCCCTGCCGCAACCACAGGCACAGGGGCACCATAAACCGATGTCAGTACCAAACTCCAATGCAAATCACTCCCCGGGACGCCACCCAGCAGGAGTCCAAAGGCAGCCAGACCACTCATACACAGTAATTACATAATTGGGGAAAAATTCACCCCATGTCTTTTTCCCCACCCCCAAGGATTTTGCAACTCCAAGGACCTCCCACCCTGCCAACTCCTGCAACGATCAAGCAACGCCACCCCATAAACCCCCAACGAAAGGGCGGGCGGGACCGTTGCTCCTCTGCTATGCGACTGACCTTTGGCGGGAGCCGCAGGGGGCTTTATCACCTCCCCCTAGCAAATCCCGCCAGCAGCCAGCCGCTCCCCCTCCCGTCCCTGACAACCACCTTCCGCTGACCCCTTTTGCCCTGTCATGGCGGCCTCCCCCTATGCGGTGCCCCGGGTCCGGCCATTCCATTCATTCATAGGGTTGAGCGATCGTGTTCGGAAAAGATCGGATTCCGATCGACGATCGAAAAAAATTTCACGATCGCGATTGGAATTCCGAACACGATCTTTTTCAGTGGGATCGAGATGGGTAGTATTTCCCACAATGCTTTGCTTAGCCTTCACACTGAGTATATAGTGTATACTCAGTGTGAAGGCTCCGCTGCGGTTCCATAGGAATGAATGGAAGCAGCTGGCATACAGCCTTAACCCCCTGCATGCAGGCTGCCTCCATTCATTCTAATGGGAGACTAAAGTAACATCTCTAGTAGCTACTTACCTGCAGAGATGGCTGCTCCGGTCCTGTTGTTCTTCTTCGCCTCGCTGCCGCTCCACGCTGCTCTTCTCGCCTCACTGCTGCCCCTGCCTCCCAGGTTAGTGTTTAAAGAGCTAGGAAGGCGGGGCTTGTGGCTTAGGAGAGTGTGGGCGGGTAGATGTGACGTCTCCCCTCCCAGTACCCGCCCACACTCTCCTAACTCGCCCACACTCTCCTACCCTGGGAGGCAGGGGGCAGCGAGGCGAGATGAGCAGCGTGGAGCAGCAGCGAGGCGAAGAAGGACACTGGAGCAGCCATCTCTGGAGGTAAGTGGACACCAGGGCGGACTAAGTAGCCAGAGGATTAAAAAAAATCCTCTGGCTACTTAGTAATTCACTACACAGCGTGGATTCTAACAATTAAAGCGTTCAATTGTTAGATTCCATGCTGTATAGTCAGTAGGATTGCTTTTAAAATCCGATCTCCGATTAATAAAAAAAATCCCATTGACTTGCATTGGGATCGAGATCGGGTTCGAATGAAAAATGATCGGAAATCGGATTTTAAAATCGATCCTGAAAAGTCAAGATCGGTTCAACCCTATTCATTTATAATAGTTACATAGCAGATAAGGCTGGTAAGAGACTCCAGTCCATCAAGTCCAACCTATAGACCTACTGAGTGGATCCAGAGGAAGACGTGAAAACCTTCCCAAAGTGGACGCCGAGCGCCCCATCAGAGGAGAAAATTCCTTCCCAACTCCAACTATGACAATTCGGCTAAATACTTGGATCAACATCCTATCCCAAAATACATTTCTAACTCCTATAGTTTCAGGAAAGTCCTCCAGGCCCATCTTGTACTTGTCTATGTTATCAGACATCACCACATCCAGTGTCAGTAAGTTCCATAGTCTCACTGCTCTTACTGTAAAGAATCCCCACCTATGACTATGGTCAAACCTTTTTCCCTCCAGATATAGAGGACGCGCCTTGTCACAGTTACAGGCCTCGGGTTACAGAGATCATTGGGGAAAATATAAACTGTGAAAAGTCTGGAGAAACACAGGGCAGTGAAGAGTGTAAGCGCATTAAGTTTTGGCAGCGCCTCCAGTAGCCTCAGGGTTGTTGGTAGTTCGGGACAATGAAGAACTTGACTTGCTCATCTTATTCATGGCTGGATATTACATATTACATGTGCTGGTGACGCTGGGACTGCTCTTATTAGATTTACTTTACCAAGTGACCTTTCTGTTCTGTTAACCCTGTCTTCACCTTCACTGACACTCAGGGGCGTAACTACCGTAGAGGCAGCGGAGGCGGCTGCCACAGGGCCCGGGCCATTAGGGGGCCCGGTGACAGCCGCTACCGCTGCGTTTTTTTTTTTTTTAAATAGGCCGTTACAGCCCCTATTCACTTGCCGATCCTGGCTGGGCCGGGATAGGCAAGTGACACCGCGGGCCCCACAAATGCTATCATTATACTCGGGGGTCTTTGCAGACCCCCGAGTATAATGATTGGCGGATCGGGAGAGGTAAGGGAACATAACAAACACTGTTACTTACCTCTCCACGATCCTGCCAGGCCTCCTTTCTGACGTCTCTGACATCACCTGAACCCGGCCTGCGTCCCGTGTCATGTGACGTCTGACGTCATTTCATAAGGACGCCAGTGGAGAAGACAGCGTAGGAGTTGGGGACAGGTAAGAAACAGTAATTTTTTATGTTTTTATTCCCCCGATTCTCCGATTATTATACTCTGGGGTCTGAAAAGACCCCAGAGTATAATAATTGTTTATGGGTGGCCACTATGGGGCATAATACTGTGTGCAGGGGCCACTATGGGACATAATACTGCGTGCAGGGGCCACTATGGGGGATAATACTGTGTGCAGAGGCCACTATGGGGCATAATACTGTGTGCAGGGGCCACTAAGGGACATAATACTGTGTGCAGGGGCCACTATGGGACATAATACTGTGTGCAGGGGCCACTATGGGACATAATACTGCGTGCAGGGGCCACTATGGGGGATAATACTGTGTGCAGAGGCCACTATGGGGCATAATACTGTGTGCAGGGGCCACTATGGGACATAATACTGTGTGCAGGGGCCACTATGGGGCATAATACTGTGTGCAGGGGCCAGTAAGGGACATAATACTGTGTGCAGGGGCCACTATGGGGGATAATACTGTGTGCAGGGGCCACTATGGGGCATAATACTGTGTGCAGGGGCCAGTAAGGGACATAATACTGTGTGCAGGAGCCACTATGGGGCATAATACTGTGTGCAGGGGCCAGTAAGGGACATAATACTGTGTGCAGGGGCCACTATGGGACATAATACTGTGTGCAGGGGCCACTATGGGGCATAACACTGTGTGCAGGGGCCACTAAGGGACATAATACTGTGTGCAGGGGCCACTATGGGACATAATACTGTGTGCAGGGGCCACTACGGGACATAATACTGTGTGCAGGGGCCACTATGGGGGATAATACTGTGTGCAGGGGCCAGTAAGGGACATAATACTGTGTGCAGGGGCCAGTAAGGGACATAATATTGTGTGCAGGGGCCACTAAGGGACATAATACTGTGTGCAGGGGCCACTAAGCGACATAATACTGCGTGCAGGGGCCACTATGGGGGATAATACTGTGTGCAGGGGCCACTAAGGGACATAATACTGTGTGCAGGGGCCACTATGGGGGATAATACTGTGTGCAGGGGCCACTATGGGGCATAATACTGTGTGCAGGGGCCACTATGGGACATAATACTGTGTGCAGGGGCCACTATGGGGGATAATACTGTGTGCAGGGGCCACTATGGGGGATAATACTGTGTGCAGGGGCCACTATGGGGGATAATACTGTGTGCAGGGGCCACTATGGGGGATAATACTGTGTGCAGGGCTTACTAAGGGACATAATAGAGTGCGGAGGAGGGGGTCGGTCGAGGTCTTCGATGTTGGTTGGGGGGGGGGCCCATGTCAAAAGTTCGCCACGTGGCCCCGCCATTCCTAGTTACGCCACTGCTGACACTGATCCTTATGACAGTAACTTTCCTTCCCAAACACTGAAGAATGAACCCCCAAAGTACTAAGTGTAGGGGACATGACTTTGGGAGATGGAGATCAAGAACTGGAGGAATTATTCTCTATACTTCATGGATGTAGGAAAGTTTAGAAGCAGGAGTCTGTCCAGTGGCAGAACTACCGGAGGAGCTGCTGATTTATATATTTTTGTTAGACAGGCCGCTAAGCAGTCCCCATTTCTCCTAGGGCACTGTCCTTTTCCTCATCAACCCTCCAGGGGTCTCCGCGTGTCCCATATAACATCACTGTAATATTTGTACCGAACACCATAGGGTATGCTATGGGAGATTATACTGTGTGGAGGGGCCACTGAGGGACATTATAGTGTGTGGGGGCCAGGAAAGGGGCTCTATGCTGTGGGGGAGTGGGGCTCATGTATAAAGTTTCCTATGAGGCACAATATTTGCTAGTTACACCCCCCAGTCTGTGTGAATGGCGGTTACTGAGGGCAGGGCGGGATTTATGGAGTGATGTCACTTCCTGTCTCACTGTCTCCTCCTCTTCTCTGGCAGACACTTAACTAGGGAGTATAATACTGGGATGTATTACCTCATATACTGAGCACAGTCACCTTATACACATGTAGTAGTGTACTAGGATATTACTGTGCTGTAATCTACCTCATATACTGAGCGTGGTCACCTTATACACATGTAGTAGTGTAGTAGGATATTACTGTGGTGTTATCTACCTCATATACTGAGCACAGTCACCTTATACACATGTAGTAGGATATTACTGTGGTGTTATCTACCTCATATACTGAGCACAGTCACCTTATACACATGTAGTAGTGTACTAGGATATTACTGTGCTGTAATCTACCTCATATACTGAGCGTGGTCACCTTATACACATGTAGTAGTGTAGTAGGATATTACTGTGGTGTTATCTACCTCATATACTGAGCACAGTCACCTTATACACATGTAGTAGGATATTACTGTGGTGTTATCTACCTCATATACTGAGCACAGTCACCTTATACACATGTAGTAGTGTAGTAGGATATTACTGTGGTGTTATCTACCTCCTATACTGAGCACAGTCACCTTATACACATGTAGTAAGATGTTACTGTGGTGTTATCTGCCTCATATACTGAGCACAGTCACCTTATACACATGTAGTAGTGTAGTAGGATATTACTGTGGTGTTATCTACCTCCTATACTGAGCACAGTCACATTATACACATGTAGTAGTGTAATAGGATATTACTGTGCTGTAATCTACCTCATATACTGAGCACAGTCACCTTATACACATGTAGTAGTGTAGTAGGATATTACTGTGGTGTTATCTACCTCATATACTGAGCACAGTCACCTTATACACATGTAGTAGTGTAGTAGGATATTACTGTGGTATTATCTACCTCTTATACTGAGCACAGTCACATTATACACATGTAGTAGTGTAGTAGGATATTACTGTGGTGTTATCTACCTCATATACTGAGCACAGTCACCTTATACACAGCTTATACTCCTCATGTAGCTGCTGTATACAGATTTCATGTAGCTGCTGTAATTGATGTGTACACATGTCCTTTCCTGTAGTGGAGGGGAGCGTGATGAACCCTGTAGAGAACACAGCTTTCCCAGATGGGGATAATGGGTGCCAGGCTGCAAACCAGCCAGCAGGTTAGTTTATACATGGGGATGCAACAAGGCCTGGGTATACAGTGTTGGCCAAAAGTATTGGCATCCATGCGATTCTGTCAGATAATACTCAGTTTCTTCCAGATAATGATTGCAATCACAAATTCTTTGGTATTATTATCTTCATTTAATTTGTCTTCAATGGAAAACCACAAAAAGAATTGTCAAAAAGCCAAATTGGATATAATTCCACACCAAACATAAAAAAGGGGGTGGACAAAAGTATTGGCACTGTTTGAAAAATCATGTGTAATTAACAGCACCTGTTACTTACCTGAGGCACCTAACAGGTGGTGGCAATAACTAAATCACACTTGCAGCCAGTTGAAATGGATTAAAGTTGACTCTATCTCTGTCCTGTGTCCTTGTGTGACCACATTGAGCATGGAGAAAAGAAAGAAGACCAAAGAACTGTCTGAGGACTTGAGAAGCAAAATTGTGAGGAAGCATGAGCAATCTCAAGGCTACAAGTCCATCTCCAAAGACCTGAATGTTCCTGTGTCTACCGTGCGCAGTGTCATCAAGAAGTGTAAAGCCCATGGCCCTGTGGCTAACCTCCCTAGATGTGGACGCAAAAGAAACATTGATGAGAGATTTCATCGCAAGATTGTGCGGATGGTGGATAAAGAACCTCGACTAACATCCAAACAAGTTCAAGCTGCCCTGCAGTCCGAGGGTACAACAGTGTCACCCCGTACTATCCACCGGCGTCTGAATGAGAAGGGACTGTATGGGAGGAGACCCAGGAAGACCCCACTTCTTACCCAGAGACATGAGAAAGCCAGGCTGGAGTTTGCCAAAACTTACCTGAGAAAGCCAAAAACGTTTTGGAAGAATGTTCTCTGGTCAGAGGAGACAAAAGTAGGAAAAGGCCTCAACATAGAGATTACAGGGAAAAAAAGAGGCCTTCAAAGAGAAGAACACGGTCCCTACAGTCAGACATGGCGGAGGTTCCCTGATGTTTTGGGGTTGCTTTGCTGCCTCTGGCACTGGACTGCTTGACCGTGTGCATGGCATTATGAAGTCTGAAAACTACCAACAGACTGCTGTGACTGGTCCCCTCTTAACACTTACTTAAACGCCCCTTGGTGTAACCAAGCCTACAAATAACCTCCAAGACACCAGGCATGGATTTAAAGTGGGTTGGCCACAGCTTTTATTTAACAACATTTTAAAACAAGTTCAAATCATACGAGAAACATAACCTCCGTGACAGCTCCCATACGGCCCGCTGGTGGAAAGCGGGCTCCTCGTCCTCGATCAGCTCGCCACGAGACGTGGCACACTCCCGCCATGGAGGGGACTGCGTAAACAAACTACGACTGGCATCAACCAACCCCACCAGCCAAAAGGAGGGCCCTCTCCAGGCCATCCTGCAGCCTGGCTAGAAAAATATCAAGGCCAATGGGGTTCAAATGAACCCCATCCGAAAGCAAGAGATCCCCATTGTCCCCATCCAATTCTGAATGGCGGATCGCCACACCCCCAAGAGCCCGCACATGTTTAGCCACGCCCACGTTCAAGACCTTGCGGGAGCGCTCCAGAGCCCTATGGGAGCGAGCGCCCCGCCACCAAGCCCTTGGAATGATGGAATGATCTCGGACCAGACCGGAACCACACGATCAAAAAACTCAACAATGCGCGTAAAGTCCTGCTTAATGACCGAAATAAGCTCACCTAACTTCACCTTGCCGAGATCATTACCGCTGGCATGGATGATCAAAATAAGCGTGCCCGAGACTGACCTAGTAAGCTTGGCCACCTCCACAAGGACTCTGATGCACCTGAGGCCCCTGATGCCCAACCAATTCACCGATACACTGGATACGCCGAGAGAGAGACCGACCTGACGAACCGCAGCCCTGCGCTCAGCCCAATAGATGAACGAATGTCCCAGTATCCAGACAGAAATCGGGGCACCTGAAAGCAAACAAAAAGCGATAAGTAAAAGAAAACTACCGAGGCAAAAGATCGGGACGAACGTAACGTCTGAAACAGTCTGACTTCCAACGACCTAACTTCTTAATGTACTCAGAATCCAAACCGCAGAGATCGGCCGTGGTGGCCGCCCCGATGCGGAAGGAGTGAGTACCAAAGTCACAGGGGTCCAGACCCAACACCTGCAAAGCGGATTTAAAAACCGAAGAAAACTGATACCGTGTGAGAGGCAAGCCAGAACCATGCACTAAAAACGAGGAAGACTGAAAACGGCGTGTTGAAAACTCCCGAACCAAAAACACCGGACAAAAGGGGGACCCCATAGGACGGATAGGAACCCACACCCCCTGGCCGTACATGTCCGTTTTAGACCGTCTGATACACACTCGAACCTCAGCATTGGAAAGAAAAACATCCCGAAACTGCAAACCCCCGCCCGAAGACTTACTAGCCGGAAGGAGTTCACCAATCCTCAAGGCACAGAAGAAAGCCAAGGAAAAGGCGACTCTAAAGAGTAGTACCTCGCTGTCATCTCTGCACACCCGGGGAAGGACATGCAACAATTGTTGCAGCAATGGAAAGGAAACGGGGCGGCGCATATCGAGCCGCCCCGACTCCTTCCTCCAACCCCTCAGAATCTGCCTAACCAAAAAAACATCTGGTTACATCAACCCTACCCAACAGTTTCAGAATAAAGGCTATCCCCCCATCTTGCACGTCGCCGCTGCCGCAGTAACCCCTGTATCCCGTAAAAACGACAAAAAACCCACAAGAACACAAGCTAATGCATCATCCTCCGCGGGTAAAAAACCGCCAGAGTAAGACAAAAATTCCTTCCACGCTCCAGTGTGACCCCGCCATGTCGCGGGGGTAACCGATCGCTGTACAAGCGCCATCAAACTCTCTCCAATAACATCCACAAGGCTTCCGGACATGGGACACCCTCCTCCTCTGCTGACGGGTGTAGCAAACGAAAGAGCTGAAAATTAGAATGGGACAGAGCATCAGCAATGTTGTTTTGAACACCCGGAACGTGCCGAGCGCGAAACCAGATGTTGGCCTACAGGCAGCGGAGAACCAAATGACGCAAGAGCGGTAGCACTTCCAAAGAGGAAGACGATAGGCTGTTCACCGCCTGCATGACCGCCATTTTATCGGACCAAAAACAAACACGACAATTGCTGAGGCTCTGGCCCCACAGTTCCACCGCAACTACAATAGGAAAAAGTTCAAGCAACGTTAAATTCCTAACCAAACCTCTGTCAGCCCAAGAGGAGGGCCACTCAGACCTACACCATTGGTTGCCGAATACAGCACCAAAACCGTCGGACCCTGCCGCATCCGTAAAAAGTGAGAGTTCCGCACTAGACAAGACGTCCGATTGACACACAGACCTACCATTGAACGACGCCAAAAAACACTGCCAAACCCTCAGATCCTCGCGCACGGTTCTGGTGATCCGAATAAAATGGTGAGGGTGAGAGACACCCCTAGTGGCTAAGGATAAACGGCGGCAAAAAGTGCGCCCCATCGGAATCACCTTGCAAGCAAAATTCAAAAGACCGAGAAGAACCTGCATTTGGTGCAAGGTCACTTTTTTGGACTTCTCCGCCTTTTGAACTTCCAGAACCAGCCGGTCCAGTTTGTCATCAGGCAAACGGAAGACCATGGCAACTGAATCAATCTCAATTCCCAGGAAAGACAGGCAGGTCACCGGACCCTCTGTCTTCTCCTCGGAAAGGGGAACCCCACAAGAGCGCATCAGACCTTGAAAAGAACGCAACAAAAATTCGCAAACCGGGGAATCGGCCGGCCCTACGAAAAGGAAATCATCCAAGTAATGTAAAACGGATTGATATCCAGTCTCGAAGCGCACGACCCATTCCAAAAAGGATGAAAAAATCTCAAAATACGAATAAGAAATTGAACACCCCATTGGCAAGCACATGTCAACGAAAAACTTTTTGCGTAATGAACAGCCAAGGAGGTGAAAACAACTAGGGTGGATAGGGAGCAAACGGAACGCAGACTCTATGTCCGACTTGGCTAAGAGGGCACCCTTACCCGCACGCCGAACTAAATCAACTGCTTTGTCAAACGGGGTATAAGAAACCGCCGACACCTCCTTAGAGATACCGTCATTGACCGAATCCCCCCTTGGGTAGGACAAGTGATGTATGAGGCGAAACTTACCAGGTTCCCGCTTAGGTACCAAACCCAGAGGGGAAACCCTCAAATTAGGAAATGGGGGCTCGTCGAACGGGCCCGCCATCCTGCCCAAAGAAACCTCCTTCATCACCTTATCCCACGCCAGGGGCCCATCCGACAAGACAGATCGTAAGTTCCCAGAAAAGGAGGACACCGGCGATTCCTCAAACAGAATGACAAAGCCCTCTCTAAAACCTTCCTCAAGCATTTTTGCCTCCTGCTTCCGCGGATACAACTCTAGCCACTGACGCAGGACTGGGCCTCTCACCGGAGTTCTCGCCGGCGCCAGAGGTACCCAACTTGGCCAACTGCTTACCCCGACGTGAACATCGGAGCGCGGCGTGGCTACCTCCACAGATCGAACAGTCATGTCGAAATCTGCAGGAGGAGAAAAACCGGCAATGGCCCTCATTATAAAGCCAACAGGACCCTGTTGGCCTATGGGGGATTGCGCCTGCACCGGAGGGAGAACCCCCGGCTCCCGACGGAAAGGATTTCTGAGTTTTTTGACCGAGGATGAGCTGAATCCAGACGTCTGCAGCCTTCGACGCCCAGCCCAAGGCAGGAGTCAAAGCCAGCCGACGCCTGAACTCCTCATCGTAACGCCACCAAGCTGTACCACCGTGCAGCTTGTGGGCGCTATAGATGGAATCCAAATATATGAACAGTTCAGGACCTTTCGCGGGACTGTGCTGACACAGAATGTGAGCAAGTACTGAGAAAGCCTGAAGCCAATTCCCGAAAGTCTTTGCGACCTTCGGTTTCCTCTCAGAACTGCGTTCGAAAGACCGTTCCTTATCTACTGTCCCATGGTCGGGAGACAACAGGGACCAAATTTCGATATATTCACCCTTGATAATTTTCTCTCTAATCTCCGCCGGAACGTGTGTGCCTAGCGGAGAGACTCCACAATAAATGGAGTCTTTAAAAGTCAAACCCAGAGGCAAGGCAAGCGGCGTCGGCATAACCCCCGCCGGTACCTTCCCCTGGGACTTTAAGGGTATTAGAGCTATCTAATGGGGATGACATACGCCTAACCACCGATGAAATATCCTCGCCATGAGCCGGGTTGGTGAGGGCCGACCAAGCTGGGAGGCAATGCAACTCACCGTCAAGGTGGGGCCCCGTAACCGGCCCAGGCGGTGGAAGTCCAGGTGTTGGGAGACCGGAAGCCAGAGGTGCTGCAGGAGGCTGAGACGTCTCCGCAGGAGGCTGATCAACGGCGTCCAGACGATGAGCTGCAGGAGGATGGCGCACAGGGGAGCGCGTGCTGCAGCGTCGGGAGGAATGACAGGCATGGTGAGGAGATCCGCAAACAAACCTACGGCGGTGGCCCCTCCGAGATCTCGAAGAATGGCGACTGCAAGACCGGTAGGACGGTGACCTGCTCCGGACAGCATAGTGACAGGAAGAACGGCTATCCCTCCTGACCTATCTTCTTCCATGGCGATCACGGTGATAAGATCGACTGCACCCTGAGGATAAAGAAGAATCGGAGGAGGTACGCCTGCAAGTATTACGTGAGGACCTATGCGACCTATGACCCCGTGACCTATGGCCTTCCTGTCGTGGAGATAAATGAGCCCGGGTGACCCCTGACCTAGGAGAAGGGGGGTGCCAATGACCTGATAAAAGTGAAAGTGTATGTGCAATGGAATTGTTGGAGCTTTGGTGCCCTCTAGTGGTGGGAATAGGCATTGCAGGAACAGTGGAAGTAGGGGGAGGGACGGATGACCCAGCTGCAGGGGGACCGGTAGGGGGAACTACTCCAGAGCAGCACCATTATTTCTTTCCCTGGGGCACAGAAAGAAAAGCCGGACCCGGGGCAACGCATAGGGGGAGGCCGACATGACAGGGCAGAGGGGTCAGCGTGAGGTGGTTGTCAGGGAAGGGAGGGGGAGCGACTGGCCAGCGGCGGGAGTCGCTAGGGGGAGGTGATAAAGCCCCCTGCGGCTTCCGCCGGTGGTCAGTCGCGTAGCAGAGGAGCAAAGGTGAGGGAGCCGTCTTACCTCACCATGGAAGGCCTGGAATCCCTCCTCACGCAGCTTCGTGCTGCCGCACGGAATGCTGACCCTCGGTGGCTGCAGGCGCAGCTGCAGGGGATTGTGCCTGAAGACTCCTGCGCTGAGACAGCCGGCGCCTCCGGACAGCGTGAAGAGCCGGCTGCCTCCTCTCCTCCTGCTTCAACTCCGGTGGGCGGAGCCTCGTCCCGGCGGCAGCTTCGGACGCGGCCGCCCGAACGTCTGAGCCCGGAGACGCCAGCGTCCAGGTCCCGACGTCGGCTCAGGAGCCCATCCAGGGGCCCTCCAGGCCGGCGAACGCGCCCTTCTGCTGGGGGCAGCAGCACCCGGCCTGGGAGGCATCCAGTAGAGTGGTCGGGACCAGCGGATGAAAGGGGCGGAGCCTGCAGTCTGAGCAGTCCCTCCCCTTCCCCTCCTTGACTCCGCCCCTTTCATTTTCCCTGGGAACGGTTGCCCCGCCTGGCGATGCTCTGGTCGGGGGGGCCTCCCTGTCTTCAAGTGACCCGTGGCATCCGGAATCGGCGGCGCGCCACGGTGTGGGCGTGGCTGGACCGTCTGCCTGCTGTGCTTGTGGACGGGCGGGCTCTCCATGACGGACGTCCTGCTGGGCGTTCCTCTGCATCCTCTTCTTCGGTGACTCCTCATCTGAGTTGTCCCTCCTGTGCGGGCTGCGGCGGCAGGGCAGCGCCTCCGGTGGATTGTCGTGGTGCTACAGCGGACGACGTCATGCCTCCTTCGCAACGGGTGGATTCCGGATCGGTGGCTGGCGGGATCACAGCTCCTGAGCAGCCTGGTGTTTGTCCATGTCTTGTTCTGTCCCAGCGATTTTTAGGTCTCAGGGGTGTGGGGAGGGGCGTGACGGGCCGACGGGGGGGGGGGGACGGTGTGGTAGCGTCGGGTTCGGATGATGGGTTGCGTCTGGAGTTAAGGGAGTTGTTGGGTGGTTTGCGGGAAGTGTTGTCTCGATCAGGCGGGCGTGAGGGGTCCAGTGGGTCCCCAGTGTCGGCTTGGGTGGGGGGCTCCCCGCCCCCTCCTGTCTTTGTGCTGCCCTCCAATGGCGTGGTTCGTAGGGATTCGGGGGTGGCGGTGTCTGTCCAGACGGAAGGAGAGGGGGATGGTATTCGTTTAGACGATCGGGCCCGGGGGGAGGTGTATCTTTGCTATGAGGGCGCTTTGGGGGCTCATTTAAAAAAGGAGGTTAAGGAAAAAATATGGCGTGATGAATACGTCGAGATTTTTTCCTTGCTTCCGTTGGCGAAGTTTAATTTAGATAAGGGGAAGCGGGATGAGTTTAAAAAGGAGGAGGAGGAGAAGCGGCGTTGGCGCTTAATTCCGCAGACCTTTACTAATTGGATGCAAGCCTTCGCTATTTTGGCTAGCGTGGTGGGGGAGAAGGCGCCGGAGAATTGCTCCGGCCTCTTCTGTTATCTTGATGCTATTGGGGAGGCGTATCGGGTATACGGGGGTCAGACGTGGCTGCGATATGATGAACAGTTCCGTCAGAGGAAGGCTGTTTGCCCTTCTATCCGGTGGGATCAGAAGGACATTGGGTTGTGGCTTAGGGTCATGGCTCCGGCGCGGTTAGGCCAGTCCTTTCAAGGGGGAGCCGGATCTTCCGGCCAATCTAGTCAGGGTGCCACAGGACAGAGTGCGGGGGGTAAAGCGGGACAATGTTGGCAATTTAACGAGGGCCAATGTAAGTTTGGTGCGTCCTGCAAATTCAAGCACGCCTGCTCGGTTTGCAGTGGAACCTCGCATGGAGCCTCCCATTGTTTTAAAAAGGGGAAGGGTAAGCAGTCCGGTGGGGGTTCTGGCCATGGGACAGACTCCAGTGAAGCTGGTAGAGATGGAGCCCTTTCTAAGTCGGTATCCTAACCGCCTTGGGGCTCAATTGTTGAGGGAGGGTTTTAGTCAAGGTTTCCGGATACCATCCTCGGCTCGAGGGGCTTCGTTGTCCAAACGGAATTTGGCTTCTGCTTACCAGAACCCGAAGGTTGTACGTGAAAAGTTGGACAAGGAGGTGTCTCGGGCGGATGGCGGGTCCTTTCCAGTCCCCTCCATTGGTTGATTTGATTGTTTCCCCATTGGGTGTTGTTCCCAAAAAGGAACCTAACAAGTTTCGGATGATACATCATTTATTGCACCCCAAGGGTGGGTCGGTAAATGATGGGATCGCGCCCGAATTGAGTTCTGATGTTTATACCTCCTTCGACGCGGCGGTGCAGTGGGTCCAATGGTATGGTCGTGGAGCATTAATGGCCAAGACGGATATCGAGGCGGCTTTCCGTCTCCTCCCAGTGCATCCTGAGAGCCTTTGGCTTTTGGGGTGTTTTTGGGATGGGTTGTATTTTGTTGATCGGTGCCTCCCTATGGCGTGCTCGATCTCTTGTGCCTATTTTGAGGCTTTTAGCTCATTCTTGGAGTGGGTGGTGCGGGACCTGGCGGGTGTCGGGTCCGTCATTCACTACTTGGATGACTTTTTGTGCCTCGGCCCTGACGCCTCGTCTGTCTGCTTGGCTTTGCTCCGGACTTTTGAGTGGGTGGCGGCACGGTTCGGGGTCCCTTTGGCGCCAGAAAAAACTGAGGGTCCGACCACGTGTTTGAGTTTCCTGGGGATCACGATTGATTCCGAGCGCATGGAATGCCGCCTGCCGGAGGACAAGCTCTTGGCCCTTCGGCAGGAGGTGGATCGTGCTGCTGGTTTGCGGAAGATTACCCTGCGGGATTTGCAGTCCCTCTTGGGTAAGCTCAATTTCGCGTGTCGGATAATGCCCATGGGGCGGGTTTTCTGCAGGCGGTTGGTGGGGGCTACGTCTGGGTTGTCGTCCCCTCGGCATTTTTTGCGCTTGACTCGTGATCACAGGGATGATCTTAAGGTGTGGGCCAGATTTTTGCGTTATTACAACGGCCGCTCCTTAGTTATGTCCCCTGTGGCTGATGTTTTTGATTGGGACCTGTACACTGATGCGTCGGGGGCGGTTGGTTTTGGGGCTTATTGTCAGGGCCAATGGTGTGCGGGTCGGTGGCCAGCAGAGTGGGTTGAGGCTGGTCTGGTGCGCAATTTATGTTTGCTGGAACTGTTCCCCATCGTGGTGGTGTTGGAGATTTGGGGGGACCGTTTCAGCAACAAGAAGGTGCGTTTCCATTGCGACAATCAGTCCGTGGTTTGCGCAATTAATGCTTTGACGGCCTCCTCCCCTCCGGTGGTTCGCTTGCTGCAGCACTTGGTCCTTCGTTGTTTGTCCTTGAATGTGTGGGTGGTGGCGGTTCATGTCCCTGGTGTTTCCAATGTCATTGCCGATTCTCTCTCTCGGTTTCAGTGGGAGCGGTTTCGGCAAGTGGCACCCGAGGCGGACGACAGGGGCTTGCCGTGTCCGGATCACCTGTGGAGCGTGGTCTTGCCGCTGCGGGTGAGCTGATTCGGTCCTCTTTGGCGGTTGGTACCAGGGCTGCGTATGAGTCTGCGTGGCGGGAGTTTGAATTGGTTTTGCATGAGTTGGGGGGGGTGAGTCAGTTGACCTGAGACGTTCTGCGGTGTTAGTGCTGGTGGGTCGTGGGGCTTTGGAGGGTTGGTCGGTGTCTAGGGTTAACCGGTTGGTGGCGGGGTTGGCTTTTGGTTTCCGTTTTAGGGGTTGGGTTGATGTGACGAAGGATTTCCTGGTGGGTCAGGCGTTGCGGGGTTTTCAAAGAGGGAGGTCCCGTCCGGACGGGAGGCGTCCGGTTTCTTTTCAGTTGCTAGAGCGTTTGGGTGTGATATTGGCATCTGTGTGTTCTTCTCCGGGGGAGGTCTTATTGTTTCATTTAGCCTTTTCCTGGGCCTTTGTCGGGGCTCTCAGGGTGGGGGAACTAGTGTCGCCGTCAAAATCGATGGGCGGTGGGGTGTTGTTTCAGGACGTTGTGGGGGGTGAATTGGAGGTGCAGTTTTTAGTGCGTCGCTCTAAGACGGATCAGTTCGGTAGGGAGCGGAGGGTTCATCTTTTTCGGGTTGCGGGGTCGGAGATGTGCCCGGTTTGTTGTTTCAGGGAGTTCTTGGGGTGCCGCGGTGAGTCTGGTGGCCCCCTTTTGTGTCATGGGGACGGGACTTATTTGTCTCATTTCCAGTTTACATGGGTTTTTCGTCGGTGTCTGGAGTTGTTGGGATTGGACCCGTTGAGTTACGCTTTGCATTCATTCCGCATCGGGGCGGCTACGGAAGTGGTGGTGTCCGGTTTGGGTACGGATGTGGTGCACCGGATTGGTCGGTGGGCGTCGGGTCGTTTTCTTTCGTATGTTCGTCCTCACTTGTTGTAGGTTTCCGAGGAGGGTGGGGGCGTGTTGGGGCGGCTTGGTGGACGGTTGGTGGTGCTGGGGTTTGTTTTGGGGACGGGGCGGGGTTCGATGATTTTGTTTGATTGTTTTTGTTCTTCTCCTAGGTCGTCCCCCGCATTTGGTTTGGATTATGGGGCATTCGTATGTCCATTGGGGGGCGGAGCGTGCATCTGTCAGGTCCCACGGACGTCAGCTTGGGCTCCCCAGATCGGTGGCTGTGGTGCGTTGGTTGGGGTTTCGGGGTATGTTGTGGGGTTGTTTGTTGCGGGAGTTTAATAAATTTTCGAGGCTTGACCGGCACCCCGATGTTTTAGTTTTGCATTTGGGTGGGAATGATCTCGGTTCTCGCCCTTCCAGGGAGCTGGTCCGGGACATTAAGCATGATTTGATGCATCTATGGTTGCAGTGTCCGGGGTTGGTAGTGGTGTGGTCGGACATTGTCCCTCGTCACACTTGGAGGGGTGCTCGGTCGGTCCCTAAGATTAATCGGGCTAGGTCGAAGGCTAATTGTTCGGTTGGGGCCTTTGTGATTAAGCACGGGGGGGTTGTGGTGCGGCATCGGGAGTTAGAAGATCTGCAGGGTGGGTTTTGGTTAGCTGATGGGGTGCACCTGAACGCTGTGGGCATTGATTTGTGGTCCTTGGGCATTCAGGGGGGTTTAGAACGTGCATTGTCTTTGGTGGGGGGGTCGCAGCCTTGAGGGGGTCAAGGGCTGCGCCCGGTGGCGGGGTGGGAGGTCCTTGGAGTTGCAAAAACCTTGGGGGTGGGGAAAAACACATGGGGTGTATTTCTCCCCAATTATGTAATTACTGTGTATGAGTGGTCTGGCTGCCTCTGGACTCCTGCTGGGTGGCGTCCCGGGGAGTGATTTGCGCTTGGTACTGCCATCAGTTTATGGTGCCCCGTGCCTGTGGTTGCGGCTGGGGGTAACTTGTTTATGATGGTCAGTCTGGCGGTCAGATCTTTGGCTCCAAGGGCTTTCCCCCCTCTTTGTTACTTGCAATATTATTTATATTTTATTTAGATAAGAGAAGGGGGGTATGGTTAGTTAGTTACTCAGAAAGGATGTTTTAATAAAGAAATGTTGAAATTTGATGTTTGTATTTTATGTAATAAAACGGCTGCTGTGGCCAATTTATCCAACCTCTCTTGTTTGTTTTTATTTAGGTAAGAAGCAGGGGGAAGGTGGGGGTGAGAGGGATGGGGTCGGGGTTGCAGCAGTGGTTAGTATGAAGATCAGGAGTGAGAGCGGACATCCTCAGTGCCATTGTCATGAGAAAACCAACAATGTGCTGGTGTAATGTCCCGGTACTGCTAGTCCAATTCCCTCTAATCCTCCTTGCAGACCGAGATGATATGGACATTTGCACATAAGGTAAAAAGATTCCTCCCCCGTCATTCCTTCTATATTTCACCAGGGCATGCGCCATCTTGTTGATGTTTTTGTGAACTACACCTGCCTATACTTTGTCATTGTAATTTGAGCTGGCACTGTAAAGGGAGTGTCCATTATAATTAGGTGCCCTCCAGGACCACTCAAGGGAGCTTGGCTGGCCTGGAGGCGGAGCTGAGTGACCGCCCACTCTAGAGAGGGGGTTGGGAACTTTTGGTCTTTTGTCTTTGGTGTTGAGCTGAGCACATGGGAAGCTGTAAAAATGGCAGCTAAGTCTCCTGGAAATTGTAACAGAGACGTCTTTTCCTCTGTACCCAAGCTTCTTCTCAGAGAATACTTTCTTCTGAATCTCCAAGCAGAGATGTCTTTTCCTCTGCCTCCAAGATGTTCCTCAGGGAGTGTTTTCCTCTGAAGCACCACTTCTCTACGAGTAGGCCGTCCTGTATCCATACATCTGGGAACTCCACACGTATTTCGCTATGCAAGTAAGTCTTTGGGACAAATCTATATTTAAAGGAGCCCATAGCTAGTTCGACGGAAATTGAGGGTCGCCCGCCGTCGATAACTTGTATCTCCTCTTCTATATACGTGTACCCAGCTTTGTTGAGGTCTAACCCCCTGGATACAGGCCATCCCTACAAGTATATACAAGTTTAACTTCCCAAGCTACTACGAGTTAACCAAGCCCAAGGTATTCTTGCTCAAAGCTCCATCACCTGATTAAGTGGACATTGTCTATAAAGATTGCTGTATTGTATGTGAAGAATCACTCCGTCATCTGTATATTTGTATCAACTCGTCCTGCTAGTAAAAAGAGCAACGATTACCCCCGAAGCCTGGTTGTCTGTTGTTATTGTCAGATATCACGTGGGGGCGGGTAATCGGGGACATCAAAAAGGGAGATTTGGTGCACATTTGGGACCCAGGGACTCCCCCCTGAAAGCTGGCCACATCGGATATATATTACCCGTGATACCAGCCCTGGCCCTCCTGAGTGTTGCACTGGATCCTGTGTACTGTCGGCTTTCTAGTGGTTATAAAACCGCATATGCAGGAAGACGTGAAAGGTCTTCTTCAACCAAGTTGCACCTGGACGTGTACTAACCGGCTGCCATTAATGAACAGCACGGGTGACACAAGGGGAACACACAGATGTCATCTCTGTGCCACAAAATCATACAGGAATAGTATCTTTTCCATATTTTGCGGTCTGGACATCGGCACACGTGACTAAGTAATTCATGATCATGTGTAGGGGCAGAAAGAAATGAAGGGGTCAGTACACTGACTAATTATATGGTCGTGTGTAAGGGAGCTAAGAGTGTAATGCAAGTTTAGCTTTTTGGGATTCTATTCTCTGTGGTGTGCCTCCGCTGGGTGTGCACATGCCTGGGGAGATGAGGGAAAAGATTAATAACAGAGAATATATGTACATACGTGGATATATATCTGCAGACCAGGTGACTGTGGGCAGGGAGAGGACTTTTGATCACAGTTCTGATAGAAAACCCAAAGTTGCCAAATCCTTTAGTAATTGGGTTCAGGCTCTTGCAGTTCTCTCGCATGTTTTAAATCAATAGTGTCTGTTTAGACACAATTAAAGAAGTCTTAAAGGGATCCTATCACTCAGACACAATATTTTCTAGGTACCACATCAGAATAGCCTTAAGAAAGGCTATTCGTCTCCTATCTTTCGTCGTCTTCTCCGTGCCGCCATTCGCCTACAATCCCGTTTTTTCTCGGTATGCAAATTAACTCTCTCACAGCACTCGGGGTTGGCCCCAGCGCTCAAACAGCAAGCACTGGGGGCATCTCCAATGCTGTGAGAGAACTCTCTCCAGCGCCGCCTCCATCTTCATCAGCAGCGTCCTCTTCAGCCTCTTTTTCCGACGGTGGCTTATAACTTCTACGCCTCGGGCCTTGGGCAGAGCAAACTGTGCATGCCCACAGGCCACGAGAAAATGGCCGCTTACAATACTGTGCAAGCGCATACCTCCCAACCGTCCCGATTTCCGCGGGACAGTCCCGATTTGGGTGACATGTCCCGCGGTCCCGGTTGGAGGGAGGTATGTCCCGATTTCAACTCAGATCTGCGTCCAGAGGACGCAGATCTGAGTTGAATACATATGCGGCTGAAGCAAGGAGCTGACACAGGTCAGCTCCTCGCTTTGCCGCTGGCTCTCTCCCTGACACGCGGCTGAAGCTGCTCGCGTGCTCGCTTCGCCGCTGCGTCTCTCTCTCTCGCTGACACATGCGGCTGAAGCGAGGAGCTGACCTGTGTCAGCTCCTCGCTTAGCTGCTGCCGCCGGTTCCTGGCTTGTAGACGTGATGTACAAGCCAGGAGCCGGCGGCAGCAGCGAAGCGAGGAGCTGACACAGGTCAGCTCCTTCCTTCAGCCGCATGTGTCAGTGAGGCGGGCAGAGAGCGGCGAGGGAGCGGAGGAGAAGGTAAGTTTAATGTGGAGGTGGAACTTGAATCTGGGGGCAGATGAAGGAGAGGACGGCATGACACTGGGGGCAGAGATGGAGGGGACCTGAATCTGGGGGCAGAGATGGGGGACATGAATCTGGGGGCAGAGATGTGGGACATGAATCTGGGGGCAGAGATGGAGGAGACATGAATCTGGGGGCAGAGATGGAGGGACATGAATCTGGGGGCAGAGATGGAGAGGACATGAATCTGGGGGCAGAGATGGAGAGGACATGAATCTGGGGGCAGAGATGGAGGGACATGAATCTGGGGGCAGAGATGGAGAGGACATAAATCTGGGGGCAGAGATGGGGGACATGAATCTGGGGGCAGAGATGGAGAGGACATGAATCTGGGGGCAGAGATGGGGGACATGAATCTGGGGGCAGAGATGGAGGGACAGGAATCTGGGGGCAGAGATGTGGGACATGAATCTGGGGGCAGAGATGTGGGACATGAATCTGGGGGCAGAGATGGAGGAGACATGAATCTGGGGGCAGAGATGGAGGGACATGAATCTGGGGGCAGATATGGAGGGACATGAATCTGGGGGCAGAGATGGAGTGGACATGAAACTGGGGCAGAGATGGAGGGGACATGAATCTGGGGGCAGAGATGGGGGACATGAATCTGGGGGCAGAGATGGAGAGGACATGAATCTGGGGGCAGAGATGGAGGGGACATGAATCTGGGGGCAGAGATGTGGGGACATGAAACTGGGGGAAGAGATGGGGGACATGAATCTGGGGGCAGAGATGGAGAGGACATGAATCTGGGGGCAGAGATGGGGGACATGAATCTGGGGGCAGAGATGGAGGGACAGGAATCTGGGGGAAGAGATGTGGGACATGAATCTGGGGGCAGAGATGGAGGAGACATGAATCTGGGGGCAGAGATGGAGGGACATGAATCTGGGGGCAGATATGGAGGGACATGAATCTGGGGGCAAAGATGGAGTGGACATGAAACTGGGGCAGAGATGGAGGGGACATGAATCTGGGGGCAGAGATGGAGAGGACATGAATCTGGGGGCAGAGATGGAGAGGACATGAATCTGGGGGCAGAGATGGAGGGACAGGAATCTGGGGGCAGAGATGTGGGACATGAATCTGGGGGCAGAGATGTGGGGACATGAATCTGGGGGCAGAGATGTGGGGACATGAAACTGGGGGCAGAGATGGGGGACATGAATCTGGGGGCAGAGATGGAGAGGACATGAATCTGAGGGCAGAGATGGGGGACATGAATCTGGGGGCAGAGATGGAGAGGACATGAATCTGGGGGCAGAGATGGAGGGACATGAAACTGGGGGCAGATGAAGGGTGTATATGAAACTGGGGGAGAGATAGAGGGGGGACATATAATTTACGGGTGACTGTAGGAGGATTATACTGTGTGCGGGCACATGAAAAATTAACGAATGGGCGGGGTCAACACAAAAGTGGGCGTGGCTAAATTTGCCGTGGCGCGCTATGCGCGCCGCACATTTTGTCCCTCTTTCAGTTCTTCAAAAGTTGGGAGGTATGCAAGCGGCCATTTTCTCGTGGCCTGTGGGCATGCGCAGTCTGCTCTGCCCCAGGCCTAGAAGCTACAAGCCACTGCTGGAAGAAGAGGCTGAAGAGGACGCTGCTGACGAAGATGGAGGCGGCGCTGGAGCGAGTTCTTATGCAGCATTGGGGACGCCCCCAGTGCTGTTTGTGCGCTGGAGCCCGCCCCAAGTGCTGCGAGAGAGCTAATTTGAATACTGAGAGAAACCGGGATTGTAGGCGAACAGCGGCAAGGAGAAGATATCTAAAGGTAGGAGACGAATAGCCTTTCATAAGGCTATTCCAACGTGGTACCTAGAAAAAATTGTGTCTGAGAGATAAGATCCCTTTAAAGTTGCACATTGGGACAGCTTGGTGGTGCTACAGGGCAGGGAAAGCCAAGATACACATGTTGTTATGTAGCATTTGTTCTACGGTGTATATATACCTCTGGTAAGCTGTATTATAACTTTACATTGTTTTGTCTTTGTCCTTCTGGTGATTGTACAATGATTGCACTTATTATACACCACCACCCATCTTTACACATAGGTGCACATGTATTCTTACGTTTTTGCAGTATTTATTTATGCAGGTTATGGGTGTAGCCGGTTAAGCTGTCTGACATCACTATGTGAGTAACTTGACACCATGTATACTATCAGTTTTGTCTTGTTCTACGTCTTTTTGATACGTGATGTTTATATTTTTTAATCAATAAAGTTTGATATATTTTCCCTATTTTGGTTGCTCTTGGTGTTTTGAGGGATTTGGGCTCATTTTTTTCTTTATGGTTGTTTTATATGTTCATATAAGGCCAACATGTTGTTACTTGAGGGGTTACTCCATGTTTAGAGATGAGCGAGAGGGGAACATTACCCCTTGTTAGCTTTACATTCTCATGTCTCAGTGTTATGTAATTGTTAATCAGATCCTGACGACTTTTCTGGAGACTTCACCTCATTCCCCTTGGATATGTTACACCAAATACATGTCTAATACACTCAGAGGGGCGCCATCACCGTCATGTTTACCAGTGTGCACAACCACCTTACACCCTGCAGTGCCCGGGGTTCTCATCTCTTGGCAACCCTTGCACTGCCTAAGGAAAAGGGTTAAGACTAGGGTTGAACGATCGTGTTCGGAAAAGATCGGATTCCGATCTGCGATCGAGAAAATTTCACGATCGCGATCGGAATTCCGAACACGATCTTTTTAGGTGGGACCGAGATTGGTGATTATTTCCCACAATGCTTTGCTACTGGCCAAGCTAACAATGTTTACCTTCACACAAAACCGAACGGCGGCGCGGAGAAACATCTGCACATGATTTTCCGTTCAGGGAGTTCACTTGGGGATCGCCCAAACAGAAACCTAATCCGCATAAAGAAGCGGTTACTTAGAAAACCTGCGGACCTCATAGATTATAATGGGGTCTGTGTGGTTTCCGCTCAGTCTCCGCACAACAAATGCTGCTTGCAGGACCTTTCTCTCCGCATTTTTCGTGTAGAGAGGTGAACGGAATAACTCAAAAGCCGACGTGAACATTGGGTTTCAGCATCCCTTTTGCTGCCTTGGGCAGTGACCTTTTTGTAATGGCTGACATGAGTCCAGATCCTTTTTTTTCCCCCATTTGACTGAAGTGGGTGTTGTCAGCAACACTTGGAAGGGCTCGTGGAACCTTAGGTCAAGACTCTTTCTTACCTGTCGTCTTTGGAGTGCAATTCTGACACTTGTTCAGAGTCTCAGTGAGTTCTATTATCACTCTCAATGGTCTCGGGGAACGCATACCTGCACACCCTCTCTTTATCTCCAGTTGCTTTGGTGGAGTCTTGTTTTACTGGGAATGCATCAGACTATCTTAAAAAAAAAGATCAATACACACAAGCAGTTACTCGTGCCTTCTCACCTTTGGTAAATGTATATAGTCAACCTGCAATCTCTGGAATGGGTGTTTTTGAGACACCTTTACTTTTTGACCCTCATTGTGCCTGGTGCATGTTATGCAGACTTACACGTAGCCGGCTACAGTGGTGCTGAAACCTGGAGAGACCCATCGTTCGTTCTTGAGTGGTGCACTTGGGAACAATCCTCTTGGTAAACATACTCACCACAGGACATCAGGCCTTTTTTATCTTTTTTTGCTCATTGCTGTCTTCTTTTCTTCTGGGCCAACTTGGTCCTGCAGTGTTTTTAGAACCTGAAAAGAGAGTTGAGAGTTTTGGTCTAGCGTGACCACCCCTTGTGCTGAGGCCTGTTCCCTAGGCTTTTCTGCAGCTAGTTTGGCAGTATGGTCCACAGTTCACAGGTCTCTACTCCGACTCTATTTGAATTACTTTACAAGCTCGCCCTCTCCACTACAGGACTCATCACTGTGATTTATGGAATCCTTACTAAGTCCCAGATGCTCTGCTGAGACCCTGCCACATGGCCAAATTGGAGGGATACCTGGGAGAACTTCTTACCGGGACTACCTGGATGTTGATTTAGGATCACCAGCCAAGATATCTCTATGTATCACTAACAAAGAAATCCATCAGAAACTATTCACACACTGGTCCCATAATCCCATATTACCTGATACTTTGAGTCCCACAATTCCTGTTTTTTTCTGTTCTGGGAATGACCCTTCATACAACTGGTTTAGCGTCAGGTGAAAACTGGCCTTTCTCAGGTTCTGGCCGATGACTCCGAAGACGTACCTCTTGATCCTCAAGATGTGGAAGAACTCCCTAAGGTTCCTTCTCCAAATTCTAACTGCAGCTAAATGCCTGATCGCTAAACATTGGAACCACGCATCCCGTCCATCTCAGAGATCGCTGTATGCTCGTATTAAGGAGGACAGATCTCAGGAACATATTACAGCACTTTCCATAATAATGATGATAAATTTGGAGCTGTGTTTGACCCCTGGGACACCTTCTTGGTCACACATGACTTACAGTGGACTCTATTAGCATGTTCTCAGGCTACCATCTCGCCACCACTTTTGCCCTGTTTTGTGTCTTATCTATTTGACACCATTTTGGGATGCCTATACGTTACTAACTATATTCTAATGTTTTCTGGGAAGATTAAAAGAAACACATAAACTCCATTTTATAACATTTTTCTGTTGACGGAGATTGTTCAGGGCTTTATTTTTGTAGGGTGAGCTTTATTTTTCATTGGCACCATTTTGGGTTACATATGACTTTTTTATTACTTTTTATTCCTTATTTTGTGAGTCGAGATACTTCTGGCACGTTTTTGATGACATTTAGCATGCAGGTTAACTAATGTTTTAAAATCCCCCCCAAAAAAAATTAAAATAACTAATAAAGGTCAAGTTTTAGTGCATTTCATTTTTGGTTTGTTAGTTTTCTAATTAGTGCACATATTTTTTGCATTTATATTTACTTGTTGGTTGGTTAACTAATGTTTTACCTGTTAATGGATGCGACAATACCAAATAGATAGTTTTCCTATCTTTTAAAAAAAAATTTTGTACAAAATAACACATTAGGCTGAGGCCTCACGTTGTGTACGTCCTCCTTGCAACACCACTCTCCCGACTAGGCCCATTCATTTGGGCCTGATCCGAATCGGAATGCTGCAACTGGAGGCTGGTGCACTGTATCCAGTCGCGGCTAGCCATTTATTGGACCGGATTCTGAGGCAGTCTCCACCTCAAAATCCAGTCCAAAAAACCCCGTCTGAACTCACCCAAAAACAGGTTTTTTTTATTACAGAATTTGCTGCGGTTTTTAGAGCCAAAGCCATGAATGGCTACAAAGGAATAGAGAAGGCCCTAGGCCTTTAGGAATAGGGACGCCTGACTGGGGGGAGGATAGGACGAGAAAAGGTTAGGATTGGACGCTAGTGGCACGAAGTTTAGGAGGCGGAGCCGGGGTATATTTAAGCTGGGGTCACGTGTGGCGGAGGGTCAGTTACCAGCTACTACCGTCGAGTGTCCCGCCCGCCCTCCCTTGATATTGGCCTGTTGTTTGGGTGGGCCAGGGGTTAGGGGGGGGTTAGAGGCCTAGCGGGCAGTTTGGTGGACCTCATCGTTGGTATGTGGTCCCTGATGGGGGTTCTTTGAAGCCTGGGATGTTCCCTATTTGGGCTTAGGTCCCTTTTAGGGGTCTCAGTCTTGTGTGATGTCAAAGGGTTCGTAGCTCTGCTCGAGGTCGTGGTTTATTGCGCCTGGGCAGATGGGGGTGTGGCCTTTCTAAGGTGGGAGAGGCTAGAGTTCAAGCACTTTATGGGGGGTGTTATTATGGTTACATTGTTCTGTGTGGGACTTTTGTATATATGCACCGCCCGTTTTTGGCGGTGATTGTTGTTAAAACATTGTTTATTATGTTAATAATAAATCGGCCTGAGGCAGGCCAAATTAAATCCAGCATTTTGTGGTGTCGTTATTTGGGGTAGTTAAAAGGGGGAGTTTAGGCAATTTAATAAGGTCAAAACAACATATCAAGGAGGCCCATTCCTCCTCCCCTAGTCAAGAAATACATAGGAAGTTCTTATACTTCTACCTTCTGCCCACTCCTTGGCTCCAAAAACCACAGCAAAATATGCAACAAAAAAAGCGGCGTTCCTGCAATGTGGGGCCTCAGCCTTGCACAGTTCTTACTGTTACAATATGTCTGCTCAAAGATTTTTTTTTTTTTTTTTTTGTAAATTTTTTTTTTTAGCCCTAACTAAAACTCTATAAATTTCAATATGATCATGTCACCCTGGAGAATATATCTAATGTGTCATTTATACTACACAGTGAGCACCATAAATACAAAATGAATAATAAAATTAGTCAATTGCAATTTTTTGTTTCCACACCATTCTGAATATTTATTCTGAAGCAGAGCAGTCGCCATGGCTGTTGGGTCTCCACTGTCCTATATACTGAAGGTTCATCCCAAACGTGGGCACTAACCTTTATAATTCTGCCCCAAAGTTTATAAAAGTCTCCTCTCTGTCCCTTCACCTTTAAAAATGCCTGAACTACAAAAGTATTTTTTCCCCTACAGTGAACGCTATGGCAGGAAAAAAAATCTAAATGGCCAAACCGCCATATGTTCAACAATTCCTCTTCCAAAAAAATGACCAAAACTATTTAAATGTGGTATCCCTGTAATCTTACTGACCCGCTGGATATAGGGAACATGTCAGGGCTCGTTCACATCTGCGCCCGGTCTCCGTTCTGCAGGTTTCCTGCACAAAACAGGACAGAAGACAGAAACCTGCAGGACTCTTTCATACCCATTCTGGGTTTGAAAGGTGTCCGGCGGTGAGCGTTTTATGCTCTCCGCGGCGAAACCGTTTTTTTTAAACCGGACACAGAGTTGGACATGCAGTACTCTGTGTCCGGTTTGAAAAAACGGTTTCGCCACGGAGAGCATAAAACACTCCCCGCCGCTCACGGCCGGACTCGGCATGACAGGTTTCCGTCTTCTGCATGCAGAAGATGGAAACTTGATAACGGAGTCCAGACACTGGTCTGAACCCAGCAAAATTTTGGCCAAACAGTGAAGATCATAAACACCTATAAGAAAGTGGGGCAAATGCAGTTTTTTGCTGATTTCACCAAATTCTCAATTTTTTTTCCAGTTTCTTAGTACACCGTATGTGATATTCAATGGTACCCTTACAACACAGAATCAGTATGACAAAAAAAGAAGCCCTCATAAATTCTGGAAAATCGTTATATAAGATATTCAGTTACTGACAGCAAGGTCCCCTGCCTGTATTTGTTGGCCGAAGATTCATCTCCTACTACCTAGGGAATCATTTAGTATGTGCCCATCTCCCTATGGGACCAAAGGAAATATTTACAATTATCTGGCCACTATTAAAGACAATGGATGCAGACTGAACAATATGGCACCCAGCGAAATGGGCTAAAAGTTGCCAAAATCAGACTGCTCCTGGCCATATATTGTACCATGTCCTTATAAATTTCCCCAAAAAGTTTCATCATGCCAAGTTCTTGGTATTTTTATGTGAATTACTGAAAAAAAAAATCTCCAGTCCATTTTTGATTCCTATAAAATCTTTTTTTCTTAGCACTTCTGAGATTTTTTAGCCCAAAAGTCTTTCCAGACATTTTTTAACTCTTTTCCAGTATATGGGTATACAACGATATAATTCCTGAACTTGCAAAGGTCATATTCAATTCTGACGTCATTAAATTTACCTTTAGGGGGGTCGGTAGGTGGAATATGGAGCTCATACAAACAAAGTCCTATAAATACATCTTCTATGTGGATAACCCTAATTTCTTGGGCCACATCATAGATTTTTTTTGCCAAATCTGCTGAAATGACATATCCAGGACCTGCACAGTAGGGTGGGTAGGTGTTATTGGGATAGATCTCCGTAGGCATGTACCATTTAGAACGCTTGTCTCGTATAGGTCCGGTATTGATCCTCATTTGTCCTGTATAGTAATTGTTACGCACCGGTAATTCTGGATGAAGTAGTTCATGGACCAAGTAGTCTACATTTAAAAATACGTCGCTATCTACCTTCATGACATAGCTGGCAGAAGAACATAATTTGGACACCCATTCCATACCCATCAAGGTTTTCAATGTAAAGTTGTAATAGGTGTCCATGAAGTCTTGTTGGATGATGTCCCCAAAAACCTTACTTTCGTCTTCCAACAACCTCTGGGTTCGGTCAGGGGCAAACCAAGGTAGACCCACCAGAAATATCCTGACCACATCCACATCATAAATACTTTCGTTACCCCATGTGTCCCGGATCGTATGTCTAGTCTCCACGTCATGGCTCTGTACAAGCACCATTATAACAAGGAAAGGCTTCCGATTCTTGCACTTGTCTGGTTGGTTAATGAGGAACTTGTATGGATATGGGTACGGAGGAGCCAGGGGGTGCCGGAAAGCCGGGTAAGTCTTATGATTTATAGGCTTTTTTCTCTCTTGTAATCTTACATAATGCTGAGTCCGCTTGCTGATAGCTTCTAGTTTTATTTTATAGTAGAAGAAGTAACCAAACAAAAAGATGGAACTTATCAGACATAAAGTAAAAAATTTGAATTTCATGTTGTGCCTTGAAAATGTTTCCTTGCCAAGATTTCTGTAAGGGTTAAAAGAGAGAAAAAGTTTAGAAAACTAAAATTATGGAAATTCTTTACCCTGTGATATCATTGACTAGAATAGAATAGAAATCTTTATTAATCCCAGAGGGAAATTAGTTTTTCTATCACTTTATACAACACATAGAATAACATATATACATGATCACAGTCACAGTATAGCAATACAGTCAGACAGTATATAGTGCAAGGTGGGTCACTAGTCCAGGACATACAGTCGGGGCGCCCCATGTCAACATTAGATCACTAGTGATTTGCAGAAATAATAAAGAGTGAGATCTATAATGGGATACATGATTCTCTGTTATTAATGCCCCCCTTATCAGTAATAGTGCCGCTTTATACCGTGCTAATCAATAATACTGCAATTTTATAGTGCCCCTAATTAATAATTGTTCCACCCTATAATCCACGAAGAGGGATATGTTGAACTCTCTGTCTCGGACTCGGACCCCTTTCACATCAGGATCCTGATAAATAGTCAGCTAACAGTTCTATACAAAGAGTGAATTTATGAAAGGAGAAGGGACAGCCCTGTCTTGTCGTGTTTTGGGACTGGAGAGCCCAGATTGCCATAAGAAAGGCCCCTGAGGACCCAAAAGACTCCAGTGTAGCCAACATGTACAACCAGTCAAGGCGGCCAAAAGCCTTCTCGGGAGCACCTATGGAGCATTATACTGTGTGTGGGCCACTGTGGAGCATTATACCCTGCGGGGAGCCACTATTGAGAATTCTACTTTTTTGGGGCCACTATTGAGCATTATATCCTGGGGGACCACTGTGAAACATTATACTGTGCGGGGTCTACTGTGAACAGGGGCGGATCCAGGGCCGGGCAACCGCCTGAGCTCCCACGCCCAGCGGGGCCCCGCGGCATGGTCCGGACCTAAGAAAACGCAGGTCGGGTTGGTTGGTTAGAAGTGCGAGGCCCTTAAAATAAAACCCTTAAACAGAATATGTTCAACTTACCGAACGTGCACAGGGAGCAGACATTCAGGGTCTGACGTCATCTTCAGCCACGCCTCCTCTTCCAGCGATGTCCTCGGGTCCCGTCTAACTCGCAAACTGACATTGATAAAAAAATGGCGCGGGCGCATGCGCAGTACTAGAAGCAGCATGCTATTGCGCATGCACCCACACCATTTTTTATCAATGTCAGTTCGCTAATTATACGGGACCCGAGGACATCGCTGGAAGAGGAGGCGTGGCTGAAGAGGAGGGGTGGCTGAAGATGACGTGGGACCCTGAATGCCCACCCCCCCGTGCACGTTTGGTAATTTAAAAAAAAAAAAACACACCCCAGACCCCGCCAATGTGCCCCGCCAATTTCAATTGCCCAGGACCCCGCAAAACCTGGATTACCACTGACTGTGAAGCATTATACATTGGAGCATTTTACTGTGTGTGTGTGCATTGCAATATACAAATGCCAAAGAAGCCATAAAGAATTTGTGGTTGTCCTGAAGCTTTCTCTGCGTGACTGTAATGATGATATATGGAGACGATTACAATATTACAGCCAAAGAAGAAGGTTATTGATTGAGAACTAGGAGTCTAAAGATGGCTGCTGATGGTGTAGTGAGCGGGATAGCTAGGGAAACAGGGAGGGGGTGTGAATGGGAAGGGGATGGAGTGAGAGAGGGAGGGGGAAGAGGCACAGGACAGGACGCTTGCCAAGTAAACAAATGCAGAAGATGCCAGGAGCTCTCAGAGAACCCCAGAAATCACTAAAAACACTGCTAAAGGTATTTGGGTGCATTTATTAACCTAATAATAGCATGGACAGACCTTTTTTGAAAAATTACTTTTGGCCCGGAAAACTTCTTCAACCCTTTCCAGACATCCGCCATGTCTGCTGTATTATACAGTAGACACCCAGCGCTAATGCCCGTGATCAATGACAGCACTGATTGCAGCCATTAACTACTCTGGCACCTCGGTCAAAACTGATCAAGGCGCCATTGTACCCGCAGTGTGTTGACCCTGTCAATTTGCCTGGGATCGCCAGCACCCGGAGCAAGCTTCAGGGCCGGCATCCCATTGCTATGATAGCCGGGAATTTCGTGAAGGCTCCCGGGCCTGTCATTCAGTACTTTCTATTGCAGGCTATTCTATGTAGCCTGCAATAGAACTGCCATTTTATTGCAATGCATTGGCATTGTAATGCATTGCTTTAGTGATGAGACCCCCTGGGGTTCAAGATCCCTAGGGGATCTAATAATAAATACAAAAAAAAGTAAAAAAAAATATATAATTACATATATTAAAATTTCAAATCACCCCCCTTTCCCTAGAACACAGAAAAGTACTTAGCTACTGTGAAAAACCTACACATTAGGTATCCCAATGTCTGAAAATGCCCAGTCTACAAATCTCTAAAAATATTTTACCCATACAGTAAACGCCGTAGCGGGAAAAAAAGTCAAAAGTGCCAAAGTGATATTTTTTCACTGTTTTGCCTCTGATAAAAAAAATTGAATAAAAAGTGATCAAAGCAATAGAAATTCTCCAAAATGGTAGAACTAAAAAGTACAGCCGGCCCCGCAAAAAAAAAAAATGCCCTATACATCCCCGTACACGGAAGTATAAAAAAGTTATGGTTAGAATATGGCAAATTTTAGAAAAAAAAATGTTGTTACAGTTTTGGATTTTTGTTAAGGGGTTAAAATATAAATAAAACCATATTAATCCTTGGAATCGTACCAAAACATAGAATACCTATGACACGTCATTTTGGCTGCACAGTAAACGCGATAAAAACGAAAGCCATAAGAAAGTCGCACAAATGCACTCTCCCCATTTTGAATTTTTTTCCAGCTTCCCAGTACATTGTACAGAGTAATTAATGGCGACATCGTGAAGAAAAATTTGTCCTGCAAACATTAAGTCATCATATGGCTCTGAGAGCGGAAAAATAAAAAAAAAAAAGTTACGGAGTTTGGAAGTGAGGGAGTCAAAAATGAAAATCGAAAAATGCCAGCGGCGGGAAGGGGTTAAACATTTAGACCTTGTTGCATAGTAAGAGCTCAATCCTGGTCCTGACTGTGGCAGCGGTGAGAGCGCAGTGTTAGAAGAGTCAGTGCACCTCCACTTGGCGTGCGGTGGATTATTTCCTATACTACGTATTATGATATCTTTGCTCTGCGTTGTATGCTCATGTCACTTTAATATCGCAGGTCAGTGTTCTAGCACATTCTGGAAGCTGTATCCATCGGTGCTACCCCTTGGTGACATCAGGCATCCCCCAGATACCCAGGGCAGGAGTATCTCCTTATTTAACCCCTTCCCGCCGATGGCATTTTTTGATTTTCGTTTTTCGTTTTTGACTCCCCTCCTTCTAAACCCCTTAACTTTTTTATTTCTCCACTCTTAGAGCCATATGAGGTCTTAATTTTTGTGGGACAAATTTTTCTTCATGATGCCACCATTAATTATTCTATATAATGTACTGGGAAGCAGGAAAAAAATTCAGAATGGGGTGGATTTGAAGAAAAAATGCATTTCTGTGACTTTCTTTACGGGCTTTGGTTTTACGGCGTTCACTGTGCAGCCAAAATGACATGTCCCCTATATTCTGTGTTTTGGTACGGTTCCAGAGATACCAAATTTATATGGTTTTATTTACATTTTGACCCCTAAAAAAAATTCCAAAACTGTGTTAAAAAATTTTTTTTCTAAAAGTCGCCATATTCCAACGGCCGTAACTTTTTTATACGTCAGTGTACCGGGATGTATAGGGCGTCTTTTTTTGCGGGGCCGGGTGTACTTTTTAGTTCTACCATTTTCGGGAAATGTTATTGCTTTGATCACTTTTTATTCAAATTTTTATCAGAATCAAAACAGTAAAAAAACGGCGCTTTGGCACTTTCGACCATTTTTCCCGCTACGGCGTTTACCGAACAGGAAAAATATTTTTATAGATTTGTAGAGCAGGCAATTTCGGACACGAGGATACCTAATATGTATATGTTTCACAGTTTTTAACTACTTTCATATGTGTTCTAGGGAAAGGGGAGTGATTTGAACTTTTAATTCTTTTTATATTTTTTTTATATTTTTTTTAATTTTTTTTTTTGCATTTATTAGACCCCCTAGGGGTGTTGAACCCCAGGGGGTCTGATCACTAATGCAATGCATTACAATGCTAATGCATTGCTAAAAAGCATCCTTTCTTTTGCAGGCTGCATAGACCAGCCTGCAAAAGAGAGGATTTGCAGACAAGCCTGGGAGCCTTGTACAGGCTCCCGGCTGTCATGGCAACGGGACGTCAGCCCTGGAGCATGCTCCAGGAGCCGGCGATCCCGGCCAAAATGGCGGCGCCCATGCGCCTCCGGGAAAATGGCGCCTCCAGCGCCTTTGACTGCGGCGCCGGAGGGGTTAATGCCTCCGATCGGTCCCCGGCATGAGAGCCGGTTGTCTACTGCTTAAAGCAGTAGACACCCGGCGGCTATGGCGGCCGCCCGGCTCCCGGGCGGTCGCCATAGTTACAGACCCGACATGCGCCGTACTATTACGGCGCATGTCGGGAAGGGGTTAAGGGTCCCTTCCCACTCTCTCGTTGAGTAGTCCAGTTTGGAAGAAGGAACCCTTGTAGGGGCGGAGGATAACTTGGAGTGCCATCAACTTCAGTTTACGTTAGGTTCACACCTACATTTGGGTTTCCGTCTTCACTTCCTATTGGGGGATCCAAAAAACGGAAACCCAATCCACTTAAGAAATGGTTACCTGTGGACCCCATATGCCATAATGGGATCCGCTGGGTCTCTACCAAAAGAACTGCTTGCAAGATTTTCTCTCCACATTTTTCAAGCGGAATGGGGAACGGAATCTCCAAACAGAATCCGGGCGCAGATGTGAACCTTACAGTAAAGAAACAGGTCCTTGGGTAGGCTATTCTACAGATACACAGTTCCTATGGTGAAGAAACCTTGTCAATTAATTTTCTCTCCATTAGGGAATTCTCCGTGACTATTTTTTACATAGAACAGCTGTTCCCCATATTTTGGTATGGCCAGTCATAAAGGTTTATCATGTTACCTCCTTACCCTAGGTTCACACCTCGCCTGGTGTGCTTGGGGACGGGAAGAATGGAGACCCAATCCCTTTTACCTGTAGCGGTAAGCTATGGGGGGATTCATTTTAGATGTTTATAAGGGTCCCCTATAGGAATACATGTTGCTATATACTTACTGAACGTAGATGGAAATTTCTCCCACTTACCATCTGTATCATTATAGGACAATAGCTGCTCCCAATCTATATCCTGGACTCCAGCCTTTAACCTTGAAGATTTTTGCCCTCCCAACCTGGGGTTGTTTTATTATACAATTTAGATGGAATGGACGTAGATTATGGTCGCTATTACCAAAGTTTTCACAAACAGTAACAGCTCCAAAAAGTCCCCCATTGTTAGAAATGACCAGACCCAGTAAAGCCTCCCCTCTAGTTGGATCTTCTACAAACTGGACCCTAAAACGAACCTGCAATAAGTTGAGGAATTTCTTTCCCTTTTGCAAATAATGCAGAACCATGACCCCGGCCGCTCAGTCAATCTTGCTTTTTACTCTTCCACGAGCTTCCAGATAGGTAACATGGTCACATCTGCGGCTGTGGTGGTCACCCTGGAATTCTTGCTCCAGTAGTGCATACATATGGCTGACCGTGCACTGAAGCAAACTCCAATACTGCCAGCCATTATCCCAAATACATCAAATAGTAAAGTAGGAAAGACTCCCCCGGAGCCATCAGCAAAGGGAGACATGACTTTGGGATGGGGGAACCAATAACTCCTGCAGTTTCTTCATTGTGTAGTAGTTGTGTAGATTTATACAGACTGGTTCAGCTTTAGGAGTATATATCTGTGTATATTCAGCTTTCGGAGTATATATCTGTGTATATTCTGCTTTAGGAGTATATATCTGTGTATATTCAGATTTAGGAGTATATATCTGTGTATATTCAGCTTTAGTATATATCTGTGTATATACAGCTTTAGGAGTATATACATACCTCCCAACCGTCCCGATTTCCGCGGGACATTCACGATTTGGGTGACATGTCCCGCGGTCCCGGTTGGAGGGAGGTATGTCCCGATTTCAACTCAGATCTGCGTCCAGATGTGATGATCGCGATGTGATGATGTGATGATCGCGTCTACAAGCCAGTAGCCGGCGGCAGTGGCGAAGCGAGGAGCTGACACAGGTCAGCTCCTCGCTTCAGCCGCATATGTGTCAGCGAGAGAGGTGTGCAGTGGCGAAGCGAGGAACTGACCTGTGTCAGCTCCTTGCATCAGCTGCATATCTGTCAGTGAGAGAGGCGCGCAGAGAGCGGCGAGGGAGTGGAGGAGAAGGTAAGTGTAATGTGGAGGTGGAACGTGAAACTGGGGGCAGATGAAGGAGAGGACGGCATGACACTGGGGGCAGATGAAGGAGAGGAAGGCATGACACTGGGGGCAGAGATGGAGAGGATGGCATGACACTGGGGGCAGATGAAGGAGAGGACGGTATGACACTGGGGGCAGAGATGTGGGGACATGAATCTGGGGGCAGAGATGGAGAGGACATGAATCTGGGGGCAGATATGTGGAGACATGAATCTGGGGGTAGAGATGGGGGACATGAATCTGGGGGCAGAGATGGAGGGACATGAATGTGGAGGCAGAGATGGAGGGGACATGAATCTGGGGACAGAGATGGAGGGGGCATGAAACTGGGGGCAGATGAAGGGTGTATATGAAACTGGGGGAGAGATAGAGGGGGGACATATAATTTACGGGTGACTGTAGGAGGATTATACTGTGTGCGGGCACATGAAAAATTAACGAGTGGGCGGAGTAAACGCAAAAGTGGGTGGGGCTAAATTTGCCGCACATTTTGTCCCTCTTTTGGTTCTTCAAAAGTTGGGAGGTATGGTATATATCTGTGTATATTCAGCTTTAGGAGTATATATTTGTGTATATTCAGCTTTAGGGGTATATATCTGTATGTTCTGCTTTAGGAGTATATATCTGTGTATATTCAGCTTTAGGAGTATATATCTGTGTATATTCAGCTTTAGGAGTGTATATCTGTGTATATTCAGGTTTAGGAGTATATATCTGTGTATATTCAGCTTTAGGAGTATAGATCTGTGTATATTCAGCT
Source organism: Leptodactylus fuscus (assembly GCF_031893055.1). NCBI lineage: Eukaryota > Metazoa > Chordata > Amphibia > Anura > Leptodactylidae > Leptodactylus > Leptodactylus fuscus. Next base: position 20,790,598 of record NC_134269.1, on the reverse strand, counting down.
TTAGGAGTATAGATCTGTGTATATTCAGCTTTAGGAGTGTATATCTGTGTATATTCAGCTTTAGGAGTATATATCTGTGTATATTCAGCTTTAGGAGTATAGATCTGTGTATATTCAGCTTTAGGAGTATAGATCTGTGTATATTCTGCTTTAGGAGTATAGATCTGTGTATATTCAGCTTTAGGAGTATAGATCTGTGTATATTCAGCTTTAGGAGTATAGATCTGTGTATATTCAGCTTTAGGAGTATATATCTGTGTATGTTCTGCTTTAGGAGTATATATCTGTGTATATTCAGCTGTAGGAGTATATATCTGTGTATATTCTGCTTTAGGAGTGTATATCTGTGCATTCTGCTTTAGTATATGGTGCTTAGTGTGTTACTGTAGGGAGGGAGGAGTTAGGAATAGATGTCACTTCCTGTCTCCTCCATCTTCATCCTCTTTCTCATCACAAGACCTGGATGAAGCATGGCTGCTGTATCAGGGAGTATAAGATTGGGGTCTATCACCTCACACAGCGCTGGTGTCACCACATTACACCGCACTACTAGTGTAGTATCACCAACTATACTGTATATGATGCAGTGTTACCACAAGATGTCTGCAGCCACAGAGTCCTCTCATGTAGTTACCACACACTGGAGACATGGCTGATATATCATATGTATACTACAATATTACCTCAGACTATATACAGTCACAGAGTCCTCTCATGTATTTACCATAGGCACTGCAGACATGGCTGATATATCATATGTATACTACAATATTACCTCAGGATATATACAGTCACAGAGTGCCCTCATGTATTTACCATAGACACTGCAGACATGGCTGATATATCATATATACTGCAGTATTACCTCAGGTTATATACAGTCACAGAGTCCCCACATGTATTTACCTCACACTGCAGACATGGCTGATATATCATATATACTGCAGTATTACCTCGGGTTATATACAGTCACAGGGTCCTCTCATGTATTTACCTTACACACATGGCTGATATTTCATATATACTGCAGTATTACCTCAGGATATATACAGTCACAGAGTGCCCTCATGTATTTACCTCACACACATGGCTGATATTTCATATATACTGCAGTATTACCTCAGGATATATACAGTCACAGAATCCCCTCATGTATTTACCTCACACACATGGCTGATATTTCATATATACTGCAGTATTACCTCAGGATATATACAGTCACAGAGTCCCCTCATGTATTTACCATAGACACTGCAGACATGGCTGATATATCATATATACTGTAGTATTACCTCAGGTTATATACAGTCACAGAGTGCCCTCATGTATTTACCTCACACACATGGCTGATATTTCATATATACTGCAGTATTACCTCAGGATATATACAGTCACAGAGTGCCCTCATGTATTTACCATAGACACTGCAGTCATGGCTGATATCTCATATATACTACTATATAATACAGACTGTTCAGGAGTCCCGGGGACTGAGGGTCTCTCTATGGTGGAGCTGAGAGGACACATGTAATGGAGGTCCTGTGGTGAGAGAGAGACAGCCTGGTACAGTGTGGTGAGGGTGATGGAGGCCGCACTGATACTCCCTGTATACTGATACTCCCTGTATACACCTCCAGCTCTGCTAATACTGATCATGCTGGGGATAGGTTAAAGTTCATCATTTCTATGTAATTTCTCATGGCTGTATACAGGTCATACTGTATATACTGACTATACTGTATACAGGTCATACTGTATATACTGGCTATACTGTATACAGGTCATACTGTATATACTGGCCATACTGTATACACGTCATACTGTATTTACTGGCTATACTGTATACAGGTTATTTTTAATTGGTAGGGGGTTCTTGGAGTTGTTTAAAATTGTAAACGGTGGGGAAACATGGTGGTTAGTTTCCTCTAGGATTATTTATCTTGGTCTGGCCGGTCTTTGGGCTCCTGCTGGGGGTGTCCCGGGGAGTGGCTTATTATATATGTAAAACTGCCATTCTGGGTATTATGGTGCCCCTGAGCCTGTGCTTGTGGCTGGGGGTAATTTGGTGTGATGGAACAGATTGGCGGACAGATTTTTGTAACTCCAAGAACCTCCCCCTCAAGAGGAAGGGGTTTGTATCCGGAAAAGTTAAGAGCTTGTGTTATTATTCCTTTATTTGGCGTCTACTGATCTATTTATGACCTCTGTATTAGGGCCCAACACACTTAGATAATGGATATCAGACAAATACTGCACCGGATTATTGTATTTCTTAGTCTTCATGTAGCCGGTGTCTTAAGAGCATTTACAGTCTGTATCCAGATAAGTATATGGATCACCATTATGTTATGTTACATCATACACTGCAGCCGTTCCCATTACTATGGCATGTACTATGTGATGGGATATTTCTCAGTGGGGTCCTATAACAGTATAATTCAGCTGCTAGGTCTTTCCTTATTACCGACTCTGGATTATTCTGGAGCTGGCCCCGTGGCGAACTTTTGACATGGGACCCCCCCCATCCCAACTGACGCCGAAGACCTCGACCGACCCCCTCCTCCGCACTCTATTATGTCCCTTACTAGCCCCTGCACACAGTATTAACCCCAATAGTGTCCCCTGCACACAGTATTAACCCCAATAGTGTCCCCTGCACACAGTATTAACCCCAATAGTGTCTCCTGCACACAGTATTAACCCCAATAGTGGCCCCTTCACACAGTATTAACCCCAATAGTGGCCCCTGCACACAGTATTAACCCCAATAGTGGCCCCTGCACACAGTATTAACCCCAATAGTGGCCCCTGCACACAGTATTAACCCCAATAGTGTCCCCTGCACACAGTATTAACCCCAATAGTGGCCCCTGCACACAGTATTAACCCCAATAGTGTCCCCTGCACACAGTATTAACCCCAATAGTGTCCCCTGCACACAGTATTAACCCCAATAGTGTCCCCTGCACACAGTATTAACCCCAATAGTGGCCCCTGCACACAGTATTAACCCCAATAGTGGCCCCTACACACAGTATTAACCCCAATAGTGGCCCCTGCACACAGTATTAACCCCAATAGTGTCCCCTGCACACAGTATTAACCCCAATAGTGGCCCCTGCACACAGTATTAACCCCAATAGTGGCCCCTGCACACAGTATTAACCCCAATAGTGTCCCTCTGTGGACACCCATAAACAATTATTATACTCTGGGGTCTTTTCAGACCCCAGAGTATAATAATCGGAGACCCGGGGAATAAAAACATTAAAAAAAAAACCCACTGTTGCTTCTTACCTGTTCCCCGGCTCCTGTGCTGTGCTGTCCTCCTGTGCTGACCATCGCTCGCGTCCTTCGTTAATGACGTTGGACGTCACATGACCTGGGAAGCATGCCGGGTTCATGTGACGTCAGAGACGTCAGACTACAGTAGGACGGAGGCCTGGCAGGATCGCGGAGAGGTAAGTAACAGTTTTTTATGTTTATTACCTCTCCCGATCCGCCGGTCATTATACTCGGGGGTCTGCAAAGACCCCCGAGTATAATGATAGCCCCTGTGGGGCCCGCGGTGTCACTTGCCAATCCCGGCCCAGCCAGGATCGGCAAGTGAATAGGGCCCGTAACAGCCTATTTAAAAAAAAACGCAGCGGTAGCGGCTGTCACCGGGCCCCCTAATGGCCCGGGCCCTGTGGCAGCTGCTACTGCTGCTACCACGGTAGTTACACCACTGTGTATATATATATATATATATATATATATATAAAGGGATTTTCATGCATAGTCCCAACATAAGTACAATACTGTACATACATGTCCAACTAGCTGAGTGATCTGGTACGAGTAGAAGAGAGGACCTTGTGTGTCTGGGGCTCCAATTTTTAGGCCAGTGTTTTACTTTGTTACTGTCACTGGCCTTGCCCTATTATGTAACCCTAAATGACATGATTGCTTAGGAGTGGGACGCATACAAGTGCTTCCAAGCCACTATGTAACAGGTGGTTTGCGATACACTAACAAGTTTTTTGGTTTTTATTTTTTATTTTAATTTTTTTGCCATTTCTTGTTCAAACGTGTATAACAGAATGTAATATAGTTATTTACTAATGTGTTTTCTTAATACTTTAGCTTAAATATAATCCTAAACTATAACTATTGTTGTGCATTATAATTCGTACTATTGACATTACATATGTTTTTTAATGGGTCCTTGAAGTTACTTATAATTTGGCCAGTAATGGGCAACCACCTTGGGTGTAGCCCAGTGCAGGGGTAAGCATCAGAGGTATGGCCCCCTGTTGTGGAGGGATGACCATCGGAGGTATGGCCCCCTGGTGTGGAGTGGTGACCATCGGAGGTATGGCACCCTGATGTGGAGGGATGACCATCAGAGGTATTCCCCCCTGGTGTGGAGGGGTGACCATCAGAGGTATGGCCCCCTGGTGTGGAGGGTTGACCATCGGAGGTATGGCCCCCTGGTGTAGAGGGGTGACCATCGGAGATATGGCCCCCGGGTGTGGAGGGGTAACCATCAGAGGTATGGCCCCCTGGTGTGGAGGGGTAACCATCAGAGGTATGGCCCCCTGGTGTGGAGGGGTGACCATCGGAGGTATGGCCCCCTGGTGTGGAGGGGTGACCATCGGAGGTATGGCCCCCTGGGTGTGGAGGGGTAACCGCCAGAGTTATGGACCCCTGGTTATGGCAAACTAATTAAATTTAAGAAGACCCTGTTAGGGTAAGTCCCTAGGGTCATGGCTGTCATTTTTCACATGTCTGTGCACTAAATTGAGCCCTCCGAGCTGGGGCTGGTTGCGGCTGGAGGGAGAGAAAAATATTTTATTTAAAATTAAAAAAAAGCATGTTTTGATAAAAATCTAATGGCTTCAAGGACCCTTTCTGATGATTTGTACTGTTCTTAGTGAAGATATATGACCGCTTGTATTGACCAACTCCTGTTTCTCTTCATGTTGCTGACAGTGTGATACGGCCATAGCTGCAGTACAGTGTCTATCGCAGCCAGCTAGTGAATGGAGCCCAGCGCTGCTTAGCATGATGACCCCATGCTCTGTGTGCAGGAGTTATATAGGCCTATGCCCCCCCTCCCCCCCTTCCTTGCGGAGCAGGCAGCATCAGGATGGTGCTGGTCCATGTCCAGCAAAGACGAGAATTTCAGCTTCTACTTTCAGTCTTGATGCCCTTGGGCCAGTGCATGCGGCTAAGGGTAAAGGTCATCAAGTGCTCTGACAATGATTGAGAGATGACATTACAGGGTCTCACTGCCTTCAGAGACTATTGTATCTCCAGCGGATCATGGGCTTCTTCTCATCATGCTAAGCATCATTCAATGGCTTGTTTAGCTGTTGATGTGGTTGTGACCCATCAAACAATAATGGAGGGTTATTTCACTGCAGTAAGTGCCCTGGGGTTGCTGTAGTATCTGGAGAAGACGCAGCACCACAAGTACGTATCTCTTCCCTTCTTTATACTCTCTATGTCTTTCCTTGCAGTATCAGTGGGTATTGGGTTGCCAATGTATGTAAATTGACAGTTCTAGTCTTTAGTGGGGGAGGTATTCCTTGAAGAGGTGTTATCTTGTACATGGTACAGTTAGGGCCAGCAATATTTGGACAGTGACACAATTTTTGCGAGTTGGGCTCTGCATGCCACCACATTGGTTTTGAAATGAAACCTCTACAACAGAATTCAAGTGCAGATTGTAACGTTTAATTTGAAGGGTTGAACAAAAATATCTGATAGAAAATGTAGGAATTGTACACATTTCTTTACAAACACTCCACATTTTAGGAGCTCAAAAGTAATTGGACAAATAAACATAACCCAAACAAAATATTTTTATTTTCAATATTTTGTTGCGAATCCTTTCGAGGCAATCACTGCCTTAAGTCTGGAACCCATGGACATCACCAAACGCTGGGTTTCCTCCTTCTTAATGCTTTGCCAGGCCTTTACAGCCGCAGCCTTCAGGTCTTGCTTGTTTGTGGGTCTTTCCGCCTTAAGTCTGGATTTGAGCAAGTGAAATGCATGCTCAATTGGGTTAAGATCTGGTGATTGACTTGGCCATTGCAGAATGTTCCACTTTTTTGCACTCATGAACTCCTGGGTAGCTTTGGCTGTATGCTTGGGGTCACTGTCCATCTGTACTATGAAGCGCCGTCCGATCAACTTGGCAGCATTTGGCTGAATCTGGGCTGAAAGTATATCCCGGTACACTTCAGAATTCATCCGGCTACTCTTGTCTGCTGTTATGTCATCAATAAACACAAGTGACCCAGTGCCATTGAAAGCCATGCATGCTCATGCCATCACGTTGCCTCCACCATGTTTTACAGAGGATGTGCTGTGCCTTGGATCATGTGCCGTTCCCTTTCTTCTCCAAACTTTTTTCTTCCCATCATTCTGGTACAGGTTGATCTTTGTCTCATCTGTCCATAGAATACTTTTCCAGAACTGAGCTGGCTTCTTGAGGTGTTTTTCAGCAAATTTAACTCTGGCCTGTCTATTTTTGGAATTGATGAATGGTTTGCATCTAGATGTGAACCCTTTGTATTTACTTTCATGGAGTCTTCTCTTTACTGTTGACTTAGAGACAGATACACCTACTTCACTGAGAGTGTTCTGGACTTCAGTTGATGTTGTGAACGGGTTCTTCTTGACCAAAGAAAGTATGCGGCGATCATCCACCACTGTTGTCATCCGTGGACGCCCAGGCCTTTTTGAGTTCCCAAGCTCACCAGTCAATTCCTTTTTTCTTAGAATGTACCTGACTGTTGATTTTGCTACTCCAAGCATGTCTGCTATCTCTCTGATGGATTTTTCTTTTTTTTCAGCCTCAGGATGTTCTGCTTCACCTCAATTGAGAGTTCCTTTGACCGCATGTTGTCTGGTCACAGCAACAGCTTCCAAATGCAAAACCACACACCTGGAATCAACCCCAGACCTTTTAACTACTTCATTGATTACAGGTTTACGAGGGAGACGCCTTCAGAGTTAATTGCAGCCCTTAGAGTCCATTGTCCAATTACTTTTGGTCCCTTGAAAAAGAGGAGGCTATGCATTACAGAGCTATGATTCCTAAACCCTTTCTCCGATTTGGATGTGGAAACTCTCATATTGCAGCTGGGAGTGTGCACTTTCAGCCCATATTATATATATAATTGTATTTCTAAACATGTTTTAGTAAACAGCTAAAATAACAAAACTTGTGTCACTGTCCAAATATTTCTGGCCCTAACTGTATATACATCTGTATCATGTGTATACAGTTACCACCATAAGTGGAACCTCACACCTCATAAGTGGGAAGTAGGTACTTCTATGCATATATGGTTGGCAATTACATGTGTGTGGTATGGCGGTATCCCCATGTATACTGGTTTATGGTAATGTCAGCGTTATAGTCTATTTCTCTTTACTAGTCTCTGACTACAGCCAGATCACTTTTGTTGCATTTTCAGCCTCATTCATAGCTTGGTATTGTCGGGCAGGTAGTATGGGGACTTGTAGTATGTAAGGTTTCTAGAGGCTAGTGCATTCCTACTCAGTTTGGTGGCGGTCGAATCCATTTAAGGTGTCAAATGGCCTCTTCTGTGGCGGTTGAGGAGTCAGGTGGAAGTTGCAGGTAAGTTATTGTAGACTTATTGTAACTAATAGAGGAGGTTAAACCTCATGGTGGTGACAGGCTGAGCTTTGGAAATGGCCAGCCTGAAGGATGTGGTAATAGTAACGTCATCCAGGGGCGGGCACAGGAGTTAAGCACAGGGTCCTTAGTGCCCTTAAAGTGTACTGGCTCTGCTAGAATTGCAAGCCGGAGCGTGCTGCCCCCCTTTATTTATTTATTTATTGCTGTCTGGCCGGGTGCTGTATGTCAGACAGCTGGGGATCTCACAGTATTCGTGAATCCCAATGGTCTAGCACTTCACCTGACTCCTTCTGTCATTATTTTACTTCTGTGAGCTTAATAAAGCTGTGGCCATTTTCACAACCAAAATAAAGTGTTTTGTGCATTTATTCCAAAGTCATTATTGACCGTAGTTTGGGTGGTTTTAGGAAGGAGTGAGGGACATCCCATATCCAAAAGTCAAGTGTAAAATAAGGTACTTACAGGGATGTTCCCTCCTGCTCGTAACTCCGCTTATACAGAAGCCAGTCAGTGCAACAAGCTCGGGAGTGAGCAAGTCATGCGAGTCCTAGATTTTTAATTAAAGCATCTAAGTACACAAACCCCTCCCCTTACCAGGTGCAAAGAAAATGAAAAAAGGATCTAAATTGTGCCACAATATCTAACACAACTGTACAGAAAAGACACTAGCTATAGTATATGTGTAATCTCTGAGTCTCCATGCATTTACCAAAATACTATCACTGCTGTGCACAGTAAATTCTTGCAGTTAAGTGTCAGTTTTCACACCATGCAAAGTAATTTCTTGCAGTCACATTTAGTAGAAAATTCATTGATAATAGTTATGATAAGGTCAGAGGCCGTGTTTATGACCAAATGGCCAGTAATCCTGGATAAATGTCGTCGTCCTAATTAATTAGGCTGAGTGCCAGCAGTAAGGACATGACACCAGACACACTATGTTGGGATTAGTTCCTCTCTCAACCAAGAAGGAAATACTGACGCACTTTTACTATAACAACATGGGGTTAAACAGTAGCAGAGAAAGGAAGACAGATAACAATAATGTAAGTTTCATATTCATTCCTGACTGGTATGGGACATCTCTATCAAACAGAAAAAGTCTAAGCAGTTCCATAGATAGCCAGCTACTCCCGGTCCTGCGTGGTAACCTTGGGGAGCAACAAGCCAAGTATTTGTTTTTCTTGCCCCCTTCCTGGATGCAGGCGCCATCTTATCATATAACATTATACCAGTTTCAAGCATAAGCAACTCTATCTAAAATTCAGCTTGTAAGGATAACAATGTTTTTCAAACATTACATGATTATAGCCTTCACAATTACATAGCAGATGAGGTTGGATAGAGACTCCAGTCCATCAAGTCCAACCTATAGACCTACCGAGTGGATCCAGAGGAAGACATAAAAACCTTCATGAGGTGGACGTCAATTGTCCCATCAGAGGAAGAAATTCCTTCCCAACTCCAAATATGGTAATTCGGCTAAATACCTGGATCAACATCCTATCCCAAATATACATTTCTAACTCCTATAGTTTCAGGAAAGTCCTCCAGGCCCATCTTGTACTTGTCTATGTTATCAGACATCACCACATCCAGTGTCAGTAAGTTCCATAGTCTCACTGCTCTTACTGTAAAGAATCCCCACCTATGACTATGGCCAAACCTTTATCCTTCCAGATATAGAGGACGCCCCCTTGTCACAGTAACAGGCCTCGGGTTACAGAGATTATTGGGAAAAATACAAGATGTAATATGTCTAGAAAAAGTGCAGTGAACAACATAACTGAGGAGGAAGAAAACCTCCTTAATATCATACAATACACCAAGTAATAAGAATGAGAGTCACAACACCAATATTACTATTAGTTTTGGCAGCGCCTCCAGTAATCTCAGGATTGTTGGTAGTTCGGGACAATGAAGAATTACTTGACTTGCTCATCTTACTCATGGCTGGATATTACATATTACATGTGCTGGTGATGCTGGGACTGCTCTTATTAGATTTACTTTACCAAGCGGCCTTTCTGCTCTGTTAGCCCTGTCTTCACTTTCACTGACACTGATCCTTAATGATAAGAATAACTTGACTTGTAATTTTGGTTCCTTCCTTGCCCCAAAGAGATAACACTCAAGAAGGAATCTCACGAACTACTAAGCAAAAGGGGACATGACTTTAGGAGATGGAGATCAAGAACTCCTGGAGGAATTATTCTCTATATTTAACTTCATGGATTAAGGAAGGTTTAGAAGAAGGAGTCTGTGGCGGTTACTGAGGGCAGGGCAAGGTGGGCTTTATGGACTGATGTAACTTCAAGGACGTAACTACTGGGGTAGCGGCTCGCACGGGCCCGGGACATTCGGTGGCCCAGCAGCAGCCACTTCCGCTGCAGAATTTTTTTAATTGGGATGTTACCTGCTGGAGTAACTCCAGCAAGTAACGTTCCCTATTTACTGCCGCCGGGTACTGCCTGAAGATGAATGCGCCAGCAACCGGCGTTTTGAAGGGAGCTGCCTCCTCCACAGTCCATCTTTTAACAGTAGTGAAGCCAGCAATTGTCCCTATTTCTTTCCCCCCCATTGAACATCTTTAACCGGTTAAGTATCGCTGGCCGGCGGTCCTGATCTCTGAAGACCGGCCAATTGTAAATTTACAGCCAACCTTCAGAGACCCCCTTGTTGGAGATTGGGAGCTAGGTGTTACTAACACCTAGCACCCGCCTCGATAATGACTGGCTCGACGTTTTAATCCTTTGGATCCCGCCGTCAAACTTGACAACAGGATCCAAAGGGTTCTACCAAGTAAATGACCCCCTCGGCACCCCCAACGGCAAGATCGGGGGGTGCCAGTATCAATAACATGCAGCTTGGGGTCTGGCCAATGACTTGAGGCTTCCCGGAGCCCCCACATACCTGGTGATCCTGCCAGGACCTGCGGAAGTTAAACTATGCGTCTGCATAGTCTAACTTTCTGTATACACTGGGAGACACTTAGATGGTTTGGTTTTTGGATGCCATGACTCTTTTGCAGAGACCCTAAACTTGCCCCTAAAAAATGGGTTCACTTCTTGGGGAATTCCAGTTTACTGGCACCTCCAGGGCTCTTCAAAAACAACATGGCGCCCAGAAAGTCCCTCTAACTCTACCCCAAAAGCTAAAAAGTGCAGTGCTCCTTCCCTTCTGAGCCCTGCTGTGTGCCCAAGCAGCAGTTTATACCCACATATATATTTTTTTGCCCCTCGGGATGGCCCACTTAATAGTTTTAGGAGTGCAGGTCTCTGACAACACAAAGTGGGTGCAACGTATTGGGCACCGAAATGGCAGATTTCTTTAAAAATTTCAATTTTCAATTTGAATATTAATTTTTGGGAAGCATTTTTAGTCTACAAAATTATAATACCCCTTGATACATTCCTTGAAAGGTGTATTTTCTAAAATGGGGTCACTTTTGAGGGGTTTTCACTATATTGATACTTTAGGGGCTCTGCAAATGCAACATGGCACCAGAAAACTATTCCAGCAATATCTGCCCTCCAAAAACCAAATAGCTCTTCTGAGCCCCGCCATGTACCCATACAGCAGATTATGACCTCATATGGGGTATTGCCGTGTTCAGGAGAAATTGTGTAACAAACTATGGGGGGCTTTTAATCCTTTAACTACTTGCAAAATTTTAAAATATGGCACTAAATGGACAATTTATTGGAAAAAAAAGTAATTTTTCATTTTTACGTCCCAATGTTAATAAAATCTGTGAAACAGCAGTGAGGTTAAAATGCTCACTCTACCCCTAGATAAATTCTATGAGGGGTGTAGTTTACAAAATGGGGTCACTTTTAGGGGGTTTCCACTATATTGGTACTCTAGGGGCTCTGCAAATGCGACATGGGACCTGAAAAATATTCCAGCAAAATCCACCCTCCAAAAGCCAAATAAGGCTTTATCCATTCTGAGCCCGACCATGTACCCATACAGAAGATTATGGCCACATATGGGGTATTGTCGTGTTTAGGAGAAATTGGTTAACAAACTGTGGTGGGCTTTTTCTCCTTTAACCCCTTGTGATAATGAAAAATTTGGGGATAAAGTGACATTTTAGTCATTTTCATTTACACATCCCAATGTTTGTAAAATCTGTGAAACAGCTGTAGGGTCAAAATGCTGACTATACCCCTTGATGAATTCTGTGAGGGGTGTAGTTTCTAAAATGGGGTCACTTTTATGGGGTTTCCATTGTTTTGGTATCCTAGGGGCTCTGCAAATAAGATATGGCGCCTGAAAACTATTCCAGCAAAATCTGCTGTTCAAACGCCCAGTGTCGCTCCTTCCCTTCCATGTACTGCCGTGTGCCCAAAAATCAGTTTACACCCACATGTGGGGTATTTCTGTGCTTGTAAGAAATTGCATGATAAAGTGCCAGATGCATTTTCTCCTTTAACCTTTTGTGAATGTGTTAATTTTAAGTCCAAATGAATGTACCGTATATACTCGAGTATAAGCCGAGTTTTTCAGCACAGTTTTTGTGCTGAAAAAGTCCACCTCGGCTTATATTCGAGTCATTACGGTAATACCGTAGTTATAGACCCGGCATACAGACAAGGGGGCGGGTGCCGGGCCGCAGCATCTCCACGATCCTGGCAGAAGTACTATAAGTACTTCTGAAGTTTGAAATGAACAGCATCACTGCAGGCCTGGCACCCACCCCGTTGTCTGTGTGCTGGATCTGTAACTACGGTAGCTGTAGTCTGTAGCTATAATGGCGCCGCTCTGCTCCAGAGCAGTCGCCATTGTAATTGGCACCTCCTTACAGTGGAGATGCCCTCCGCTGCTGGGAAGAGGCAGGTGCCGCCATGCCCCTGGAGAGAGGAGGGAGCGGGCTCGACTGCTCTCTCAAATGCAGCCCTGAAGCGCTGAGGGACATCCCCGGCCACCGGAGCTGAAGGGGAGATCCCTGGCTGCTGGCAGGAGCGTGTACCTGAAGGAAGACCTCAGCCGTCGGACCTGAAGGGGAACTGCCACCGGCAGAAGCGCTGAGAGGAAATCCAGGCAGCCGAGTCTGCCGGGGATTCCCCTCAGTGCTTTTGCTGGCGGCCGGCCACAGTTTACACTTCAGGTCCGGCGGCCGAGGTCTTCCTTCAGGTCCGCCCCTCAGCGCTCCTGCCAGGGATTCACCTCAGCGCTTTTGCTGGCGGCCGGCCACAGTTTACACTTCAGGTCCGGCGGCCGAGGTCTTCCTTCAGGTCCGCCCCTCAGCGCTCCTGCCAGGGATTCCCCTCAGCGCCTCTGTAAAGGCTCCCTGGCTACAGTGCTTTTCTTTTGCAGGCTGCTCTATGCAGCCTACAAAAGAAATTACGATTTTGGCAATGTATTGCAATGCATTAGCATTGTAATGCATTGCATTAGTGATCAGACCCCCCTGGGGTTCAAGACCCCTAGGGGGTCTAATAAAAACAAAAAAGTATAAAAAATTCAAATCACCCCCCCTTTCCCTAGAACACATATAAAACTAATACTGTGAAACTGTTATGGTTTGGGGATCCCTGACCACGGACTGGCCCCGGACTGATAACTTCTCAGTACGGTACAGGAAAAACATATATAGAAACCAACAATAATAAGTACGAGACTTCTAGTGTGGATCCTCCTACACCCTGCCTCGCACAACTAGAAGTAGCCGTGGGCCCGACTAACTTGCCTGAAGGGCACGAGCACAGCCGGAGAAGTAGCTAACCTGCAAAGGGAAATAGAGCCCCTGTCTAGCTTCACGTTTACGAAAGAGAGGCAGATACAGAACAAGCCCCCCACGGATGTCCAGACTGGACTAACGGTGAATATGAAAACACAAAAGCATAGGGAGAAAATAAGCATGAAACACAGAGTAACTGAACTAAGCAAGGGATAGGGAAAAACAGAACTTAGGATCACACACAAAAAACCCATACCAAAATTCCAAACTTCCAAACAGAAAAATACCTAGGGCTCGCTGCGCCCGGAACACTATGTCTGGATACAAGCTCAATACTTAGCGAACAGTCCTGTGTGAACAGGAGCAAGAAACTGGATGGGCCAGGATGCAGATAGTAGCAACTTCAGACAACAGACATTCACTAGGAACAGACGTTTAAGACCGGCATCAGGTAGCATGTACAACAGCCTTATATACTGAAGAGAAGGCCTCGCCCATGGCCTGTAAAGTATTCAGCACTGCAGAGAACTTAACCCCTTCAGAGGCCAAGACACACCAGGCACTGATCCACCAGGCCACTCACCACGTGAACCACGCCCGAGTGCCAGAGCAGAAACTGCATGTCTGGTGTGAACATTCCCCTGCCGTGCATCAGGTGATTCACGCGCTGAATGCCGTCCGGACACTCTGCGCCTGAACCTAACAGGCCGAGACTGCTGAGACCGGGTCATAACATGACCCCCCCCTTGATGGGGGGTCACCGAACCCTCATAGGCCGCACCTGGTTTCTCTGGAAATCTCCAGAAAAATTTCCGCACCAGTCTAGCTGCATGCACCTCAGACGCCGAAATCCAAGAATTATCTTCTGGTCCATAGCCTTTCCACTTAACCAGAAATTGTAACCTGCGTCTACGCCATCTAGAGTCCAGGATATTCTCCACTTCATATTCCAGATTACCATCCACCAGAACTGGCTCGGACGGAGAGACAGAAGGAATCAGAGGTGGAAGAAACTTCTTCAACAAAGCCTTGTTATTAATGGCGCAGTTGTACTCCCTATGAGGAGGCAATTTTTCAGATTGGGATTTGGAGAAAACAGAAGAAACATCAGACAAGTATTCCGGAACTTGATCATCTTCAGTCAGTACCGAAGACAGAGTAATAGTTGAATCCCTACATTTACACCTCCAACTGGTTAATTTCTGGGATTGCCAGTCAATTACTGGGTTGTGGGCTTTCAGCCACGGGTACCCCAAAATAACTTCACTTTGGAGACCCTGTAAAACCAAGAAAGTACAAAGCTCCTCATGTTCCCCTTCAGTCAGCATTCTCAATTTGACTAGAAACTGGGGCTTGGATTCTGCAATAGAAGAAGAATCAATAGCCTGAAGATTGATCTTCTCAGTTACTGGAGCAAGAGAAAAATGACACTGGCATGCAAAATCATAATTCATAACATTAACCACCGCCCCGGAGTCAACCAAGGCCTTAGCAGTACATGAGGAGGACAAACTACAATCAGGAAATGTCACAGACAAGAAAAAGCGAAAACCTGGTCCAAGACAAACCTCTGGGTTGGACTTCACTGGAGGGCGTTTCAAACATTGCGAGATTACATGACCTGGATCTCCACAGTAAAAGCACCTTTTATTTTTGCGCCGATAATCCCTCTGCTGTTCAGGAGTTTCGAAATGATCAATTTGCATTGGCTCAGAGAACTCATTATTTACGGAAGGGAGCGGAAAATTGTTTTTCCTTTGGCGTAGTCGTCGGTGTACCTGTATGGCTAAAGACATAGATTCATTAAGCGATTTAGGCTTAGGGAACCCCAACATAAAGTCCTTTACCGAGTCAGATAACCCCTTGCGGAAGATGGCTGCCAGCGAGGAGTCATTCCACGTAGTCTGTACAGCCCATTTCCTAAATTTCTGACAATACACTTCTGCCTTATCAGAGCCCTGCTGTAAATTAATGAGAGCATGTTCAGCAACACCTTCAGCATCAGGTTCGGAATAAATCAACCCAAAGCTCTCAAAAAATGAATCAGGACATAAGCAAAGCTGGGTCATTAGGACGCAAAGAATACGCCCATTGCTGGGCATCACCTCGCAGTAAGGAGATGATGACCTGAACCTGTTGCTGAGGTGTTCCAGCAGAACGAGTTTTTACTGAAAAATAATTCCGACAGCTATTTTTAAAACTGTCAAACTGGGTATAGTCTCCTGAAAAACAGTCAGGTAAATTAATTTTAGGCTCCACACCTTGTGGCAGCCCTGCAGACTCAAGAGCTTGTATGCGCTGAGCTAACTTCTGAATTGAGAGAGTCAGTTTTTTCACCTGCTCAATCAAAGGACCAGTAGCTTGCTCCATGACAAAAAAAACTATTGAAGGATCCCACAAAAAAAAATTCCAATGAAAAAGGTCAGCTAGTTTTTTTCTTTTTGGCCGGTCTTACTGTTATGGTTTGGGGATCCCTGACCACGGACTGGCCCCGGACTGATAACTTCTCAGTATGGTACAGGAAAAACATATATAAAAACCAACAATAATAAGTACGAGCAGTTTGGACTTCTAGTGTGGACACTCCTACACCCTGCCTCGCACAACTAGAAGTAGCCGTGGGCCCGACTAACTTGCCTGAAGGGCACGAGCACAGCCGGAGAAGTAGCTAACCTACCAAGGGAAATAGAGCCCCTGTCTAGCTTCACGTTTACGAAAGAGAGGCAGATACAGAACAAGCCCCCCACGGATGTCCAGACTGGACTAACGGTGAATATGAAAACACAAAAGCATAGGGAGAAAATAAGCATGAAACACAGAGTAACTGAACTAAGCGAGGGATAGGGAAAAACAGAACTTAGGATCACACACAAAAAACCCCTACCAAAATTCCAAACTTCCAAACAGAAAAATACCTAGGGCTCGCTGCGCCCGGAACACTATGTCTGGATACAAGCTCAATACTTAGCGAACAGTCCTGTGTGAACAGGAGCAAGAAACTGGATGGGCCAGGATGCAGATAGTAGCAACTTCAGACAACAGACATTCACTAGGAACAGACGTTTAAGACCAGCATCAGGTAGCATGTACAACAGCCTTATATACTGAAGAGAAGGCCTCGCCCATGGCCTGTAAAGTATTCAGCACTGCAGAGAACTTAACCCCTTCAGAGGCCAAGACACACCAGGCACTGATCCACCAGGCCACTCACCACGTGAACCACGCCCGAGTGCCAGAGCAGAAACTGCATGTCTGGTGTGAACATTCCCCTGCCGTGCATCAGGTGATTCACGCGCTGAATGCCGTCCGGACACTCTGCGCCTGAACCTAACAGGCCGAGACTGCTCAGACCGGGTCATAACAGAAACACATACACTTTAGGTATCCCTGTGTCTGAAAACGCCCGCTCTACAAATCTATAAAAATATGTACGGTAAACGCTATAACTGGAAAAAAAAGTTGTTTAACTGCCCCTTCCCTACATTTCACCTCTATATTGTTTTTATTCTTGTGAAATGCTTAAAGGGTTAACAAACATCCCAAATGCAGTTTTGAATTATTTGAGGGGTGGAGTTTTGAAAATGGAGGGATTTATGGGGGTTTCTATTATACAGGCCTTTATAATTCCTTTCAGAACTGAAGTGGTCCTTAAAAAATTGGTTTGGGGAATTTTCTTGTAAATCTGAAAAATCTCTGTTACACTTATAAGCCTTGTAACGTCCTAAATAAATTAAAAAACAATCAAAAGATGATGTCAATATAAAGCAGAGATATGGGAGATAATATTTATTCATGTATTTGGGTGGTATGACTATATGCCTGAAAAGCTGAGAATTTCACATTTTGAAAATTGCTATTTTTTTCCAAATTCCCATCAAATTTCCTATTTTTTTTTTTATAAATAAATACAAAAATATTGATTAGTGTTTACCACTAACATGAAGTATAATGTGTTACGAAAAAACAATCTCAAAATCACTTGTGTATGTTAAAGTGTCTTGCCATTTAAAGATTTGAAAAAAGAGGCCCGATCCTTAAGGCACATTTGGCCTGTGTCCTTAACCGGTTAAAGATGTCTATGTCTGCCTTCATGACATAGCTGGCAGATGAACAGAATTTGGGCACCCACTCAGTACCCATCAAGGTTTTCAATAAATTGTAATAGGTGTCTGTGAAGTCTTGTAGAATCATGTCCCCAAAAGCCTCATTTTCTTCCTCCAACAAAATCTGGGTTCGATCAAGGGCAGAATCCTACCTAGGACAAAATCTGTAAGGAATTTTTTATGTTGTCCTTTTCGTCATGGGGTTTTTTGCCTTCCCCTAGATCAACACTGTAGGGATTCTAGGGTTATAGGTTGGACTTGATGGACTGATGTCTTTATCCAACCTCATCTACTATGTAACTATGTTTGCATGGATTTCCTCCAGGTACTCCGGTTTCCTCCCACACTCCAAAGACATACTAGTAGGGGATGTAGATTTTGAGCCTTATAAGGGACCGTGACTGTCAAGTGCTGTGGAATACGATGGCGCTATACACATAAAGATAAATAAATTAATAATACTGACAGCAAGGTCCCCTGCCGACCTTTGTGGGCCAAAATGTCATCTACTACCTAGGGAATCATTTAATATGTGTCCATCTCCCTATGGTACCAAATGAAACGATTATTTTTCTCCTATTAGAGTCAATGGATGCAGACTGAACAATATGGCACCCAGCTGCAACTCAGCAAACTCTGATATGAAATGGGATAAAAGTTGTCAAAATCAGACTACTCCTCGCCATATATTGCACCATGTCCTTAAAAATTTCCCAAAAAGTTTCATCATGACAAGGTCTCTGTATTTTTGTCAATTACTAAAAAAAAATTTAAAAAAAAATTCTCCAGTCCATTTTCGATTCCTGTGAAATGTTCATTTTCTTCTTAGCACTTTTTTAGCCCAAAAGTCTGCCCATACAGATCGTAACTCTTTTCCAGTATATGGGTGTACAAAGATATAATTCCTGAACTTGCAAAGGTCATATTCAATTCTGACGTCATTAAATTTACCTTTAGGGGGGTCGGTAGGTGGAATATGGAGCTCATACAAACAAAGTCCTATGAATGCATCTTCTATGTGGATAACCCTAATTTCTTGGGCCACATCATAGATTTTTTTTGCCAAATCTGCTGAAATGACATATCCAGCGCCTCCGCTGTAAAGTGGGTAGGTGTTATTGGGATAGATCTCCGTAGGCATGTACCATTTAGAACGCTTGTCTCGTATAGGTCCGGTATTGATCCTCATTTTTCCTGTATAGTAATTGTTACGCACCGGTAAGTCTGGATGAAGTAGCCGATGGACCAAGTAGTCTACATTTAAAAATACGTCGCTGTCTACCTTCATGACATAGCTGGCAGAAGAACAGAATTTGGTCACCCATTCCATACCCATCAAGGTTTTCAATGTCAAGTTGTTATAGGTGTCCATGAAGTCTTGTAGAATGATGTCCCCAAAAGCTTCACTTTCTTCCTCCAACAACCACTGGGTTCAGTCAGGGGCAACTTGAGGTAGACCCACCAGAAATATCCTGACCACATCGACATCATAAATACTTTCGTTACCCCATGTGTCCCGGATCGTATGCCTAGTCTCCACATCATGGCTCTGTACACACACCATTATAACAAGGAAAGGCTTCCGGTTCTTGCATTTGTCTGGTTGGTTAATGAGGAACTTGTATGGATATGGGTACGGAGGAGCCAGGGGGTGCCGGAAAGCCGGGTAAGTCTTATTATTTACAGGCTTTTTTCTCTCCTGTAATTTTACAGAATGTTGTATCCACTTGCTGATTGCGTCTATTTTTCTTTGGTAGCGGAAGAAGTAACCAAACAAAAACATGAAAACCATCAGACATAAAGTAAAAATTTTGCCGTTCATGTTGTCCCTTGAAAATGATTCTTGCCAAGATTTCTGTAAGGGTTAAATGAGAGAAAAAGTTTAGAAAATTAAAATCATGGAGAATCCTTACCCTGTGATATCATTGACTAGAATAGAATATTTATTCTCCAGGATGTAATTAGGAGAACAGTGCACTCTGTATGCCACCCTCTAGAGGGCAGTATCCTCAACATCATGCATGACTCAGTTAATAAGCCTACTGACATGATGCGGATTTAATTGTCAAATTCCCAGCTATGGACAGCACTGTTTTGGCCTTTTGGGCCTCCTCAGCATAGCGCAGGGATACTGATTTGGCAGAGTGATAGACTATAGACCAGGGTCAGGGGATAATCGTACATATCACGGAGAGTGTGTGCCTACATAGGCAGTACAAAGACTTACAAGTAATTCCTGCTCCGCTAGGGATTCTGGGTAAAAAATATGCAAATCTATTCTCCAGGATGTAATTAGGATAACAGTGCACTCTGTATGCCGCCCTCTAGAGGACAGCATCCTTAACATCATGCATGGCTCAGTTAATAAGTGTACTATCATGATGTGGATTTAATTGCCATAGCTGGGAAACTGTTCCTTTTCGAATAGAAATACTAATTTGGCAATTAAATCCGCATCATGATAGTAGGCTTAGTAACTGAGTCATGCATGATGTTAAGGATGCTGCCCTCTAGAGGGCGGCATACAGAGTGCACTGTTCTCCTAATTACATCCTGGAGAATAGATTTGCATATTTTTTACCCAGAATCCCTAGCGGAGCAGGAATGACTTGTAAGTCTCCGTACTGCCTATGTAGGCACACGCTCTCCCTAATGTGTACGATTATCCCCTGACCCTAGAATAGAATAGAAATCTTTATTAATCCCAGAGGGAAATTAGTTGTTCTATCACTTTATACAACACATAGAATAACATATAACATGATCACAGTCACAGTATGGCAATTGTGACAGGGCCAGGAGGGGCAAAGTGGTACAAGGAGTATACATTTCTCCCAGGTTTCTTGCTGGTGGGTTTTACCGAAACCCTGGTAAAGGTCTGGCTGCTGGAGTAGGAGTATTGGTGTCTCTACTCCATTCAGCCACTCCAGGGTTTCGGATGTGTGGGGAAATCCTTGCTATCCTGAAGTGTGTATAAAAGACAGCCCACAGGTATACGGCTCTCTCTGCTCCTGGAAATTTGTCTGTGAGTAATATTGCTGTATGTTGTGTTTAGGGAGCTGTGCAGAAGGCCCAGCTCTCATAGTTAGGTGACCTGTGTTGTAGGTAGAAGTCGGATGGCTGAGATTTTATTTTGTATTGTATTTGTTTTATTTTCCTGCACAACTTCTAATAAAACTGGTTGTGTCCAGTAGAACCACATTCTGCTGGACTAGACTTTCATTTTTGTGCCAAAAAGTGCTTGTCCAACTAAGGACACGACGATTCCTGAGCTTATCCTGTTACACAATACAGTCAGACAGTATATAGTGGAAGGTGGGTCACTAGTCCAGGACATACAGCCCCCTTATCAGTAATAGTGCCGCCTTATCAGCAACTAGCTATAGCCCGCGACTTCGTCCGCTGTCCCCTCACCCTTGCGCAATCCACCTGCAGCGCGGCCCGTGGCCCCCCATGGCCCTTTCCTTGCGGCCAGCGTGGTCACCTCCCACAGCGTCGTGGGCCAGGACCCCACGGCCCCGCTGCTGCACCTCTGACCCTCCCCTTTCCCTCCACCTGCACCCCGGCTTTCCCCTTACCCCCCACCCGCGTCCCCGGCCCCCTTTCCCCCTTTAGAGTTACAGTCACCTCCTACATCTACCTCTTCCCCCCAGCACCACCCACCCGTGACCTTGGTTACCCCCCCCCCTTTCCACATGTTCAATCTGCCCCCCCCCCTACTTGCCTTCTGCTCTCTGGTGTGAAACCCGACCCCCCCGTCCCCCTCTCTAACCCCTACCACCAGCACCTCCCCCAAACCAGCAACCCCGCCCACCCCTGGCCCCTACCGATCACCCATGCCCCACCGCCCCTCTCCCCCTTAAGCAAGCCGGCGATCCCTGTTCCCGCAGCACAGCTGACTAAGATGTAATGTCCCAGTACTGCTAGTCCAATTCCCTTTTATAGTCCTTGCAGACCGAGATGATATGGACATTTGCATATAAGGTAAAGCGTTTATTCCCCCTTCATTCCTTCATTTCTATTTCTCCAGAGCCAGCACACAGGGGGTCTATTAATGCACCATCTTGTGGATGTTTTTGTGTACTACACCTGCCTATATTTACCATTGTAATGTAATTTGAGCTGGCATTGTAAAGGGAGTGTCCATTATAATTAGGTGACCTCCAGGACCACTCAAGGGAGCTTGGCTGGCCTGGAGGCGGAGCTGAGTGACCGCCCTCTCTAGAGAGGGGGTTGGGAACTTTTTGGTTTTTGTCTTCTGGGGTAGAGAAAGAGCCAGCGGACAGAGCACATGGATAACTGATAATGGCTGCCCACTATCAGGGTACAGCAAGCAGAGATGTCTTCTCCTCTGTTCTCAAGGTCCTTCTCAGAGAGTGTTTTCCTCTGAAGCTCCAATTTTACAAGCATTAAGCTTACGGACCTGTTTTATCCATACATCTGGGACGTCTACACGTATTTCTCTATTCAAGTAAGTCTTTGGGACAAATCTATATTTAAGAAGCCCATAGCTAGTCTAGCAGAAATCAAGAACCTCCCGCTGCTAAGAAAAATTGTATTTTCTATTCTACATACGTGTAACCAGTTGTTGAGAACTAACCCCCTGGATACAGGCCATCTTTACAAATATATACAAGTTTACTACTCAAGCAACTATTAATTAATCTATCCAAAGCATCCCCGCTCCAAGCTCCATCACCTGCTTAATTGGACACGGCCTACAAAGATTGCTGTATTGTATGTGAAGAATTCTCCCATATATACATTTGTATTACTTTGTCCTGCTAGTAAAAAGAGCAACGATTACCCCCGAAGCCTGGTTGTCTGTTGTCATTGTCAGATATCAGAGTGGGGGCGGGTAGTCGGGGACATCAAAAAGGAAATTTTGTGCACTTTCGGGACCCAGGGACCCCCTGAAAGCTGGCCACATCGGATATATATTACCCGTGATACCAGCCCTGGCCCTCCTGAGTGTTGCAAAGACAGCATTTCCTCTGCCTGCTATGTTCGTGTTCCGCGCCGGCACCCGGAGCAAGCTCTAGGGCCGGCATCACGTTGCTATGGCAGCCGGGAGCCATGCGCAGGGTCCCCGGGCTGTCGGTCTTTCGCTCCTACTGCAGCCTATGGCACGTAGCCTGCAGTAGAAGTGCCGGTTTTATGCTATGCTATACCAGCGCTTCTATTGCAGGTTACGTAGCCTAGGCTGCAGTAGAGGCAAAAGATCGAAAGGACGGGGACCCTGCACAAGGCTCCCGGCCGCCATAGGAACATGACGCCTGCCCCGGAGCTTGGTCCGGGTGCCGACGCGGAGAAGGAGCAGCGCAGCGCCCACGCACCGGCAGAGGACATCAGGACAGGTCAGCTGTGACTGAAGCGGCGTTAGGGTTAATGGAGACGATCATTGCGGACACCAGACACCCCCCACCCCGCTGGACTCACCTTGTGTATGGTGTGTAGTCCGCAACATCTGCCGGTCCTGTGTAGCCGGCCGGCATGCCGGCAGTGTGTAGGCTGCCTGGGATGGCAGCGGCGGCTGGAGCATGTGGGCTGCCGCCATGTTGACTACGGTCTTCCTGGTCAATCGGCCCGCCCACACTTTACCGGCAACGTATGGTGCTGCAGCACTGGCTCCATAGCCCGCCCACACCCTGCCATGCACCAATAGGAGGTGCGTGGAAAGACCTGGGCTGGCGTAATGCCAGCTCCTACATCAGAGCAGGAGAGAACTTTGAAGGGTCGCGGTGGCGATTTGGGGTGAGTGACCCACATTTAAAGTAGCCTATTCTTCCTTCCTGGGCAATATGTCGGTGTGTGTGAAATTTCAACAAAATCCATTCAGCCGTTTGGCTGTGTTTGAGGAACAAACATCCAAACACACAAACTCACAAAATTTCACATTTATAATATTAATAGGATAGTGCCCCCTTATCAATAATATTGCCTCCTAATCAGAAATAGTGTCGCCTTATCAGCAATATTGCCTCCATATCAGCAATAGTGCCCCCTTATCAATAATATTGCCTCCATATCAGTAATAGTGCCGCCTTATAAATCGTGCTAATCAATAATACTGCAATTTTATAGTGCCCCTAATCAATAATTGTTCCACGCTATAAATCGCGAAGAGGAAAATGTTAAACTCTCTGTCTCGGACTCGGACCCCTTTCACATCAGGATCCTGATAAATAGTCAGCTAACGGTTCTATACAGAGAGCAAAATTTTGGAAGGAGAAGGGACAGCCCTGTCTCGTCATGTTTTGGATGGGAAAGGAGACTGAGGAAGAGTGAGGGAGTTTCACCTCCGCCGTGGGATGAGAATGGAGAGCCCAGATTGCCATAAGAAAGGCCCCTGAGGACCCAAAAGAGTCCAGTGTAGCCAACATATACAACCAGTCAAGGTGGTCAAAAGCCTTCTTGGCATCCAGGCTCAAGAAGAGAGCAGGGGTAGAGTGATGGATGACCACTTCAATGGTAGGAAAGTGAAAAAATAAGGTACTTACAGGAATGTTCCCTCCTGCTCTTAACTCCGCTTATACAGAAGCCAGTCAGTGCAACAAGCTCGGGAGTGAGCAAGTCATGCGAGTCCTAGATTTCTAGCTAAAGCATCGAAGTACAGAAACCCCTCCCCTACTAGGTGAAAAGCAAAGGAAAAAAAGGATCTAAATTGTGCCAACAGATGTAACACAACTGATAAGAAACTAACTCTGTGTAATGTCTCCACTAAGTGACATGTAACACGACCAACTCCACTCAGCAAGCCCTGAGGTGACCATACCGCCTCTGAGTTTCCGTGCAGTTACCAAAATATTATCCATGCTGTGCACAGTAAATTCTTGCAGTTGAGGGCCAAGTGTGCATGTTACATGTAGCGTAAAATTCATTCATAATAGTTACATAGCAGATGAGGTTGGAGAGAGTCTCCAGTCCATCAAGTCCAACCTATAGACCTACCGAGTGGATCCAGAGGAAGACATAAAAACCTTCATGAGGTGGACGTCAATTGTCCCATCAATGGAAGAAATTCCTTCCCAACTCCCAATATGGCAATTGGACTAAATACCTGGATAAGCATCCTATCCCAAATATACATTTCTAACTCCTATAGTTTCAGGAAAGTCATCCAGACCCATCTTGTACTTGTCTATGTTATCAGACATCACCACATCCAGTGTCAGTAAGTTCCATAGTCTCACTGCTCTTACTGTAAAGAATCCCCACCTATGATTATCTTACTCATCTTACTCATGGCTGGATATTACATATTACATGTGCTGGTGACGCTGGGACTGCTCTTATTAGATTTACTTTACCAAGCGGCCTTTCTGCTCTGTTAGCCCTGTCTTCACCTTCACTGACACTGATCCTTAGTGATAAGAATAACTTGACTTGTAAATTTGGGGCCTTCCTTGCCCCAAAGACATAACACCCAAGAATGAATCTCCCGAACTACTAAGCAAAAGGGGACATGACTTTGGGAGATGGAGATCAAGAACTCCTGGAGGAATTATTCTCTATATTTAACTTCATGGATTTAGGAAGGTTTAGAAGAAGGAGTCTGTGGCGGTTACTGAGGGCAGGGCAAGGTGGGCTTTATGGACTGATGTAACTTCAAGGGCGTAACTACTGGGGTAGCAGCAGGAGCGGCTCCCACAGGCCCGGGACATTAGGTGGTCCAGCAGAAGCCACTTCCAATGCAGATTTTTTTTTTTTTTTTAATTGGGATGTTACCTGCTGGGACCTAGGAGAGGAGTAGAAGGCAGAGGGGAAAAACGGGACCACAGAAAAGCATTAGGATGTATCGGTGCCAGCCAGAGTTTCTCAATCTCGACGCATTTTGTATAGGCCTGTTGAGCCGCCCAGAATGGAATGCAACGCAAGTGCGAGGCCCAGTAGTAATGCAAGACATGTGGAACCACCAATCCCCCCTCTCCCCTTCCCAAGAGCATCACCGAGTGGGGTATACGGTGAAGTTTACCGTTCCAAATAAACTGGAAGATTTCCTTTTGCAAGGCATGGAATTCCACTCGAGGAAAAACTACTGGGAGCGTTTCATAAAAAGTAAAGGAGCTTTGGGAGGAGGGACATTTTAACAGCTGTAATATGGCTTATGAGGGAGATATGGAGAGGGCGCCACTTATCTAGGAGACCACGCAGTTCACTAAACAAACTGGGAAAATTAACTGAATAAAGGGTGGAATAGGAAGGGGATAGTTGAATCCCCAAATAGTGAAGGGAGCGATCCCTCCGTTGGAAGTCAAAGTTGGACCGGAGCAGTTGCAGGGAAGCATTAGGAATATTAAGAGGGAGGGCCTCAGTCTTAGTAGGGTTAACTTTATAGCCTGAGAAACCAGCATATGTCTTCAGAACCTGAAGGAGATTGGGAGGAGAAGTGTGAGGGTTAAGAGGACATCGTCCGCAAACAGGCTAATTTTAAAATCCCTATCTCTAACTTTGACCCCTGTGATATCAGGGTTAGATCGAATCAGGGAGGCCAGGGGTTCAATACACAATGCAAATATAAGCAGGGATAAAGGATATAACTGGTGCGTCCCATTGTGAATGGGAAATGGTGCCAAGACAGAGTTAGGGAGTTTCACCACGGCCAATGGGCAAGAGTACAGTGCCCTAATCACCGTAAAGAAAGATCAAACTGTTGAAGAGTAGTCGCCATAAATAATCAGTCAAGACGGTCAAAAGCCTTCTCAGCGTCCAGGCTTAGAAGAAGGGTGGGAATAGCAGAGGAGTTGGCCACATCTATCAGATCCACAGTCCTTCTGGTGTTGTCTCCTCCTTGATGGCAAGGGACAAAACCCACCTGGTCCTTATGGATCAAAGATGGGAGGTAAGTGCTGAGCCTATTGGCAATAGGGTGATAGCTAGAGCACTCCTGATGATCCCTGCGATGCTTAGGGACTAGGGTAATATGAGAATGAAGCATGGACTGGGGGATAGGGGCACCCTCAAGGAGAGAGTTAAAGAGGCGACATAGATGTTCAACAAATCGGACTGGAATGTTTTATAATAGAGGTAAGAAAACCCGTCTGGGCCATTGGCTTTGCCGTTAGGAAGATTCTTAACAGTAGTGATAAGTTCGTCCTCCGTAATGGGAGCGTTCAAAGAAGAGATCGCCAAAGGCAGGAGCTTAGGGAGGGGACAGGCATCTAAGTATGTGCACAAAGCGGGGTGGGGAGACCCAGGGTCCGCACCCAGATGGGAGTATAATAATCCTTAAACAGGGAAGCTATGGAATCAGGATTGTGGTGTAAGACACCATGTGTATCCAGAACCGCATGCAGAACAGAGGAAACCTGGTGGTCGTGCAAAGTCTTGGCAAGTAGAGTGTGGGCCTTATTACCTCTCTCGTACAGAAGAAGACAGCGAGAGAAGGACAGGGGCATGGTCGGACCAAGAGATGGGACCAATATCCGCATCAGCCAGAAGTCTAAGGGTCAGGGTATTGCCAAAAATATAGTCAATCCGAGAGTGCATTTTATGGGGATGAGAGAAGAAGGTATAGGACCGAGCAGTGGGATTATGAACACACCAGAGGTTGTAGAGGGCGGAGGATCTAATCAGACTGTTGAACTCCCTGGCTAGGCGGAGCTGCGGGGCACTAGATACACCACTCATCAAAGACAATTTATCTGAGTGTTTGGAGAAAACCATGTTAAAATTCCCGCTCAACAGCAAGGCCGAGCCAGAGAAGGCCCACAAACGTTGCAGCACCCTTTTGAGGAAGGGGATATGGGAAGAGTTAGGAGCATATACATTACAAAGAACAATGGGTCGACCATGAAGAAGACCCTCCAAAATTACATAGCGACCATCAGGGTCCAGATGAGAAGCCGAAAATCGAAATAGGGCAGGAGCAAAATAGCAACTCCACCTTTCCTACACGAGTTATAGGCAGAGTAGGCAACGGGGAAGTATTGTCGGGCAAAGTTGAAATTGCCCGTATGGTTTTGTGGTTTCCTGTAGGAAAGCCATGTTTCCCAGAGAGACTGAAGCTCACGCAGGACCATTTGTAAGTTGAAGGGGGTGGAAGCAAACCACTAAAGATGGAAGAAAGGCGACCTCCTACTCTGCCTGCAAAAAGGCAGGAGAGAAAAAAGAAAAAACAAAGAGGGAAAACGAAGGGGAGAACCTGCTAATAAGACACAATCTACAATATTTAGTGATGAATCAAAAATATCAAGCGAACAGTGGTCAGTCTGTAAGAAAAACAGGGAAACAGTTCAGCGCAAGACCTAGAAAAATAAGGAAGAAAAGTCAACACGAAGAGGGTGGGAAATCCACCTGCTGTTGTCTCGGAACCGCATCAGGAGGGTTCTGCTGACGTTTCTTTGTCTTCTGCTGGGACCACACTGAAGGTGGTGGCGGAGGAGGGGCAGCCAATTCCCAATCAGGTAGATCCAAAGGAGGTGCAATGTCCATGGCAGAACAAAAGAGCCCTAGATCCAGATTGGGAGCACAGAGTAGCTTAGCCGCTGTTGAGCCTAGCAGTCAAGGCAAAGGGAAAGTCCAACTGGCTGCAAGTGTGATTTAGTTATTGCCACCACCTGTTAGGTGCCTTAGGTAAGTAACAGGTGCTGTTAATTACACAAATTAGAGAAGCATCACATGATTTTTCAAACAGTGCCAATACTTTTGTCCACCCCCTTTTTATGTTTGCTGTGGAATTATATCCAATTTGGCTTTTTGACAATTATTTTTGTGGTTTTCCTTTGCAGACAAATTAAATGAAGATAATAATACAAAAGAATTTGTGATTGCAATCCTTTTGTGGAAGAAAATGAGTATTATCTGACAGAATTGCAGGGGTGACAATACTTTTGGCCAACACTGTAGATAGATAGATAGATAGATAGATAGATAGATAGATAGATAGGAGATAGATTGATAGCAGATAGATAGATAGATAGATAGATAGATAGATAGATAGATAGATAGATAGATAGGAGATAGATAGATAGGAGATAGATTGATAGCAGATAGATAGATAGATAGATAGATAGATAGATAGATAAAAAGACAGAGAGATAGATAGATAGATAGATAGATAGATAGATAGATAGATAGGAGATAGATTGATAGCAGATAGATAGATAGATAGATAGATAAAAAGACAGAGAGATAGATAGATAGATAGATAGATAGATAGATAGGAGATAGATTGATAGCAGATAGATAGATAGATAGATAGATAGATAGAAAGACAGAGAGATAGATAGATAGATAGATAGATAGATAGACATTGATATGCTGTATATACTTTCACATATACACATCTACTCACACACATACAGTCATATACAACATATACACACACCTACACCTATCTACACATATACAGGACTCGCACAGTATATAAGACACATAATGTAAACACATATACACATATTTTACCCAAGAATATATACTTACCTTTGGCTGAATTGCTGGGTGCACAGGACATGGAGGAAACTCCCGTGCAGCTCCGCCTGACAGTGGAGTAAGCTGTGACATCGCAAGAGACTTCTCCCCTCACACTCCGATGCTGAGGGGGAGGGGCAGCACAGCAAACTGATGTGTGCAGGGAAACTTTTACAAACAGCGGATGGAAAAGAATGTCCTGTTATATGAGCTGTTTGAGAACATTTCCAACAACACTGAGACCAGAGGATCTCCTAATCCCAACCTTACAACGCGGAGCTGTGAATATTCTCTGATACCTGCCAGATGTTCATCCCCTGATCTCAGAAATCTCCTCAGTTCAGCTCATATCATGATCCCCATATTCACCAACCCATATTGACCAAACGTTTGCAGAGGTTTTGGCCACATCATGTTACTCCATGCTGAGACCTTAAGCAGTTATATAGAAGTTTAGGGGTAAAATTTCCGAGAACAAGAGAATTTCGGCATGTAGCATGCTACATGAATGACGAAGATCTGGTGAGGAACAGAAGGAGAACCAAACCTAAAAACAAATGATAAAACTAAGAACAAAATTTGAGCGGCCTTAGGAAGGAGGGAGAGAAGATGAAGGGAGAGGAAAATAAAAGGTAAAAAGAGAGATGGACGGAGAAGATGAAGGAGAAAGTAGATGAAGGAGGGAGAAGATGAACTGAAGATAATATGAAGGGAGGAGGAAATATGGCTAAAAATGGAGAGATGAGGAGATGAGCAGAGATGATTACATGACAACTTTGAAGAGGCAATGTGGCAGATTTATTAGGACTGTCATATCATTACACCAGTCCTAATAAAAGCCCCACCTGGAGCAGGGAATGAGATTTATCAGATTGTGGCCCCTTCATAAATCATTCAGACTTCCTGCGCCAAGATGGAAATCTAGTAAGAAAATGCTGTAGATTACCATTGGAATTCAGTTTTCTGAATCTGTTGCATCAAGGCATCACCACCCCGACTCTGCCGGCACCGCCCACATTTACACAATAAATGGAGAGCGCCAAATGTGCACCACCATATCATTGCTGTATGCCAGAAAACTGGCGGAAAGGGATTAATGAAAAACCAACAAGGTGTCCAATACTTGCAAAATTATAAGAATGAGGCAAGACAAGTGACTGCTACAGGGGGAGCAATATCCAGGACAGGGGATTAAAGAGGAAGGGACCAATATCCAGGACAGCGGATTACAGCAGGAGGGACCAATATCCAGGACAGGGGATTGTAGCAAGAGGGACCAATATCCAGGACAGGGGATTACAGCAGGAGGGACCAATATCCAGGACAGGGGATTGTAGCAAGAGGGACCAATATCTAGGACAGGGGATTACAGCAGGAGGGATCAATATCCAGGACAGAGGATTAGAATGGGAGGGATCAATATCCAGGACAGAGGATTACAACAGAAGGGATCAATATCCAGGACAGAGGATTACAGCAGGAGGGATCAATATCCAGGACAGGGGATTACAGCGGAAGGGACCAATATCCAGGACAGAGGATCACAGCAGGAGGCACCAATATCCAGGATAGGGGATTACAGAGGAAGGGACCAATATCCAGGACAGGGGATTAAAGCAGGAGGGATCAATATCCAGGACATGGGATTACAGCAGGAGGAACCAATATCCAGGATAGGGGATTACAGAGGAAGGGACCAATATCCAGGACAGAGGATTACAGCAGGAGGGATCAATATCCAGGACATGGGATTACAGCAGGAGGAACCAATATCCAGGATAGGGAATTACAGAGGAAGGAACCAATATCCAGGACAGGGGATTACAGTAGGAGGAACCAATATCTAGGACAGAGGATCACAGCAGGATGGATCAATATCCAGGACAGAGGATTACAGCAGGAGGAACCAATATCCAGGACAGGGGATTACAGAGGAAGGGACCAATATCCAGGATAGGGGATTTACAGCAGGAGGGACCAATATCCAGAACAGGGAATTACAGCAGGAGTATCCAATATCCAGGACAGGGGATTATAGAAGAAGGGACCAATATCCAGGATAGAGGATTACAGAGGAAGGGACCAATATCCAGAACAGGGAATTACAGCAGGAGGAACCAATATCCAGGACAGGGGATTACAGCGGAAGGGACCAATATCCAGGACAGAGGATTACAGCAGGAGGGACCAATATCCAGGACAGGATTACAACAGGAGGGATCAATATCCAGGACAGGGGATTACAGTAGAAGGGACCAATATCCAGGACAGGGGATTACAGTGGAAGGGACCAATATCCAGGACAGAGGATTACAGCAGGAGGGACCAATATCCAGGACAGAGGATTACAGCAGAAGGGATCAATATCCAGGACAGGATTACAGCAGGAGGGATCAATATCCGGACAGGGGATTACAGAAGAAGGGACCAATATCCAGGACAGGGGATTACAGCGGAAGGGACCAATATCCAGGACAGGGGATTACAGCAGAAGGGACAAATATCCAGGACAGAGGATTGCAACAGGAGGGACCAATATCCAGGATAGGGGTTAACAGAGGAAGGGACCAATATCCAGAACAGGGAATTACAGCAGGAGGAACCAATATCCAGGACAGAGGATTACAGAAGAAGGGACCAATATCCAGGACAGAGGATTACAGCAGGAGGGATCAATATCCAGGACATGGGATTACAGCAGGAGGAACCAATATCCAGGACAGAGGATCACAGCAGGAAGCACCAATATCCAGGATAGGGGATTACAGAGGAAGGGACCAATATCCAGGACAGAGGATTACAGCAGGAGGGACCAATATCCAGGATAGGGGATTACAAAGGAAGGGACCAATATCCAGGACAGAGGATTACAGCAGGAGGGACCAATATCCAGAACAGGGAATTACAGCAGGAGGATCCAATATCCAGGACAGGGGATTATAGAAGAAGGGACCAATATCCAGGATAGAGGATTACAGCAGGAGGGACCAATATTCAGGACAGAGGATTACAGTGGAAGGGACCAATATCCAGGACAGAGGATTACAACAGGAGGGACCAATATCCTGGATAGGGGTTTACAGAGGAAGGGACCAATATCCAGAACAGGGAATTACAGCAGGAGGAACCAATATCCAGGACAGGGTATTACAGCAGAAGGGACCAATATCCAGGACAGAGGATTACAACAGGAGGGACCAATATCCAGGATAGGGGATTACAGTAGAAGGGACCAATGTGCAGGACAGGGGATTACAGCAGGAGGAACCAATATCCAGGACATGGGATAACAGCAGGAGGGACCAATATCCAGGACATGGGATTACAGCAGGAGGCACCAAGATCCATCACAGGGGATTACAGAAGTAGCAATATGCAAGACAACTTGTAACAAGATGCGTGAGTGTTAAAGAAACAGTCGCAGACCAAATTGTTTAAAACAGAAAATTTTACTTTTCTTACCTCACATGACAGTGGGGCAAATACAGCTCATAGGTAAGGCACAGTATATGTAGCTGCAGCAGTTCACTCTAGGAGGCGCTACTGCTGCTAAAACACAATTTATCTTTGATATACAGACCTATAGTACAGTATTTTCATGCTGATTCCTAGGAGGACGGTAAGAATGTTTCTAGTGATGTTCTCCAAATCTTGCTAGGCGATATTATGTTTATATCTCTACTCTGTGGGTCTCTCAAGAGCTTTCTAGGTGGCCACTATGCAACATTGGCACTGGCTTAGCATCATATTCTTTGTTTTCCATCCCATGTCCACTGTAACCCAACAATGGACTTGTCTACTCTTGTCTCCAGCTCACCACCTATACTCCTGTGGATAAACCTCTATCCTGAAATGGGCACACAACACAGAGTTATAATAGTAATCAAGCTGAAGTCAGGAGAGGTGGCAGAGTTATTAAGTAATCAGGCAGAGGTCAGGAGAGGCGGCATAGTTATTACAGTAATCAGGATGAGGTCAGGAGAGGCGGCAGAGTTATTATAGTAATCAGGCAGAGGTCAGGAGAGGTGGCATAGTTATTACAGTAATCAGGCAGAGGTCAGGAGAGGCGGCAGAGTTATTACAGTATTCAGGATGAGGTCAGGACAGGCAGCAGAGTTATTACAGTATTCAGGCTGAGGTCAGGAGAGGCGTCAGAGTTATTACAGTAATCAGGCTGAGGTCAGGAGAGGCGGCATAGTTATTACAGTAATCAGGATGAGGTCAGGACAGGCAGCAGAGTTATTACAGTATTCAGGCTGAGGTCAGGAGAGGCGTCAGAGTTATTACAGTAATCAGGCTGAGGTCAGGAGAGGCGGCATAGTTATTACAGTAATCAGGCAAAGGTCAGGACAGGCGGCAGAGTTATTACAGTAATCAGGCTGAGGTCAGGACAGGCGGCAGAGCTATTACAGTAATCAGGCTGAGGTCAGGACAGGCGGCAGAGTTATTACAGTAATCAGGCAGAGGTCAGGAGAGGCGGCATAGTTATTACAGTAATCAGGATGAGGTCAGGACAGGCAGCAGAGTTATTACAGTATTCAGGCTGAGGTCAGGAGAGGCGTCAGAGTTATTACAGTAATCAGGCTGAGGTCAGGAGAGGCGGCATAGTTATTACAGTAATCAGGCAAAGGTCAGGACAGGTGGCAGAGTTATTACAGTAATCAGGCTGAGGTCAGGACAGGCGGCAGAGCTATTACAGTAATCAGGCTGAGGTCAGGACAGGCGGCAGAGTTATTACAGTAATCAGGCAGAGGTCAGGAGAGGTGGCAGAGTTATTACAGTAATCAGGCTGAGGTCAGGACAGGCGGCAGAGCTATTACAGTAACCAGGCTGAGGTCAGGACAGGCGGCAGAGTTATTACAGAATTCAGGCTAAGGTCAGGACAGGCGGCAGAGTTATTACAGTAATCAGGCTGAAGTCAGGACAGGCGGCAGAGTTATTACAGTAATCAGGCAGCGGTCAGGACAGGTGGCAGAGTTATTACAGTAATCAGGCAGCGGTCAGGACAGGCGGCAGAGTTATTACAGTAATCAGGCAGAGGTCAGAAGAGGTGGCAGAGTTATTACAGTAGTCAGGCAGAGGTCAGGAGAGGCATCAGAGTTATTACACTAATCAGGCTGAGGTCAGGAGAGGTGGCAGAGTTATTACAGTAATCAGGCAGAGGTCAGGAGAGGCGTCAGAGTTATTACACTAATCAGGCTGAGGTCAGGAGAGGTGGCAGAGTTATTACAGTAATCAGGCTGAGGTCAGGAGAGGCGTCAGAGTTATTACAGTAATCAGGATGAGGTAAGGACAGGCAGCAGAGTTATTACAGTAATCAGGATGAGGTCAGGACAGGCAGCAAAGTTATTACAGTAATCAGGCAGAGGTCAGGACAGGCGGCAGAGTTATTACAGTAATCAGGCAGAGGTCAGGACAGGCGGCAGAGTTATTACAGTAATCAGGCTAAGGTCAGGACAGGCAGCAGAGTTATAGTAATCATTCAGAGGTCAGGAGAGGTGGCAGAGTTAGTACAGTAATCAGTCAGAGGTCAGGACAGGGGGCAGAGTTATTACAGTAATCAGGCAGAAGTCAGGACAGGTGGAAGAGTAATTATAGTAATCAGGCAGAAGTCAGGACAGGCGGAAAAGTAATTATAATAATCAGAAAGAGGTCAGGACAGGTGGCAGAGGTATTACAGTAATCAGACAGAGGTCAGGACAGGCGGCACAGAGTTATTACACTACTCAGGCTGAAGTCAGAACAGGAGGCAGAGTTATTACAGTAATCAGGCTAAAGACAGCACAGGTGGCAGAGGTATTACAGTAATCAGACAGAGGTCAGGACAGGCGGCACAGAGTTATTACACTACTCAGGCTGAAGTCAGAACAGGAGGCAGAGTTATTACAGTAATCAGGCTAAAGACAGCACAGGTGGCAGAGTTAGTACAGTAATCAGGCAGAGGTCAGGGCAGGCGGCACAGAGTTATTACACTACTCAGGCTGAAGTCAGAACAGGAGGCAGAGTTATTACAGTAATCAGGCTAAAGACAGCACAGGTGGCAGAGTTAGTACAGTAATCAGGCAGAGGTCAGGGCAGGCGGCACAGAGTTATTACAGTAATCAGGTTAAAGTCAGGACAAGAGGAACAGGTAATAGTCAGGTAATACAAGCATAGGACAAATATGAGTAAAACAGTGACACCTTTTGCAAGACACTAAGCAGCTTATTTCTTAGGCACCCTCTTATGGGGATGGGATCCTTCTAAAATAAAGGGTGGTTAGTGATCGGCGCACTCAATGATGAGAACGCACACATTGGTCCTTTAATAAGCAGGATGGGCGCTTGCATATCCTTGAAACAATATTAGCACTAGGACCTCAAAGCCACTGGGGCCATGCTAAAGAAGTTTATTACATACAAGACATGGAGGGAAGGAGGGGATGCAGCTGCAGTTACTTATTGTCATCATGAGGGTGAGCAGCAGGAGAAGAACCCTGATTGGCCTGATCTGGCAGACACCACATTGGGAAGACTCCGCCCACAGGTATAGGGAGAGAGGGAATGAATAATTATAAAAAGTGGCAGATAGAAGGAAAAGAAAAAGATCTAAAGGATTCAAAACAAGTATAGAAATGTGGTTATGGATCATTAACCAATAGCAATGTGCTAGTACAGGTGCTCAGTGCCAGTCAGCCACTGCAAAAGCATAAGGAGGTCAATTCACCATCAGAGGAGTCCTAAAGACTGAATCTTAATCATTTACATTGTAACCAAGGAAGGAGGTGTAGGAATCCCCATAAATAAGTCCGTGCCACATCCCGAGTAGTCTCTTGTATCGCAGATCCTACCGCTTGTCCTGTGATTTAGGCTTTAGATAATAAATACATATATGATTTTCAGGCATCGAAGCCCATCCCTCTTTTTGAGCCACGTCGCTCCCCTTGTCTAGTATGGGTTCCTCATCACTTATTGTTGGGTGTTGTGCCATTACATTGGGCTTGTTGGACCACTCCCCAGATTTGTAGCAGGTGGTTGGGTTCTGTACTGTGCACCACAAGAGCTTGTTGGTAGTTACAAGGGTCAAATTTCAGTCCAAAAACATAAAAGCGGCTGTCATCTTGGAGAGTGAGATTAGCGGCCAAAGACAAGAAGCCAAGATATACGTCATCCAGTGGAAAGACAGGCAACTGCAGGGACGCCTGATACAGGGGCTGGACTGAGGCTCTCGGGAAGAGGAAACCTCCACCAGATAAGAAATAGGGATATTTAGAATGTGGGTGCAAGGTATAAGAGATTTTGTATTTGGAGTGGCGAAAGACAAAGGAGTGTCTCTGAATCGCACCATGCAGTGTGGATGGAGATGGATGCTCCTTAACGTATCTGACCAAGGAGGATGGATTCGCAAATACATCGTCATCACCTAGAAGACAACACAACATATCATCATCTACTGTAGAAGACAAGAACACAATCACCTGGAAGATACCACATATATCACCATCTCCTAGAAGATACCTCACATAACATCTCCTGAAGTTTAGGAGGCGTATATATCCCCATATCATCTGGAAGACACAACACATCATCTAGAAGACACCACACATATTCTCCTAGCAGATACCACATATATAATTTCCTAGAAGATACCACACATATAATCTCCTAGAAGACACCACACATATAATCTCCTAGAAGACACCACACATATCTTCTCCTAGGTAAACCCTGGAAACCACTGACCTTTGAATATAAAATTTGCCTGGTGGGGGTTGTAGTATAGCCACTCCAAGAAACACCGCTCCTTGAGGGACAAGTTGTGGTGTCCTTCCATGAAGTCCCACAGTAGGATATCCTCATATTCAGCCTTCTCCATCTTCAGTATCTCCATCTGCTTGTCATGATCACTTACTGCCATCAAGAAGATTGGCCTCACCCTGTACCCCATCACTTCTAGTCTTTTTGCCCATGTTCTTCTCAGTGCCGCTCTTCTGATGAATGATGCTGGGTGGGATTTGATAGCCAGTAATAGTATTGGTGAGGTGCCCTCATTCTCTAGTTGGGGGGTATAGAGGAGGGAGCATTGATAACTCTGAAGGTGAGGATATTCTTCCTGGAAGTGTGAAAGGTTCAGGTGGTAGGTGAAGACCCCGTCATGCAGCGTCACTGAATTTCTTCTCACATCAGGAGGTTTGATGAGGATCCTTGGGGTCTTAGCTGAAAGTTTTAGACTTGCCAGAAGCAAAAGGGCCCCAACAAACAAAAGACTGTGGAACCAAATTTGAACCCGGAACCGCATGATATCTGAAAGAGAACACAACAGGAGCTGGGTGAGACAACAGAGTCCTACAATGCCCAATACCAAGGAGATCGGAGAGACAAAAGAGTCCTACAACCCCCAATATCAAGGAGATAAGTGAGACAACAGAATCCTACAACCAACAATACTGTCAAACTAATCAATTACTTAACTTAGAGGGTTCTCCTGGTAGTCTGAGGGTTCTTCTAATATAAAATATAGCTTTCACTAGTGATAGGAAACATGAACAAGGTACACAGAGGGATGTATAGCGAGTTATGGATGGTTATGGATGTGAGCAATGACACAATGTCCTGGAGGGTGTTGGTCACCAATCACTTTAGAGTATAAGGAATATTCTGAACTTTCAGACACACTTACTGACTACCCCATTCTTAGGACAAGAACACTAGGCTTAGGGGTTATAAACAATAGAAAGTGAGCTGTGTAATGCAGATGGATTAGACGAGGCTGGTTACACCTGATGGACATTCCAGGAGCCCTCTAAGAGAACCAGCAACCTTTGGGGGCATTAGAACATAATCATCTGGTTTTACTGAAGTATACAATAGAAACATACACCAATTACTTACCAGGGACCTCTGACCTCCACACCTGACCTCCGCTGATCATACACCTACAACCACCATATACTATGCCGAGTCTAGCTCTCCATACTCACCAGGGAGCACTACACCATGACTTCCACTGACCATAGACCTACAACCACCATATACTATGCCGAGTCTAGCTCTCCATACTCACCAGGGACCTCCACACCCTGACCTCCACTGACTATAGACCTACACCCACCATATAGTATGCCAAGTCTAGCTCTCCATATCCACCAAGGACCTCTGACTCCCACTGACCATAGAGCTACAACCACCATATACTACGCGGAGTCAACCTTTCCATATTCACCAGGGACCTCTGACTTCCACTGACCATAGACCTACAACCACCATATACTACTCTGAGTCTAGCTCTTCATACTCACTAGGGACCGCCACACCATTACCTCCACTGACTACAGACCTACAACCACCAAATAATATGCCGTCTAGCTCTCCATACTCACCAGGGACGTCTGACTTCCACTGACCATAGAGCTACAACCACCATCTACTACGCTGAGTCAACCTCTCCATATTCACCAGGGACCTCTGACTTCCACTGACCATAGACCTACAACCACCATATATTATTCTGATTCTAGCTCTTCATACTCACCAGGGACCGCCACACCATTACCTCCACTGACTACAGACCTACAACCACCATATAATATGCCGAGTCTAGCTCTCCATACTCACCTTGGACCTTCACATCATGACCTCTGCTGACTATAGCTCTTAAACCAACTTATATTATCCTAACTCCTGCCCTTGATACTCACCAGGGACCTCTGACCTCATATGGTCCAACATATTTTTGCCTATTCTTGTGTCTCTCTTGAAAGTTTTCAGCATTATTTCTCATTGATTCTTACATTGCTATATGCTTCTTCTTCAGTGTGAGCAAGGTCCGAATCAGAGCTGTCACTTACATTCACTAAATCTGGACACCTCGGTACAGGAAGCTCTTCGCTATGTAAGACAGTCCTCATTGCAGATTTTAAAATCGGGTATTTAACTGTGTATTGTGTTTTAGCTGTGACTCCTTTAATGTTCGTTAAGCAGAAACAGCAATCTGTTATATGGTCCTCTGGTTCTCTTCAAACCATTGGAACAGCAAATGGCATATGATGTGTAAAGTTTTTCCCAACCAGTAAGATGCCTAAGGCAAGACAAACCGCGTATATGTCGTGTCCAGTTACCCATGGAAACCTGTGGACCTCATATACCATAATGGGATCCGCTGGCTTTTTACCAAGAAAACGGCTTGCAAGATTTTCTCTCCACATTTTTCAAGCTGAATGGGGAACGGAATCTCCAAACAGAATCTGCAGAATCCGGGCGCAGATGTGAACTTTACAGTAAAGAAACAGGTCCTTGGGTAGGCTATTCTACAGATTCACAGTTCCTATGGTGAAGAAACTTTGTCAATTAATTCTTTTTCTCTCCAGGAGGGAATTCTCCCTTGACTTTTTTTTTCTTACATAGAACAGCTGTTCCCCATATTTTGGTATGGCCAGTCATAAAGGTTTATCATGTTACCTCCTTACCCTAGGTTCACACCTCGCCTGGTCTGCTTGTGGACCAGAAGAATGGAGACCCAATCCCTTTTACCTGTAGCGGTAAGCTATGGGGGGATTCATTTTAGATGTATATAAGGGTCCCCTATAGGAATACATGTTGCTATATACTTACTGAACGTAGATGGAAATTTCTCCCACTTACCATCTGTATCATTATAGGACAATAGCTGCTCCCAATCTATATCCTGGACTCCAGCCTTTAACCTTGAAGATTTTTGCCCTCCCAACCTGGGGTTGTTTTATTATACAATTTAGATGGAATGGACGTAGATTATGGTCGCTATTCCCAAGGTTTTCACAAACAGTAACAGTTCCAAAAAGTCCCCCATTGTTAGAAATGACCAGACCCAGTAAAGCCTCCCCTCTAGTTGGATCTTCTACAAACTGGACCCAAAAACGAATCTGCAATAAGTTGAGGAATTTTTTCCCTTTTGCAAATAATGCAGAACCGTGACCCCGGCCGGTCAGTCAGTCAATCTTGCTTTTTACTCTTCCATGAGCCTCCAGATAGGTAACATGGTCACATCTGCGGCTGTGGTAGTCACCCTGGAATTCTTGCTCCAGTAGTGCATACATATGGCTGACCGTGCACTGAAGCAAACTCCAATACTGCCAGCCATTATCCCAAATACATCGAACTGTAAGTGAAAAAATAAGGTACTTACAGGGATGTTCCCTCCTGCTCTTAACTCCGCTTATACAGAAGCCAATCAGTGCAACAAGCCAAGTGACCAGGTTCTGTGAGTCCTAGATTTCTAGCTAACACATCTACTGTAAGTACACAAACCCCTCCTCTTACTAGGTGCAAAGCAAAGGGAAAAGGATCTCAATTGTTCTAAAAGATCAAACAGAAATGTACAGAAAAGACACTAGCTGTGTGTAATATCTTCACTGAATAACACGTCACACAACCAACTCCACTCAGCAAGCCTTGCAGTGAGCCATACCGCCTCTGAGTCTCTGTGCAGTTACCAAAAAACTATCCATACTGTGCACAGTAAATTCTTGTAGTTGAGGGCCAAGTGTGCATGTTACATTTATCATACAATCCTATTAATATTATAAATGTGAAAGTTTGTGGGTTTGTGAGTTTGGATGTTCGGATGTTTGTTCCTCAATCACGCAAAACCCGCTTGACCGATTTGGCTGAAATTTTCCACAAACATAGATAATACACCCGATTGCGCAATAGGCTACTTTTCGTCACAATAGCGCACATACGTTTTTCCCAGGACCCCCACAAAACCCAAACTCACACCACCATCTCTGCAATCTAACACACTTTGGACCATAACAAGCCACAAAACTCATATTGCCCTCTCCAGCCTCGCCCCTAACCCCACACAATCACATATACATATACTTTACCACTCTGCCCCTCACCTTAACGATACTCCAGGAGGCGCTCTATAACGCTCTGGAGCAGCCATGTTTGCCGACCCCCACCGCTCTGACAATCCGCGACACCGCCCACCCATGTCAATACCCCTAGGCCGTCTAATAAATGCAAAAAAAAAAGTTTAAAAAAAAGTAAAAAAAATATAAAAACAAATAAAAAGGATTAAAAATTCAAATCACCCCCCTTTCCCTAGAACACATATAAAAGTAGTTAAAAACTGTGAAACACATACATGTTAGGTATCCCCGCGTCCGAAATCGCCCGCTCTACAAAGCTATACAAATATTTTTCCTGTTCAGTAAACGCCGTAGCGGGAAAAATGGTCAAAAGTGCCAAACTGCCGTTTTTTCATTGTTTTGATTCTGATAAAAATTTGAATAAAAAGTGATCAAAGCAATAACATTTCCCAAAAATGTTAGAACTACAAAGTACACCCGACCCCGCAAAAAAGACGCCCTATACATCCCTGTACACGGATGTATAAAAAAGTTACGGGTGTCGGAATATGGCGACTTTTCAAAAAAAAATTTTTTAACATAGTTTTGGATTTTTTTAAGGGGTCAAAATGTAAATAAAACCATATAAATTTGGTATCCCCGGAATCGTAACGAAACACAGAATACAGGGGACATGTCATTTTGGCTGCACAGTGAACGCTGTAAAACCAAAGCCCGTAAGAAAGTCGCAGAAATGCATTTTTTCTTCAAATCCACCCCATTCTGAATTTTTTCCCTGCTTCCCAGTACATTATATAGAATAATTAATGGCGGCATCATGAAGAAAAATTTGTCCCAGAAAAATTAAGACCTCATATGGCTCTGGGAGCGGAGAAATAAAAAAGTTATGGGGTTTAGAAGGAGGGGAGTCAAAAACTAAAAACCACAATCACAAAAATGCCATCGGCGGGAAAGGGTTAACTTCAAATACTTCTGTCCCAAAGTCACTATGTAAAGTTTCTCACAACACCGTATATATAGCAGCTCAAATACAAATTACATCCAACACAAAAGTCTCACGTATTCTCTGAATTACAGAAACAACAAGATACAAAGTTACATTTCATATCCCATACCTTATACACAGTACGAAAACCTTACCCACGCCTGTATATACCCACTGCTACAATCACCGCAGACGAAGTCGCGGGTACCAGCTAGTTCATTCATAATAGTTACATAGCAGATAAGGCTGGTAAGAGACTCCAGTCCATCAAGTCCAACCTATAGACCTACCAAGTGGATCCAGAGGAAGACATAAAAACCTTCCCAAGGTGGACACCAAGTGCCCCATCAGAGGAGAAAATTCCTTTCCAACTCCCAATATGGCAATTTGGCTAAATACCTGGATCAACATCCTATCCCAAATACATTTCTAACTCCTGTAGTTTCAGGAAAGTCCTCCAGACCCATCTTGTACTTGTCTATGTTATCAGACATCACCACATCCAGTGTCAGTAAGTGCCATAGTCTCACTGCTCTTACTGTAAAGAATCCCCACCTATGACTATGGCCAAACCTTTATCCCTCCAGATATAGAGGACGCCCCCTTGTCACAGTTACAGGCCTTGGGTTACAGTGATTATTGGGAAAAATACAAGATGTAATATGTCTAGAAAAAAACTAGTTTTGGCAGCGCCTCCAGTAGGCTCAGGATTGTTGGTAGTTCGGGACAATGAAGACTTGGGACTTGGCTTGTTCATCATATTCAAGGCTGGATATTACATATTACATGTGCTGGTGACGCTGGGACTGCTCTTATTAGATTTACTTTACCAAGCGGCCTTTCTGCTCTGTTAGCCCTGTCTTCACCTTCACTGACACTGATCCTTAGTGATAAGAATAACGACTTGTAATTTTGGTTCCTTCCTTGGCCCAAAGAGATAACACCCAAGAATGAATCTCTACTACTAAGCAAAAGGGGACATGACTTTGGGAGATGGAGATCAAGAACTCCTGGAGGAATTATTCTTTATACTTCATGGATCTACAGGGTTGGCCAAAAGTATTGGCTCCCCTGCAATTCTGTCAGATAGCCCTCGCTGTCCCCAGACAATGATTACAAGCACAAACTCTTTGGTAATATCTTTATTTATTTTGTTTGCAATGAAAAAACACAAAAGAGAATGAAAAAAAAGTCAAATCATTGATTATTTTACACAAAACTCCAAAAATGGTCCGGACAGAAGTATTGGCGCCCTCAGCCTAATACTTGGTAGCACAACCTTTAGACACAATAACTGCGCACAACCGCTTCTGGTAACCAGCAATGAGTTTCTTACAAGGCTCTGCTGGAATCTTAGACCATTCTTCTTTGGCAAACTGCTCGCGGTCCCCCCTGAGATGTGAAGGGGGCCTTCTCCAAACTGCCACCAAGA
Organism: Leptodactylus fuscus; assembly: GCF_031893055.1. Taxonomy (NCBI): domain Eukaryota; kingdom Metazoa; phylum Chordata; class Amphibia; order Anura; family Leptodactylidae; genus Leptodactylus; species Leptodactylus fuscus. Next base: position 20,747,490 of record NC_134269.1, on the reverse strand, counting down.
GCTCTCTCCCCCTCCCCCACAGGTGTTCTATGGGATTCAGGGCTGGACTCATTGCTGCCACTTTACAAGTCTCCAGGGCTTTCTCTCACCACCATTTTCTAGTGCTGACCTGAAGTGTGTTTTGGGTCCTTGTCCTGCTGGAAGACCCCTGACCTCTGAGGGAGACCCAGCTTTCTCACACTGGGCCCTACATTATGCTGCACAATGTGTTGGTCGTCTTCAGACTTCATAATGCCATGCACACGGTCAAGCAGTCCAGTGCCAGAGGCAGCAAAGCAACCCCAAAACATCAGGGAACCTCCGCCATGTCTGACTGTAGGGACCGTGTTCTTTTCTTTGAAGGCCTCTTTTTTTCCTGTAAACTCTATGTTGAGGCCTTTTCCTACTTTTGTCTCATCTGACCAGAGAACATTCTTCCAAAACGGTTTTGGCTTTCTCAGGTAAGTTTTGGCAAACTCCAGCCTGGCTTTTTTATGTCTCTGGGTAAGAAGTGGGGTCTTCCTGGGTCTCCTACCATACAGTCCCTTCTCAGTCAGACGCTGACACTGGATAGTACGGGGTGACATTGTTGTATCCTCGGACTGCAGGGCAGCTTGGACTTGTTTGGATGTTAGTCGAGGTTCTTTATCCACCATCTGCACGATCTTGCGTTGAAATCTCTCGGCAATTTTTCTTTTCCGTCCACATCTAGGGAGGTTAGCCACAGTGCCATGGGCTTTACACTTCTTGATGACACTGCGCACGGTAGACACAGGAACATTCAGGTCTTTGGAGATGGACTTGTAGCCTTGAGATTGCTCATGCTTCCTCACAATTTTGCTTCTCAAGTCCTCAGACAGTTCTTTGGTCTTCTTTCTTTTCTCCATGCTCAATGTGGTCACACAAGGACACAGGACAGAGGTAGAGTCAACTTTAATCCATTTCAACTGGCTGCAAGTGTGATTTAGTTATTGCCACCACCTGTTATGATTTTTCAAACAGTGCCAATACTTTTGTCCACCCCCTTTTTATGTTTGCTGTGGAATTATATCCAATTTGGCTTTTTGACAATTCTTTTTGTGGTTTTCCATTGAAGACAAATTAAAAGAAGATAATAATACCAAAGAATTTGTGATTGCAATCATTTTCTGGAAGAAACTGAGTATTATCTGACAGAATTGCAGGGGTGCCAATACTTTTGGCAGTTACTGAGGGCAGGGTGGGCTTTGTGGACTGATGTAACTTCTTGTCTCTTCTTCACCTCTTCGATGTTCTTCTCTGCTGGTATCAGTCCTCCATCTTGTCAGTGCTATGTTCTGTATTCTGGTCCTGTGTACACAGGCCATTAGTTCCCTCTTGGCTTAGTGATTATTATACGACCCTCTGTGTTATCTCTGCTGTATATGACGTCTATGGGGTGCAGGTTCCAGGGTCCCCTCCTTGTCTATGGGGTCTAGTGATCTGTATGAGACCTCCACGGTATCAGCCTAGTATATAACGTCTATGGTGTACAGGTTACTAGTTTTCCTTAGTTCTTTATGTCACCTCTCTTATTATCTAAAGTATATTGTAGCTTCCACTGTACATACTTACTTTCCCATGTCTCCTAGTGGGTGTTAACCATATGCTTTTCTATGAGAAAATAAAAGATTCCCGCCCACATGGAGAATCAAAGCTACTTTACATATGACTAGAGAGGAGTGAAGTTTTGGAAAATTCAATTTGGTCGCTTCTCCGGATTTCACAAAAAGATTAGAATCTTTCCGAATTGATTTGCAGTGAATAACATTAAAAAACAGTTATTTCGTGGCTGCAGAGAGCCTGTATAGTAGAACACTGAGCCTTGTAGTAACACTCATGGGGAGTCTGCTGTGGTAGTGAAACAATACAGTGAGTCAGTATTACACGCACATGACAGGCTTCACTCTTAGAACCACTACACACCTCACTTATTTAGACCCAGGGCCAGAGTGTGGGTGAACAAAAGTGCTCATCAGCGACTCAAGGCTCAAACTCCCCCCCTCCCACTGCTGCCATGCCAGTGCAAGTTGAGTGCTCAGCATCGCGTCCTATTGGACATGCGAGAAGATGGATGATGGCGTAGATAGGCACTGGCATGTTTCTACAGTTGTTCAGTTCGTCTTGCTTCTCAGAAGGTGTAAAAAAGACCCCCATTTTTTCCCGGTAGCGAGGGTCTAACATGGTGGAGAGCCAGTAGTCATCCCTCTGCCAAATTGTGACAATTCGGCTGTCACTCCGCAAGCAATTGAGCATGCATTGGGCCATTTGCACAAGTGACTCTGAGGGACTCCCTGCATCCATCTCCACTTTAAACTGCCTCCTCCTCCTCTAGTTCAGCCCCACAGGGCTCATGTGACTGCAAGATGTTGGCGCCACATCTCCAGTCCCCTGACCAGCCAGACTATAAAGCATCTTTTCCAGGATGTGAATCAGTAGAATGACAACTTTTATTCCGTAGTCCTGGCCTCCTCAAAGGGAAAGAGCAATCGTCAGGTGTCACGCTTGAGCTGCCACTGGCTAACATTAAAGTTACACATGGAGTGCGTCTGTCCACTTATATTATCAATAAATCGTTTATGGCTTTTCTCTGTTCATATAGTCGATCCAATATCTGGAGGGTTGAATTCCAATGGGTGGAAACATTACATATCAGCCTATCTTATGGGTGGCCGTTCTGCTTCTGCAGCTCAAGGAGGGTGTGCTTGGCTGTGTACAAGTGGCTGAAGTGCATGCAAAGTTTCCTTGACATTTTTAGTATGTCTAGCAGATGGGTGGAACACTTAAGGAAACGCTTGACAACCAGATTGAACATGTGTGCCATGCAGGGCGCATCACTCAGTCCTCCTTGACAAACAACCACCGACACCATGTTTTTGCTTTCGTCAGTCACCATGGTTCCAATTTTAAGTTCTCTTGGAGGAAGCCAGGATTTGATTTCTTGATTAAGACAATGGAGGAGTTCCTTATCTGTGTGACTTTGTTCGCCCAGACAAACTGGTGTAGAACAGCATGCTGGAGGAGCTCTGAGAGCTGAGGGCACAGTGGAGGATGATGAACTTGCAGGACAAACGACCTGAGAATGTGGAGGCAGAAACTGCGTCACCTGTCCAATGTGGAGGTTGCAGCAGTCTTATGAGGCCATACAGAGACCTAGTAGCAGAGTGGAGGTTGCAGCAGCGTGAGGGGCACATACAGTCACCCAGTGGCAAAGTGTGGAGGTGGTAGCAGTGGAAGGAGCCCATACAGTCACCCAGTGGCAGAGTGTGGAGGTTGCAATAGCCTTATGAGGCAATACAGAGACCCAGTGGCAGAGTGGAGGTTGCAGCAGCGTGAGGAGGCCATAAAGTCACCCAGTGGCAGAGTAAGGAGGTGGCAACAGCGTGAGTAGGCCACAGAGTGGCAAGTTGATATAATGTGGACTCAGCAACAGCCTTAGGAGGCCATACAGTGACCAGTGGCAGATTGAGGTGAGGTAGCATGGATCATTTAATCTGCTGCATCAGGCATTGGTGGGTGTAAATCCTGGCTGATCCATGCCTGATTCAACTTCACAAAGGTGAGTCGCTACAATTTTTGGGTGGACAGGCGAGTTTTCCTTGGGGTAATTATGCACTAAACACTTGCACTAATGCTACACTATTGGCCAGTCAGGACAGCTTTTCCAGGGAAAACTCAGCCAGTTGCGGCCACAAATCCAGTTTGGCTGCCCAGAAGTCCAGCGGGTATTCCATGATGGGTGGAAGGGTGCACTCTAAGTATGCCACCACCTGCTGGTTCAAGTTCTGCTCTGTGTCTAGCTGCTGACGAGCAACTGATTCACTACTAACGCTGACATACAAAGCCATCTACAACCTATCCCGTTCATATATCTCCAACCTAATCTCCCGCTACCTGTCCACACAACCTCAGATCCTCCAAAGACCTCCTACTCCGCTCCACTTACATCCGCTCCTCACACAACCGTCTCCAAGATTTCTCCTGTGCATCCCCCATACTCTGGAACTCCTTACCAAGACCCATAAGATTGATCCCCACAATCACAGGCTTCAAGAAGGCCCTGAAGACTCCCCTATTCAGGAAGGCCTACAACCTCCAATAACACTATCACCGCACCGCCATCTGTACAATCTCCCCCTCTCCTTCTGTCTCTGCTGCTCTCCCTCATAGATTGTAAGCCCTCGCGGGCAGGGCCCTCTACCCCACTGTGCCAGTCGGTCATTGTTAGTAGAGATGAGCGAACACTAAAATGTTCGAGGTTCGAAATTCGATTCGAACAGCCGCTCAATGTTCGTGTGTTCGAACGGGTTTCGAACCCCATTATAGTCTATGGGGAACAGATACTCGTTAAGGGGGAAACCCAAATCCGTGTCTGGAGGGTCACCAAGTCCACTATGACACCCCAGGAAATGATGCCAACACCTCTGGAATGACACTGGGACAGCAGGGGAAGCATGTCTGGGGGCATCTAACACACCAAAGACCCTCTATTACCCCAACATCACAGCCTAACAACTACACACTTTACACACTCAATACCACCTCTCTGACAGTAGGAAAACACCTTGAAACATGTGTATTTGGCACTTGCAGTGAGGAGAGCTTGTCACCAGCAGTGAATTTGGCCCTTGTAGTAAGTTGAGGTTGGCACCAACATTTGTTTTGAAAATCAGGGTGGATTGAGCCTCTAACCAGCAGAGTTTGGGCAAATTCATGGTGGAGGGAGCCTCTAAAAACCCCAGTTTGGACCAATTCATGGTGGAGGGAGCCTCTAACCAGCCCAGTTTGGGCAAATTCATGGTGGAGGGAGCCTCTAAAAAACCCAGTTTGGACCAATTCATGGTGGAGGGAGCCTCTAACCAGCCCAGTTTGGGCAAATTCATGGTGGAGGGAGCCTCTAACCAGCCCAGTTTGGACCAATTAATGGTGGAGGGAGCCTCTAACCAGCCCAGTTTGGACCAATTAATGGTGGAGGGAGCCTCTAACCAGCCCAGTTTGGACCAATTCATGGTGGAGGGAGCCTCTAAACAGCCCAGTTTGGGCAAATTCATGGTGGAGGGAGCCTCTAAAAAACCCAGTTTGGACCAATTCATGGTGGAGGGAGCCTCTAACCAGCCCAGTTTGGACCAATTAATGGTGGAGGGAGCCTCTAACCAGCCCAGTTTGGACCAATTCATGGTGGAGGGAGCCTCTAAACAGCCAAGTTTTGGGAAATTCATGGTGGAGGGAGCCTCTAACCAGCCCAGTTTGGACCAATTCATGGTGGAGGGAGCCTCTAAACAGCCAAGTTTTGGGAAATTCATGGTGGAGGGAGCCTCTAACCAGCCCAGTTTGGACCAATTCATGGTGGAGGGAGCCTCTAAAAAACCCAGTTTGGACCAATTCATGGTGGAGGGAGCCTCTAAACAGCCCAGTTTGGGCAAATTCATGTTGGAGTGAGCCTCTAACCAGCCCAGTTTGGACCAATTAATGGTGGAGGGAGCCTCTAAACAGCCCAGTTTGGGCAAATTCATGGTGGAGGGAGCCTCTAACCAGCCCAGTTTGGACCAATTCATGGTGGAGGGAGCCTCTAACCAGCCCAGTTTGGACCAATTAATGGTGGAGGGAGCCTCTAAAAAACCCAGTTTGGACCAATTCATGGTGGAGGGAGCCTCTAAACAGCCCAGTTTGGGCAAATTCATGGTGGAGGGAGCCTCTAACCAGCCCAGTTTGGACCAATTAATGGTGGAGGGAGCCTCTAAACAGCCCAGTTTGGGCAAATTCATGGTGGAGGGAGCCTCTAGCCAGCCCAGTTTGGACCAATTCATGGTGGAGGGAGACTCTAACCAGCCCAGTTTGGACCAATTAATGGTGGAGGGAGCCTCTAACCAGCCCAGTTTGGACCAATTCATGGTGGAGGGAGCCTCTAAACAGCCCAGTTTGGGCAAATTCATGGTGGAGGGAGCCTCTAAAAAACCCAGTTTGGACCAATTCATGGTGGAGGGAGCCTCTAACCAGCCCAGTTTGGACCAATTAATGGTGGAGGGAGCCTCTAACCAGCCCAGTTTGGACCAATTCATGGTGGAGGGAGCCTCTAAACAGCCAAGTTTTGGGAAATTCATGGTGGAGGGAGCCTCTAACCAGCCCAGTTTGGACCAATTCATGGTGGAGGGAGCCTCTAAACAGCCAAGTTTTGGGAAATTCATGGTGGAGGGAGCCTCTAACCAGCCCAGTTTGGACCAATTCATGGTGGAGGGAGCCTCTAAAAAACCCAGTTTGGACCAATTCATGGTGGAGGGAGCCTCTAAACAGCCCAGTTTGGGCAAATTCATGGTGGAGGGAGCCTCTAACCAGCCCAGTTTGGACCAATTAATGGTGGAGGGAGCCTCTAAACAGCCCAGTTTGGGCAAATTCATGGTGGAGGGAGCCTCTAACCAGCCCAGTTTGGACCAATTCATGGTGGAGGGAGCCTCTAACCAGCCCAGTTTGGACCAATTAATGGTGGAGGGAGCCTCTAAAAAACCCAGTTTGGACCAATTCATGGTGGAGGGAGCCTCTAAACAGCCCAGTTTGGGCAAATTCATGGTGGAGGGAGCCTCTAACCAGCCCAGTTTGGACCAATTAATGGTGGAGGGAGCCTCTAAACAGCCCAGTTTGGGCAAATTCATGGTGGAGGGAGCCTCTAACCAGCCCAGTTTGGACCAATTCATGGTGGAGGGAGCCTCTAACCAGCCCAGTTTGGACCAATTAATGGTGGAGGGAGCCTCTAACCAGCCCAGTTTGGACCAATTCTTGGTGGAGGGAGCCTCTAAACAGCCCAGTTTGGGCAAATTCATGGTGGAGGGAGCCTCTAAAAAACCCAGTTTGGACCAATTCATGGTGGAGGGAGCCTCTAACCAGCCCAGTTTGGACCAATTAATGGTGGAGGGAGCCTCTAACCAGCCCAGTTTGGACCAATTCATGGTGGAGGGAGCCTCTAACCAGCCCAGTTTGGACCAATTCATGGTGGAGGGAGCCTCTAAACAGCCCAGTTTGGGCAAATTCATGGTGGAGGGAGCCTCTAAAAAACCCAGTTTGGACCAATTCATGGTGGAGGGAGCCTCTAAACAGCCCAGTTTGGGCAAATTCATGGTGGAGGAAGCCTCTAACCAGCCCAGTTTGGACCAATTAATGGTGGAGGGAGCCTCTAAACAGCCCAGTTTGGGCAAATTCATGGTGGAGGGAGCCTCTAACCAGCCCAGTTTGGACCAATTCATGGTGGAGGGAGCCTCTAACCAGCCCAGTTTGGACCAATTAATGGTGGAGGGAGCCTCTAACCAGCCCAGTTTGGACCAATTCATGGTGGAGGGAGCCTCTAACCACCCCAGTTTGGACCAATTAATGGTGGAGGGAGCCTCTAACCAGCCCAGTTTGGACCAATTCATGGTGGAGGGAGCCTCTAAAAAACCCAGTTTGGACCAATTCATGGTGGAGGGAGCCTCTAAACAGCCCAGTTTGGGCAAATTCATGGTGGAGGGAGCCTCTAACCAGCCCAGTTTGGACCAATTAATGGTGGAGGGAGCCTCTAACCAGCCCAGTTTGGACCAATTCATGGTGGAGGGAGCCTCTAAACAGCCAAGTTTGGACCAATTCATGGTGGAGGGAGCCTCTAAAAAACCCAGTTTGGACCAATTCATGGTGGAGGGAGCCTCTAACCAGCCCAGTTTGGACCAATTAATGGTGGAGGGAGCCTCTAACCAGCCCAGTTTGGACCAATTAATGGTGGAGGGAGCCTCTAACCAGCCCAGTTTGGACCAATTCATGGTGGAGGGAGCCTCTAAACAGCCCAGTTTGGGCAAATTCATGGTGGAGGGAGCCTCTAACCAGCCCAGTTTGGACCAATTCATGGTGGAGGGAGCCTCTAAAAAACCCAGTTTGGACCAATTCATGGTGGAGGGAGCCTCTAACCAGCCCAGTTTGGACCAATTCATGGTGGAGGGAGCCTCTAACCAGCCCAGTTTGGACCAATTAATGGTGGAGGGAGCCTCTAACCAGCCCAGTTTGGACCAATTCATGGTGGAGGGAGCCTCTAAACAGCCCAGTTTGGGCAAATTCATGGTGGAGGGAGCCTCTAAAAAACCCAGTTTGGACCAATTCATGGTGGAGGGAGCCTCTAACCAGCCCAGTTTGGACCAATTAATGGTGGAGGGAGCCTCTAACCAGCCCAGTTTGGACCAATTCATGGTGGAGGGAGCCTCTAAACAGCCAAGTTTTGGGAAATTCATGGTGGAGGGAGCCTCTAACCAGCCCAGTTTGGACCAATTCATGGTGGAGGGAGCCTCTAAACAGCCAAGTTTTGGGAAATTCATGGTGGAGGGAGCCTCTAACCAGCCCAGTTTGGACCAATTCATGGTGGAGGGAGCCTCTAAAAAACCCAGTTTGGACCAATTCATGGTGGAGGGAGCCTCTAAACAGCCCAGTTTGGGCAAATTCATGGTGGAGGGAGCCTCTAACCAGCCCAGTTTGGACCAATTAATGGTGGAGGGAGCCTCTAAACAGCCCAGTTTGGGCAAATTCATGGTGGAGGGAGCCTCTAACCAGCCCAGTTTGGACCAATTCATGGTGGAGGGAGCCTCTAACCAGCCCAGTTTGGACCAATTAATGGTGGAGGGAGCCTCTAAAAAACCCAGTTTGGACCAATTCATGGTAGAGGGAGCCTCTAAACAGCCCAGTTTGGGCAAATTCATGGTGGAGGGAGCCTCTAACCAGCCCAGTTTGGACCAATTAATGGTGGAGGGAGCCTCTAAACAGCCCAGTTTGGGCAAATTCATGGTGGAGGGAGCCTCTAACCAGCCCAGTTTGGACCAATTCATGGTGGAGGGAGCCTCTAACCAGCCCAGTTTGGACCAATTAATGGTGGAGGGAGCCTCTAAAAAACCCAGTTTGGACCAATTCATGGTAGAGGGAGCCTCTAAACAGCCCAGTTTGGGCAAATTCATGGTGGAGGGAGCCTCTAACCAGCCCAGTTTGGACCAATTAATGGTGGAGGGAGCCTCTAAACAGCCCAGTTTGGACCAATTAATGGTGGAGGGAGCCTCTAACCAGCCCAGTTTGGACCAATTCATGGTGGAGGGAGCCTCTAACCAGCCCAGTTTGGACCAATTCATGGTGGAGGGAGCCTCTAAACAGCCCAGTTTGGGCAAATTCATGGTGGAGGGAGCCTCTAAAAAACCCAGTTTGGACCAATTCATGGTGGAGGGAGCCTCTAAACAGCCCAGTTTGGGCAAATTCATGGTGGAGGAAGCCTCTAACCAGCCCAGTTTGGACCAATTAATGGTGGAGGGAGCCTCTAAACAGCCCAGTTTGGGCAAATTCATGGTGGAGGGAGACTCTAACCAGCCCAGTTTGGACCAATTCATGGTGGAGGGAGCCTCTAACCAGCCCAGTTTGGACCAATTAATGGTGGAGGGAGTCTCTAACCAGCCCAGTTTGGACCAATTCATGGTGGAGGGAGCCTCTAAAAAACCCAGTTTGGACCAATTCATGGTGGAGGGAGCCTCTAACCACCCCAGTTTGGACCAATTAATGGTGGAGGGAGCCTCTAACCAGCCCAGTTTGGACCAATTCATGGTGGAGGGAGCCTCTAAAAAACCCAGTTTGGACCAATTCATGGTGGAGGGAGCCTCTAAACAGCCCAGTTTGGGCAAATTCATGGTGGAGGGAGCCTCTAAACAGCCCAGTTTGGGCAAATTCATGGTGGAGGGAGCCTCTAACCAGCCCAGTTTGGACCAATTAATGGTGGAGGGAGCCTCTAACCAGCCCAGTTTGGACCAATTCATGGTGGAGGGAGCCTCTAAACAGCCAAGTTTGGACCAATTCATGGTGGAGGGAGCCTCTAAAAAACCCAGTTTGGACCAATTCATGGTGGAGGGAGCCTCTAACCAGCCCAGTTTGGACCAATTAATGGTGGAGGGAGCCTCTAACCAGCCCAGTTTGGACCAATTAATGGTGGAGGGAGCCTCTAACCAGCCCAGTTTGGACCAATTCATGGTGGAGGGAGCCTCTAAACAGCCCAGTTTGGGCAAATTCATGGTGGAGGGAGCCTCTAACCAGCCCAGTTTGGACCAATTCATGGTGGAGGGAGCCTCTAAAAAACCCAGTTTGGACCAATTCATGGTGGAGGGAGCCTCTAACCAGCCCAGTTTGGACCAATTCATGGTGGAGGGAGCCTCTAACCAGCCCAGTTTGGACCAATTAATGGTGGAGGGAGCCTCTAACCAGCCCAGTTTGGACCAATTCATGGTGGAGGGAGACTCTAAACAGCCCAGTTTGGGCAAATTCATGGTGGAGGGAGCCTCTAAAAAACCCAGTTTGGACCAATTCATGGTGGAGGGAGCCTCTAACCAGCCCAGTTTGGACCAATTAATGGTGGAGGGAGCCTCTAACCAGCCCAGTTTGGACCAATTCATGGTGGAGGGAGCCTCTAAACAGCCAAGTTTTGGGAAATTCATGGTGGAGGGAGCCTCTAACCAGCCCAGTTTGGACCAATTCATGGTGGAGGGAGCCTCTAAACAGCCAAGTTTTGGGAAATTCATGGTGGAGGGAGCCTCTAACCAGCCCAGTTTGGACCAATTCATGGTGGAGGGAGCCTCTAAAAAACCCAGTTTGGACCAATTCATGGTGGAGGGAGCCTCTAAACAGCCCAGTTTGGGCAAATTCATGGTGGAGGGAGCCTCTAAAAAACCCAGTTTGGACCAATTCATGGTGGAGGGAGCCTCTAACCAGCCCAGTTTGGACCAATTAATGGTGGAGGGAGCCTCTAACCAGCCCAGTTTGGACCAATTCATGGTGGAGGGAGCCTCTAACCAGCCCAGTTTGGACCAATTCATGGTGGAGGGAGCCTCTAAACAGCCCAGTTTGGGCAAATTCATGGTGGAGGGAGCCTCTAAAAAACCCAGTTTGGACCAATTCATGGTGGAGGGAGCCTCTAAACAGCCCAGTTTGGGCAAATTCATGGTGGAGGAAGCCTCTAACCAGCCCAGTTTGGACCAATTAATGGTGGAGGGAGCCTCTAAACAGCCCAGTTTGGGCAAATTCATGGTGGAGGGAGCCTCTAACCAGCCCAGTTTGGACCAATTCATGGTGGAGGGAGCCTCTAACCAGCCCAGTTTGGACCAATTAATGGTGGAGGGAGTCTCTAACCAGCCCAGTTTGGACCAATTCATGGTGGAGGGAGCCTCTAAAAAACCCAGTTTGGACCAATTCATGGTGGAGGGAGCCTCTAACCACCCCAGTTTGGACCAATTAATGGTGGAGGGAGCCTCTAACCAGCCCAGTTTGGACCAATTCATGGTGGAGGGAGCCTCTAAAAAACCCAGTTTGGACCAATTCATGGTGGAGGGAGCCTCTAAACAGCCCAGTTTGGGCAAATTCATGGTGGAGGGAGCCTCTAAACAGCCCAGTTTGGGCAAATTCATGGTGGAGGGAGCCTCTAACCAGCCCAGTTTGGACCAATTAATGGTGGAGGGAGCCTCTAACCAGCCCAGTTTGGACCAATTCATGGTGGAGGGAGCCTCTAAACAGCCAAGTTTGGACCAATTCATGGTGGAGGGAGCCTCTAAAAAACCCAGTTTGGACCAATTCATGGTGGAGGGAGCCTCTAACCAGCCCAGTTTGGACCAATTAATGGTGGAGGGAGCCTCTAACCAGCCCAGTTTGGACCAATTAATGGTGGAGGGAGCCTCTAACCAGCCCAGTTTGGACCAATTCATGGTGGAGGGAGCCTCTAAACAGCCCAGTTTGGGCAAATTCATGGTGGAGGGAGCCTCTAACCAGCCCAGTTTGGACCAATTCATGGTGGAGGGAGCCTCTAAAAAACCCAGTTTGGACCAATTCATGGTGGAGGGAGCCTCTAAACAGCCCAGTTTGGGCAAATTCATGGTGGAGGGAGCCTCTAAACAGCCCAGTTTGGGCAAATTCATGGTGGAGGGAGCCTCTAAACAGCCCAGTTTGGGCAAATTCATGGTGGAGGGAGCCTCTAACCAGCAGAGTTGGTGGAAATCAGGGTGGAGGGAGCCTCTAACCAGCAGAGTTGGGGGAAATCAGGGTGGAGGGAGCCTAGTATTAGCAGAATTGTGCAACGCTTATGGTGGATGAGTATGAGGATGCGGAGGAATTGGAGAGGTTGAGTACAGACATGGAGTTTCATGTTGGGGTGCTTTACACAGGTGGGCACAAAAATGACGGCTCTACCCAGTGGTGGTTCATTTTTATCAAAGTGAGCCGGTCGGCACTCTCAGCTGACAGACGGGTGCGCTTGTCAGTGATGATGCCACCGGCTGCACTGAACACCCTCTCAGATAGGACGCTGGCGGCAGGACAGGACAGCACCTCCAAGGCATATAGGGCAAGTTCAAGCCACAGGTCCAACTTCGACACCCAATACGTGTAGGGCGCAGAGGGGTCGGAGAGGACAGGGCTGTGGTCGGAAAGGTATTCCCGCAACATGCGCCTATACTTCTCACGCCTGGTGACACTAGGACCCTCCGTGGCGGCACTTTGGCGAGGGGGTGCCATCAAGGTGTCCCAGACCTTAGACAGTGTGCCCCTCGTTTGTGTGGACCGGTGAGAACTTGGTTGCCTACTGGAGGAACTGCCCTCCCTGCCGCCAACGTCACATGCTGGAAACATCTCCATCATATTCTGCACCAATTGCCTGTGGCAAGCATTGATGCGATTGGCCCTCCCCTCTACCGGAATAAAAGACGAGATGTTGTTTTTATACCGGGGGTCAAGGATAGCAAAGATCCAGTACTGGTTGTCCTCCATGATTTTGACAATACGCTTGTCGGTTGTAAAGCACCCCAACATGAACTCAGCCATGTCTGCCACAGTGTTAGTTGGCATGACTCCTCTGGCCCCACCGGAAAGTTCAATCTCCATTTCCTCCTCATCCTCCATGTCTACCCATCCGCGCTGCAACAATGGGACGATTCAAAGTTGCCCGGAAGCCTCCTGTATCACCATCACATCATCGGACAACTCTTCTTCCTCCTCCTCCTCCTCCTCCATTAAACGCAGTGAAGCGGACAGATGTGTGGACCTACTCTCCAGCTGTGACGGATCGGATGCTATCCCTAACTCCTCTGTGTGATCTGAGTTATCCCTGATGTCAATCAGGGATTTTCTCAGAACACACAAGAGCGGGATTGTAAGGCTCACCATCGCATCCTCAGAGCTCACCCTCCTTGTGGACTCCTCAAAGACCCGTAGGATGTCACAAAGGTCTCTCATCCATGGCCACTCATGGATGTGAAACTGAGGCAGCTGACTTTGTGGCACCCTAGGGTTTTGTAGCTGGTATTCCATCAAAGGTCTCTGCTGCTCAACCACTCTATTCAACATCTGAAACGTTGAGTTCCAGCGTGTGGGGACGTCGCACAAAAGCCGGTGTTGTGGCACATGCAGGCGTTGCTGGAGAGATTTTAAGCTAGCAGCGGCTACTGTCGACTTGCGAAAGTGGGCGCACATGCGCCGCACTTTCACCAGTAGCTCTGGAACATTGGGGTAGCTCTTTAGGAAACGTTGCACCACTAGGTTGAAGACGTGGGCCAGGCATGGAACATGTTGGAGTCCGGCAAGCTCCAGAGCTGCTACCAGGTTCCGGCCGTTATCACAAACGACCATGCCTGGGCCCAGGTGCAGCGGCTCAAACCATATTGCCGTCTCATCGAGGAGGGCATCCCTCACCTCGGAGGCAGTGTGCTGTCTGTCCCCCAAGCTGATCAGCTTCAGCACAGCCTGCTGACGTCTACCAACGCCAGTGCTGCAACGTTTCCAACTCGTAGCTGGGGTCAATCTAACAGCGGAGGAGGAGGCGGTGGCGGAGGAGGAGGCGGTGGCGGAGGAGGAGGCGGTAGAGGAGGAGGAGGAGGGGGTGTTCTTCTCGTGTCCCTGCCAGGAATGTTAGGCGGGGAGACGAGGTACACCGGGCCAGTTTGGGAAGCAGTCCCAGCCTCAACTACATTCACCCAGTGTGCCGTCAGTGAAATGTAGCGACCCTGTCCGCATGCACTTGTCCACGCGTCGGTGGTCAAGTGGACCTTTGTGCAAAGCGCGGAACTAAGGGCCCGCCTGATGTTGAGTGACACGTGCTGGTGCAAGGCGGGGACGGCACACCGGGAGAAGTAGTGACGGCTAGGGACGGCATAGCGAGGTGCCGCAGTTGCCATCAGGTCCAGGAAGGCGGGAGTTTCAACAAGCCGGAACGCCAACATCTCCTGGGCCAGCAGTTTAGCGATGTTGGCGTTCAAGGCTTGCGCGTGTGGGTGGTTAGCAGTGTATTTCTGCCGCCGCTCCAATGTCTGAGAGATGGTGGGTTGTTGTAAAGAAACGCCTGATGGTGCCTTTGATGGTGCAGGAGAAGGAGATAAGACAGGACCAGGGGAGGATGAGGTAGAAGTCAACAAAGTGGCGGAGGCAGATGAAGTGGTGTCCTGGCTCGTCCTCTGGAGTGCATCGCCAGCACAGTCAGCAGTGGCAGTGGCAGAGGCAGAGGCAGTGGCAGAGGCAGTGGCAGTGGCGTGAACGGCAGGCGGCCTTTGTCCTGCCGTTGCTGCCTGCCACTGATTCCAGTGCTTGGATTCCAAATGACGGCGCATTGAAGTGGTGGACAGGTTGCTCTTCTCAGAGCCCCTAATCAATTTCGAGAGGCAAATTGTGCAGACAACACTATATCTGTCCTCGGCGCATTCCTTGAAAAAACTCCACACCTTCGAGAAACGTGCCCTCGAGGTGGGAGTTTTTGGGGCTGGGTACGAACTGGAACATCTTGGGAGATTCCGGGTGTGGCCTGGCTTCGCCTAAGCTGCTGACCTCTGCCTCTGCCTCTAGCTACCCTTTTTGGTGCTGCACCTGCCTCAACATCCACACTACTTTCCCCGCTTGACATCCCCCCTGTCCAGGTCGGGTCAGTGTCCTCATCATCCACCACTTCCTCTTCCAACTCCTGTCTCATCTCCTCCTCCCGCACAATGCGCCGGTCAACTGGATGCCCTGACGGCAACTGCGTCACATCATCGTCGATGAGGGTGGGTTGCTGGTCATCCACCACCAAATCGAACGGAGATGGAGGAGACTCTAGTGTTTGAGCATCTGGACACAGATGCTCCTTTGTTAGGTTCGTGGAATCGTGACGTGGAGAGGCAGGTTGAGGGACAATGAAAGGAGCGGAGAACAGCTCTGGGGAGCAGGGACAGTTTGGGTTATTGTTCTGTAAAGCTTCGGAATTTTGGGAGGAAGGAAGACAAGACTGTTGGGTAATAGGAGGAGAGGAGGCAGAGTCTGACTGGCTGCTGGACAATGTGCTGTAAGCGTTCTCTGACAGCCATTGCAAGACCTGTTCCTGGTTCTCGGGCCTACTAAGGTTTGTACCCTGCAGTTTAGTTAATGTGGCAAGCAACCCTGGCACTGTGGAGTGGCGCAATGCTTGCTGCCCCACAGGAGTAGGCACGGGACGCCCTGTGGCTTCACTGCTACCTTGCTCCCCAGAACCATTCCCCCGACCTCGCCCACGGCCTCGTCCACGTCCCTTTCCGGGAGCCTTGTGCATTTTGAATTCCTAGTTAGAAATTGGCACTGTATACCAGTAGTAAAAATTGTGGGTGCACGTAACCCCAATATATTCTTTGAATTACCAGTCAGAAACTGGCACTATATGGCAGTAGCAAGAAATGAGGGTATTTGTATTCCCAATATATTCTTTGAATTCCCAGTCAGACACTGGCACTATATGGCAGTAGCAAGAAATGAGGGTATTTGTATTCCCAATATATTCTTTGAATTCCCAGTCAGACAATGGCACTGTATATCAGTAGTAAAAATTGTGGGTGCACGTAACCCCAATATATTCTTTGAATTACCAGTCAGAAACTGGCACTATATGGCAGTAGCAAGAAATGAGGGTATTTGTATTCCCAATATATTCTTTGAATTCCCAGTCAGACAATGGCACTGTATACCAGTAGTAAAAATTGTGGGTGCACGTAACCCCAATATATTCTTTGAATTACCAGTCAGAAACTGGCACTATATGGCAGTAGCAAGAAATGAGGGTATTTATAACCCCAATATATTCTTTGAATTCCCAGTCAGACACTGGCACTATATGGCAGTAGCAAGAAATGAGGGTATTTGTATTCCCAATATATTCTTTGAATTCCCAGTCAGACAATGGCACTATATGGCAGTAGCAAGAAATGAGGGTATTTATAACCCCAATATATTCTTTGAATTCCCAGTCAGACAATGGCACTGTATACCAGTAGTAAAAATTGTGGGTGCACGTAACCCCAATATATTCTTTGAATTCCCAGTCAGACACTGGCACTATATGGCAGTAGCAAGAAATGAGGGTATTTGTATTCCCAATATATTCTTTGAATTCCCAGTCAGACAATGGCACTGTATACCAGTAGTAAAAATTGTGGGTGTATATAGCCCCAATTCTATTGCTAGGGGACTTGCAGGGTATTTCTGGGGTGAAGGTGGGGGGGCACACCGTTGGAACGGGTATCGGGGTATATATCGGGTATACGGGAATACACTGACAGTGTATTCCATTCAGGATCCTGGGAAAGCTGGGTTGCGGCGATTGAGCCCGTCAGTGCCACGTTACACTGACAAGCTTCTCCCTGGAATTTAGCTCTTATAAGAGCTGTTGGTTGTCTTCTCCTTCCTATCCTAGCCTGTCCCTGCCTACCCAGAATCTAAGCCCTAGCTAGCTGGACGGAAACCTCCGTCCTCGGTGAATTGCAAGCTCAGAATGACGCGAACCTGGGCGTCGCTGTTCTTTTAAATTAGAGGTCACATGTTTTCGGCAGCCAATGGGTTTTGCCTACTTTTCTCAACGTCACCGGTGTCGTAGTTCCTGTCCCACCTACCCTGCGCTGTTATTGGAGCAAAAAAGGCGCCAGGGAAGGTGGGAGGGGAATCGAGTAATGGCGCACTTTACCACGCGGTGTTCGATTCGATTCGAACATGCCGAACAGCCTAATATCCGATCGAACATGAGTTCGATAGAACACTGTTCGCTCATCTCTAATTGTTAGTATTATATCCATTTGTACATTTTGCGTACTGTATGTGAACCCTGAAATATAAAGCACCATGGAATTAATGGTGCTATATAACTAAACAACAATAATAATAATAATAATAATAATAATATTGAGATGCTCTAGTATGTAATCTCTGAGTCTCCGTGCATTTAGCAAGAAACTATCCCTGCTGTGCACAGTAAATTCTTGTGTTAGGTGTCAGTTGTGTGGCCGAACTTACCTCTAAGTTTTGCCAGGTGTGCACGTCACATTTACCTGCAAATTTAACATAAAATTCATTCATAATAGTTACATAGTAGATAAGGCACCAGTCCATCAAGTCCAACCTATAAACCTACCAAGTGGATCAAGAGGAAGGCAAAAAAAAAAACATGTCATGGACGTCAATTACCCCATTAGATGAAACAATTCTTTTCCAGCTCCAAATATGGCAATTGGGTTAAAAACCTGGATCAACATCCTGTCCTAAAAATACATTTCTAGCTCCTATAGTTTGATGGGTCATCCAGACCCATCTTGTACTTGTCTATGTTATCAGACATCACCACATCCAGTGTCAGTAATTTCCAAAGTCTTACTGCTCTTACTGTAAAGAATCCCCACCTATGACTATGGTCAAATTCAGTGGCGTAACTAGGAATGGCAGCGCCCTGTGGCGAACTTTTGGGATGCTCCCCCCCCCCGACCGACGCCGAAAACCCCAATGACCGCCCCCCCTCCCCACATTCCTGCGCGCTCTATTATGCCCATAGTGGCCCCTGCGCACAGTATTATGCCCCATAGTGGCCCCTGCACACACTATTATGTCACATAGTGGCCCCTGCACACACTATTATGTCACATAGTGGCCCCTGCACACAGTATTATCCCCATAGTGGCCCCTGCACACAGTATTATGCCCCATAGTGGCCCCTGCACACAGTATTATGTCCCATAGTGGCCCCTGCACACACTATTATGTCACATAGTGGCCCCTGCACACACTATTATGTCACATAGTGGCCCCTGCACACACTATTATGTCACATAGTGGCCCCTGCACACACTATTATGCCCCATAGTGACCCCTGCACACAGTATTATGCCCCATAGTGGCCCCTGCACACAGTATTATGCCCCATAGTGACCCCTGCACACAGTATTATGTCCCATAGTGGCCCCTGCACACAGTATTATCCCCCATAGTGGCCCCTGCACACAGTATTATGTCCCATAGTGGCCCCTGCACACACTATTATGCCCCATAGTGACCCCTGCACACAGTATTATGTCCCATAGTGGTCCCTGCACACAGTATTATCCCCCATATTGGCCCCTGCACACAGTATTATCCCCCATAGTGGCCCCTGCACACAGTATTATGCCCCATAGTGGCCCCTGCACACAGTATTATCCCCCATAGTGGCCCCTGCACACAGTATTATGTCCCATAGTGGCCCCTGCACACAGTATTATCCCCCATAGTGGCCCCTGCACACAGTATTATCCCCCATAGTGGCCCCTGCACACAGTATTATCCCCCATAGTGGCCCCTGCACACAGACACTGGGGTCTTTTAAGACCCCAGAGTATAATAATTGAAGACCCAAGGGGGGAACACAAACATAAAAACCACTGTCACTTACCTATCCCCGGCTCCGCTGCAGTCCTCGGTGGTGTCGGCCATCTTCTTTGACGTTCAGATGTCACATGACCCTGGACGCAGGCCCCAGTCATGTGATGTCAGGGACCTCACAGTAGTAGGCTGAAGCCTGCCAGGAGTGTGGAAAGGTAAGTAACACAGTTTTTATGTTCGCTTACCTCTCCAGGGCCTCCGATTATTATACTCGGGGGGTCTTTTCAGTGTTAGTGGGGCCCGTGGCGTCACTGACCGATCCCAACCTCTGCCAAGATCGGTAAGCAAATAGGGCCCGTTACCGGCTGGAGTAATTCCAGCCTATTAAGAAAAAAAACACGCAAGGATAGCGGCTGTTGCCGGTCTCCTAATGTCCCGGACCCTGTGGCAGCCGCTACCCCGATAGTTACGCCACTGGTCAAATCTTTTTCCCTCCATACATAGAGGACGCCTCCTTGTCACAGTTACAGGCCTCGGGTTACAGAGATCACTGGAAAAAATACAAGCTGTAAAATGTCTAGAAAAAGACAGGGCAATGGACAGTTTAAGTGTGTTAAGTGTTGGCAGCGCGTCCGGTAGCCTCAGGGGTTTTGATAGTTCTTAGAAATGAAGAAGAATACTCCAATAGGTAACGGTCCTATATACTAAGCAGTCCCCATTTCTCCTAGGGCACTGTCCTCTTCCTCATCAACCCTCCAGGGGGCTCCACCTGTCCCATATAACGTCACTGTAATATTTGTACCGAACACCATAGGGTATGCTATGGGACATCATACGGTGTGGAGGAGCCACTGAGGGACATTATAGTGTGTGGGGGCCAGGAAAGGGGCTCTATGCTGTGGGGAGTGGGGCCCAAATCAAAAGTTTCCAATGAGGCACAATATTCGCTAGTTACACCCCTCAGTCTCTGAGAATGGCGGTTACTGAGGGCAGGGCGGGATTTATGTAGTGATGTCACTTCCTGTCTCACTGTCTCCTCCTCTTCTCTGTCAGACACATAACTAGGGAGTATAATACTGGGATGTATTACCTCATATACTGAGCACAGTCACCTTATACACATGTAGTCGGATATTACTGTGGTGTTATCTACCTCATATACTGAGCACAGTCACCTTATACACATGTAGTAGTGTAGTCGGATATTACTGTGGTGTTATCTACCTCATATACTGAGCACAGTCACCTTATACACATGTAGTAGTGTAGTCGGATATTACTGTGGTGTTATCTACCTCACATACTGAGCACAGTCACCTTATACACATATAGTAGTGTAGTAGGATATTACTGTGGTGTTATCTACCTCATATACTGAGCACAGTCACCTTATACACATGTAGTAGTGTAGTCGGATATTACTGTGGTGTTATCTACCTCATATACTGAGCACAGTCACCTTATACACATGTAGTAGTGTAGTCGGATATTACTGTGGTGTTATCTACCTCATATACTGAGCACAGTCACCTTATACACATGTAGTAGTGTAGTAGGATATTACTGTGGTGTTATCTACCTCATATACTGAGCACAGTCACCTTATACACATGTAGTAGTGTAGTAGGATATTACTGTGGTGTTATCTACCTCATATACTGAGCACAGTCACCTTATGCACATGTAGTAGTGTAGTAGGATATTACTGTGGTGTTATCTACCTCATATACTGAGCACAGTCACCTTATACACATGTAGTAGTGTAGTAGGATATTACTGTGGTGTTATCTACCTCATATACTGAGCACAGTCACCTTATACACATGTAGTAGTGTAGTAGGATATTACTGTGGTGTTATCTACCTCATATACTGGGGCCGGCTCCAGGTTTGTGTGGGCCCTTGGGTGGCAGAGCCTCAGTGGGCCCCTTTTTGGAGCAACCCATGCGCACTGCAGCAAAAAAACAGCCAAAATTGGGTGGAAAGAGGAATTTTAGGCAGACATCTTGCCTCGGATTCCTCTTTATTTTCTGCTCACGGTGGTGGATACTGAGCGTCAGCAGGGCCTTGCGGCTTTCCACTGCTGATTAGGCCCAAATAAATAGGTCGAACCAGTGGGGAGTCTCAAGTTGCGGCCTCGGAATAAGCTGCAAGATCCGCAGCAAGATCCAATAGAAGTCAGAATGAGGGAAGAATCAGCTGTGTGAATGGACCGTGGTACCTGTGTAAGCGCTGTGACCCCTTCTCTGTTTTCATAGTATCATACATCTCATAGTGGCCATGTCATGTAACTACAGCCTGGTCCTATACACGTCTATGTGGCCGGAATTACATCACACGGTCACTATAAACAGACAACGTGTGATATAAACAGACGCCATGGCCCTTCATACACCTGATCAGGGGTTCACTTATCTCTTATTGGTAATTTATTCTGAGGATAGATCATCAATAAAAATAAACCGGAAAACTCCTTAAGCCGAGGCCCCACGTGGCATCCTGTGGCAAAACGCGTTGCGTTACTTCCTGTAGCCCATTACAAAGAAAGTATGCAAAGCTTTCCTCTGCGTACTTTCCGCTTTAATTATATCTAAACCGCCGGCATTTCAATAGATATGCTGCCATTTCCAAAACCGATACTGTTTTGGAAATTACAGCGTGTATCTTATTTTACCGCAAAGTAGGGATGGGGGCCTCACGTAGTGAAAACATGACATTTTCCAGTTCCTGCAAAGTCAATTGGATTCTAGCAAATCCCATCCACACATTGTGGAAAAATACGTGCAGTGGACATTCTGCGATCACAGCGTATCAATTATACCTTCGAAAACACCAACGGTTTCCCTATAGGTATAATGGAAGCAGAAAGTGAAAAGCTAGATGGGAGATGGATGAGCCCTGTAGAAAACACAGCTTTCCCAGATGGGGACAATGGGCACTGAGCTGCAAACCAGTCGACACGTCAGTTTAAAGGGATTCTATCATTAAAACACAATTTTTTCTGGTTGACACGTAGGAATAGCCTTAAGAAAGTCTATTCTTCTCCTACCTTTAGATGACTTCTCGACGCCGCCATTCCATAGAAATCCCGGTTTTCATCAGTATGCAAATGAATTTTCTCGCAGCACTGGGGGCGTCCCCAATGCTGCGAGAGAACTCTCCAACTTCTTCAGGAACGTTCTCTTCACCAGTCGTCTTCAGGCGCAGGCAGTCAAACTTGTACACAGTAAGTAAGCAGCCATTTTCTTGTGGCCTGTGGACATGCGCAAGTTTGACCGCCTGCGCCGGAAGAAGACGGGTGAAGAGGATATTCCTGAAGAAGATTGAGGCGTCGCTGGAATCTTCTTCCTCTTTACACCATAGCTGCACCCGCTACTCCGGCGATTGTCGTGAAACGCAGTATAGGAGTTGTGAAGAGCAGCACGCTGGCCGTGGCACATCCAGGAGACAGTCCAGATCCCGTTCTTATGGACATTCTTCACTATCTAACCATTCCAGGAGCAGGTCTTGGCGAGGATCCACTAGGAGTCAGGCGGAGTCTTCGAGAAGAGGATCCTGTGCATCTTCACATCAACGCACACCATCTGGGCCTGTCCATTGGCCCTCTCCGGGGGTTGTTTCCGGCCCTATGGAACAGACTGTGATTCCAGCACCATCACCTGCACTGGCTCTTTCGATACAGGGACCATGATAGCAGGGGAATGTACACCTCTTTCTGCCTGGTCTGCCCTTTCACCCCTGACTTCAGTAACAGGGAATCTAGCTTCAGTGCTACAGCGAGTTTTATTTCCGTTAAGGCATCGGACTCAATGACTAGGAGCCTGTATAGCACAAAGACCATTCATACGGTCGTGTGTAAGGGAGCTAAGAGTGTAATGCTAGTTTAGCTTTTTGGGATTCTATTCTCTGTGGTGTGCCTCCGCTGGGTGGGCACATGCCTGGGGAGATGAGGGAAAAGATTAATAACGGAGAATATATGTACATACGTGGATATATATCTGCAGACCATGTGACTGTGGGCAGGGAGAGGACTTTTGATCACAGTTCTGATAGAAACCCCAAAGTTGCCAAATGCTTACATATTTTAAGTCAACAGTGTCCGACCAAAGGTCCCACATTCTTTGTCTATTTAGACAAAGTATAAAAGTCACAGTTGCACAGTGGGACAGCTTGGTGGCGCTACAGGGCAGAGAAAGCCAAGATTCACATGGTGCTAAGTAGCATTTGTCCTATGGTGTATATACTGTATACCTCTGGTAAGCTGTATTACAACTTTACATTGTTTTGTCTTTGTCCTTCTGGTGATTGTACTCATCTGATTTTTCGGATGTTTTCTCCAATGGGAATGTCTCTTTCCTTCTCGTCAGCCTTTCACCCTTGAACGTAACGGGCAGACAGAGAGGTCTAATCAGACGTTAGAGACTTATCTGCGTTGTTTTGTCTCTGCTGATCAGAATGATTGGGCTTCATACTTGCCCTTGGCTGAGTTTGCCATTAATAACAGGGCTAGTTCCGCTACCTTGGTATCAGTGGCGTAACTAGGAATGGCGGGGCCCCGTGGCGAACTTTTGACATGCCCCCCCTCCTGACCGACACCGAAGACCTTGACCGACCGACCCCCCCACACACACACACATTCCTGCGCGCTGTATTATGTCCCTCAACGGCCCCTGCACACGGGATTAGGCCCCATAATGAACACCCATGAACAATTATTATACTCTGGGGTGTTTTCAGACCCCAGAGTATAATAATCGGAGACCGAGGGGAGATACAGACATAAAAAAAAGTTACTTACCTGTCTCTGGCTCCGCTGCAGTCTTTGGTGGTGTTGGCCATCTTTAATAAAACACGGATGTCACATGACATTTCATGCCCTCCCTCCATCTGCCCCCAGTTTCATGCACCCCTCATCTCTACCCCCATTTTCATGTCCTCCCCTCCATCTCTGCCCCTAGGTTACTGTTGCTCCTCAATTGCTCCACACCACACATACATACATACTCACACACAGACACACACTCTCCATCCTGCATCTCACATCCCCCGTCCCCTTCAGTACAATACAATACAATACAATACAATACACAGAGCGCCCCCTGACTACTATTAGACAGTCATTAGTAAAAGCAATTGCAGGCAAGTCTCAATACAATGTGTAGATTACTGTTCCATCTACTGACACTCACCTCTCCCCTCCTCCTAATACACAGATATCAGGACACTGTCCTCTCCTCCTAATACACAGATATCAGGACACTGTCCCCTCCTCCTAATACACAGATATCAGGACACTGTCCCCTCCTCCTAATACACAGATATCAGGACACTGTCCCCTCCTCCTAATACACAGATATCAGGACACTGTCCCCTCCTCCTAATACACAGATATCAGTACACTGTCCTCTCCTCCTAATACACAGATATCAGGACACTGTCCCCTCCTCCTAATACACAGATATCAGTACACTGTCCCCTCCTCCTAATACACAGATATCAGTACACGGTCTCCTCCTCCTAATACACAGATATCAGTACACTGTCCTCTCCTCCTAATACACAGATATCAGGACACTGTCCCCTCCTCCTAATACACAGATATCAGGACACTGTCCCCTCCTCCTAATACACAGATATCAGGACATTGTCCCCTCCTCCTAATACACAGATATCAGCACACTGTCCCCTCCTCCTAATACACAGATATCAGTACACTGTCCCCTCCTCCTAATACACAGATATCAGGACACTGTCTCCTCCTCCTAATACACAGATATCAGTACACTGTCCTGTCCTACGAATACACAGATATCAGGACACTGTCCCCTCCTCCTAATACACAGATATCAGGACACTGTCTCCTCCCCCTAATACACAGATATCAGTACACTGTCCTCTCCTCCTAATACACAGATATCAGGACACTGTCCCCTCCTCCTAATACACAGATATCAGTACACTGTCCCCTCCTCCTAATACACAGATATCAGTACACTGTCCTCTCCTCCTAATACACAGATATCAGGACATTGTCCCCTCCTCCTAATACACAGATATCAGCACACTGTCCCCTCCTCCTAATACACAGATATCAGTACACTGTCCCCTCCTCCTAATACACAGATATCAGTACACTGTCCTCTCCTCCTAATACACAGATATCAGGACACTGTCCCCTCCTCCTAATACACAGATATCAGGACACTGTCCTCTCCTCCTAATACACAGATATCAGTACACTGTCCTCTCCTCCTAATACACAGATATCAGGACACTGTCCCCTCCTCCTAATACACAGATATCAGGACACTGTCCCCTCCTCCTAATACACAGATATCAGTACACTCTCCTCTCCTCCTAATACACAGATATCAGCACACAGACCTCTCCTCCTAATACACAGATATCAGGACACTAACCTCCCCCTCCTCCACACCACACATACATACACACTCACACACACACAGACACTCTCCATCCTGCATCTCACCTTACCCCTCCCCTTCAGTACCTAGCAGCACATCTCTCCTTCTCTTCATCTCTTGCAGGACTGCGCAGGCTATAAAGACACGCCCACCTAGTCATGTGACGGCTGACCTCACACAAGGTCCTTCATCTACAGGTCCTACAAGCTTTCCCTGCTCTTATCGCAGTTACACAGTTTGTCTGTGATAAGAGCGAGGGTAGCAGGGGTAGCTGTCACCGGGCCCCCTAATGTCCCGGGCCCTGTGGCAGCTGCCTCTGCTGCTATGGTGGTAGTGACGCCACTGCTTGGTATCTCCTTTTCTCTGGAATCGGGGATATCCTCCTAGATTCTCTTCTTGTCAGTCTTTATCTTCAGATTGTCATGATGGATAGAATGTATTCTGTTTGGGACATGTCTCTAAAAAATCTGGAGAAATCTCAGGAGGTGGCTCAGAGATCTGCTAATCGTAAGAGAATTGTCGGGGATGACTTTCAAGGTTGGTGATAAAATTTGTCTCTCGTCGAGAAATATTCAGATGAGAGTTCCCTCACCTAAATTTAAACCCAGGTTTATTGGCCCGTATGTCATTTCAGAAGTGGTCAATCCAGTTTCTTTTTGGTTGAAACTTCCAGATTCATTTAAGATTCACGATGTGTTTCATAAGTCTTTGCTAAAAAAGTTCCTTCCTCCTCTGATTCCTTCCATTTCTCCACCTGAGCCAGTTCTTGTGGCTGGTAATCTGGAATACGAAGTGGAGAATATCTTAGCCTCTAGATGGCGTAGGCGCAGGTTGCATGGAAAGGCTATGGACCTCAAGATAATTCTTGGATTCCAGCTTCTGAGGTGCATGCGGATAGATTGCTGCAGGAGTTTTTTCGTAGATTCCTGGATAAACCAGGTGTGGCCTTTGAGGGTTCGGTGACCCCTCATCAAGGAGGAGTGTCATGTTATGACCCGGTGTCTGCTGTCTCAGGCTGTTAGATTCAGGCGTGGAGTGTCTGAACGGCATTTGGTGCATGACTTATCTGATGCACTGTAGGGGAATATTCACACTACGCATGCTGTTTCTGCGGTAGCACTCATGCATGGATCACGTGGTGAGTTGCTTTGTGGCTCAGTGCTTGGTGTGTCTTGGCCTCTGAAGGGGTTAAGTCCTCTGCAGCGCTGAGGGATTACAGGCTGTGGGTGGTTCTGAGTCCTGCACTTTCCTATGTGCATGCTGCCTGATGCCAGTCTTAATCTTCAGTTCCTGTGTCCCAGACATGGTCTGTCTGTCTGAAGCTGCTATTCATCTGCATCTGAGCCCTGGCCCATTCAGCTTCCTTTGCTGCCTGTTCACACTATCCTGATATTTTGCTAAGTATTGAGCTCCTTCTCCATACATAGTTGTTCCGGGTGCAGTGAACCTTAGTCTTATTTTCTGTTTGGATGTTTGGACTTTTTGTAGTGTTTTTGGTGTGTGATACTAAGTTCTGTCTTTCCTATCCCTTTGCATAGTGTCTGTATTTCTGTTTTTCACATTTATTTTCTCCTCTATACTTTGTGTTCCTCATATTCACCGTTAGTCCAGTCAGACACCTGCCGGGGGCTTTTTCTGTATCTTTTCTCTCCTCATAAATGTGAAACTAGTCAGGGGTTTCTGTTTTACTAATAGGTGAGTTATTTCTCCGGCTGTGTCCGCGCCCACTCAGGCTAGTTAGTCGGGCCCACGGCTACTTCTAGTGTGCAAGGCCGGGTATAGGAGTATCACACACTAGTAGTTCCAAACTGCTCATACTCCTGATTTTTGGTTTTTCTTTTGTATTTTCCCTTTAACTTAACTGAGAAGTTATCAGTCAGGGGCCAGTCCATGGTCAGAGATCCCCAGACCATAACATGGTGACTCTGGCGTTTCTCTCCTTGGCGCAGCACATCCATGTCAGAGGGGAGTGATTAATGAACAGCTTAAAGTACTGGCCCAGTAGGTAATACTTTAGGGATTCCAGGGCCCACTTAATGGCTAAGCCTTCCCTCTCCACAATGCTGTAATTTCTCTCAGATAGTGTAAGCTTCCTACTCTTTCTTCACCACCCACCATTTGGGACAACACTGTGTCTAACTCTACATCAGAGGTGTCAGTCTGTACCCCAAATTCTTTCTTGAAATCAGGTGTGACCAAAACCGGCTGGTTACAGAGGATTGACTTCAACACCTGGAATGGGCCTCAGACTCTTCACTCCACTTGACCAATACAGAACTTGTTCCCTTAGTCAGGTCTGTCAGTGGGGCTGCAATGGTTGCAAAGTCTGGGATGAACCTACGATAATAGCCAACAATTCCCAGGAAAGCTCTTACTTGCTTTTTATTTAAGGGTCAGGGCCAAATTTGAATGGCCTCCACTTTGTTAACCTGGGGTTTCATCACCCCTCTTCCTATTATATACCCCAGATATCGGGCCATTTCAAAACCCAAAGCGCACTTCTTCAGGTTGGCTGTTAAACCGGCTGCTCAGAGGGACTCTAGTATGGCTTGAACTTTTGGCAAGCGACTTTCCCAGTCTGTACTGAAGATGACAATGTCACCTAGATAGGCTGAAGCATACCTTTGATGGGGCTTAAGGACTCTGTCCATCAACCTCTAAAGGTTGCTGGAGCGCCGTGTAAACCAAACAGCATTGTCACATATTGCAACAAGCCCTCTGGGTTGACAAATGCAGTTTTTTTCCCTGGCCTCTTTAGTGAGCAGCATCTGCTTTTCTGCTTTGGTTAAGTCAAGGGTGGAGAAATACCTGGAAAGTCCCAACCTCTCGATGAACGTATCGACTCTGGGCATCGGGTAGGCATCAAACTTTGAAACTTCATTCAGCTTATTGAAATCATTACAGAACCTTATGGTACCGTCTGGCTTAGGAATCAAAACAATTGGATTGGACCAGTCACTCTTTGACTGCTAAATTACCCAAGTGCCAACATATCTTTGTGTAATGTCCCGGTACTGCTCGTGCCCATTCCCTTTAATAGTCCTTGCAGACCGAGATGGTATAGACATTTGCATATAAGGTAAAGAGGTTCCTCCCCCATTCCTTCTATATTAACAGTATTTCTACTTCACCAGAGCCAGCACACAGGGAGGTCTATTAATGCACCATCTTGTGGATGTTTTGTGAACTACACCTGCCTATACTTGCCATTGTAATTTGAGTTGCCAATGTAAAGGAGTGTCCAGTATGATCAGGTGACCTTCAGGACCCATCAAGCTCCCTTGACTGACCTGGAGGAGGAGGAGTTACAGCCCTCTTGATAGGGGGTTGGGAACCCTTTGTCTTGCTCTTTTGTGAAGACATGTGGAGCTGAAAATAGCAGCCAAGTCTCAGAGCACTTCAAACTGAGATGTCTGTTCCTCTGTCCTCAAGCTCCTCCTCAGAGAGTATTTTCCTCTGAAGCTCCAAGCCTACAAGCACTAAAGTTTACGGACCTGCTTATCCATCTCATCTGGGACCTCTACACGTATCTCTCTATTCAAGTAAGTCTTTGGGACAAATCTATATTTAAGAAACCCATAGCTAGTCTGGCAGAATTTGAGGGTCTCCCGCTGTCGACAACTCTATTTCCTCTCCTACATACGTGTACCCAGTTTGTTGAGGACTAACCCCCTGGATACAGGCCATCTTTACAAGTATATACAAGTTTAACTACCCTATCAACTACTAATTAAACTATCCAAAGCATTCCTGCTCCAAGCTCCATCACCTGCTTAATTGGACACTACCTACAAAGATCGCTGTATTGTATGTGAAGAATTACTCCATATGTACATTTGTATTACCTTGTCCTGCTAGTAAAAGAGCAACGACTACCCCCGAGACCTGGTTGTCTGTTGTCATTGTCAGGTACCACGTGGGGGTGGGTAGTTGGGGACATCAAAAAGGAGATTTTGTGCACATTTGGGACCCAGGGACCCCCTAAAAGCCGGCCACATCTGATATATTACCCGTGATACCAGCCCTGGCCCTCCTGAGTGTTACATTTGACCTTCTCAGATATGGTTTGTCTACGAGCTTCAGGTGCCCAGTACAGTTTTAGATTAACCCGTACCTGCAGCTGGGTGACAATGTCATGTTCTCTAACATGGATGCGTCCAGGTGTCTCAGATCCTTATTTTTCTGTGCCAACTCTTCTGTCTCCTGTTTCTGTGCCTTGGACAGAGTCTCTGCTATTTGCACCTCGGGTGTAGCCTTACCAGGAGTATTTACTCCTTCAGTGGTAACCTTGCTAAGGATACCTACTGATGTCAACGTTTCACTGTGCTTCCAGGGTTTTAGTAAATTTATATGGTATATTTCAAATACAATATTTTTGTATTTGTTTATCCATTCCTGACCAATAGAAACGCTATAAAATGTGATTTTTGAGTTTTTTCGTACCCCATATGTCCCCTTAACACATGCTTATGTGTCAGATCTAGAACCACTCTTTGATATGGCCAGGGCACCACCAATTGTTTGACAATTTCTCCTGAGAATTTGGTTTACCCTATAGGTCCTGGTTCATGGACATCTAGGGTAACTCCTTGTTGGCCCCTGGGTACTGGTTTTCGCCATTTACCACCTTTACCTTTTCTCTAGCAATAGCCAGATTTGGACCTCAAATCTGAGCAGTCCCAGAATTGTCACGGGTAACCTCGTGCTCCGACATCTCGGGAACTCGGGCTTACATGTATCTGGATGTAGGGGTGCTAAAACCAGGAGCTACCCATCACTTGTTCACTAGGTCACACATGGCTGTTTTTGAGTGGTGCACTTGGGAACAATGGTCGCTGTAAACATACTCTCTTACCACAGGCCATCAGGCCTTGCTCATCCTTTTTTTGGTCCTTGCTGTCTTCTTTTCTTCTGGGCCCGCTTGGTCCTGCAATGTTCTTAGAACCTGAAAACAGAACTGAGAGTTTTGGTCTACAATGGCCACCCCTTGTGTTGACGCATGTTCCCTAGTCTTTTCTGCAACTAGTTTGGCAGTGTCTATCTCAGTGGGTGTATAACTATCCAAATACAGAAGCACTTCACAGATAATGAATGGTAAGAAAACCCAAAAATATTGATAAAACTTATCTTTTATTGATGTTAAGTCAGCTAAAAAAGTATTTTTGGACATCGACTACAACTATAAGAACGATGAAACCAACAATTCCCCTGTATTCACCAACAAGTCGTACTAGTTGGGTAATGTGCAAACCACCGTCCACACTCCATCACGTAGACACTTTCCTAATGGCCCCCTTGATCCACAGGCTACAATACTTTGGTCACAGGTAAATGCCCACTACCTCACGGAGCCCCCGTTTCTGTGTATATAGAAATCAATTGTATTGGGCCACCCCAACTCCAGTAAGTAAGCTAGCTAATATAGCTCAAATTTAGCAAAAATAGGGAGATCTCCAGAGGTACTGATGTATCTTCCCCCCGCTCAGAACATCCACCCCAATCAGACCCAATATTCCTAGTGTGTACGTAGGTCCGAATGAAGCCCCCAGCTGTCTTCTAAGTTATAATCGTGACTGGCGCCCTGGCACAGGGACCCCACACACCCTAGTGAAGCTGACAACGAACTAAAGAAATGGCTGCAGGACAAAACTCTGCACGTAACTGTACTCAACGCGTTTCCCATGTTTCAGGTTCCTCAGGAGCACTTGTCTGGTCAAAAACAACCTCATTAATAACGATCTAGCCTGATGCTGCCCTAAAAAGAACATTGTGGGGTTAAAACCACAGTTCCCGGAGCACTGAAGGTGCCAACAAGGTGTATAGGACCACCGATGAAGATGGAGATCAAATCTCACACTACGTCTTATTAACCCCTTCTATACAGGAAGTTTCATATAGGGAATCATTTAGTATGTGCCCATCTCCCTATGGTACCAAAGGAAATATTTACAATTATATGACTCCGATTAAAGTCCATGGCTGCAGACTGAACAATATGGCGCCCAGCTCCAAACTCCAATATGAAATGGGCTAAAAGTTCAAAATCAGACTACTACTGGCCATATATTGCACCACGTCCGTATACATTTCAATCATAACAAGTCTTCTGAATTTTTATGTGATTTTTTTTTCTCCAGTCCATTTTTTGATTCATATAAAATATAATTTTTTTTCTTAGCACTTCTGGGATTTTTTGGCCCAAAAGTCTGCCCATACAGATCGTAACTCTTTTCCAGCATAATGGTGCACTATGATGACGTTCTTGAACTTGCAAATGTCATACTCAATTCTGTCAGTATTAAATTTATCTTTAGGGGGGTCGGTAGGTAGAATATGGAGCTCATACAAACAAAGTCCTATAAATACATCTTCTATGTGGATAACCCTAATTTCTTGGGCCACATCATAGATTTTTTTTGCCAAATCTGCTGAAAAGACATATCCTGGACCTGCACAGTATGGTGGGTAGGTGTTATTGGGATAGATTTCCTTAGGCAAGTACCACTTATCACCCTTGTTCCTACAAGGTCTAGCATTGAAATATAATTGTCCTGTATAGTAATTGTTACGCACCGGTAAGTCTGGATGAAGTAGTTCATGGACCAAGTAGTCTACATTTAAAAATATGTCGCCATCTACCTTCATGACATAGCTGGCAGAAGAACAGAATTTGGTCACCCATTCCATACCCATCAAGGTTTTCAATGTCAAGTTGTTATAGGTGTCCATGAAGTCTTGTTGGATGACGTCTCCAAAAGCTTCACTTTCTTCCTCCAACAACCTCTGGGTTTGGTCAGGGGAAACCTGAGGTAGACCCACCAGAAATATCCTGACCACATCAACATCATAAATACTTTCGTTACCCCATGTTTCCCGGATCGTACGTCTAGACGCCACATCATGGCTAGCTACACACACCATTATAACGAGGTAAGGCTTCCGGTTCTTGCACTTGTCTGGTTGGTTAATGAGGAACTTGTATGGATATGGGTACGGAGGAGCCAGGGGGTGCCGGAAAGCCGGGTAAGTCTTATTATTTACAGGCTTATTTCTCTCCTGTAATTTTACATAATGTTGAGTCCGCTTGCTGATAACTTCTATTTTACTTTGGTAGCAGAAGAAGTAACCAAACAAAAACGCGAAGGCCATCAGACATAAAGCAAAAAATTTGCCTTTCATGTTGTCCCTTGAAAATGTTTCCTTGCCAAGATTTCTGTAACAGTTAAATGAGAGAAAAAGTTTAGAAAATGAAAGTCATGGAGAATCTTTACCCTGTGATATCATTGACTAGAATAGAATAGAAATCTTTATTAATCCCAGAGGGAAATTCGTGTTTCTATCACTTTATGCAACACATAGAATAACATATATACATGATCACAGTCACAGTATAGCAATACAGTCAGACAGTATATAGTGCAAGGTGGGTCACTAGTCCAGGACATACAGTCGGGGCGCCCCATGTCAACATTAGATCACTACTGATTTGCAGAAATAATAAAGAGTGAGATCTCTGATGGGATAAATGATGGGCAGGTCAGTCATTGTGCCCCTTTATGAGTAGTGGGCCCTTGTAAATAAAACTAGAGACAGTTGTGAAACAACTTTACTTTAGTCAATAGACATCAACATATGGATTGGTTACCCAAGACATTTGCGGCTGCAGATACAAATCCTTGTGCAATATCTACACCGGTTATTATTGTGACTTATCACAATGGTGAGAACCTACCTATATAATAATCTATTCTCTATATTTATATCCGACAGTACAACCTTATGGCGCTCTATGCGCTTCTATTTTATTGCCAAAAGAGTCAAAGACAAAGGGAAAAACCAAAAGGGAAAGAGAGAAGGACGGTTAGGGGATCAGAAGCCTTTCCAAGGGGGCCATATGGACTGAAATGCTTCTACTGTATCATTAAGGCTATTGGCAAGAAACTCAAGTTATCTTTCATCCGAGCAATAATCTCAGGGCCTGAAGGAGGGACCACTGTCCTCCAGTTCTGTCTTGGCAGCAGTACATAAATCAAGAAAAATCCTAGACGTCTCCTTGCCTAAGTGCCTGGGGGAGAGATTCAAAAGGTAAATGAATGGATCTAAGGGGACTCCCTGTTGGAAGAGGGCACCTGTCATTGTCTGTATTTCTAGCCAGAAACCCAGGATCAGAGGACGCTCCCAAAAAATATGAAATAAGGTGCCCACCGCAGCATGACAACGCCAGCATTCAGAAGGGGTCAACTGATTGAGGACGTGGAGGTACCAGCGCATGAGATACTTGTATCGGGTTTCCTTAAAGGTTACATATATAGAAGATTTCATGAGACAAGACCACACGGACCACGGAAATGGGCCTACCCATTGCTTCCTCCCATTTAGTCATATATTGGTGAGTAGGGGGAGCAGAACCATCTGGGGAGGAGAGAGTCTGAAAGAGAAGATGTGGCCAGTTGTGGAGGTGCCATCCCTGCAAATTTTTCCAAAGGAGGTAGTAAAAGACTAGTGAGCCATGCAGTGAGTGAACAAAATGGACTACCTGCTGAAAGTGAAGCCATTCTGCAGAGGGGAGACCCAAGGTAGAGGTAAGGTAGTCAAAGGACCCGATCTCCAACATAGTAAGATCAACCAAATACTCAATCCTGAACAAGCTTACCCTCGTCCTTACCCAAACCATGTTAGTCCAGAGGCCCTATGGAGAAGCGAATTATACAAGATAGAAATCATCAAGTATCACTTGGAGGTCAAAGGAGTAACTGATATCAAGTAGACCAGATAGCCCTAATGAAACAAATGGGACCCAGCAAGGGGAAAGGGGCTACACCACCGCAAGGCATTAGGATGCACAGGAGCATGCCACAACTTTCCAATTTCCACCTATCTAGTGTATGCTGGTAAAGCTGCCCAAAATGGGATAGAATGCAGGTTGGTTGCTCAATATTAATGAAGAAGGTGTGGAACATCCAGTCCTCCGCATCCCCTCACTGTCAGTATCTGTCAGGATACGGAGTCCATGGTATTCCTTCAAATGTGGTGTCGGACAGGGGCGTACAGTTTGTGTCCAGGTTTTGGAAAGCCTTTTGTAACAGGTTGGGAGTCTCTCTTTCTTTCTCCTCAGCCTTCCACCCAGAGACTAACGGTCAAACAGAGAGACTGAATCAACCTTTGGAACAGTGTTTGAGGTGCTTTGTGTCTGATTGCCAAGATAAATGGAGTGAATATTTGCCCATGGCTGAGTTTGCACTAAATAATCATGTCAACTCCTCGACTCGGTTGTCTCCTTTCCACATTAACTATGGTTTTCACCCCAGATTCTCCTCAGGAACAGGCAATGAATTTGCCTTTTCCTCAGTAGAGGACGTTGCTAAATCTCTCTGTACTGTATGGGCTGAAAGCCTGGCATCGCTGAGAAAAGCCCAGGCTAATCAAGTAAATTTCGCCAACAGAAAGCGCCGCCCTGGACCTGACTTTGCGGTGGGTGACAAGGTCTGGTTATCCACTAAAAATCTCCAACTTCGTGTTCCATCTTCTAAGTTTGCCCCGCGTTTTATTGGTCCATATCCCATTTCTGAAATAATCAACCCTGTGTCATTCAAATTATCACTTCCTAGGTCCCTCCATATTCACCCAGTTTTTCATAAGTCCCTACTCAAAAAGTATGTTCCGGCAATGGTCAATCGTTCCCCACCCGAACCAGTGATCGTTCAGGGGGAACTAGAGTATGAGGTGGAACGGGTCATTGATTCACGCAGAGTGCGGAATTCCCTTCAGTTCCTCATACATTGGAAGGGGTATGGACCAGAGGAGCGTGTTTGGGTGGCAGCCAGAGACCTTCACGCTCCTAGATTGGTGGAGAAGTTATTACGTTCTTGCCCTACTAAGCCAGGGGGTCCTCTTGAGGGTCCGGAGGCCCCTCCTCAAAGGGGGTGTACTGTCAGGATACGGAGTCGCCGCGGTCTCCTTGCTGCGCGGCGTCTCCCTGGGAGACGTGTTAGGAGTTCTATTGGGTGTGCTTAGGTCATTAAGGGTTAATCTTTTCCTTGCCTTCAGTCTCCATGTCATTAGCCATCAGGTGTGTTCTCTTCTGCTATTTAAACCCCACCCAGGCATGGATCCTTGCCAGCCATTCACTTTGTGTTTCCTGGTCCCCCTGCTCAGTCTGATTCCCTGTCTGTTTGTATTCGGTCTGTTCTCTTGGTTTATTTACCCGGCTTGTATTTTTGACTATCCCTTGTCTTTTGATTTGGTACCTTTATTATATCTCCTGACTTGACCTCTTGCTCGTCTGACCTCGCCTTCTCTTCTGTGTCTTGCTGGGACTTGTGGTCCTCCCTGGTTCCATGCTGTTTAGTCTTTTGTTTTGCATTGCAGTTACACTGTGCTTTCTGTTTAGGTGTGACCCCCGTGACTCCAGTCCCTAGCACTTTCAGGGCCTCCTCTCCCCTTATCCTAGCCGCCGGATAGAAGCGTAAGGAGTCGTGGTAGGCGCACTTCAATTAGGAAGTGCATGGGTCTGCCTCATCTCAGATATTACAGCATAGTTATAGCTGCAGGGCCTGCAATCCCTTTTGTCATTAGTTGCACAGTGTTGCTTTCCAGCTGTGTCACTTTGCACTGCCTGACCCTGACTCCAATCCTTACAGTATCGCCAACCAAGAATATGGAGGTGCTTAGCATTCCAATTAAATTGGAAGATAGTCTTCTGTAGGTCCTGAAGTTCCAATCAAGGAACTGCCAATGAGAGTCTCGAAATGGTAAAGCCATGCAGGAGGCTTTGCTTAACTACCAAAATGTGACTCAATAGAGAACAGGCAGAGGTTGGGGTCTTTTGGGAGTGGATTTTGACGCGGAATCCATCTCAAAATCCGCTGCCAAAAATGACTAGTAGCGGAAAAAGCTGCGGCGTCTGCGGTGCGAGGCTCCAGCCCATTCATTTGGGCCTAATCTGGAGGGGAATGCCGCAACGTGATGCCAGTGCACTGCATCGGCATCCTGTCGCAGAAACTATGACGGAATGTGTACACGCGGAACTCCATGTGAACTAGCCCTACGGATGTTGAGAGGCAGTGCTTCAGTCTTAGGGCTCGTTCACGAAAATGTCATGTCATGCCATGTTGGAGGTGCTTTGGTGGACATAGAGGAGGTACTTGCAGAACTCTAGATGGAAGGTCTCTGTTGGGCTGGAATCCCACTTTGACTGATCTGGGTAGGTAGCAGTGCCCCAAACCTCACTGCCATAGAGAAGGGTCGGAGCAATGACTGATGTCAAATATCTTCAGCCAGACCGTGGAACCAGTCCTTCTTGCAGCATTACACAGACAGCTTGACAGAGGTGATCCAGTGACTATAACAGAACGATCTCCATATCGGTTCTGCATTTCTTGAAGTTGTGACTATCCCACAATCCATTAAGTTAAAGGGGCAAAATTATGCCGCATGAGCCCCACATATGCTTGAATAGCCTTTAAAAAAGCTATTCAGGCACCGCTAATGGTATTCTAAAAGCCCCCCCCGTTTTAAACTAAGACCATAAAAACATATATGCAAATTATACTTACCGTGCACAGTGGGCGGTTCATGCACTGGTGGACGTCATTTTCGGTCCCACCTTCCTCTAGTGTCTTCTTCCAGCGACGCCCTCCTTCCACGTCTTCATCTTCGGGTTGTCTTCGGGTCATTTTTGTCAATGGAAGCTCGCGACCGTACTGCACCTGTGCAGTACGATCGCGTAGTTCTAAGCAGAACTGAGCATGCTCAGTATGCTCAGTTCCCCTTAGAACTACGACAAAAATTGCACCGGACCGTGCGCAGTAGCGCTCCGGAGGGAGTGCTACTGTGCACTTGCGGGATTTAAACACAACCCGAAGATGAAGGCGTGGAAGGAGGGCATCGCTGGAAGAAGACACCAGAAGAAGGCGGGACAGAAGATGACGTCCACCAGTGCACGAACCGCCCACTGTGCACGGTAAGTATAATTTGCATATATGTTTTTACGGTCTTAGTTTAAAATGGGGGGGGGGGGCTTTTAAAATACCATTACTGGTGCGTGAATAACCGTTTTTAAAGGCTATTCAGGCATATGTGGGACTCATACGGCATAATTATGCTGATAGAGCCCCTTTAAGTGGCCATTTATGTGAAGTTCATATATATTATTTTAAGAAAAGAAATTGGCCTGTCTCTTAAGTGGAGAGCTGGAGCAAGGAATAGAACTGTACTTTAAGGGGAAGACAGCATTTCCCTGTGGATTACAAGTTAACCATTGAATTACAAATAGTACTGTGCAATACTTAGGGTGCACCCCAACGAGGGCCCAATCCAGGAAAATAGCGTTCTTAAAGGACTTGTATCTGTCACCTGTTTAAGTAACTGGGAACTAGGGGTATAGTGTTGGTTTGCTGCAATACTCCGTTCTATATTACATCGTATGTCTTCTCTGTTTCTACCTCATTGTATATTCTCCCAGGTCATTTTTCATTGCTTTACTCAGTAAACATTGCCCATGGAATTAAAACTGTGTGGCATCGCGTACCTGCTGAACCAGTGAGCCCAACCCTTGGCCCTGTGTCAATGCAGAGGGTTGGTGTAGTAGCGGCAGCTCGTAACATACAGGCCGGGGACAGTGGTTAACAAGGGCCTTGATAGCAGGAATCTCTATGCCATGTACTCTAGATTCTGTGGAGTCTCTTCTTACTACTACCTGGTAGTGAGGACTGGCGGCATTTGTAGAGGAAGCCGATAAAGGAAGAAAAGGAGAAGAGAATGAAGATTATAAGTGAAAAGCAAACACACAATGAATACAGGTTATCATGTAATGGGAACTTACTATGTACTACATGGAGTCAGGGGTGTAGCCAGAGGTAGAACCTGAGCCCCACTATAAAATCCGTAACAGGACCCAAGCGAATATATCATTTAGAATAGTGGTATAGTGTATATCATGCAGCAGTGGGACGTTTTGATCCCACTCAGGTTCCTGATACCTCTGTACCCCATATAGCTACAATTTTTCTATGGCCTATCCTGGACCCGGACTCCAGACCAATCTGCTGTAAGGAGACCTTTTCTGCAGCCATCTTGTACACCATACAAAGCTGAAACAGATAGCTTCATCCTGTGGAGGGCGCCATCACCTTAACTCAGAGCTGACTGAAGTTAGTGGGAGCTGAGCGGCAGTATAGGGAAGGGAGATTTCTGCTTCAGACATCAGAATGTCGGGGGTCTCTACCAATGCCATAATCTGAGGAAAGGCCATAAAAAATTAAGGCCTAATAACCCCTAAATATTGTTTTTTATTATTTTTCTAAAAGGCTTTACTAACACAGACATAAAACCCTTCACCCAACCTACCCAATAAATAGATCTCCCCACAGCCCATCTAGGGGAGGCTAGGACAGCAAAGCTGGAGTGGTAGGCAAGAGACCTGTGGATGGGGTGCAGTCAGTGTACAGAGAACTTTGCAAGGAGTAGCTTGGTGCACTGAGTAGTGGATGAGGATTATACTAGATGGTGCAGATGAATGCTTTGAAAGGGCTGTCTGGGATAAATTCATATTTTTGCAGTAAGCCCCCCATATCTCCCCTCCAACTTTCTAAATAACGTGTTTTCAAATTTTTTTTTGTTTTACTGTAATATACATAGGTCATGTGACCTATATATATATATTACATTTTTGATGAACTGGAAAGGGAGGTAAGTATAATGGGGCTTGGGGGGGGGGTCAATGAGGAGGTACACATCATAAAGAGTTTGTCCACAGTCATATAGCACTGTATAATATGGATTGCGAATGCACAATCCATATTATATTGTGCGGGGGTCACTATGGAGCATTATACCCTGCGGGGGCCACTATTGAACATTATACATTGCGAGGGCCCCTGTGAAACATTATACCGCGCAGGGGCCACTTTGGAGCTTATTATACTATGCATGAGGCTACTGTGGAGCCTTATACTGTGCAGGGACCACTGTGGAACATTATATTGCCCGGGGACCTGACTGTGGAGCATATTATACTGTGCAGGAACGACCTTGGAACATTATACTGTGTGTGAGTCACTGTGGAGCATATTATACTATTCAGGGGCCACTATGGAGCATTATACCATGTGGTGCCACTGTGAAGCAATATATTGTGTGGGGGTCACTGTGGAGTATTATACTATGTATGTGTGCACTACAATATATACAATAAGCTTTCATTGTGTGACTGTAATGATGATATATGGAGATGATTACAATATTAAAGCCAAAGGAGGAGGTTATTGATTGAAAACTAGGAGTCTAAAGAGTCAGTGCACCTCGACTTGGCGTGCAGTGGGTTATTTCTTATACTATGTATTATGATGTATTTGCTCTGCGTTGTATGCTCATGTCACTTTAATATCGCAGGTCAGTGTTCTAGCACATTCTGGAAGCTGTATCCATCGTTGCTACCCCTTGGTGACATCAGGTGTTACCCAAATACTCAGGGCAGGAGTATCTCCTTATTTAAGGGTCAGTTCCCATTCTCTCGTTGAGTAGTCCAGCTTGGAAGAAGGAACCCTTGTAGGGGCGGAGGATAACTTGGAGTGCCATCAACTTCAGAGAGTTTGCACAGTTTACGTTAGGCTCGTACTTGTTCCATTCTTCAGGTCCGATTGGGGATCCAAACAACAGAAACTCAACCCGCTTATAAAACGATTACCCGCGGAAACCTGTGGACCCACAGACAGTAATGGGGTCCACCGAGTTTCCACCCAAAAAATGTTGAGAGAAAAGCTCTGCTTGCAGGAATTATCTCTCCACATTTTTCAAGAGGAATGGGGAACGGAATCTCCAAACAGAATCCGGGCGCAGATGTGAACCTTACAGTAAAGAAACAGGTCCTCGGGTAGGCTATTCTACAGATACACAGTTCCTATGGTGAAGAAACCATGTCAAATAAGGAGGGAGGAGGGAATTCTCCCTTGACTTTTTTTTTTTTTTTTTACATAGAACAGCTGTTCCCCATATTTTGGTATGGCCAGTCATAAAGGTTTATCATGTTACCTCCTTACCCTAGGTTCACACCTCGCCTGGTCTGCTTGGGGACGGGAAGAATGGAGACCCAATCCCTTTTACCTGTAGCGGTAAGCTATGGGGGGATTCATTTTAGATGTATATAAGGGTCCCCTA
This sequence comes from Leptodactylus fuscus, assembly GCF_031893055.1. Classification (NCBI taxonomy): domain Eukaryota; kingdom Metazoa; phylum Chordata; class Amphibia; order Anura; family Leptodactylidae; genus Leptodactylus; species Leptodactylus fuscus. The sequence goes on along the minus strand of NC_134269.1, from coordinate 20,707,283 downwards.
TAGGAATACATGTTGCTATATACTTACTGAACGTAGATGGAAATTTCTCCCACTTACCATCTGTATCATTATAGGACAATAGCTGCTCCCAATCTATATCCTGGACTCCAGCCTTTAACCTTGAAGATTTTTGCCCTCCCAACCTGGGGTTGTTTTATTTTACAATTTAGATGGAATGGACGTAGATTATGGTCGCTATTACCAAGGTTTTCACAAACAGTAACAGTTCCAAAAAGTCCCCCATTGTTAGCAATGACCAGACCCAGTAAAGCCTCCCCTCTAGTTGGATCTTCTACAAACTGGACCCAAAAACGAATCTGCAATAAGTTGAGGAATTTCTTTAACTTTTGCAAATAATGCAGAACCGTGACCCCGGCCGCTCAGTCAATCTTGCTTTTTACTCTTCCATGAGCCTCCAGATAGGTAACATGGTCACATCTGCGGCTGTGGTAGTCACCCTGGAATTCTTGCTCCAGTAGTGCATACATATGGCTGACCGTGCACTGAAGCAAACTCCAATACTGCCAGCCATTATCCCAAATACATCGAACTGTAAAGTAGGAAAGTGAAAAAATAAGGTACTTACAGGGATGTTCCCTCCTGCTCGTAACTCCGCATATACAGAAGCCAGTCAGTGCAACAAGCTCGGGAGTGAGCAAGTTATGCGAGTCCTAGATTTTTAATTAAAGCACCTAAGTACACAGACCCAAGGGGGAAAAGGTTCTAAATTGTGCCAATAGATCTAACACAGCAGTACACAGAAAATAAACTTGCTATGGTATATGTAATTTTCAGACAGTCCACTGAGTCACATGTATCACGACCAATTCCACTCAGCAAGCCTTGCAGTGAACAATACCTAGGGTTGAGCTGATCTTGAAATTTCAGGATCGTTTTTAAAATCCGATTTCCGATCATTTTCCATTCAAACCCGATCCCGATGCAAGTCAATGGGATTCTTTTTAATTATCGAAGATCCGATTTTAAAAATGATCCTATTCACTACACACTACTTGTTTAAATTTTTGGACTCCACGCTGTGTAGTGATTAAAAAGAAAAATCCCCCGGCTACTTAGCGCCCCTGTTGTCCGCATACCTGCACAGATCCGCTGCCGCTCCCCGTTCTTCTTGCTCCGGTCTTCTCTCATTGACATGCCTTCAGAGCGCCGTGCGCGCCCCCACCTGCCTAGGTTAGTGTTAGAGATGATGGGAGTAGGCAGGGCTTGTTGTGGCTTCGGAGAGTGTGGGCGGGGAAACGTGAGTGCATCACTCACGTCTCCCCTTCCAGTACCTGCCCACACTCTCCAAGGCGCAAGGCGCTCTGAAGGCATGTATAGGAGAAAGAAGAGGAGCGAGAAGAAGGAGGAGTGGCAGGGGCAGCACTTCTGTGCAGGTAAGTTGAGGTATTGGAATTCTGTTCCTGATCTTTTTTAGGCTGGATTGGAACCTGATCGCGATCGTGAAATTTACTCAATCGCCGATCGGGATCCGATCTTTTCTGATCCCGATCGCTTAACCCTAGCCATACCGCCTCGGAGTCTCCGTGCATTTACCAAAAAACTATCCATGCTGTGCACAGTAAATTCTTGTGTTGAGCACCAGTTGTGTGACCTGTGAGGAAGATAGCTCGGTAGCAGCAGTGGTGCAGACCCAAATAATCAAAGACAGGGACACAAAAAATGCAGCAAATCAGTTTATTTAGAAAAAAAAAACTGGAAAATAAATAAACTTTCACTTCAGCCACAAAATGAGCAAAACAAAACACAGCCTTAACATCAGGCAAAACAAGATAAAATCCTGCTCGTCTGAGCGACTAATTAAACAGAAAAGTTATCCTAACTATACGTGTGGTTTACTATCAGTCACACAAACAAAATAAGTACAATATTGTCTCACCGGACTCAGGGTTACATGGCAGATCCAGACGCCTCTTCTCTCTTTCTGGATCTGCATTGGAGTGCTGGAACTGCAACTGCAACGTCACATTGCCTGCGCATTTTGCATGAAATTAATTCCAGTCCATCAAGTGCAACCTATAAACTTACCAAGTGGATCCAGAGAAAGCTATAAAACCCGCCATCAGGTGGATGCCAAGTGCTGCAATAGAAGAAAAAAAATTCTTCCAGCTCCAATATTCCATTCCAAAAAATTGTAACTCCTATAGTTCCAAGAATACATTCAGGCCCATCTTGTACTTGTCTTTGTTATCAGACATCACCACATCCAGTGTCAGTAAGTGCCATAGTCTCACTGCTCTTACTGTAAAGAATCCCCACCTATGACTATGGCCAAACCTTTTTCCCTCCATATATAGAGGACGCCCCTTTGTCACAGTTACAGGCCTCGGATTACAGAGATTATTGGAAAAAATACAAGATGTAATATGTCTAGAAAAAGTGCAGTGAACAACATAACTGAGGAGGAAGAAAACCTCCTTAATATCATACAATACACCAAGTAATAAGAATGAGAGCCACAACAGCAAAATTACTATTAGTTTTGGCAGAAGTCTCCGGGTTATTGGTAACCCTTAGCCATCGTATTCATGACTGGATATTACATATTACATGTGCTGGTGACGCTGGGACTGCTCTTATTAGATTTACCGTATTTTTCGGACTATAAGACGCACTGGACTATAAGACTATAAAACTATAAGATAGGTTTTAGAGGAGGAAAATAGGGGAAAAAAATTTTGAAGCAAAAAATGGTAAAATATTTAATATATGGGAGTTGTAGTTTTGCAACAGCTGCAAGGCCACATTGACAGGTGACCCTGCAGCTGTACGGGGACGCGTAGAGTGTTTTTTTTTTTTAGTAGACCGGACATTTTCGGACACAGGGATACCTAATATGTATGTGTTTGACATATGATTTTCTACTTTTATATATATTCTAGGGAAAGGAGGTGATTTAGAACTTTTACTTATTTCATTTTTTTATTATATATTTTTAAAGCTTTTTTTTTTTTTTTTTACTATTTTATTCCCCCCCGGGGGCTTGAACCTGCAGTCATTTGATTGCAAGTCCCATAGACGGCAATACAACTGTATTGCCGTCTATGGGCCATTCTATATTTTACTATTACGGCTGGTCATAGACCCAGCCGCAATACTAATATAGCAGTGACAGGCCTGGGAGCCTCATTAGGCTCCCGGCTGTCACCCGAACAGGTCGGCTCCTGCGATATCGCCACACAGGAGCTGGCCTGCAACTTTACAGGTATGGGGCCGGTGGGGACCGGCCCCGGGGGAGAAGGGGCCGACAATACAGACCCGGCATCCGCTGTAATAGAGAGGCGGATGCCGGCGAGGGATAGATGCCGGCACAGGTGCCGGGGCCTGAGACATCGCTTGTTTGTTCCTGCCCTGCATGAAGCCAGCGGCGGCAGGAATGATGCTGACATTCCGCTCCTCCGTCCCCCCGCCGGGAATAGCATCATCACTCCTGCCGCTGCTGGCTTCATACAGGGCAGGAACAAACAAGCGATGTCTCAGGCCCCGGCACCTGTGCCGGCGTCTATCCCTCGCCGGCATCCTCCTCTCTACTACAGTGGATGCCGGGCGGCCACATTCGGACTATAAGACGCACCCTTCTTTTCCCCCCAAATCTTATAGTCCCAAAAATACGGTACTTTACCAAGCGGCCTTTCTGCTCAGTTGGCCCTGTCTTTACCTTCACTGACATTGATCCTTAATGACAATGACGTGCCTTCCTTGCCCCCAAAGAGTGATCACTCAAGAATGAATCCTTCAAACTAGGTTGAGAGGATATCGTTACTCCATAGGGAGAGAACCACCAATTAGATGTGTGGAGTCTAAGCCATGAGCGCTCCACTGTGCAAAGGAACATGGGAAGAATATGCAAGTCTGACTTCCATGATGTAATTAGGAAGCCAGTGCCTCAGGCAAGCAAACCAATAGAGGGCGCTCCCTTTAACATCATGACGACCTTCTTAAAGGGAGCGCCCTCTATTGGTTTGCTTGGATGAGGCTCTGTCTTCCTAATTACATCATGGAAGATAGACTTGCACATTCTCAGTCAGCGCCCTCTATTGGTGTGCATACTTGAGGCACTGGCTTCCTAATTACATCATGGAAGTCAGATTTGCATATTCTTCCCATGTCCCTCAAACTACTAAGCAAAGGGGGATATGACTTTGGGAGATGGAGATCAAGAACTCCTGGAGGAATTATTCTTTATACTTAACTTCATGGATTTAGGAACGTTTAGAAGAAGGAGTCTGTGTGAATGGCGGTGTTAGGACTATGCAGCAGGTGTAGCCATGATATCAGAGTCGCAGCCTGTTCCACTGTCTCTGCTCAGTCCAGCATGCATGGGGTTAATTCCCTTGCAGCCGATAGGCGTGGTCGGTCTGCTGACTGACACTGGTGTCAGCCTATCGGCGTCTGGCTTGAGCACCTGGGCGGGTTGATCGGTCCCGCCTTCCCTCCATTTAAGGAGGCTGTTTTGGGCCTTCAGATGCTCTAGTGTAATTTGCAAAATATCTGTGTGTGTGCATGGGTTCCTGTGAAGTTCTAAAATCCCACATTGTGCATAGTAATTTTGCCCTAGTAATTGCCCAGGGAACTCCCACCTAGCTAGCCTCAAACCTCAAGTTGTGTTGCAAGTCTGTGCAGACATTACTTGTCAGAGTGCTGCCTTAGTTAGGCAGGCTGCTACCTGTGGTGTGGGTACGGCCTAGTAAGCTGCTGGGAGCACACGGTCATTGTTAGTTGTGTTGTCTAGTGATGAAGTAACCACTAAGACTTTAGTATTCATTTAGCGGCTGCTTTGTGCTGCAGTGGCAACTCCCCTGTGAAGTAACAGGGACTACTTAGTTTTAGTGGAGTAGCCCAGCAGTGAAGTTAACTGTCGGGCCTTGTTCACACCAGTACGCCCTGCAGTTCTGAACCCAATGGGCTCCGCAGGATATATATATATTTTTTTTAATATGTCCTGCCGACCGTAACAGGCGGTAACTGAGGGCAGGGCGGGCTTTATACAGTGATGTCACTTCCGGTCACACTGTCACTTCCTCTTCTCTGGCAGACACACAACTAGGGAGTATAATACTGGGATGTATTACCTCATATACTGAGCACAGTCACCTTATACACATGTAGTCGGATATTACTGTGGTGTTATCTACCTCATATACTGAGCACAGTCACCTTATACACATGTAGTAGTGTAGTAGGATATTACTGTGGTGTTATCTACCTCATATACTGAGCACAGTCACCTTATACACATGTAGTAGTGTAGTAGGACATTACTGTGCTGTAATCTACCTCATATACTGAGCGTAGTCACCTTATACACAATTAGTAGGGTATTACTGTGGTGTTATCTACCTCATATACTGAGCACAGTCACCTTATACACATGTAGTAGGATATTACTGTGGTGTTATCTGCCTCATATACTGAGCGTGGTCACCTTATACACATGTAGTAGTGTAGTAGGATATTACTGTGGTGTTATCTACCTCATATACTGAGCACAGTCACCTTATACACATGTAGTAGTGTAGTAGGATATTACTGTGGTGTTATCTACCTCATATACTGAGCACAGTCACATTATACACATGTAGTAGTGTAGTAGGATATTACTGTGGTGTTATCTACCTCATATACTGAGCGTAGTCACCTTATACACAATTAGTAGGGTATTACTGTGGTGTTATCTACCTCATATACTGAGCACAGTCACCTTATACACATGTAGTAGGATATTACTGTGGTGTTATCTGCCTCATATACTGAGCACAGTCACCTTATACACATGTAGTAGTGTAGTAGGATATTACTGTGGTGTTATCTACCTCATATACTGAGCACAGTCACCTTATACACATGTAGTAGTGTAGTAGGATATTACTGGGGTGTTATCTACCTCACATACTGAGCACAGTCAACTTATACACATTTAGTAGTGTAGTAGGATATTACTGGGGTGTTATCTACCTCATATACTGAGCACAGTCACCTTATACACATGTAGTAGTGTAGTAGGATATTACTATGGTGTTATCTACCTCATATACCGAGCACAGTCACCTTATACACATGTAGTAGTGTAGTAGGATATTACTGTGGTGTTATCTACCTTATATACCAAGCAGTCACCTTATACACATGTAGTAGGATATTACTATGGTGTTATCTACCTCATATACTGAGCACAGTCACGTTATACACTGTTGGCCAAAAGTATTGGCACCCCAGCAATTCTGACAGATATTACTCATGTTCTTCCAGAAAATGATTACAATCACAAACTCTTTGGTATTATCTTCATTTAATTTGTCTTCAATTGAAAACCACAAAAACAATTGTCAAAAAGCCAAATTGGATATAATTCCACAGCAAATATAAAAAAGGGGGTGGACAAATGTATTGGCACTGTTTGAAAAATCATGTGATGCTTCTCTAATTTGTGTAATTAACAGCACCTGTTACTTACCTGAGGCGCCTAACAGGTGGTGGCAATAACTAAATCAGACTTGCAGCCAGTTGAAATGGATTAAAGTTGACTCAACCTCTGTCCTGTGTCCTTGTGTGACCACATTGAGCATGGAGAAAAGAAAGAAGACCAAAGAACTGTCTGAGGACATGAGAAGCAAAATTGTGAGGAAGCATGAGCAATCTCAAGGCTACAAGTCCATCTCCAAAGACCTGAATGTTCCTGTGTCTACCGTGTGCAGTGTCATCAAGAAGTGTAAAGCCCATGGCACTGTGGCTAACCTCCCTGGATGTGGACGGAAAAGAAAAATTGCCGAGAGATTTCAACGCAAGATCGTGCAGATGGTGGCTAAAGAACCTCGACTAACATCTAAACAAGTCCAAGCTGCCCTGCAGTCCGAGGGTACAACAGTGTCACCCCGTACTATCCAGTGTCAGCGTCTGAATGAGAAGGGACTGTATGGTAGGAGACCCAGGAAGACCCCACTTCTTACCCAGAGACATAAGCCAGGCTGGAGTTTGCCAAAACTTACCTGAGAAAGCCAAAACCGTTCTGGAAGAATGTTCTCTGGTCAGAGGAGACAAAAGTAGGAAAAGGCCTCAACATAGAGATTACAGGGAAAAAAGAGGCCTTCAAAGAAAAGAAGACGCCCCCTACAGTCAGACATGGCGGAGGTTCCCTGATGTTTTGGGGTTGCTTTGCTGCCTCTGGCACTGGACTGCTTGACCGTGTGCATGGCATTATGAAGTCTGAAGACGACCAACACATTGTGCAGCATCATGTAGGGCCCAGTGTGAGAAAGCTGGGTCTCCCTCAGAGGTCAGGGCTCTTCCAGCAGGACAAGGACCCAAAACACACTTCAGGTCAGCACTAGAAAATGGTGGTGAGAGAAAGCACTGGAGACTTGTAAAGTGTCAGCAATGAGTCCAGCCCTGAATCCCATAGAACACCTGTGGGGGAGGGGGAGAGAGCCCTTGGTGGCAGTTTGGAGAAGGCCCCCTTCACATCTCAGGGGGGACCGCGAGCAGTTTGCCAAAGAAGAATGGTCTAAGATTCCAGCAGAGCCTTGTAAGAAACTCATTGCTGGTTACCGGAAGCGGTTGTGCGCAGTTATTGTGTCTAAAGGTTGTGCTACCGAGTATTAGGCTGAGGGCGCCAATACTTCTGTCCGCACCAGTTTAGGAGTTTTGTGTAAAATGATCAATGATGTGACTTTTTTTCATTCTCTTTTGTGTTTTTTCATTGCAAACAAAATAAATGAAGATATTACTAGAGATGAGCGAACACTAAAATGTTCGAGGTTCGAAATTCGATTCGAACAGCCGCTCAATGTTCGTGTGTTCGAATGGGTTTCGAACCCCATTATAGTCTATGGGGAACAGATACTCGTTAAGGGGGAAACCCAAATCCGTGTCTGGAGGGTCACCAAGTCCACTATGACACCCCAGGAAATGATGCCAACACCTCTGGAATGACACTGGGACAGCAGGGGAAGCATGTCTGGGGGCATCTAACACACCAAAGACCCTCTATTACCCCAACATCACAGCCTAACAACTACACACTTTACACACTCAATACCACCTCTCTGACAGTAGGAAAACACCTTGAAACATGTGTATTTGGCACTTGCAGTGAGGAGAGCTTGTCACCAGCAGTGAATTTGGCCCTTGTAGTAAGTTGAGGTTGGCACCAACATTTGTTTTGAAAATCAGGGTGGATTGAGCCTCTAACCAGCAGAGTTTGGGCAAATTCATGGTGGAGGGAGCCTCTAAACACCCCAGTTTGGGCAAATTCATGGTGGAGGGAGCCTCTAAAAACCCCAGTTTGGACCAATTCATGGTGGAGGGAGCCTCTAACCAGCCCAGTGTGGGCAAATTCATGGTGGAGGGAGCCTCTAAAAAACCCAGTTTGGACCAATTCATGGTGGAGGGAGCCTCTAACCAGCCCAGTTTGGGCAAATTCATGGTGGAGGGAGCCTCTAAAAAACCCAGTTTGGACCAATTCATGGTGGAGGGAGCCTCTAACCAGCCCAGTTTGGGCAAATTCATGGTGGAGGGAGCCTTTAACCAGCCCAGTTTGGGCAAATTCATGGTGGAGGGAGCCTCTAAACAGCCCAGTTTGGGCAAATTCATGGTGGAGGGAGCCTCGAACCAGCCCAGTTTGGACCAATTAATGGTGGAGGGAGCCTCTAACCAGCCCAGTTTGGACCAATTAATGGTGGAGGGAGCCTCTAACCAGCCCAGTTTGGACCAATTAATGGTGGAGGGAGCCTCTAACCAGCCCAGTTTGGACCAATTAATGGTGGAGAGAGCCTCTAACCACCCCAGTTTGGACCAATTCATGGTGGAGGGAGCCTCTAAACAGCCAAGTTTGGACCAATTCATGGTGGAGGGAGCCTCTAAAAACCCCAGTTTGGACCAATTCATGGTGGAGGGAGCCTCTAACCAGCCCAGTTTGGGCAAATTCATGGTGGAGGGAGCCTCTAAACAGCCCAGTTTGGGCAAATTCATGGTGGAGGGAGCCTCTAACCAGCCCAGTTTGGACCAATTAATGGTGGAGGGAGCCGCTAAACAGCCCAGTTTGGGCAAATTCATGGTGGAGGGAGCCTCTAAACAGCCCAGTTTGGACCAATTCATGGTGGAGGGAGCCTCTAAAAAACCCAGTTTGGACCAATTCATGGTGGAGGGAGCCTCTAAACAGCCCAGTTTGGGCAAATTCATGGTGGAGGGAGCCTCTAACCAGCCCAGTTTGGACCAATTAATGGTGGAGGGAGCCTCTAAACAGCCAAGTTTTGGGAAATTCATGGCGGAGGGAGCCTCTAACCAGCCCAGTTTGGACCAATTCATGGTGGAGGGAGCCTCTAAAAAACCCAGTTTGGACCAATTCATGGTGGAGGGAGCCTCTAACCAGCCCAGTTTGGGCAAATTCATGGTGGAGGGAGCCTCTAAAAAACCCAGTTTGGACCAATTCATGGTGGAGGAAGCCTCTAAACAGCCCAGTTTGGGCAAATTCATGGTGGAGGGAGCCTCTAAAAACCCCGATTGGACCAATTCATGGTGGAGGGAGCCTCTAACCAGCCCAGTTTGGACCAATTAATGGTGGAGGGAGCCTCTAACCAGCCCAGTTTGGACCAATTAATGGTGGAGGGAGCCTCTAACCAGCCCAGTTTGGACCAATTAATGGTGGAGGGAGCCTCTAACCAGCCCAGTTTGGACCAATTAATGGTGGAGGGAGCCTCTAAAAACCCCAGTTTGGACCAATTCATGGTGGAGGGAGCCTCTAAAAAACCCAGTTTGGACCAATTCATGGTGGAGGGAGCCTCTAACCAGCCCAGTTTGGACCAATTAATGGTGGAGGGAGCCTCTAAACAGCCAAGTTTGGACCAATTCATGGTGGAGGGAGCCTCTAAAAACCCCAGTTTGGACCAATTCATGGTGGAGGGAGCCTCTAACCAGCCCAGTTTGGGCAAATTCATGGTGGAGGGAGCCTCTAAACAGCCCAGTTTGGGCAAATTCATGGTGGAGGGAGCCTCTAAACAGCCCAGTTTGGGCAAATTCATGGTGGAGAGAGCCTCTAAAAACCCCAGTTTGGACCAATTCATGGTGGAGGGAGCCTCTAACCAGCCCAGTTTGGGCAAATTCATGGTGGAGGGAGCCTCTAAACAGCCCAGTTTGGGCAAATTCATGGTGGAGGGAGCCTCTAACCAGCCCAGTTTGGACCAATTAATGGTGGAGGGAGCCGCTAAACAGCCCAGTTTGGACCAATTCATGGTGGAGGGAGCCTCTAAAAACCCCAGTTTGGACCAATTCATGGTGGAGGGAGCCTCTAAAAAACCAAGTTTGGACCAATTCATGGTGGAGGGAGCCTCTAACCAGCCCAGTTTGGACCAATTAATGGTGGAGGGAGCCTCTAAACAGCCAAGTTTGGACCAATTCATGGTGGAGGGAGCCTCTAAAAACCCCAGTTTGGACCAATTCATGGTGGAGGGAGCCTCTAACCAGCCCAGTTTGGGCAAATTCATGGTGGAGGGAGCCTCTAAACAGCCCAGTTTGGGCAAATTCATGGTGGAGGGAGCCTCTAAACAGCCCAGTTTGGGCAAATTCATGGTGGAGGGAGCCTCTAAAAACCCCAGTTTGGACCAATTCATGGTGGAGGGAGCCTCTAAAAACCCCAGTTTGGACCAATTCATGGTGGAGGGAGCCTCTAAAAACCCCAGTTTGGACCAATTCATGGTGGAGGGAGCCTCTAACCAGCCCAGTTTGGGCAAATTCATGGTGGAGGGAGCCTCTAAACAGCCCAGTTTGGGCAAATTCATGGTGGAGGGAGCCTCTAAACAGCCCAGTTTGGGCAAATTCATGGTGGAGGGAGCCTCTAAAAACCCCAGTTTGGACCAATTCATGGTGGAGGGAGCCTCTAAAAACCCCAGTTTGGACCAATTCATGGTGGAGGGAGCCTCTAAAAAACCCAGTTTGGACCAATTCATGGTGGAGGGAGCCTCTAAACAGCCCAGTTTGGGCAAATTCATGGTGGAGGGAGCCTCTAAAAACCCCAGTTTGGACCAATTCATGGTGGAGGGAGCCTCTAAAAACCCCAGTTTGGACCAATTCATGGTGGAGGGAGCCTCTAACCAGCCCAGTTTGGACCAATTCATGGTGGAGGGAGCCTCTAACCAGCCCAGTTTGGGCAAATTCATGGTGGAGGGAGCCTCTAAAAACCCCAGTTTGGACCAATTCATGGTGGAGGGAGCCTCTAAAAACCCCAGTTTGGACCAATTCATGGTGGAGGGAGCCTCTAAAAACCCCAGTTTGGACCAATTCATGGTGGAGGGAGCCTCTAAAAAACCCAGTTTGGACTAATTCATGGTGGAGGGAGCCTCTAACCAGCCCAGTTTGGACCAATTCATGGTGGAGGGAGCCTCTAAAAACCCCAGTTTGGACCAATTCATGGTGGAGGGAGCCTCTAACCAGCCCAGTTTGGACCAATTCATGGTGGAGGGAGCCTCTAACCAGCCCAGTTTGGGCAAATTCATGGTGGAGGGAGCCTCTAAAAAACCCAGTTTGGACTAATTCATGGTGGAGGGAGCCTCTAAACAGCCCAGTTTGGACCAATTCATGGTGGAGGGAGCCTCTAAAAACCCCAATTTGGACCAATTCATGGTGGAGGGAGCCTCTAACCAGCCCAGTTTGGACCAATTCATGGTGGAGGGAGCCTCTAACCAGCCCAGTTTGGGCAAATTCATGGTGGAGGGAGCCTCTAAAAACCCCAATTTGGACCAATTCATGGTGGAGGGAGCCTCTAAACAGCCCAGTTTTGGCAAATTCATGGTGGAGGGAGCCTCTAAAAACCCCAGTTTGGACCAATTCATGGTGGAGGGAGCCTCTAACCAGCCCAGTTTGGGCAAATTCATGGTGGAGGGAGCCTCTAACCAGCAGAGTTGTGGGAAAGCAGGGTGGAGGGAGCCTCTAACCAGCAGAGTTGGTGGAAATCAGGGTGGAGGGAGCCTCTAACCAGCAGAGTTGGGGGAAATCATGTTGGAGGGAGCCTAGTATTAGCAGAATTGTGCAACGCTTATGGTGGATGAGTATGAGGATGCGGAGGAATTGGAGAGGTTGAGTACAGACATGGAGTTTCATGTTGGGGTGCTTTACACAGGTGGGCACAAAAATGAAGGCTCTATCCAGTGGTGGTTCATTTTTATCAAAGTGAGCCGGTCGGCACTCTCAGCTGACAGACGGGTGCGCTTGTCAGTGATGATGCCACCGGCTGCACTGAACACCCTCTCAGATAGGACGCTGGCGGCAGGACAGGACAGCACCTCCAAGGCATATAGGGCAAGTTCAAGCCACAGGTCCAACTTCGACACCCAATACGTGTAGGGCGCAGAGGGGTCGGAGAGGACAGGGCTGTGGTCGGAAAGGTATTCCCGCAACATGCGCCTATACTTCTCACGCCTGGTGACACTAGGACCCTCCGTGGCGGCACTTTGGCGAGGGGGTGCCATCAAGGTGTCCCAGACCTTAGACAGTGTGCCCCTCGTTTGTGTGGACCGGTGAGAACTTGGTTGCCTACTGGAGGAACTGCCCTCCCTGCCGCCAACGTCACATGCTGGAAACATCTCCATCATATTCTGCACCAATTGCCTGTGGCAAGCATTGATGCGATTGGCCCTCCCCTCTACCGGAATAAAAGACGAGATGTTGTTTTTATACCGGGGGTCAAGGATAGCAAAGATCCAGTACTGGTTGTCCTCCATGATTTTGACAATACGCTTGTCGGTTGTAAAGCACCCCAACATGAACTCAGCCATGTCTGCCACAGTGTTAGTTGGCATGACTCCTCTGGCCCCACCGGAAAGTTCAATCTCCATTTCCTCCTCATCCTCCATGTCTACCCATCCGCGCTGCAACAATGGGACGATTCGAAGTTGCCCGGAAGCCTCCTGTATCACCATCACATCATCGGACAACTCTTCTTCCTCCTCCTCCTCCTCCTCCTCCTCCATTAAACGCAGTGAAGCGGACAGATGTGTGGACCTACTCTCCAGCTGTGACGGATCGGATGCTATCCCTAACTCCTCTGTGTGATCTGAGTTATCCCTGATGTCAATCAGGGATTCTCTCAGAACACACAAGAGCGGGATTGTAAGGCTCACCATCGCATCCTCCGAGCTCACCCTCCTTGTGGACTCCTCAAAGACCCGTAGGATGTCACAAAGGTCTCTCATCCATGGCCACTCATGGATGTGAAACTGAGGCAGCTGACTTTGTGGCACCCTAGGGTTTTGTAGCTGGTATTCCATCAAAGGTCTCTGCTGCTCAACCACTCTATTCAACATCTGAAACGTTGAGTTCCAGCGTGTGGGGACGTCGCACAAAAGCCGGTGTTGTGGCACATGCAGGCGTTGCTGGAGAGATTTTAAGCTAGCAGCGGCTACTGTCGACTTGCGAAAGTGGGCGCACATGCGCCGCACTTTCACCAGTAGCTCTGGAACATTGGGGTAGCTCTTTAGGAAACGTTGCACCACTAGGTTGAAGACGTGGGCCAGGCATGGAACATGTTGGAGTCCGGCAAGCTCCAGAGCTGCTACCAGGTTCCGGCCGTTATCACAAACGACCATGCCTGGGCCCAGGTGCAGCGGCTCAAACCATATTGCCGTCTCATCGAGGAGGGCATCCCTCACCTCGGAGGCAGTGTGCTGTCTGTCCCCCAAGCTGATCAGCTTCAGCACAGCCTGCTGACGTCTACCAACGCCAGTGCTGCAACGTTTCCAACTCGTAGCTGGGGTCAATCTAACAGCGGAGGAGGAGGCGGTGGCGGAGGAGGAGGCGGTGGCGGAGGAGGAGGCGGTAGAGGAGGAGGGGGGTGTTCTTCTCGTGTCCCTGCCAGGAATGTTAGGCGGGGAGACGAGGTACACCGGGCCAGTTTGGGAAGCAGTCCCAGCCTCAACTACATTCACCCAGTGTGCCGTCAGTGAAATGTAGCGTCCCTGTCCGCATGCACTTGTCCACGCGTCGGTGGTCAAGTGGACCTTTGTGCAAAGCGCGGAACTAAGGGCCCGCCTGATGTTGAGTGACACGTGCTGGTGCAAGGCGGGGACGGCACACCGGGAGAAGTAGTGACGGCTAGGGACGGCATAGCGAGGTGCCGCAGTTGCCATCAGGTCCAGGAAGGCGGGAGTTTCAACAAGCCGGAACGCCAACATCTCCTGGGCCAGCAGTTTAGCGATGTTGGCGTTCAAGGCTTGCGCGTGTGGGTGGTTAGCAGTGTATTTCTGCCGCCGCTCCAATGTCTGAGAGATGGTGGGTTGTTGTAAAGAAACGCCTGATGGTGCCTTTGATGGTGCAGGAGAAGGAGATAAGACAGGACCAGGGGAGGATGAGGTAGAAGTCAACAAAGTGGCGGAGGCAGATGAAGTGGTGTCCTGGCTCGTCCTCTGGAGTGCATCGCCAGCACAGTCAGCAGTGGCAGTGGCAGAGGCAGAGGCAGTGGCAGAGGCAGTGGCAGTGGCGTGAACGGCAGGCGGCCTTTGTCCTGCCGTTGCTGCCTGCCACTGATTCCAGTGCTTGGATTCCAAATGACGGCGCATTGAAGTGGTGGACAGGTTGCTCTTCTCAGAGCCCCTAATCAATTTCGAGAGGCAAATTGTGCAGACAACACTATATCTGTCCTCGGCGCATTCCTTGAAAAAACTCCACACCTTCGAGAAACGTGCCCTCGAGGTGGGAGTTTTTTGGGGCTGGGTACGAACTGGAACATCTTGGGAGATTCCGGGTGTGGCCTGGCTTCGCCTAAGCTGCTGACCTCTGCCTCTGCCTCTAGCTACCCTTTTTGGTGCTGCACCTGCCTCAACATCCACACTACTTTCCCCGCTTGACATCCCCCCTGTCCAGGTCGGGTCAGTGTCCTCATCATCCACCACTTCCTCTTCCAACTCCTGTCTCATCTCCTCCTCCCGCACAATGCGCCGGTCAACTGGATGCCCTGACGGCAACTGCGTCACATCATCGTCGATGAGGGTGGGTTGCTGGTCATCCACCACCAAATCGAACGGAGATGGAGGAGACTCTAGTGTTTGAGCATCTGGACACAGATGCTCCTTTGTTAGGTTCGTGGAATCGTGACGTGGAGAGGCAGGTTGAGGGACAATGAAAGGAGCGGAGAACAGCTCTGGGGAGCAGGGACAGTTTGGGTTATTGTTCTGTAAAGCTTCGGAATTTTGGGAGGAAGGAAGACAAGACTGTTGGGTAATAGGAGGAGAGGAGGCAGAGTCTGACTGGCTGCTGGACAATATGCTGTAAGCGTTCTCTGACAGCCATTGCAAGACCTGTTCCTGGTTCTCGGGCCTACTAAGGTTTGTACCCTGCAGTTTAGTTAATGTGGCAAGCAACCCTGGCACTGTGGAGTGGCGCAATGCTTGCTGCCCCACAGGAGTAGGCACGGGACGCCCTGTGGCTTCACTGCTACCTTGCTCCCCAGAACCATTCCCCCGACCTCGCCCACGGCCTCGTCCACGTCCCTTTCCGGGAGCCTTGTGCATTTTGAATTCCTAGTTAGAAATTGGCACTGTATACCAGTAGTAAAAATTGTGGGTGCACGTAACCCCAATATATTCTTTGAATTACCAGTCAGAAACTGGCACTATATGGCAGTAGCAAGAAATGAGGGTATTTGTATTCCCAATATATTCTTTGAATTCCCAGTCAGACACTGGCACTATATGGCAGTAGCAAGAAATGAGGGTATTTGTATTCCCAATATATTCTTTGAATTCCCAGTCAGACAATGGCACTGTATATCAGTAGTAAAAATTGTGGGTGCACGTAACCCCAATATATTCTTTGAATTACCAGTCAGAAACTGGCACTATATGGCAGTAGCAAGAAATGAGGGTATTTGTATTCCCAATATATTCTTTGAATTCCCAGTCAGACAATGGCACTGTATACCAGTAGTAAAAATTGTGGGTGCACGTAACCCCAATATATTCTTTGAATTACCAGTCAGAAACTGGCACTATATGGCAGTAGCAAGAAATGAGGGTATTTGTATTCCCAATATATTCTTTGAATTCCCAGTCAGACACTGGCACTATATGGCAGTAGCAAGAAATGAGGGTATTTGTATTCCCAATATATTCTTTGAATTCCCAGTCAGACAATGGCACTATATGGCAGTAGCAAGAAATGAGGGTATTTATAACCCCAATATATTCTTTGAATTCCCAGTCAGACAATGGCACTGTATACCAGTAGTAAAAATTGTGGGTGCACGTAACCCCAATATATTCTTTGAATTCCCAGTCAGACACTGGCACTATATGGCAGTAGCAAGAAATGAGGGTATTTGTATTCCCAATATATTCTTTGAATTCCCAGTCAGACAATGGCACTGTATACCAGTAGTAAAAATTGTGGGTGTATATAGCCCCAATTCTATTGCTAGGGGACTTGCAGGGTATTTCTGGGGTGAAGGTGGGGGGGCACACCGTTGGAACGGGTATCGGGGTATATATCGGGTATACGGGAATACACTGACAGTGTATTCCATTCAGGATCCTGGGAAAGCTGGGTTGCGGCGATTGAGCCCGTCAGTGCCACGTTACACTGACAAGCTTCTCCCTGGAATTTAGCTCTTATAAGAGCTGTTGGTTGTCTTCTCCTTCCTATCCTAGCCTGTCCCTGCCTACCCAGAATCTAAGCCCTAGCTAGCTGGACGGAAACCTCCGTCCTCGGTGAATTGCAAGCTCAGAATGACGCGAAGCTGGGCGGCGCTGTTCTTTTAAATTAGAGGTCACATGTTTTCGGCAGCCAATGGGTTTTGCCTACTTTTCTCAACGTCACCGGTGTCGTAGTTCCTGTCCCACCTACCCTGCGCTGTTATTGGAGCAAAAAAGGCGCCAGGGAAGGTGGGAGGGGAATCGAGTAATGGCGCACTTTACCACGCGGTGTTCGATTCGATTCGAACATGCCGAACAGCCTAATATCCGATCGAACATGAGTTCGATAGAACACTGTTCGCTCATCTCTAGATATTACCAAAGAGTTTGTGCTTGTAATCATTGTCTGGGGACAGCGAGGATTATCTGACAGAATTGCAGGGGTGCCAATACTTTTGGCCAACACTGTACACATGTATTAGGATATTACTATGGTGTTATTTACCTCATATACCGAGCACAGTCACCTTATACACATGTAGTAAGATATTCGTGTGTTTTTTTTCTACCTCCTACCTCTTTCCACCCAGTCTGTCCAAAGTCCGTTTTTTTCCAGCGGACAAAAAATCCCACATGCAGGACTTTTCTGTCCATTAAAAAAAAACAGACAGCAAGTGTCTATTATTTTTTTAATATTGAAGTCTATGGGCAACGGACTTATAACGGACAGTAACTAATAGCCATGGGGGGGGGGGGTGGCTGGGAGAGGCATCGCTTTTCTCAGAACGGTACCAGCTTTCATATGATATGTCACAAGACGATATTTCTTGATATTTTGTTTTGGAGAAATGAAATTGAAAATTTTGATGCGCAATTGTAAAATGTATGTTTTAAAATTGTGAAAAAATGCATGTGTGTTACTTGTGTTCTTGGTTATATTTGTACAGGGTTTTAACTAGGGACCAAATTAGGATCACATTTTTTTATTTATTTTTTTTTAATCATCTGATTTTATATTTGTGTGAGCTTCTTCTCCGGCGTTTCGGCAGCTCTCAAGCTAGCCTGGCACTGAAGTTGTTCTTCGCACTGTGCCTGTAATTGTTCCGGCATCTCAGCAGCTCACTGTGAATCCATATAATGAGTGTGTTGTTGGCGTTGATGATTCCCCTCAGCTCTGCTTGAGGAGAACTCTGTGACTTCTGGCTACCTTCATAGCTTTCGTTGTGTGCGACAAATTAGATTTTCTTTTTCCATGTTTAAAAGTAGCAAACTGCCAATTTGGGTTAAAGGTGTTTTCCCATCCAGTGTGTGAGCACTGCCTGGAGCTGATCAGATAATATGCAAATGCATGTACAGAATGGACTGAGGATTAGCTGAGTGTTTACATAGAGAGATAACAGACCTGGCTGAGATAAGCTGCTGCAAGAGCAGGGTAATATAGTATGTGAACATAAATTCATAACAGTCGTGAAGCCATGTCATTGACCAGGATAAAAAGTAGCCTATGTATTAATCGAGGTTACAATTTTAGATCTGAATTAAAGATTTTCGAGTTGACATAGTTATATTTTAAAATATGATCCCATCGCGATCCCAACTCAAATTTTGTTACAGATGTGGCTAGGAGCATAACAGGCACATGTGCATTTTTGGAAATTTTTAAATTAAACGTTTTTTTCAGAAATGCGTTTTAAAATTTTGCATTCGCAAGGGTAAAATATTAACAAAGATACTCTTGTGACATATCTGGTGAAAGCCTGGACAGTTCTGAGTAGAATGGGGTTCATTTTGTTTCTCTATCTTCTTTCTAGCCTGAGTTATGAGGAGAAATGTAAAGGCGGACAACACAAAAATTCTCACTTTTTCCAAACTTTGAAAATAAATTTAAAAACAAATCAAGAAAAAATTTTTCTTCACATTTTGCATTCTCTGATACACTATTACCAAATAACAAAATCTCAAAAGAATTAAAAATATAGAGGGAAAAACCATTGGTTCACATGACACGGAATGACCCAATAAGTAAGTCCAGGCTCTGTTCAGCTGTGGAAAAATAATGGCCACAACGGCCTCTTTATTGTATAAACCAATAGAAACTGAAGAACAGTAAAATACCCATAAATAACAATAGTATGAAACATATATGATATTATGGAGTACTTTGGTGCAATTGCAGCATTTAAAACAAAAAAATTGGGGCAACATGGTGGCTCAGTGGTTAGCAAAGTAGTCCTGCAAAAGTCTGACCTTGTTTGGGCAGAACCCCAGCAGACTCAAGTATAGTCTATGGCAGGGGTGGGCAATTAATTTTCCCATGGGACCACATGAGAAATTGTAACGGTTCTAGAGGGCCATGCACGGCGCGGCAAATTTAGCTCCACCTACTTCTCTGACTCCGCCCATTCTCAATCATTTTTCCATGCGCCCCACAAGGTAAAATCCTCCTACAGTCACCCGTACATTATACACCCCCACATTATAACGTTTCCTCCAAATGTCCCACAGTATTAAGTCCCTCTCCTGGTGCCCCAGTATAAACTAGCAGAAACTAGAGGGGGCATTAAACTGGGGCAGCTGGAGGCAGACATGTCCCCCTCCAGCTACCCCCCATGGTTTAATGTCACCCTCCATCTGCCTCCTAGTTTAATGTCCCCCTCCATGTGCATTCAGTGTAACTGCCCCCCCTACATCTGCCCCTAGTTCCCCCCTCTTACTCACACATGCTGTCTCTTCTCTCTTTATCATCCAGCAGCCTCCATTGCCGGCAGCTTGCAGGAAGCACACAGTCCCGTGTGGCTCCGCCCACTAACGAGTCATAGCCTATCCTGGTGATAGGCTGTGATTACATCATCACAGATCCTTCAAAAACCTTCCACTAGCTATGCGGGCCAGATAGAAGCAATCAGAGGGACGGATGTGGCCCGCGGGCCGTACATTGCCCAGGTCTGGTCTATGGGGTCTGCGGGTAACCTTTTATTTATAGCTGTATAAGTGCAATAGGTTTCTGGTTGCTGGATCCCCAAGAAGACCCAACGAACGGAAGCCCGAACACGGGAGTGAACCTAGTGTTAGAACAATGGTTGGTACTTTTCCGTTATCGGGGCAGCACCGCAGTTCAGCACCAGCGTCAGGACAGCAGCAGTCAGTAGTTCAGCATCGGGAATGACATCTGAGGACTGACTGCTGGCCCGATGCTTGTGCCCAGCTCTCCTTCCATCTGCCCTGTACCACTCTCCTCTGCAGGAAGTTTGTCCCTCCAGCTTGCCGTTACTATGGTCGGCGCGTCCCTGAATCTCCACCGCCACTTTCAGGACCCTGTTTTGAGCCCCGGAGTGTTTCCTTCTGGTCTCCGGTCTCGGTACCGGCCATGGCTTCCAGTGCCAGCGTCTTTCCTCCTGAACACGAACGGCCAGATTGAGAGTGCCAAGGTGAGGCCTAGTCAGGGTTCGGGGCAGATGTAAGGAGAGCTGGGGGGGGGGGGGCAGCACTGGGAGGATGGATGGGGGCATCGATGTACTGGCTACTAGAGACAGGGCACAAGCATCGGGCCAGCAGTCAGTCCTCGGATGTCATTCCCGATGCTGAAGTGCTACTGTCCCAATGCTGGTGCTGAACTGCTGCCCCAATAACGGAAAAGTACCCAATGGTTACTTCCCTAAATGTTGGACTGAGGATCTCTGGGCCTACTACAGGAAATGCTTCTGAGGACACACCCACTAGAATTAATAACAAGGGCATTTTTAATGTAAGCATTTTGTTTTGTACATAAAGGATATATGACCAATAAGATTTCATAGGTTACTTGTATATCACCTCATAAGTAACGGACTCAAGAGACTCCAAGGTCATCTTGTGCTGGACCAATTCCTATTGTTGTAGACTCCCATCATTGAATAAGAATTATGGTCTACCAAAGGATTCATTGGTACTTTGGTGTGTCGAAATAACCATGCATAGAATGGACCATGGTGGGACCCTATTTGGTTTTTCCAAAACAGTATATGTTAGCCCCAAAATCTACCTATAAATTAAATAAATATAAAAATATAAATTTTTCATCGTCCTTAAGAACTAAGTTAAGTGTGTAGTTAATATAGTAGGACCTCAATCAGGAGAATCTCTTCATCAGCTTCGTACACCCTAAGGGTAAATTCACACGGGTTTTTTTGGACTGAAGGCCGCCTCAGGTTCCGGTCCAAAATACGGGTAGCCGCAACTGGATGCCGGTGATGTGCACTGGCATCCAGTCACGCACTCCGCTCCGGATTAGGCCCAAATGAATGGGCCTAGTCGGGAGGGAGTGTCTTCAGACGGATGTCGCAAGGTCAAAAAGAACTGACCGGCTCCCATTGATTTCAATGGGAGCCGTCTTTTTGGTCAGGATTTTGAGGCGGATACGGCCTCAAAATCCTGACCAAAAAACTCTGGGTGAACTTACCCTAAAAGGTAAAAGGAATAAAAGTTCTCAAAAGCAGACTGCCCCTTATGGGCGATTGTTGCATCATGTTCCTTAAAAAAGTTTCTTCTTCATCTTGGCTTTTCAATCCTTCTTCATGTAAATTCGAAATTTGTTTTACTTCTTCTGTCCATTTTAGGTTCTTAGCACTTCTGGGATTTCTTAGCCCAAAAATCTGCCCAAACATTTCGTAACTCTTGTCCAGAATAATGGTGCACGGTGGCAAGCTTCTTAAATCTGCAAACGTCATAGTTAATCCTGAAGCCGTTAAATATACCTCCGAGGGGTTTAGTAGGTGCGAGATGAAGCTCATACAGGCAAATGCCCATAAAAGCATCTTCCATGGGGATGACCCTAATTTCTTGAGCCACATCATAGATTTTTTTTGCCATGTCGACCGAAAGGACATATCCAGGACCGGCACAGTAGGGTGGGTAGGTCTTGTTTGGATAGATTTCCTCAGGCACGTACCACTTATAAGCCTTGCTCCTCAGTGGTCCAGTGTTGGCAACTATCACTCCTGTGAAGTAATTTTCACGTACCGGTAAGTCTGGTTGAAGAAACTGATGGACCAAGTAGTCTACATTAAGAAACATGTCATTGTCTATTTTTATGACGTAGCTGGCTGAAGAACAGAATTTGACCACCCATTCCATACCCATCAAGGTTTTCAAAGTCAAGTTGTAATAGGTGTCCATGAAGTCTTGTTGGATGATGTCCCCGAAAGCCTCACTTTCTTCCTTCAACAACAACTGGGTTCGGTCAGGGGCAACCCGAGGTAGACCCACCAGAAATATCCTGACCACATCCACATCATAAATACTTTCGTTACCCCATGTGTCCCGAATCGTATTTCTAGACTCTATATCATGACACTCTCCGAGCACCATTATAACAAGGAAAGGCTTCCGGTTCTTGCATTTGTCTGGTTGGTTAATGAGGAACTTGTATGGATATGGGTACGGAGGAGCCAGGGGGTGCCGGAAAGCCGGGTAAGTCTTATTATTTACAGGCTTTTCTCTCTCCTGTATTTTTAAAGAATCTTGAATCCAATTGTTGATACGTTCTAATTGTTCATGTTGGTAGAATATGTACCCAGAAAAAAACATGAAGGTCGTCAGAAGTAAAGCAAACAATTTTGCTGAGCAAATTCTGCAGCCCATGTTGTCCTCGAAAGACCAGGTCCTTGCCAAGATTCCTGTAAAGGCTATGAGAGAGAGAGTGGTTAGAAGAGAAAAAATCAAGAAAAAACTTTTCATCCTGACATGTCTACAGTAAGATCCACCAATCTACATTATATCAAGTCTTAACATAGGCATAGTAATTAGAGATGAGCGAATAGCGTCCTATCGAGTAGATATTCGATTGAATATTACAGTATTCGACATATTCGATTCCAATCAAATACCACGCGGTAAACGCAGTAAAAATTTGTATCCCCTCCCACCTTACCTGGCACTTGCATCGTACTGTCACCTGTACACATCTGACAATGCGTCAGGGTAGCATAAAGGGACGGGGACGTGGAAATCCAGATGGGAATCCAGGCTACAGTCGAGCTACTGTGGATCCAATGGCTACTGGAGAGGGGCAGCCAGCAGTGCCCTTCGTCATTAGCACAAAGGGACAGGGACGTGGAAATCCAGCTGGGGATCCAGGCTGCAGTAGCTCGACTGCGGATCCAATTAGCTACTGGAGAGGAGCAGCCAGCAGTGCCACAACGTCAAGCAGGGGGCAAGGTACCCCGCTGACGAGGCCCGAGCACCAGGAACCAATGTTACAGTGGATAGCAGATATTGTGGACCCGCAACCAGCATGTCCCGTCAACAGTAAATGTAAAGCACCATGGAATTAATGGTGCTATATAAATAAATAATAATAATAACAGTACTGACGAGACACAGTTCCATGTGTCTGTGCCAGCACACAAGTTCCTCGTCCTCCTCCTCGTCCTCCACCACCACCACCACCATCACTGTTAAAAAATAAGTAAAATAACCCCATTAATATTTTAGGGCAAATAATATTTTAGGACTCATCCCAAGGGACTGAAAATTAATGTTTTAGGGCTCACCCCAAGGGCCAAAAACTAAAACTCTGCTGGTTAAAGGCTCAACTCACCCCAAGGGCCAAAAACTAAAACACTGCTGGTGTAAGGCTCAACTCACCCCAAGGGCTAAAAACATTGCTGGCACAAGGCTCAACTCACCCCAAGGGCCAAAAACTAAAACACTGCTGGTACAAGGCTCAACTCACCCTAAGGGCCAAAAACTGAAACACTGCTGGTGCAAGGCTCAACTCACCCCAAGGGCTAAAAACATTGCTGGCACAAGGCTCAACTCACCCCAAGGGCCAAAAACTAAAACATTGCTGGTACAAGGCTCAACTCACCCCAAGGGCCAAAAACATTGCTGGCACAAGGCTCAACTCACCCCAAGGGCCAAAAACTAAAACACTGCTGGTGCAAGGCTCAACTCACCCCAAGGGCCAAAAACATTGCTGGTACAAGGCTCAACTCACCCCAAGGGCCAAAAACTAAAACGCTGCTGGTACAAGGCTCATTTCACCCAAAGGACCAAAATCTAAAACTCTGTTTCTACAAGGCTCAATTCACCCAAAGGGTCAAAAACACTGCTGGTGCAAGGCTCTACTCACTCTAAGGGCCAAAATCTAAAACTCTGCTGCTACAAGGCTCAACTCACCTCAAGGGCCTAAAACTCTGCTACTACAAGGCTCAACTCACATCAAGGGCTTAATACTCTGCTGCTACAAGGCTCAACTCACTTCAAGGGCCTAAAACTCTGCTACTACAAGGCTCAACTCACATCAAGGGCTTAATACTCTGCTGCTACAAGGCTCAACTCACTTCAAGGGCCTAAAACTCTGCTGCTACAAGGCTCAACTCACATCAAGGGCTTAATACTCTGCTGCTACAAGGCTCAACTCACATCAAGGGCTTAATACTCTGCTACTACAAGGCTCAACTCACATCAAGGGCTTAATACTCTGCTGCTACAAGGCTCAACTCACTTCAAGGGCCTAAAACTCTGCTACTACAAGGCTCAACTCATCTCAAGGGCCTAAAACTCTGCTACTACAAGGCTCAACTCACTTCAAGGGCCTAATACTCTGCTGCTACAAGGCTCAACTCACATCAAGGGCTTAATACTCTGCTGGTACAAGGCTCAACTCACTTCAAGGGCCTAAAACTCTGCTGCTACAAGGCTCAACTCACCTCAAAGGCCTAATTCTCTGCTGGTGCAAGGTTCAACTGACTTCAAGGGCCTAACACTGTGCTTGTACAAGGCTCAACTCACCCCAAGGGCCTGAAGATAAGTTTGGGAGGGCTCACCCCAAGGGCCTGAGAAAGTAAAATTTTGTATGCCTCAGCTTAAGGGCCTCTAACTTAATTTGGAATGGCTCACGTGAAGGGCCAGAAAAGTAATTTTTGGAGGTCTCACCACATCACACACATCCACAATGACAGTTAAGGGTGGGTACTGTTGGATTTCCCATTGCCTATGCCATCTGTGGTTGTCATGGGCAACCTGATTTAAAGGGGTTCATGCTAATGTTTCTTTAGTTTAAAATTTGTGTTTCTGTCCATACTAATGTAGAGGAAAGAAGGTTTCCAAGTATTTTTCCACTTTCCATATTGAGTTTGGAGTGTGTAGTTGATAGGCTGTGATAGTGGGGTAATCCTGGGACTTGGGCGTGTTAGATGCCCCCAGACATAGAGGTGTTGGCATAATTTCCTGGGGTGTCATTGTGGACTTGGTGACCCTCCTTAGTCGAATTGTGGTTTCCCCTGAAACAAACATTTTTTCCCCATAGACTATAATGGGGTTCGACATTCGGTTGAATAGTCGAATATTGAGGGGCTACTCAAAACGAATATTGAATATTTCACTACTCGCTCATCTCTAATAACAATGAGTAGTAGCCAGAGGCGTACCTTGAAGTTCCTGAGCCCTAATGCAAAATCTGTAATAGGGCTCCAAACTATGACATGTCAGGTATAGCAGTGGTCTACTCTAGTGGCAGAGGGACCCGGGTCATCTGCTGCTATCACAATATCTAGAGTATTCTGCAACCTCACTCTTGGACTTGCCTCGATATCTTTCTTTCTTTCTAACAGTACATATCCTATACAACTAGTAACATAGGAATACCCACTGTTGAGTGGTGGTGGGCCTCTATGGTCACAGATCAGTAAATCTGACACTGATGATGAGTAAATTTACTGAACACAATAAGCTAAAAACTAGACAATGGTTGGTTTCTTTGGGCACCTTTATGTCAAACACTTGATAAATGAGATCAATTATGTTTCTATTGTCAATTTCTAGAGTCATTAAAATGTTCTCTTCTTTAGGCCATCCCTTTTCGTTAGAGAAGTTAGCAGAGTACTCAATGATAAGAAGATCCTGCGGCTGGGACCTCCAAAATCAATAATCTGTGAAGGAATACAGAAGTGTTAAGTTTTTGCATAGCACGCCATATAGGTGAAAGCATTACATATATTTTTCATTGAAATAATTTGCTGTCCATGAATTATATTGACATGCAGGTCACAACTAAAGATGGGCGAACCTCTCAAGATTTGTTTCATGTTCTGGTTCTATAAAACATAGTGTAGAACACTGTCAGGACTCCTAGGAACCTATCTATAAAACATAATGTAGAATACTGTCAGGACTCCTAGGAACCTATCTATAAAACATAGTGTAGAACACTGTCAGGACTCCTAGGAACCTATCTATAAAACATAGTGTAGAACACTGTCAGGGCTCCTAGGAACCTATCTATAAAACATAGTGTAGAACACTGTCAAGACTACTAGGAACCTATCTATAAAACATAGTATATAACACTGTCAGGACTCCTAGGAACCTATCTATAACACATAGTGTAGAACACTGTCAGTGCTCCTAGGAACCTATCTATAAAACATAGTATATAACACTGTCAGGACTCCTAGGAACCTATCTATAAAACATAGTGTAGAACACTAGCAGGGCTCCTAGGAACCTATCTATAAAACATAGTGTAGAACACTGGCAGGGCTCCTAGGAGACTATCTATAAAACATAGTGTAGAATACTGTCAGGGCTCCTAGGAACCTATCTATAAAACATAGTGTAGAACACTGTCAGGGCTACTAGGAACCTATGTATAAAACATAGTGTATAACACTGTCAGGGCTCTTAGGAACCTATCTATATAACATAGTGTAGAACACTGTCAGGGCTCCTAGGAACCTATCTATAAAACATAGTGTAGAACACTGTCAGGGCTCCTAGGAACCTATCTATAAAACATAGTGTAGAACACTGGCAGAGCTACTAGGAACTTATCTATAAAACATAGTATATAACACTGTCAGGACTCCTAGGAACCTATCTATAAAACATAGTATATAACACTGTCAGTGCTCCTAGGAACCTATCTATAAAACATAGTGTAGAATACTGTCAGGGCTCCTAGGAGACTATCTATAAAACATAGTGTAGAATACTGTCAGGGCTCTTAGGAACTTATCTATAAAACATAGTGTAGAACACTGTCAGGGCTCCTAGGAGTCTATCTATAAAACATAGTGTAGAATACTGTCAGGGCTCCTAGGAACCTATCTATAAAACATAGTGTAGAACACTGTCAGGGCTACTAGGAACCTATGTATAAAACATAGTGTATAACACTGTCAGGGCTCTTAGGAACCTATCTATAAAACATAGTGTAGAACACTGTCAGGACTCCTAGGAACCTATCTATAAAACATAGTGTATAACACTGACAGGGCTCCTAGGAACCTATCTATAAAACATAGTGTAGAATACTGTCAGGGCTCTTAGGAACCTATCTATAAAACATAGTGTATAACACTGTCAGGGCTCCTAGGAACCTATCTATAAAACATAGTATATAACACTGTCAGGACTCCTAGGAACAAATCTATAAAACATTGTGTATAACACTGTCAGTGCTCCTAGGAACCTATCTATAATACATAGTGTATAACACTGTCAGTGCTCCTAGGAACCTATCTATAAAACATAGTGTAGAATACTGTCAGGGCTCCTAGGAGACTATCTATAAAACATAGTGTAGAATACTGTCAGGGCTCTTAAGAATACTGTCAGGGCCCCATAAGAATTGTCCAATTTTGCACTGATGTATTTTGTATGCTGTTTCTGTGTATGTCCATAAGCGTCATGTGATTATGTGTATCTCATTTTGAATGTCAGTGAAAAACCTGTGATCAGTTGTTATGGATACCTGGAGTAAAGCTGTATCTAATCCTTCCCCGTGTAGTACTGTGTTTAGATGCAAGTATCCAATCCTTGTTGGTGTGGTACTTTGTGCAGATGCACATATCTAATCCTCCCCGTGTGGTATTGTGTGAAGAGGCGCGTCTCTAATCCTCCAGTAAGTGAAATTGTGTGCAGATGCGCGTATCTAATGACTCTGGCGTGTGGTACTGTGTGCAGATGCGCGTATCTAATACTCTGGCGTGTGGTACTGTGTGCAGATGCACGTATCTAATCCTCCCCCATGTGGAACTGTGTGCTGAGACGCATATCTAATTCTCTGGAATGTGGTACTGTGTGCAGAGGCCTGTATCTAATCCTCCAAAGTGTGGTACTGTGTGCACACACACATATCTAATCCTCCCCTGTGTGGTATTGTGTGAAGAGGCACGTATCTAATCCTACAGCATGTGGTACTGTATGCAGACGTGTGTATCTAATCCTATGGCATGTACAACTGTGTGAAGATGCGTGTATTTATTCCTCTGGCGTGTGGATCTGTAAGCAGACTCACGTATCTAATCCTACGGCATGTGGTACTGTGTGCAGACGCATGTATCCAATCGCCTGGCGTATGGTACTGTGTGCAGATGCGCGTATCTAATGCTCCGGCATGTGAAACTGTGTGCAGACGCACGTATCTAATACTACGGCATGTGGTACAGTGTGCAGACGTGCGTTTCTAATCCTCCGGCATGGAACTGTGTGCAGATGTGCATATCCAATCCTCTGGCGTGTGGTACTGTGTGCAGATGCGCATATCTAATCCTTCCCAGTGTGATATTGTGTGTAGAAATGCGTATCTAATCCTCTGGCGGTGGTACTATGTGAAGACATGCGTATCTAATCCTCCAGCGTGTTGAACTGTGCGCAGATGTGCGTATCTAATCCTCCCCCGTGTGGTACTTAGAGCAGACACACGTATCTAATCCTTCAGCATGTGTAACTGTGTGCAGACATGCACATCTAACCCTCGGTCGTGTGGTACTGTGTGCAGATGCACATATCTAATCCTCCCCTGTGTGGTATTGTGTGAAGAGGCGCCTATCTAATCCTACGGCATGTGGAACTGTGTGTAGACGTGGGTATCGAATCCTACGGCATGTGGTACTGTGTACAGACGCGCGTATCTAATCCTACGGAATTTGGTACTGTGTGCAGACGCGCTTATCTAATACTCTGGCTTGTGATACTGTGTGCAGACGCACGTATTTAATCCTCCCCTGTGTGGTATTGTGTGAAGAGGCACGTATCTAATCCTACGGTGTGTGGAACTGTGTGTAGACGCACGTATCTAATCCTACGGCATGTGGTACTGTGTGCAGACTTGCGTATCTAATCCTACGGCATGTGGTACTGTGTGTAGACGCACGTATCTAATCCTACGGCATGTGGTACTGTGTGCAGACGCGTGTATCTAATCCTATGGCGTGTACAACTGTGTGAAGACACGTGTATCTAATCCTCCCCTGTGTGGTATTGTGTGAAAAGGCGCGTATTCAATCCCCCGGCATGTGGTACTGTGTGTAGACGCACGTATCTAATCCTACGGCATGTGGTACTGTGTGCAGACTTGCGTATCTAATCCTATGGCATGTGGTACTGTGTGTAGACGCGCGTATCTAATCCTCCCCATGTGGTACTGTGTGCAGACGCGCGTATCTAATCCTCCCCCGTGTGATACTGTGTGTGGAGACGCGTATCTAATTCTCTGGCTTGTGGTACTGTGTGCAGAGGCATGTATCTAATCCTCCAAAGTGTAGTACTGTGTGCACACACACGTATCTAATCCTCCCCTGTGTGGAATTGTGTGAAGAGGCGCGTATCTAATCCTTCGGCGTGTGGAACTATGTGTAGACGCGCATATCTAATCCTACTGCATGTGGTACTGTGTGCAGACACGTGTATCTAATTTTATGGCGTGTACAACTGTGTGCAGACGCGCGTATCTAATCCTCTGGAGTGTGGAACTGTGTGTAGACGCGTGTATCTAATCCTAAGGCATGTGCAGACGCGTGTATCTAATCCTATGGCGTGTACAAATGTGTGCAGACGCGCGTATCTAATCCTCTGGAGTGTGGAACTGTGTGTAGACGCCTGTATCTAATCCTTCGGCATATGGAACCGTGTGCAGACGCACGTATCAAATCCTTCAGTGTGTGGAACTGTGTGCAGAAGTGCGTATTTAATCCTCTGGTGTGTGGGACTGTGTGCAGACCCGTGTATCTAATTCTACGGCATGTGGTACTGTGTGTAGACGCGCGTATCTAATCCTACAGCATGTGGTACTGTGTGTTGACGCGAATATCTAATCCTATGGCGTGTACAACTGTGTGAAGACACATGTATCTAATCCTCCCCTGTGTGGTATTGTGTGAAGAGACGCGTATCTAATCCTACGGCGTGTGGAACTGTGTGTAGACGCGTGTATCCAATCCCCCGGCATGTGGTACTGTGTGCAGACGCGCGTATCTAATCCTATGTCATGTGGTAATGTGTGTAGACGTGCGTATCTAATCCTCCCCCGTGTGGTACTGTGTGCAGACGCGCGTATCTAATCCTCCCCGTGTGATACTGTGTGCTGAGACGCGTATCTAATTCTCTGGCTTGTGGTACTGTGTGCAGAGGCATGTATCTAATCCTCCAAAGTGTGGTACTGTGTGCACACACACGTATCTAATCCTCCCCTGTGTGATATTGTGTGAAGAGGCGCGTATCTAATCCTTTAGCGTGTGGAACTATGTGTAGATGCGCGTATCTAATCCTACTGCATGTGGTACTGTGTGCAGACATGTGTATCTAATCCTATGGCGTGTACAACTGTGTGCAGACACGCGTATCTAATCCTCTGGAGTGTGGAACTGTGTGTAGATGCATGTATCTAATCCTAAGGCATGTGGTACTCTGTGCAGATGCGTGTATCTAATCCTATGGCGTGTACAAATGTGTGCAGACGCGCGTATCTAATCCTCTGGAGTGTGGAACTGTGTGTAGATGCCTGTATCTAATCCTTCGGCATGTGGAACCGTGTGCAGACGCACGTATCAAATCCTTCAGTGTGTGGAACTGTGTGCAGAAGTACGTATTTAATCCTCTGGTGTGTGGGACTGTGTGCAAACCCGTGTATCTAATCCTGTGGCGTGTGATACTGTGTGCTGATCTGTGTATCTAATCCTCTGATGCGTGTATCTCAGTTTGGATATCAGTGTTGTATTGTGCATGTGGAGTGACCGTGTGTATTGCAGTTGGAATATGAGTGAAAGTCTTGCAGGTTTGTATAGGCTAAGGGAGGGGGCACTGTGTTTGGAATGCTGTATCTCAGCAACGGTACGTCCGAGTGAGATGGAGTCTCGTCTTAAACCTTCCCGGATATCTGAAGTATCTCTGTACCAAATTTGGTGAAGATCGGTCCAGTCATTTGGTTCGCATTAGAGAACAGACAGACAGACACAGACAGACAAGAATTCATTTTTATAATATAGAGAGTGTAGAACACTGTCAGGGCTCCTAGGAACCGATCTATAAAACATAGTGTAAAACACTGTCAGGGCTCCTAGGAACCTATCTATAAAACATAGTGTAGAACACTGTCAGCGCTCCTAGGAACCTATCTATAAAACATAGTGTAGAACACTGTCAGGGCTCCTAGGAACCGATCTATAAAACATAGTGTAGAACACTGTCAGGGCTCCTAGGAACCTATCTATAAAACATAGTGTATAACACTGGCAGGGCTCCTAGGAACCTATCTATAAAACATAGTGTATAACACTGGCAGGGCTCCTAGGAACCTATCTATAAAACATAGTGTATAACACTGACAGGGCTCCTAGGAACCTATCTATAAAACATAGTGTATAACACTGGCAGGGCTCCTAGGAACCTATCTATAAAACATAGTGAAGAACACTGTCAGGGCTCCTAGGAACCTATCTATAATACATAGTGTAGAACACTGTCAGGGCTCATAGAAACCTATCTATAAAACATAGTGTATAATACTGTCAGGGCTCCTAGGAACCTATCTATAAAACATAGTGTAGAATACTGTCAGGGCTCCTAGGAACCTATCTATAATACATAGTGTAGAACACTGTCAGGGCTCCTAGGAACCTATCTATAAAACATAGTGTAGAACACTGTCAGGGCCCCTAGGAACCTATCTATAATACATAGTGTAGAACACTGTCAGGGCTCCTAGGAACCTATCTATAAAACATAGTGTAGAACACTGTCAGCGCTCCTAGGAACCTATCTATAAAACAGTGTAGAATACTGTCAGGGCTCCTAGGAACCTATCTATAAAACATAGTGTAGAATACTGTCAGGGCTCCTAGGAACCTATCTATAAAACATAGTGTAGAATACTGTCAGGGCTCCTAGGAACCTATCTATAAAACATAGTGTAGAACACTGTCAGGGCTCCTAGGAACCTATCTATAAAACATAGTGTAGAACACTGTCAGGGCTCCTAGGAACCTATCTATAAAACATAGTGTATAACACTGGCAGGGCTCCTAGGAACCTATCTATAAAACATAGTGTATAACACTGGCAGGGCTCCTAGGAACCTATCTATAATACATAGTGTAGAACACTGTCAGGGCTCATAGAAACCTATCTATAAAACATAGTGTATAATACTGTCAGGGCTCCTAGGAACCTATCTATAATACATAGTGTAGAACACTGTCAGAGCTCCTAGGGACCCATCTATAAAACATAGTGTAGAACACTGTCAGGGCTCCTAGGAACCTATCTATAAAACATAGTGTAGAACACTGTCAGGGCTCCTAGGAACCTATCTATAATACATGGTGTAGAACACTGTCAGGGCTCCTAGGAACCTATCTATAAAACATAGTGTAGAACACTGTCAGGGCTCCTAGGAACCTATCTATAAAACATAGTGTAGAACACTGTCAGGACTCCTAGGAACTTATCTTTTTTTTTTTTTAATGTAGATGGTGAGCCCCACATAGAGTTCACAATGTACATTTTTTCCCTATCAGTATGTCTTTGGAATATGGGTTGCAAATCCATGCAAACACGGGGAGAACATACAAACTCCTTGCAGATGGTTTTTTGCCCTTGACAGGATATGAACACCAGGACTCCAGTACTGCAAGGCTGCAGTGCTAACCACTGAGCCACCGTGTGGCCCCTGCCTAGGAACTTATGTATAAAACATAGTGTAGAACACTGTTACGACTTGAAGAAACCTGCTCTGAGGAACCTATCTATACAATTTCTAGCTCTCTAAGGCAAACACAGATGAGGTTATGTCAAAGTGAAAAATGACATTATTATGCTCTGGGGGTCTCTTCAGACTTCACAGTTTATGATAGACAGAGTGAAGACAAAAAAACAAAAAACATTCATACTTTCCTTCCCTTACTTCTCTTGGGCCTCCTTACAGTGTCTAGCACTTTCCTTGTGACATCCAGCACTCTTCTGTGATATCATTGACCCAGGGGTCACGACTGAGATCTGTGATTGGGCTACTAGTGATCACATGGGCAAGCCGAGCATAGAGACGTTCGATGTGCCCAATCACAGGCCTTAGTGCTGAGCCCAGGCCAATGAAAAGCACATGACGCCACATGTAGGCCTAAAAGAGGTAACAAATAGTGAATGAGTATTTTTTTATTTTTTTCACCTCTTCTGGGTCTCCACTTTTTATACTTTGGAGTGTGAAGAGACCCCAGAGGAAAATAAAGTGGTCATTTTAGCTTGCCCAAGACGAATTTCCATTTATTCGGTTTCTAAAAAAAAAAAAAAAAAAAAACTATTTGGAATATTTGGGATGAACCCAGCTTATTGACATCTGTTTTCCCCTTCTATAGTCACAACCAATATTTCCTTCCCAGGTCCCAAACAGTCGGGTATGTGACCCATAAGTATTTGTCAGTCCAAAAGCTGTTAGACGTTTCCCAAAACGGTATATCTAAATCTACATATACCTACATATACCTATGTAGATTTACATATACCTATAGATATATCTACAGTGTATCTATATCTACACGTGGCCCAGCAAAATAGATGGCCTATGCATCTACGTACACAGAAATATAAGAAAGGTACGGGTGTCAGAATACAGAGATTTTAAGAAAAAACTTTTTTTGCAAAATTTTGGATTTTTCTTAAGGGGTTAAAATGCAAATAAAATGATATAACTTTGGTATCCCTGGAATCTAACTGAAACATAGAATACAGGTGATAGCTCACTTTGGATGCACAGTGAACGCTGTAAAAATGAAGCCTATAAGAAAGTCACACTGTTGTTCTTTTTATCCAATTCCACCCAGTTCTGAATTTTTTTCCAGCTTCCCAATACATTCTACAGAATAATAAACAGTGCCATTATGAAAAGCAGGCATTCAATACAATGCGTAGGAAATGTATAGAATGCCTGGCGTTTTTAGGCAATGTATGAAATGGGAGAACCGTTACGTACTTTGCCTATACATTCTATAGAATGCCAAATGCTATTTAGGCAAAGTATGAAAAAGCCAGACGAGCTCCGTGAAGACGTAAAAGAAATAACTTGGAGTCCGTGACGTAATTGTAACATCTCTGCCTGTTCGGGTCTCTGCGCCACCCTCTGCTTGCATGCTGTGGTGCAGGAGGCGGGTGCAGTTTGATAATTTGCTTAGAGTTTTTAGTTGCACTGTGTGAACACGGCTCTAGTTCTGTAATTGAATTTGCACCACACCCGTCTTCTGCCCTTGTTGCCTCTGTCCATTCAGTGGTTTGATTTTGTCTTGCCTGTGATTGACAGCCTGCCTTCCTGTCTGGTCCAGGGCGGGTTCATCTCCCCTAATTAGTCTTGGCTCACATTCACACTGGTGCCTGTTATTGCCTCGTGCTTGCTGGCTTCTCTTGCTGTTATAACTTGTACTCTTATCCTTGACCTCTGGTTTCCCTACTGACTATTCTTTTGGACTTCGATTTGGCACTGCCTTGCTCGACTGTTACCGAACCCTGGCTAGCTGACCTCCCTTTGTTGTTGTTCATCTTGTCTGCGTTTTGTGTATCACCTATATAGGAAGGGATCGTCTTTGAGTTGCCGCCTATTACGTAGGATAGGGCCTGGCAATAGGAAGGGACAGTGGGGGGCTTCAGCTTAGGCCTCACTGTCCCTTGTGCCCCTTCCTCCAGGGTTCTCCAGCAGCTTCTGGGGAATTGTCATCTAGCAATTCCCTAACAGTAATACTAGATAGTATGACGCCTTCTTTAACAGGATAAATGAGTTTACTTTTGATTCCTACAATCATCACATCGTAGCGATTCAGTAACTAATAGTCCCTGGGTTCCTTCTTAGTAGTCCTTTTGGCTTTTTGGACATCATTGATTAACTTTTGGTAAGTAGTTTGGCTTAAGCAAATATTGTTTTTGGCAGCGTTCCCTCGAATTTCGGACAGTTCCTCGTGGAATCGTTGTTTCATGTCCTTCTCCCACACTCCAGCTTGCTCCTCCTCGTCCCCTCCTCACATTTTCATGGACATTCATTCACGAACAAAACCGAACTAAGTCTAATTTCAAACGCCTGAGGCAACAGCAGAGCAGAGAAGATCGTCAGGTTCCTGCTAGAAGCGAAGCGCGCGATCAGAGATGCTGAACTAAGTGCAAGCCTGAAGCAACGGCAGAGACCGTCGTATCGCGAATGCGCAGCAGTGGCATCATGCTAGAACCAAAGCGCGTGATCGTAGATGATGATGCTGATGCTGCTGCTAGTGCCTTGCCGAGGAGCCGAAGCGAAGCGAAAATAATAATATTTCATGCTAGAAGTGAAGCGCGCATGCGCGATCGGAAATGCTGCAGCTACTAGTGCCGAGCCAAAGAAGCGAAGTGAGAAGGTCACCTATTATTTCATACTTTGACGATTTTTCAAAAATTCCTGTTGCTCTGTCCCTTATATTCCATGTTCACATGTTTAACTATGACTGTGATCCAAGGCTGAGATTATAACTTTACCGTCCCCGATCAGCGCCCATGTAGTCAATATACTGTAATAGTTGTCAGTTGATCGTCTCAGCACTCCAGCCCTCTATGCAGGTCATCAACTGGTTAATGTCTTTTTACGATAAAAAGCGTTAAAGAAAAATTGAAGTAATTACTGTAATTTAAAAAACACACAATGTTATATTGTAAAAATTTTTAATAAATTTGGTTTAATAAATAAATATAATCTTACAAAAAAATTTAAAGCAATTTTTTGATTACAAAAACAAACAATTCTTTGATGTCATAAAACTGAATTTTATAATATTGTCATATAAATTAAATAAATAATTAATATACAAAATTTCGTAAAAATACATAACACAAGGTTGTTGTTTTGTTTTTTTTAGTTTAGACAACCAACCAACTTTAATCATATAGTGGGTGCCTTGTACTCTGTTGATCTGTTGATCATAGTCGGTCGTGATTTGAGCAAATTCAAGGGACTGAAAAATTTGATTTGCTGTAACTAATCAATAAGGCATTGGAAACCGATTGTGAATGTTGTAGAAAAAGTCTCCGAGGTCTTCATATAAGCCTCATTGTCTCTTGTCACAGTTTCTATAAAATAGTCTTTTACAGTACATTGATGATCTACTGAATTTGTCTTAAGTCAACAGTGAGATTTCTTAGCCCAAAAGTCTTTCCAAACAGTTCTCAGCTCCCTCTTGGAATAATGGTGAGCTGTGACAAGTTCCCTAAAAACACAAGGGTCATAATCAATTTTTTGGATATTAAACAAACCTTCAGGGGACCTAGTGAGATTGATATGGAGCTCATACAGGCAAATTCCCATAAAGGCATCTTCCATGGGGATGACCCTAATTTCTTGAGCCACGTCATAGATTTGTTTTGCCAGATCAGCTGAGAAGACATATCCAGGACCTGTGCAGTAGGGTGGGTAGGTGTCATTTGGATAGATCTCCTTAGGAACGTACCACTTATAATAAGCCTTATCCCTCATCGGTCCAGTATTGTTCTTTATGTCTCCTGTGAAATAATTTTTGCGCACTGGTAAGTCTGGATGAAGTAGCCGATGGACCAAGTAGTCTACATTATTAAAGATGTCTATGTCGGCCTTCATGACATAGCTGGCAGAAGAACAGAATTTGGTCACCCATTCCATACCCATCAAGGTTTTCAGTGTCAAGTTGTAATAGGTGTCCATGAAGTCTTGTTGGATGATGTCCCCAAAGACCACACTTTCCTCCTCCAACAAAGTTTGAATTAGTTTAGGAGCAAGCTGTGGTAGACCCACCAAAAATATGGTGACCACATCGACATCATAAATACTTTCGTTACCCCAGGTTTCCCGGATCGTATGTCTAGACTCCACGTCATGACTCTCTACAAGTACCATTAGAACAAGGAAAGGCTTCCGGTTCTTACACTTGTCTGGTTGGTTAATGAGGAACTTGTATGGATATGGGTACGGAGGAGCCAGGGGGTGCCGGAAAGCCGGGTAAGTCTTATGATTTACAGGTTTTTTTCTTCCTGGCAGTTTGACAGACTCGAGAATCCACTTGTTGATAAGTTGAGTGCTTCTCTCATTGTACAGTAAATATACAGAAAAAAACATAAGAATAAGCAAAGGTAAGATGGAATATTTCCCCAAGCAGATTCGGCCACTCATGTTTCCTTCAGGAAATGAAGATCCAAGATTCCTGCAGAGAGATCAAAGGTTATGTGAAAGAAAATAGTTAGGAATGATAGGAAAAGCTTGAGCCGACCTCGATAAATGAGAGGGGGTATTTTAAGGGGTTCAGAGTGCTAGGAGCCTTAGGGCAACTATAAGGTGTCTCTTCCCTATAAGACGAGACCAGTACTTTACATTATAGTTGAGGGGCCTGGTAAAGATTTAGCATTTGGGCACAGGAGCTTCATCTTACACATCTGAACAGAGAGTGGGATTGTATTTTGTCTTAATTTTACATAATCTATGTATAATTTTGACTCGAAGAACAAATCTGTGAAAAGTATGATTAGTAGAAACCTTTGTCCTCAGCTCTAATGTTCTTTAATGTTGGCCCATAAACCAACTCTTCGGACAGTTTCTAATGCATTGCTTCGCATGGTCGAACAGGACACTCACCGAACCACTATACACATTGCTCAGTCTTGTCTGGAGTATTGGAAGAAAATCCCAATTGGACTCTGTGGTCCTCTGGAAGAATGAACCACACTTGACTATCCTACGGTCTAGTAGAGTAAGCAAAGTTTGATAGATACCAACCAAAAATCATGGTGGCTGACAAATATTTTTCTATGAACTTTCAACATTCAAAAGCAGTTTCAAGATGGCAGTTCCTAAGCAAGCAAGGCCCATATAAATGATTGACCATATCTAAAAGAGTTCAAGTGCCTGCAGAGAACCATGATCTCTCTTAATCTCTTTGAAGTAGCCAACAATTTTCAAAGACAAGTTCAATTGTGAAAGTATGAAGACATGGCAGACGTGGGAAACATCGTGGGATTTCCAAAACAAAGTACATCTACAGAGCTTCAGTTCTGTGGTTCCCAAACGGAAGAAGTATTGGTTAAAGTGGATGAAGCCAACTCAAAAATGGTGATAAAAGTCAACACCTCAAACATTGTATTGCAGTAGGAGACCATGCTAAGCTCCTCTTCTATCAGCTAAGTACATGAAATTAGGACCACAACTCAAAACCGAATAACTAGGGACTAGAAGAAATTTTCAGGTCCGATGAATCTTGATTTCTTTTGGTTCATGCAATTGGCAGAAACAGAATTTGATGTAAATGCAAAAATCAATGGATCCTTCCCGCCATGTGTTACAATTGCTTTGTTGCATCCATGTTCTTCCTTTTATGGCCATAGTCTTCAATTCACCATGAGCTTCCAAGTTTCAACAACAACACACACCCTTATTTCAAGTGTTCTTCATGCACATTACATGAAAGACTTTTGACGGCACCATCAGATGTCACTTAGTCCTTCCGAGGAATCCACACTGGATGTCTTTGGTAAGCTGGCCGCCACATATGTCTATTAAGTCTGTGCTTTTGCATATGTGGTGATGTTGGTGAATAGATAGATGGTCAAAGACGCAGATACATCTTTAAAGAGTCACAGTAAAGTTAGCTGATGCTTGAACAGTTGTAGTTTTATTACGACTTTGAGTATAGAACTTCTCCAGAAGACCAGACGAAGTGACCACAAAGTACCTCTGAGCATCAGAATATGGAATCCAGGTTTCTCACTGATCTTACATTGCTTTTTGGTATCTCCATCTGGCGTACTGAATGCTAAATTGGCCGCATGAGTCATGAACTTGGTAAAAACACGTAGCCGTGCGTACCGTCCCTTTACATGTGACCACTCATATGTTCTGCCCATCATACTTAGGGAAGTTATCCTTGGCTGGTCCCAAATGCATAACTATAGATGTTGAGGGCTTGAGGTTAGTAGGCACTTCTAGTTGGGGTATCATTCAGTCATGACCTTGAGATGGTGTTCTGTGATCTTTCCAACTATGCCAAGTATAAGAGGAGTTCCCCAAGAGGACAATCATAGATTTATTTGTAGACTTGTAATTCAAGCAGTCCACCATTTGAGGTCAGGTATCTCAATCTTCACAGAAGCTCCCAAGTCGGTCTGCCAGTGACTGCCAGGTTGCTATTGGTCCCTGAGAAGCTACTATCTCTCACGGTATACCTCATCAACGTGCCTGCCATGAGGAAGATCAGTTTGTGACTCGGTGGGTCTCGATGGCTACTACCACATTACTTTTCACAGGCCTCAATTTCCCTCAGCAGTAAGCACGCATGTTGTATAATTCACTGCGCAATGCAAGGAAATGCCCAAGCAAAATAGTGGTGAATATAGTCCACTCCAAATCCTACAATACAATAGAACTGGAGCAACAATGGGTTCCAAATAGAAGGTTGCTTGACATGATTAGATGTCCAAATGCTCCACACATGAGAAGAGGGAATGGTTCTGGGAGTTGACTCCATTGCCTCACCAGCCCTCAGGAGAATATACCTTATTGTCTATTCCTTCCAGGACAGATCCTCTACCTGTCCCCACATCATGCTCCCAAAACTCTCTTGACACTGGATATCAGCACACAGCAGATCCCATTGTATGTTGTATGGTCTCTGTTGCACACAGTCCTCTTCTTATTTACCAGTGCAATGGACCATCAGAACACTGTTGCAAAAAAATATGTTAGGGTTGATACATTTTTGGAATCGCATGAGGAATCTCTGGATATTAGTGTTGAGCTGATCTTGAGATTTCAGGATCGATTTTAACATCCGATTTCCGATCATTTTCCAGCCAATCGTGATCATGAAATTTGCTCGATCGCCGATCGGGATCCGATCTTTCCCGATCCCGATCGCTCAACCCTAATTGTATATTATATATACAGTAGGATTGAGCCGATCTTGAGATTTCAAAATCCGATTTTCGATCATTTTCCAGCCGATCACGATCATGAAATTTGCTCCATCACCGATCGGGATCCGATCTTTCCCAATCCTGATCACTCAACCCTAATTGTATATTATATGTACAGTAGGATTGAGCCGATCTTTAGATTTCAAAATCCGATTTTCGATTATTTTCCAGCCGATCGTGATCGTGACATTTGCTCGATCGCCGATCAGGATCCAATCTTTCCCGATCCCGATCGCTCAACCCCAATTGTATATTATATATACAGTAGGATTGAGCCAATCTTGAGATTTCAAAATCCGATTTCCGATCATTTTCCAGCCAATCGCGATCATGAAATTTGCTCGATCGCCGATTGGGATCCGATCTTTCCCGATCCCGATCGCTCAACTCTAATTGTATATTATATATACAGTGGAATTGAGCCGATCTTGAGATTTCAAAATCCGATTTTCGATCATTTTCCAGCCGATCACGATCGTGATATTTGCTCGATCGCCGATCGGGATCCGATCTTTTCCGATCGCTCAACCCTATTGGATATGTTTTATTTCTCAGGCATAGAGAAAATATGCAAAGCAATATGTGGATGAGATTGGTGGTAGTGTGTCTTGAATCGTGAGGACCTTTGTAAATCCAGATATTTACATGACATGAATTATAGGAGCGATCTATTGGTCTTTATGGTTTTTGCAATTGTGTAACAGGTGTATCTGTGTTACGTTGCGACCAGGAGCCATAAGCACTGAAACTTCTAAGTGTGTAGATATATGTAGTTGTGGACCTGGTATGGAATGTTTTACTGTATAAAGGAAGAAACCACATGTTCTTTGATCAATTTTGTATTGTTTTCCTCTTTTTGACTTTCTCTTAAAGAGGTTTCCCAAGTCCTTTTTATAAAAGTTCACAGGTGCTGCAAATGGTGCCTCCCCGGTCCTCCATTTCCAGTGATGGCTGCCCCATAAAGGTCCCATTTGTGTGATGTGACCTCTGTAGCCAATCATAGGTCTTAGAGATCACTTTGCAAATGGAAGATGACTGCTGAGACCAGTCAGTCATGTGCCATTTGGGAGGAGACCACCCAGATAATTTTAGACAAGGGCAAAAACTATACAGGAGCCGCTGGAAACATAGGACCGGGGAGAAGTGAATATTAGAGATAAGCGAACACTGTTCAGATCAGCCGATCCAAACAGCACACTCCCATAGAAATGAATGGAAGCTCCTGTGACGCCGGCCGTCCGCCGGCAAAGTCAGCGTCACAGGAGCTTCCATTCATTTCTATGGGAGCGTGCTGTTCGGATCGGCTGATCTGAACAGTGTTCGCTCATCTCTAGTGAATATATTTTACTGGCCCCATTTGCAGCACCAATAAACTTCAAGAAAGGACATGGACAACACCTTTATATGACCCTCCCTCATTCCTTCCATTGACATCTCTTTTGTGCACCAGCTGGCAACACAATGATGTTTGGAGATCAATGTTTTGTTCTGCATGGGTGGACTCCTCAGTCTGGACTTGTGTGGTGGGTTGGCTTCATAAGAAGAACCATCTCCAATGTTCCTATAAGCATGATGGCATCTGATGATGTGATCTGTTTGTATTCATGTGCTACATACAATGGAACTTCATGGTTTATATACTTATACCCCATGGGGAGTGCAGTGTGGAGTGGAAGGATTTATGTCAACATGGCAGCCTTTGTCTAGGGTCACTCTTCTAAGATATTGTAATGGTCTGGTCCTCGTGATGGTTGTGTCTTTCCCAACAAGCCTCCAATATGTCCTGTTGTGGTGCAGTGATGTGGTATGTACTGGTGTAGATGATGATGGTGATGATGTCTCTGGTGACAGAATCTGGGCTGGTGGTTAGTGTTAGATGTTGGGTGCCCTTGATGTTGTGTGCATATAAATAACTTCCACGAGGTCTCTTGGTTGACCAGGTAGTCTTTACTCTTTACAAAGCAATAATGGTCACACATGGATGTTCAATGTCTTTGGTTACAGAATCACTTACATGGTGTGGGTTCAGGAGAGACATTTTCTTCTCACTTTCGTGGTCCTTCCCGGTGGCTGAACTGAAGTAGACCACCAGGCTGGTATCCCGAGCAGCAAGCATGACCTCAGCTCTCTCGTTGAGGGCACCATAGCCGTTGATAGAAGTCTTGGCTGTCAGCAGTGGAG
Organism: Leptodactylus fuscus; assembly: GCF_031893055.1. NCBI lineage: Eukaryota > Metazoa > Chordata > Amphibia > Anura > Leptodactylidae > Leptodactylus > Leptodactylus fuscus. Next base: position 20,665,272 of record NC_134269.1, on the reverse strand, counting down.
GTCAAAGGACAAATTCTGGAAGATTCTTGAAGCCCAATGGTGTGGGGCAGCCTGTCTCACTCCTGTCTGCTTTTACTGACACAAACTTATGAGGATGACATCAAGATGTTTATCATTCAAGTGGAAGAAAAGTGTAAAATGATTTCCCCTTGTTAAAGCGTCAGGAAACCAACCTGCCTCCCGGTATCCGGCTTTCATCTCACCCCAATATCAAACACAGTTATTTTAATGTGGTCACACCCACCTCGGCAGCAAAAGTCTATATACAGCGGTATCTCCTCATATCTACCAGTCTATATACAGCGGTATCTCCTCATATCTACCAGTCTATATACAGCGGTATCTAATCATGTCTATAGTCTATCATATCTATCAGTCTATATACAGCAGTATCTCGTCATATCTATCAGTCTATATACAGCAGTATCTCATCATGTCTATCAGTCTATATACAGCAGTATCTCATCATATCTATCAGTCTATATACAGCAGTATCTCATCATGTCTATAGTCTATATACAGCAGTATCTCATCATGTCTATAGTCTATATACAGCAGTATCTCGTCATATCTATCAGTCTATATACAGCAGTATCTCATCATATCTATCAGTCTATATACAGCAGTATCTCGTCATATCTATCAGTCTATATACAGCAGTATCTCGTCATATCTATCAGTCTATATACAGCAGTATCTCGTCATATCTATCAGTCTATATACAGCAATATCTCATCATGTCTATAGTCTATATACAGCGGTATCTCATCATATCAGTCTATATACAGCAGTATCTCATCATATCTATCAGTCTATATACAGCAATATCTCATCGTGTCTGTCAGTCTATATACAGCAGTATCTCATCATGTCTATCAGTCTATATACAGCAGTATCTCATCATGTCTATCAGTCTATATACAGCAGTATCTCGTCATATCTATAGTCTATATACAGCAGTATCTCGTCATATCTATCAGTCTATATACAGCAGTATCTCATCATGTCTATCAGTCTATATACAGCAGTATCTCATCATATCTATCAGTCTATATACAGCAGTATCTCATCATGTCTATAGTCTATATACAGCAGTATCTCATCATGTCTATAGTCTATATACAGCAGTATCTCGTCATATCTATCAGTCTATATACAGCAGTATCTCATCATATCTATCAGTCTATATACAGCAGTATCTTGTCATATCTATCAGTCTATATACAGCAGTATCTCATCATATCTATCAGTCTATATACAGCAGTATCTCATCATGTCTATCAGTCTATATACAGCAGTATCTCGTCATATCTATAGTCTATATACAGCAGTATCTCGTCATATCTATCAGTCTATATACAGCAGTATCTCATCATGTCTATCAGTCTATATACAGCAGTATCTCATCATATCTATCAGTCTATATACAGCAGTATCTCATCATGTCTATAGTCTATATACAGCAGTATCTCATCATGTCTATAGTCTATATACAGCAGTATCTCGTCATATCTATCAGTCTATATACAGCAGTATCTCATCATATCTATCAGTCTATATACAGCAGTATCTTGTCATATCTATCAGTCTATATACAGCAGTATCTCGTCATATCTATCAGTCTATATACAGCAATATCTCATCATGTCTATAGTCTATATACAGCGGTATCTCATCATATCAGTCTATATACAGCAGTATCTCATCATATCTATCAGTCTATATACAGCAATATCTCATCGTGTCTGTCAGTCTATATACAGCAGTATCTCGTCATATCTATCAGTCTATATACAGCAGTATCTCATCATGTCTATCAGTCTATATACAGCAGTATCTCATCATATCTATCAGTCTATATACAGCAGTATCTCGTCATATCTATCAGTCTATATACAGCAATAGTTCATCATGTCTATCAGTCTATATATAGCAGTATCTCATCATATCTATCAGTCTATATACAGCAATATCTCATATCTATCAGTCTATATACAGCAGTATCTCATCATGTCTATCAGTCTATATACAGCAGTATCTCATCATGTCTATCAGTCTATATATAGCAGTATCTCATCATATCTATCAGTCTATATACAGCAATAGTTCATCATGTCTATCAGTCTATATATAGCAGTATCTCATCATATCTATCAGTCTATATACAGCAGTATCTCATCATGTCTATCAGTTTATATACAGCAGTATCTCATCATGTCTATCAGTCTATATACAGCAGTATCTCATCATATCTATCAGTCTATATACAGCAGTATCTCATCATGTCTATCAGTCTATATACAGCAGTATCTCATCATATCTATCAGTCTATATACAGCAGTATCTCATCATGTCTATCAGTCTATATACAGCAGTATCTCATCATATCTATCAGTCTATATACAGCAGTATCTCATCATATCTATCAGTCTATATACAGCAGTATCTCATCATGTCTATCAGTCTATATACAGCAGTATCTCATCATATCTATCAGTCTATATACAGCAGTATCTCATCATGTCTATCAGTCTATATACAGCAGTATCTCATCATATCTATCAGTCTATATACAGCAGTATCTCATCATGTCTATAGTCTATATACAGCAGTATCTCATCATATCTATCAGTCTATATACAGCAATATCTCATCATGTATATCAGTCTATATACAGCAGTATCTCATCATGTCTATCAGTCTATATACAGCAATATCTCATCATGTCTATCAGTCTATATACAGCAGTATCTCATCATGTCTATCAGTCTATATACAGCAGTATCTCATCATGTCTATCAGTCTATATATAGCAGTATCTCATCATATCTATCAGTCTATATACAGCAGTATCTCATCATGTCTATCAGTTTATATACAGCAGTATCTCATCATGTCTATCAGTCTATATACAGCAGTATCTCATCATATCTATCAGTCTATATACAGCAGTATCTCATCATGTCTATAGTCTATATACAGCAGTATCTCATCATGTCTATAGTCTATATACAGCAGTATCTCATCATATCTATCAGTCTATATACAGCAGTATCTCATCATGTATATCAGTCTATATACAGCAATATCTCATCGTATCTGTCAGTCTACAGTCCTATGAAAAAGTTTGGGCACCCCTATTAATCTTAATCATTTTTAGTTCTAAATATTTTGGTGTTTGCAGCAGCCATTTCAGTTTGATATATCTAATAACTGATGGACACAGTAATATTTCAGGATTGAAATGAGGTTTATTGTACTAACAGAAAATGCGCAATATGCATTAAACCAAAATTTGACCAGTGCAAAAGTATGGGCACCTCAACAGAAAAGTGACATTAATATTTAGTACATCCTCCTTTTGCAGAGATAACAGCCTCTAGTCGCTTCCTGTAGCTTTTAATCAGTTCCTGGATCCTGGATGAAGGTATTTTGGACCATTTCTTTCTACAAAACAATTCAAGTTCAGTTAAGTTTGATGGTCGCCGAACATGGACAGCCCGCTCTCAAATGATCTGAAAACAAAGATTGTTCAACATAGTTGTTCAGGGGAAGGATACAAAACGTTGTCTCAGAGATTTAACCTGTCAGTTTCCACTGTGAGGAACATAGTAAGGAAATGGAAGACCACAGGGACAGTTCTTGTTAAGCCCAGAAGTGGCAGGCCAAGAAAAATATCAGAAAGGCAGAGAAGAAGAATGGTGAGAACAGTCAAGGACAATCCACAGACCACCTCCAAAGAGCTGCAGCATCATCTTGCTGCAGATGGTGTCACTGTGCATCGGTCAACTATACAGCGCACTTTGCACAAATAGAAGCTGTATGGGAGAGTGATGAGAAAGAAGCCGTTTCTGCACGTACGCCACAAATAGAGTTGCCTGAGGTATGAAAAAGCACATTTGGACAAGGCAGCTTCATTTTGGAAACAAAAATTGAGTTGTTTGGTTATAAAAAAAGGCGTTATGCATGGCGTCCAAAAAGAAACAGCATTCCAAGAAAAACACATGCTACCCACTGTAATATTTGGTGGAGGTTCCATCATGCTTTGGGGCTGTGTGGCCAATGCCGGCACCGGGAATCTTGTTAAAGTTGAGGGTCGCATGGATTCCACTCAGTATCAGCAGATTCTTGAGAATAATGTTCAAGAATCAGTGACGAAGTTGAAGTTACGCCGGGGATGGATATTTCAGCAAGACAATGATCCAAAACACCGCTCCAAATCCTCAGGCATTCATGCAGAGGAACAATTACAATGTTCTGGAATGGCCATCCCAGTCCCCAGACCTGAATATCATTGAACATCTGTGGGATGATTTGAAGTGGGCTGTCCATGCTCGGCGACCATCTAACTTAACTGAACTTGAATTGTTTGTCCAAAATACCTTCATCCAGGATCCAGGAACTGATTAAAAGCTACAGGAAGCGACTAGAGGCTGTTATCTTTGCAAAAGGAGGATCTACTAAATATTAATGTCACTTTTCTGTTGAGGTGCCCATATTTTTGCACCGGTGAAATTTTGGTTTAATGCATATTGCGCATTTTCTGTTAGTACAATAAACCTCATTTCAATCCTGAAATATTACTGTGTCCATCAGTTATTAGATATATCAAACTGAAATGGCTGTTGCAAATACCAAAATATTTAGAACTAAAAATGATTAAGATTAATAGGGGTGCCCAAACTTTTTCATAGGACTGTATATACAGCAGTATCTAATCATGTCTATCAGTCTATATACAGCAATATCTCATCATATCTGTCAGTCTATATACAGCAGTATCTTGTCATATCTATCAGTCTATATATAGCAGTATCTCATCATATCTATCAGTCTATATTAGAGATGAGCGAACACTAAAATGTTCGAGGTTCGAAATTCGATTCGAACAGCCGCTCACTGTTCGAGTGTTCGAATGGGTTTCGAACCCCATTATAGTCTATGGGGAACATAAACTCGTTAAGGGGGAAACCCAAATTCGTGTCTGGAGGGTCACCAAGTCCACTATGACACCCCAGGAAATGATACCAACACCCTGGAATGACACTGGGACAGCAGGGGAAGCATGTCTGGGGGCATAAAAGTCACTTTATTTCATGGAAATCCCTGTCAGTTTGCGATTTTCGCAAGCTAACTTTTCCCCATAGAAATGCATTGGCCAGTGCTGATTGGCCAGAGTACGGAACTCGACCAATCAGCGCTGGCTCTGCTGGAGGAGGCGGAGTCTAAGATCGCTCCACACCAGTCTCCATTCAGGTCCGACCTTAGACTCCGCCTCCTCCCGCAGAGCCAGCGCTGATTGGCCGAAGGCTGGCCTATGCATTCCTATGCGAATGCAGAGACTTAGCAGTGCTGAGTCAGTTTTGCTCAACTACACATCTGATGCACACTCGGCACTGCTACATCAGATGTAGCAATCTGATGTAGCAGAGCCGAGGGTGCACTAGAACCCCTGTGCAAACTCAGTTCACGCTAATAGAATGCATTGGCCAGCGCTGATTGGCCAATGCATTCTATTAGCCCGATGAAGTAGAGCTGAATGTGTGTGCTAAGCACACACATTCAGCACTGCTTCATCACGCCAATACAATGCATTAGCCAGTGCTGATTGGCCAGAGTACGGAATTCGGCCAATCAGCGCTGGCTCTGCTGGAGGAGGCGGAGTCTAAGGTCGGACCTGAATGGAGACTGGTGTGGAGCGATCTTAGACTCCGCCTCCTCCAGCAGAGCCAGCGCTGATTGGCCGAATTCCGTACTCTGGCCAATCAGCGCTGGCCAATGCATTCTATTAGCCCGATGAAGTAGAGCTGAATGTGTGTGCTTAGCACACACATTCAGCTCTACTTCATCGGGCTAATAGAATGCATTGGCCAATCAGCGCTGGCCAATGCACTCTATTAGCTTGATGAAGCAGAGTGTGCACAAGGGTTCAAGCGCACCCTCGGCTCTGATGTAGCAGAGCCGAGGGTGCACAAGGGTTCAAGTGCACCCTCGGCTCTCCTACATCAGAGCCGAGGGTGCGCTTGAACCCTTGTGCAGCCTCGGCTCTGCTACATCAGAGCCGAGGGTGCGCTTGAACCCTTGTGCACACTCTGCTTCATCAAGCTAATAGAGTGCATTGGCCAGCGCTGATTGGCCAGAGTACGGAATTCGGCCAATCAGCGCTGGCCAATGCATCCCTATGGGAAAAAGTTTATCTCACAAAAATCACAATTACACACCCGATAGAGCCCCAAAAAGTTATTTTTAATAACATTCCCCCCTAAATAAAGGTTATCCCTAGCTATCCCTGCCTGTACAGCTATCCCTGTCTCATAGTCACAAAGTTCACATTCTCATATGACCCGGATTTGAAATCCACTATTCGTCTAAAATGGAGGTCACCTGATTTCGGCAGCCAATGACTTTTTCCAATTTTTTTCAATGCCCCCGGTGTCGTAGTTCCTGTCCCACCTCCCCTGCGCTGTTATTGGTGCAAAAAAGGCGCCAGGGAAGGTGGGAGGGGAATCGAATTTTGGCGCACTTTACCACGCGGTGTTCGATTTGATTCGAACATAGCGAACACCCTGATATCCGATCGAACATGTGTTCGATAGAACACTGTTCGCTCATCTCTAGTCTATATACAGCAGTATCTCATCATGTCTGTCAGCAGTATACAGCAGTATCTCAACATACCTATAGTCCATATACAGCAGTATTTCATCATCTCAGTCTATATACAGCAGTATCTCATCATATCTATCAGTCTATATACAGCAGTATCTCATCATGTCTATAGTCTATATACAGCAGTATCTCAACTTGCCTATAGTCCATATACAGCAGTATCTCATCATATCTGCCAGTCTATATGCAGCAGAATGGCATCATTTCTATCAGTCTATATACAGCAGTATCTAATCAGGTCTATTGTCTATATACAGCAGTATCTCATCATATCTATCAGTCTATATACAGCAATATCTCATCGTATCTGTCAGTCTATATACAGCAGTATCTAATCATGTCTATCAGTCTATATATAGCAGTATCTCATCATATCTATCAGTCTATATACAGCAATAGTTCATCATGTCTATCAGTCTATATATAGCAGTATCTCATCATATCTATCAGTCTATATACAGCAATATCTCATCATATCTATCAGTCTATATACAGCAGTATCTCATCATGTCTATCAGTTTATATACAGCAGTATCTCATCATGTCTATCAGTCTATATACAGCAGTATCTCATCATATCTATCAGTCTATATACAGCAGTATCTCATCATGTCTATCAGTCTATATACAGCAGTATCTCATCATATCTATCAGTCTATATACAGCAGTATCTCATCATGTCTATCAGTCTATATACAGCAGTATCTCATCATATCTATCAGTCTATATACAGCAATATCTCATCGTATCTGTCAGTCTATATACAGCAGTATCTTGTCATATCTATCAGTCTATATATAGCAGTATCTCATCATGTCTATAGACTATATACAGCAGTATGTCATCATGTCTATAGTCTATATACAGCAGTATCTCATCATATCTATCAGTCTATATACAGCAGTATCTCATCATGTCTGTCAGCAGTATACAGCAGTATCTCAACATACCTATAGTCCATATACAGCAGTATTTCATTATCTCAGTCTATATACAGCAGTATCTCATCATGTCTATAGTCTATATACAGCAGTATCTCAACTTGCCTATAGTCCATATACAGGAGTATCTCATCATATCAGTCTATATGCAGCAGAATGGCATCATATCTATCAGTCTATATACAGCAGTATCTAATCAGGTCTATTGTCTATATACAGCAGTATCTCATCATATCTATCAGTCTATATATAGCAGTATCTCATCATATCTATCAGTCTATATATAGCAATATCTAATTATGTCTATAATCAATATACAGCAGTATCTCATCATGTCTGTAAGTCTGTCATGGTTGGGGTCTCAGAGCTATTAGACATTCGCTATTGTGACATATCACTATGATGTACCAGAAACGTTCCCATTTTTTAGGTTCACTTTAACTGTGAACAAAAGACAATGAAACCTGCCCGGGAGATATAGAAGTGCCCAAGAGTTAACCGGAGATGTCACCGAACCATGACCGCGGCGCAGCTTCTTCTATAAACCGCACAGTAAGTGTAAAAAAAGACTAAGGCGGGGTTCACACTACCAATGGATTCCGTTATAAAGGTGTCCGCTTTAAGAAAGCAAAAAACGGACACTTATCATAAGGCACACAAACAGACAGTATCTGATGGCTCTCAGTTACTGTCCATTATAAGTCCGTTGCCCATAGACTTCAATGTTAAAAAAAATAGAAGAATAGAATAGAAGAATGATCAGAATACACATTAGATCTCATCTATGTCAGTAGGAAAGAAATGAACTGGTAGATACTTTAGTATTAACCCCTTTCCCAGGCAGCCATTTTTTATTTTTGTTTTTTTACTTCCCTCCTTCCAAAAGCAATAACTTTTTGTTTTTCTGTTCATAGCTCCCTATGAGGGCTTAGTTTTTAAGGAACACATTGTACATTGTAATGGTACCATTTATTAATCCACAGAATTTACTGAGAAGCTGAAATAAAATTCAGAATGGGGTGGAATTAAAAAAAAACTGCAGATGTGCCCCTTTCTAATGGGCTTTGTTTTTACTGCGTTTGCGGTGATGCTAAAGTGACACGTCACCTGTATTCTGCTGGTTGGTACAATTTTGAGGATACCACATTTAGATAGTTTTTGTTATCTTGTAACCACTTTAGAAGAAATTCAAAATTTTGAAAAAAAAATTAATTTCTTGGAGTCGCCATAGTCTGACACTAGGAACTTTTTAATGCTTCCGTATAGAGGGCTTCACAAGGTGTGTTTTTGGAGGGGCCAGAACAATGGGCAGGGGCTATTATGGGAAATTATGTCACAGAACAAAGTATAGAGTGGGAAAAACCACACTAGGGCGGTAGAGGATGCTTATCTAATGGCAAATGATGATGTTGGTAAAGGCATAATGGGGGCAAAAAAAAGGCAATTTTATCCCCTTCCCGACATCTGCCATACTATTACGAAGGATGTTTGATATTAGGCCCCGTTCCCACGGAGTAACACGCCGCTCATTCTGACACGTAAACACGTATCAGAGTGAGCGCTTCAAAACAGAATCCCATTGACTTCAATGGGTTCTGTCTTACACGCGCTACACTTTGAAATCAATGGGAGGCTTTTTAACCCATTGATTTCAATGTGTTACGAGCGTTAAACGGATCCCATTGACGTCAATGGGATTCTGTTTTGAAGCGCTCGCTCAGACACGTGTTTACATGTCAGAATGAGTGGTGCGTTACTCCGTGGGAACGGGATCTTATACATCTAACCCAGAGCTAATGCCTATGATCTGTGCCTGTACTGATCATGGGCATTAAGGCCATAGGTACCTAGGTGAAAGCTGACCGAGGCACCATTTCAAGGAATGTCATTTTGGGGAGGATCGTTAGCACCTGTAATGAGAACTATAGCCAGTGATCCATTACCATGACCTGATGAAGGCTCCCTGACCTTTTTGATATACGCTTCTATTACAGGCTGTTCTATTCAGCCTGTAATAGAAGTGCTGGTATTTTCCAATGCATTGCATTAGTGAAAAGAACCCCTAGGGTGTGTAATAAATATAATGTAAAAAGGAAAAAAATAAATAAAAAGAATTAGAAATTTAAATCACCCCATGTTAAAATTTAAAGTGCAAATTAGCAGTTTTTTCACTATTTCTCAAAAAAAAAATTGAATAAAAAGTGATCAAAGCAATAGAAATTTCCCAAAATAATATAGCTAAATAGTCAAACTGGCCCTGAAAGAAGACACCCTATGTATCCCTTTACACGAAAATATAAAAAAAAGTGCCAGAATATGGCAATTTTTAAGAAAAAAAAATTATCTGTAAAGTTTTGTAAAAATTTTTTTAAGGGGTTAAGATATAAATAAAACTATATATAGATTTTGTGTCCCCAGAATCGTACTGAAACATAAGATACAGGTGACATGTCAATTTTGGCTACAGAGTGAACGTCATAAAAACAAAGCCCTAAAAATATCACACGAATGCAGTTTTTCTCCAATTCCACCCCATTCTGATTTTTTTTTCCAGCTTCCCAGTACATTGTACAGAATAATAAATGGTACCAGTATGAAGAACAATCTGTCATATGGCTCTATGAACGGAAAAAATAATAAAAAGTTATGGGGCTTGGTAGACAGGGAGTGAAAAACGAAAATCGAAAATTTCAGGAAGGAAGGGGTTAAATAAGTACTGAGAGTTCTGAACCTTTTGCTACATGGGGCCCTGAAATTCATGTTGGTAGCCATGATGCTCTTTGTATGCCAATAATTGCTATAAAGCCCCTTGAATTCTAATTAAGTCAGTAAACCCTGACAATCCTCAGGTGCTAGTTCCCGTATTGACCACCAACATCTGCAGGAAAATTCAACGCACCATCTTTTTCTGTTCTGGAGAAATAAAAGGGAGCGGACGTAATGTGGTCAGCACCCAAATGGTTAAACGCAGAGCCGTTGCTAGGTTTTCCATCACCCAGTGCAAAGGTTCAGATTACTGCTCTTAATTTGCATGCAAACCCAATAAAGTGGCTCCTAAGCTCCCTGGTTCTCGGGAAATCCAACACTCAGGGCACACGGGAAAGCCAGAACTCAGGGCACACGGGAAAGCCAGCACTCAGGGCACATGGAAAAGCCAGCACTCAGGGCACACGGGAAAGCCAGCACTCAGGGCAGATGGGAAAGCCAGCACTCAGGGCAGATGGGAAAGCCAGCACTCAGGGCACACGGGAAAGCCAGCACTCAGGGCACACAGGAAAGCCAGCACTCAGGGCACACGGGAAAGTCTGCACTCAGGGCACACGGGAAAGTCAGCACTCAGGGCACACGGGAAAGCCAGTACTCAGAACACACGGGAAAGCCAGCACTCAGGGCACATGGGAAAGTCAGCACTCAGGGCACACAGGAAAGCCAGCATTCAGGGCACACGGGAAAACCAGCACTCAGGACACACGGGAAAGCCAGCACTAAGGACACACGGAAAAGCCAGCACTCAGGGCACACGGGAAAGTCAGCATTCAGGGCACACGGGAAAGCCAGCACTCAGGGCACATGGGAAAGTCGGCACTCAGGGCACACAGGAAAGCCAGCACTCAGGACACACGGGAAAACCAGCACTCAGGACACACGGAAAAGCCAGCATTCAGGGCACACAGGAAAGCCAGCACTCAGGGCACACGGGAAAGCCAGCATTCAGGACACATGGGAAAGCCAGCACTCAGGACACACGGAAAAGCCAGCACTCAGGGCACACGGGAAAGTCAGCACTCAGGGCACACGGGAAAGCCAGCACTCAGGGCACACGGGAAAGCCAGCACTCAGGGCACATGGGAAAGTCAGCACTCAGGGCACACAGGAAAGCCAGCACTCAGGACACACGGGAAAGCCAGCACTCAGGACACACGGAAAAGCCAGCACTCAGAGCACACGGGAAAGTCAGCACTCAAGGCACACGGGAAAGCCAGCACTCAGGGCACATGGTAAAGTCAGCACTCAGGGCACACAGGAAAGCCAGAACTCAGGACACACGGATTGACCACCAACATCTGCAGGAAAATTCAACGCACCATCTTTTTCTGTTCTGGAGAAATAAAAGGGAGCGGACGTAATGTGGTCAGCACCCAAATGGTTAAACGCAGAGCAGTTGCTAGGTTTTCCATCACCCAGTGCAAAGGTTCAGATTACTGCTCTTAATTTGCATGCAAATCCAATAAAGTGGCTCCTAAGCTCCCTGGTTCTTGGGAAATCCAACACTCAGGGCACACGGGAAAGCCAGAACTCAGGGCACACGGGAAAGCCAGCACTCAGGGCACACGGAAAAGCCAGCACTCAGGGGACACGAGAAAGTCAGCACTCAGGGCACACGGGAAAGCCAGCACTCAGAACACACGGGAAAGCCAGCACTCAGGGCACATGGGAAAGTCAGCACTCAGGGCACACAGGAAAGCCAGCACTCAGGGCACATGGGAAAGTCAGCACTCAGGGCACACAGGAAAGCCAGCACTCAGGACACACGGGAAAGCCAGCACTCAGGGCACACGGGAAACTCTGCACTCAGGGCACACGGGAAAGTCAGCACTCAGGACACACGGGAAAGCCAGCACTCAGGACACACGGGAAAGCCAGCACTCAGGGCACATGGGAAAGTCAGCACTCAGGGCACACAGGAAAGCCAGCACTCAGGACACACGGAAAAGTCAGCACTCAGGGCACACAGGAAAGCCAGCATTCAGGGCACACGGATAAGCCAGCATTCAGGGCACACGGGAAATCCAGGACTCAGGGCACACGGGAAAGTCAGCACTCAGGGCACATGGGAAAGCCAGCACTCAGGGCACACGGGAAAGCCAGCACTCAGAACACACGGGAAAGCCTGCACTCAGGGCACACGGGAAAGCCTGCACTCAGGGCACACGGGAAAGCCAGCACTCAGGGCACACGGGAAAGCCAGCACTCAGGGCACACGGGAAAGCCAGCACTCAGGGCACACGGGAAAGCCAGCACTCAGGGCACACGTCCCATTTTTCCAAACTATGACAGCTGGTTAGAAAGCTTGTAAAGGTTCTTTCACACTTACAAACAGCAATAAAATGATTGCATCAGATAAAACCCTTTCTGGAATCAGCCGAACATTGCCTAACTGAAGGTTTACTTTTAGTCCGGATTCTTCCAGGATATCACCTCTGACACCACAGAAACCAGACGATAAGGCTGAATAAATCGCACCCAATTCAATGCATTCATGTGTTAAATTACATCTCGGAGGCCTGCTTAATTCTGGGATCACTGAATCTGAATTGTTAACTTTGTAGAGAAAGTTTTCACAACAGGATCCTTACTTTGTATGCGAGATGATAAGCCACGCCTATAGCCCTGTCTAACATGGTGCACCCACAAAGTATTTGTGCCCTTTTACTTACAACATGCAGTAATTCAACCAAAAGTGCCCCTCCGCATGTTCATAGTACCTTCTTTGTGTGACATGTTACGTTTGCCCATATAGTGATGATGCCTTCATAGTGCTCCTGCACATTAATGATCCCCCTGAACCTCCCAAACTGTGTCATGCCCCTATAGTGCCTACACCAGTATGATACACCCTTACTGCGTCCCATACAACATGATATCCTTTTAATGCCCCAGCCTAGTATAATGAGTCTTAGTCCACTCACACATATAATGCCTCCTTAATGCGGTGTCTATCAAGGCATAAGTGGCGAGGATTACTTGGGGAATAATGGTGCAGGGAGTTGAGTCCCTTTTCTACAATGCAGATACAGTTGATGTGCTACTTCTCTTCAGTTCTCAAACCGCTATCTATTCTAAAAATTGGCCTAAAAGAAGTGTGGAGAAGTGTCTGGATACCACTCCTCCTTGGGGATCAGAAGGAAGAGGTTCTTTAAGGTTGATTTAATATCTGGATCCTGGAGAAGGGTGACATTTGTAATGTATCTATTTGGAATCCTTTAAAACTTTTTATCCTGTCCATGTCCTTGTGCTAGACAAGTCGTTCTCCTGCTGTATACACCTTTCACATCTAATTCTAGATGGACTATTACACTAAATCCTTCAGCACTATTTAAAGCCATCAGGTTTCCCAATTATATTTGTCCTGAATTTTTATCACTGTCACTAGACAGATATATAATTTTATCGATTAAGATAATCGGTTTAGAACTGTGCACTCTTTACGTCAAAGGTTTGTAGGCAAATATATCAGGAGGTTACATAATGGGTTAACAATAAAGAAGAAGACCGGTGATATTTCTGGTAACGCTGCTTCGATTGTACTGGGTAAATCATCTTACATACAACTACGAGGTACCGCAATGGGGTCATCTCTGACCCCTAGTTTTGTAAACTGCCATAGAATCCTTCAGAATAGTAAGATTTGGTATTTGGATGATATCTGTATACCATGGTGAGGTTCTGAATGTTATTTAAAGGAAATTTAGATAAAAGGATCCGCCACATTGCAGGTACACAATGTATAGAACTGTGTAGCTGTAATGTAAGTGGTATGAATAAAAGCTTATTTCCCTACCACCTATTTAGTTGGGGAGGGAGGTGGTGAACGATTCTAATATCCTTTTAACTCTCTAGGTACACCGGCAATTTGGAAGTAAGTATCAGAAATTTGCAACTTCTATTAATATGTTATAAAATTACTACACACAGAATATAGAACATTTTTTGATGAACAATAGCAAAAATATAGATTCTCTTAAAAAAAAAGTGGAAATGAGGGTCGATAGAAAAAGAAATCAATATTATTAATATTAATTTAAGAGATAAATCGAGTGGAGGACACATTGTAGTAGGAGGTAACAACGGTGCAGACCTTCAGTAATGAATGATGAGTTATAATACCTGTAGCAGCAGCCGCAGCAGATGTGACTCTACAGAAGAGAGCAGCTACACCTGATGAAGCACGGCCGACGGGGAGTGTTATAAAGGGGCGGACGCAGAGACATCCTATACCTCACTCACCTTTTGTAATCATTATACACATTCAGGACCTGACAGACGTAGATCAAAGAAGGATTGTGTTCAGAGACTTAGCCATAAATCCCATAATCTTCAACCAACTTTCACTCAGATCCAAGAAGCCAAATATTAGCAGGAGTCTAACATAATAATAAAGCAATAAAGCAGCTAGATGAGAGGTGTAAATAAACTATGCCTATAACATACTGAAGATGACAACAAGGTCTTAATATTCAGCAGAAGTAGGGGAACTTGTATGAGGTGCTTCTCCTTAAAAAACGGTCGCAGATAGAGATGAGTAGAGATGAGCGAACAGTAAAATGTTCGAGATTCGATATTAGTTTCGAGTAGCCCCTCAATATTCGACTACTCGAATCGAATATTGAACCCTATTATAGTCTATGGGGGGGAAATACTCGTTTCAGGGGTAGGCAACATTTGATCAAATTATACTTACCAAGTCCACGAGTGAGGGTCAGGCTGGATCCTCCGAGAAGTCTTCTCCGTGCAGCTTCCCCGCGGCGTCTTCCGGCTCTGAATTCACTCTGCCAGGCATCGGGCCTGGGTAGAGCCGACTGCGCATGCCCGCACTACAAGCACTAAAAGCGGACATGCGCAGTCGGCTCTGCCCAGGCCCGATGCCTGGCAGAGTGAATTCAGAGCCGGAAGACGCTGCGGGGAAGCTGCACGGAGAAGACTTCAAAAGGTAGGAGAAGAACCAGCGTTGATTGGCCAGCTGTATAGCATTCGGCCAATCAACGCTGGTTCTGCATCAAACTTTTACATTCGAATAGCGAGTGGTACTCGATCGAGTACGAGTATTTCGAATACCGTAATATTCGATCGAATACCTACTCAATCGAATACTACTCGCCCATCTCTAGAGATGAGCAAATCGGTCCACAATAAGCCAAGATTTTCTGGATTTGCCATCCACAAATCGTTGTTAGACACAGGGTCTTCTTTAGATCGTAGCGCAGGAGTATTCAACTACTTTTAGTAAGGGTCTGTTGTCCGAGATCCGCCATCAAGTGCAAGTCGGAGGTGACCAGCAGCTGAACCTGTCCAGTATTTATGGTATTTGACTATAAGACGAACAAAAAAAATTAGGAAAAAATATTTCCTAATGTGGCATTATACTGTGGGGAGGGCTCTAAGGGGCATTGTACTGTGCGGGAAGCACTAAAGGCCATTTTACTGTGGGTAGGGGCACTAATGATAATAGCACTTCCGGTTTGGACAGTACAGTGGACTTGGTTACAGAACAATCGAGGTCAAGAACTTCACATCTTCCACTAATCCACAGAAGGTTGAGTCACAATGGCGTACCAGTTGACATTCAGCCATACTACTGTACATTGCCACGGTATGTTCTCAGGTATGATTCTTCTATCATCAATTTACCACCATTCCATATTGTTCTGCTCAGCATGTCTAGAAGTTCTTCTGACCCCAAAGTCAGAACCTACCATAAAATCACCCCCAACCTCCTTCGATAGTAAGTGTGCAAGCAAGTACCTCACCCATTCTCAGATCACAATGTGGTCACACCAGCATGTTAGTATAACGGTATCAGCATTTCACACATTTGTCTCTTCACAAAGGTCAATATTGACCGACCACTCCATCTTGTTGAAGGTTAACCTTACCTTGATCATTTAGCACACCTGTCGTATTCTCACGGCGCACATAAGGAGGGGTTCTTTTCCTAATATGTCTGCAGCATAGGTTGATGGTGTCTTCCTTCACATGGCTTCTCTTTGCAAATACAGTCCAATGGCACAAGAGGAACAATAACGTTGGTGGTCTCACTACACATTAGGTGATGACGTATCTTTAACAAAGAAAACAAATGAATTCTAGAACTTAGAACAGTAGAACATAAAAAGTATAGTTCTCAGGTCTGTGTTCATCTCACATATAGTATGCTTAGACCATATTACGCCACACTATGCTCTTTTTGTGCCGAGAGATGAGCACCTTTACTAGGTTTCTTCTGGTTACAGTTCCCTGTGTCTCAAGGGTTCCATTCAGTCTATTAGTCTCATATAAGTCCCTATACTGTAGTTTGGTGTTCCACGTCTATCTCAACAGTCTACTTCCAGTCAGCAGTCTCACTACAGGACAGTAAGACCTTACATCAGATCCACTTCGCACTCTTCACTTAGTAGAGTTGCTGTCACAACAGGGCTCTGGCTTCCACATAGGCTCCCATTAACCCACTTCAAATCAAATCAAATCAAACAGGCTTTATTGGCACATCTGAATAGATAATTGGCATTGCCAAAGCTAGTAAAGTGGGGTGGGGGGAGTCGGGGGTATGGGGGGTGGGGTGGGTGGTTTGGGGTATAACAGTTTGTGGAGTCTCGTCTTTCTCTTAGTTGGTGACCGCTATATGGGGAGGTGGGGCGGGTGTATTGGGATAAATATTACAGTCCGTGGAGTCTCATCTTCCTCTTGTTTGGTGACAGCTGGACACGTATTGGGCAGCGATCTCCACAGTGGCCTCTTCTTCTCCCAGTAGGATGTAGAGTTTCCTCTTCTCGTCTGCAGATATGAAGTCTGGGATGTGGGCAGAGAGTCTTTGGTAGTAGACGACCCTCACAGCTGAGTATTTGCTGCAGTGTAGCTGGAAGTGGGTCTCGTCTTCTAGGGTCCCCTGGTCACAGTGCTGGCACAGTCTGTTCTCCCGTGGCTTGTACGTCTGCCTGTGTCGCCCCGTCTCCATCTCCAGGTTGTGGGCGCTCAGTCTGTACCTGCTCAGGGTCTGTCTGTGTTTGGGGTGGCGTATTCTCTCCAGGTAGGTGGCCATGGTGTAGTCTCTTTGCAATGACTGGTACATGGTGAGTTTCTTGGAGTTACTTCTTCCCCTGTCTACTCTACACAGTCCAGTCTAGTCTCGGAGTGTCACAACAGGTCACATCTCAGGCCGGAAGAACACCTTGGTAAATGTCCCATCAGCCCACTTGACAGTCATCCTTCCGCATCCCACATCCAGACCAAACTGGATTAAGCAGAGTACTGCTTGTTGCAAACACTGGCGCCAGCACCCAGCTGACTTTTCCCAGAGCCTTAGCAGACCTCCATGAGATATTCAAATGAGCTGACCATATGCCGTAACCATTGCCATCTAAGCAGTAATGGGGATAATATCACTCCTTAAGGAGAGAGCACCTTCACAGGTGTACGGAGTCTTACAAAGCCATTTTTGCCCCGCTGGGGGATTATGGGAAAAGTATGCAAATCTGTTTTCCAAGATGTAAATAGGAAAACAGTGCCTCTGTTTGCTGCCCTCTAGGGGTAGCCCTCTTAAATATCATGCATGACTTTTTTCAACAAGTCTATTGCTATGATGCGAGGATATACTGTACCTAACCAATTTATTCTATTCCAAAAGCAACAGAATCCCAGCTATGGACAGCACTGTTTTGATCTGGTTGGATTTCTTCAGCACAGCATAGGGAAAACTGGGCACGATGATGTGTTACGAGCTGCATTCAATCTAAATATTTAAAATTGTTGGGTTTTTAACGAATCTGAAACCTACAGAACTTGTCTCAGACGAACTAATATGGCCGCCGCAACATGCTTTGCACAGTAAAAATAAAGAGGAATCATGTCTATGACGTTGGCTGTGTTTCTAGCATCACCTGATAAATAGTTGCAAGTTAAATTTAGGTATAAGATAGCCAAGATGATCATCTATAAAATGATGGTAGTCTCATGTTCCAAGCTGTAGTGGATGGTGAAATATAGAGCCTGAAATTCACATTGATAACCTTTTGGTCAGCAGTGTATATTTAGTACCAATCACTGTAATGAAGCAGTGTAGGCAAAAGGAGAATCTGGAGAAAACACTTGTGCACATACTAACAAGAAGAATGTGGGTGGCAGCAGCAACACTACTTCTGGTTTTGGTGGCAAAACGTATAACTGTAGGATTGTTGTACTTCCTGAGAACAAAGATGAAGTGTTTGATTAGTTAGCTCGCTCATCTCAGTAACAAGGGGATACTGTATCCCAGAGTGATGTGATCTTGAGT
The DNA here is from genome assembly GCF_031893055.1 of Leptodactylus fuscus. Classification (NCBI taxonomy): domain Eukaryota; kingdom Metazoa; phylum Chordata; class Amphibia; order Anura; family Leptodactylidae; genus Leptodactylus; species Leptodactylus fuscus. The sequence goes on along the minus strand of NC_134269.1, from coordinate 20,646,615 downwards.
CAGGCTTATGTCTGTTCCTCCTCTTTCTCTAATGTTGTAACACATAATTTACTGCTTGGCTTTTCTAGACTGTCAATCTCCTTCATCTTCTTCACTGACACTGACCCCTAGTAGTGCTGTGGCACCTGCTGAGAAAGCTACTGGTACAGTCACTGCCATACCACTTAGTATATTCCACTGCATTTTGTCAACTAATTGAATACGTTCAACCTTAATGGATGATACCTAGCCATGATTATCTAGCAAAGCTGTTCCATTTTTATATCACCTTGTGTCAGAGAATGTCGGCCTATCCTTGGATATGTCAATGTGGGGAAAGGTACATGCCACCATTGATACATGGAGCAGCAATGATGGACAAGTACAATAAATGGACTTCAAGGTCTACTAGGTCAATATGTTGCGCAGCAGTGGCCACAGTCCAGAAATGCATCAAGGCCAGGTGAACCTGATATAGTTCATAGTGGGTTTCACCTCGGCCTGCACATGAGGCCTCAGTGAGTGAGTTTGGAGAGTTTCAGGGAATCTATAGTTAGGAAGCTAGGTTGTAGGAAACCATCTTCAACTTTCCAGGTTAGTTAGTGGTAGTTAGGGCTGCAACAGGCATCCTATGTCACTGGATCCTATGCTCGCAAAGCCCTCTTGTAGCTACTTCTAAGAAAACATCTCCACTGTTGAGCCGATGAGGAAACTTTGTTGTTCATGGTCAATATGTGCCTTGTTTTTCCCCAAAGGTGGTTAGGCATAACTCATCCAGCTGTTACTTACAGAAGTACTCCGATGACTCTGCTATAGTAGGTCTTATCACTGATGGCGACAATAGGGAATACAGAGACTTAAACCGGGATTTTGTTGAATGGTGCCAGCAGAACCAGCTCAGGATTAATGCTGGGAAGACCAAGGAGATGGTGGTGGACTTTAGTAAACGGAGAGGTGCTCCGACCCCAGTGGAGATCCAAGGGACATGCATTGAGATAGTCAGGACCTATAAGTACCTGGGCGTGATGCTCAATAATAAACTAGACTGGGCTGATCACCTGGAGGCGCTGCACAGAAAGGGCCACAGCAGACTCTACCTGCTCAGGAGGGTGAGGACCTTTGGAGTCCAGGGGACACTTCTTAGGGCCTTCTTCAACTCGGTGGTTGCCTCAGCCATCTTTTTCAGTGTGGCCTGCTGGGGGAGCAGTATATCAACCAGGGACAGAAATAGACTTGACAGGCTGATCAGGAGGGCCAGCTCTGTCCTGGGGAGCCCCCTGGACCCAGTACAGGTGGTGGGTGACAGAAGGATACTGTCTGTGGTGACCTCCATGCGGGAGAACAAATCCCACCCCATGTATGGGACCCTGATGGGACTTGGCAGCACTGTAAGTGACCGTCTGCTTCACGCCAAGTGTGAGAAGGAGCTATCGCAAGTCCTTCCTTCCAACCGCAACCAGGCTGTATAATCTACATCAGACTAAGCGAAGACACTCTGCACAGAGAACTAATGATTATGACGATGACCATGAAGTCTTCCTTCTTTCTCTTCCGTTCCTTAGCTGCTATGCACTCCTAGTATATCTTCTCTTCTCAGCATATGTGTGTCTATGTCTGTAATATATTACTGTGTATTATCCTGTACCTGTATTACTAGGCTGCTGTAACATGCTGAAATTTCCCCAATGTGGGACTATTAAAGGATTATCTTATCTTATCTAGAAAGAAGAAATTGGTCCTAGGGATCTCCCCAGATTGCCACACCGGAAAGTCAGGAAGAGGTGAAAAGATATAGCCACTCATATACATGTATGTAACCTACCAAGCATGTGGAACCTACTGCTGTAAATGAATTGTGCCTCCATGTTACTTTATGACTGGAAGAACCTACCAAGTACGCTACGCTTCGAGCATCGCCTGTTATACTGCCTGTTATATCTCCTATATTTCATTCTCTCCCACAATCAAGGGCATCCTGAAACACCACCACAATGGCGACCTACAGCACAGAGTGCTCTTGGGGCCATTTAACATTACCTGAGTGTGTCCCCTGCAACCCTAGCGCCTATAGGAAAATTTGGCACCATAATCCATCATGACCAGAGTAGTTGCCATTGTAGGCCTCCACAAACTGTTGATCTCCTCACTGCTAGCATCCTGGGCATTGAAAATTTACCCCTAGCCAGTGGCATAGCTATAGCGGGTAGCAGTTGCATATGGGCCCATGCCACATAGTTATATAGTTACATAGTAGATGAGGTTGGTTGAAGACATCAGTCCATCAAGTCCAACCTATAACCCTACAGTCCCTACAGTGTCGATCCAGAAGAAGGCAAAAAACCCCATGAGGCTCATGCCAATTGCCCCATTTCAGGGGAAAAAATTCCTTCCCAACTCCAATCTGGCAGTCAATATAAAACCCTTGATCAACGTGTCCTTAAAATCTACAGTCCATAACCGGTTATATTTTTATTTTCAAGATAGGCATCCAGGCATAAGATGACACCAATGCCAGATATTGCATTTTGCTCCAAGGTATGCTGCTGATCTGCATAGGTAGTTTGCTACCCTAGCCAAGGTAAATACTATGGCCATTCCCTTGGAATGCAGTACCATGTTTTCATTGTCAATAATATGCGAATTATAAAGCAGGCCAGACATAAACATGTATAGGGACACTCCACCAACTGGAGCAGGATCTATTAAAAAGTTAGCGTCTGTAGGGTAGTCAGATCCTCAAACCATGTTAGGTCTATAGGTTGGACTAGCTGGACTTTTGTCTTTCTCCAACCTTGCCTAGTTTCTCTCGAAAGTTTTAGGTTTGTCTTTCGGGGACTCCTAGAAGTATAGGCTTTTCTCCTAGTGTAAGGGGACGTGCTATCAATGTTGGACCAACCATGGTTGATGTCTACGATTAAACGTTGGCTGGTTTTATTACACGTTGCATGGGCTGGGATCTGAAGGTCATTACACTGCGTAAAGAGGACCTTCCACCAACTAAAACTCATACATCCTTCAATAGGTGCATAATCCTACTCTCTATTGTCAAATGGATGGTCCTGGGTCTTAGGTTAAAAAAAAATGGACTCACAGAAATGATAGCTCAGGAGCGGTGAGGGCTAGAGATAAAATAAGAACTGCGGCAAAATTAGTAGAGCGTTGCCTATGGAAGGTTACAGAGTTGGAACTGGTGTAGGTGGTGAAAAGAATAAACTGAATTTATCCTCTTCTACTGTATACGTCCACCCATAAGACACACTGATACTAAGAGAACAAAGTAGAAACCATTGATAGAGGAGGAGAGGCTGGAGAGATATCTCATTGACTTATAAACCAGTCTATCCACCAGCCCTGCACTCGCCCCTATGTCTTATAAACCACATATGTGTGGTGATTCACGAGGGCCATGGAATCTATAATAGTCACGTTAGATTAATATTTTGACATCTTTGTTCTTTATCAGAAATATGCATCAAGAAGATTCCTAATGGAAGGTGCAACGTATACCATTGTATGGAGAAACAGGGGACATGACTGCCAAGTATTGCCCCACATTGGACATATTGGCTTTGGATCTACCATTTCCTGCCCTTGACAAACGGGGTCAGGGCTACCCCAGATGTTAAAGAGGTTATCCAGGTTCTAATATTGATGGTCTATCCTGATACTGACAGCCGAGACCCCCTCCGATCTTGTGTTCGAGACAACACGACATAATGTTTACATGCCCAGAAACGCGCTTCTCACTCGCTGTACAATTTGCAGGGTTTTGGTACTGCAGAGATGTCCCATTGAAGTCTACGGGTCAGTGCCGCAATATGAAACCTGCCGCTTTAGTTTGTATAGCGAGTGAGCAGTGTGATCTAAATAATACCGTCCCCGAACACAAGTTCTGTGGGGTCTCAGCTGTCAAAATCTCAAGATCTAACATTGATGGCCTGTCCTAAAGATATTAGACCCGGATACCTCTTTTAATGGGTCGCAAGCTTGGCATGGCCTGACATCGGCCCAATTTCGCCAAATCTTGCCAACACTTTCAGAATGTCCAAGTGATTCTCTGAAAAAGGGGGATATTGGTAATTTTATATTATGCATGACAGGCTTAGATACATCAGTCCAGTAGACAGTATCACACATGATATGCTTAGATACATGAGTTTAACAATGTAACATCTGAGCAAATTTCCTCCTGATCTAAGAAGTTCAGTAAACCGTCATAAATGAAATCACACCAGGCTGCGCAAATATCCTGAAGATATGGAGCAGTATCCGAGCAGGTCCAGCTGTCCGGGGCCCACGTCATGTCTAGTAAATGTAGCATTGAGGAAATTGTAATGTCTAAAAGCAAATAGGGAAAGTCTGCTACGTGGGCAAAGATTCAGGATCTAGGTAAAATACAGAAAAGGATTGAGGTTAAGTCAACACTGAGTAACTTCACACACCTGCTGGCAGTGCTCGATGAAGATCTGAGCGAAGGAATTGCACAATACATCTACTTACTATTATCAGCTTAGGTCAGGTCAGTCGTAAGCGTGAATGAGGAGATGAAGGCAAACTCTCCCGTATCCTGGTCCTTTACACAATGCTAAAGTACATAAGAATAAGAGCAAGTCTAAGTTACAATGTCTTATGTATGCATTCTAGAAGACCTCTTACTACCGTATCCTTAAGGTGCCAATGTCTGGCTTGGACAGGAGAAGTAGAAGTGGAATCCAGAAACCATAATTACTAAAATCCAATTTTATTTAATCCACATGAAGATAAAACATGAACATTATCTGTTAGATGGCAATGATATTCCCCAGTGAATAGGAAAAGCGTTCTGGCTGACGCGTTTCGGAAGTAGTGTTCTTTAGTCGTAGCCTGTTAACTGAGACACGAGCCCTTTTATAGACCCACTGTAACATCTCTGCCTGTTCGGGTCACTGCACCACCCTCTGCTCGCATGCTGCGGCGCAGGAGGCGGGTGCAGTTTGGTTCTTGGCTTAAAGTTTTTAGTTGCACTGTGTGAACTCGGCTCTAGTTCTGTGATTGCATTTGCACCACACCCGTCTTCTGCCCTTGTTGCCTCTGTCCATTAAGTGGTTAATTTTGTCTTGCCCTGTGATTGACAGCCTGCCTTCCTGTCAACTCCAGGGGCGGGGTCTTCCTCCCCTATTTTATCTTGGCTCCCATGCACACCAGTGCTTGCTATTGCCTTGTGCGTACCTGCTCCTTACTGTCACTATTTTTGCTTGCATTCTTATCCTTGACCTTTGGCTTTCCTCACTGACTATTCTTTGGACTCCGATTTGGCACTGCATCGCTCAACTGTTACTGACCCTTGGCTAGCTGACCTCCCTTTGTTGTTGTCCGTCTTGTCTGCGTTTTGTCTCACATATACAGGAAGGGAACGTCTTCGTGGGTTGCCGCCTATTACGTAGGATAGGGTCTGGCAATAGGAAGGGGCAGTTGGGGGCTTCAGCTTAGGGCTCACTGTCTCTTGTGTCCCGTCCCAGGGTTCAACAGCTACCGGGGAATTGCTGTCCTAGCAATTCCCTAACACCCACTCATTACATTGCCACAGCTGAAACCCAGCGTGAGACTAAACATTAACCCTATACATCCGTGGTAACATAAAAATACATACATGAAACCGTGATATTTTAAAAACTCATGAAACACAAGTTCACAATAACGTATATAGTACAAATAGTATCATGTAAAGTTTTAGATGTAGAGAAGATCTATACGCAATTAAATCTTGCAACCTGGAGAAAAGAAAAGAAAAATAATGAAAACGTGATGTCAAGACTTATTGTTTCATGATTTAAACATGATACCTACATGCGTGTTCACTGACACAATACAACTCATATTTCCATTGTAGAACCACAAAGCATGAAAAATCACCACACTAAAGGGAGTGTCCTCTACAATAGTGACACCTTCTATCTATTACAGACACAGGTTCTGTTTTAAGTTTTATCTGCGTGGAATTAAATTATATTCAAATAAGTCACACTCCCCACTAAATGCATAAATCCAATGACTTACCTCATCTGATCGGCGCAGTTACCCTGAGCATTTTGTTATTTTTTAAATCTGTTCAGCTATTCCAAAGATATAAGCCCTTCTAGTTTTCATGCAAATTACGGTCTATTAGCCAAGTGGGCAATAACACCACAAGATATAAATCTCAAAGTGATCCCACTCCCTAGAGAAACCAGAGTGTTCCCGCCTATTTGGCTAATAGACCCTAATCTGCATCAACACTAACAGGGCTTATATCTGTGGAATGGCGGAATAGAATTTGATGCCGGAACCTACTCACCGATCTATTCTCCATTGTGCGGCTCTACAATCACTTTTAGTAGGGATTACAGATTTTTCAGCAGTTTAGGGGATGATCTATGGCCTATAATATTACAGTAACTTTTTATAAAATTTTACGTACAGTGAACGCTCTAAGAGTGATGTGGCCACCTGCCATAGTTATATTGATGGCGTTTCTTGTCTCATAGCCAACTACTGACACCATAAATACTTGTAATATAATTCTTCTTCTCCCTTCATTTTATGCTCTTTTGAGTTTTGTAGGTCAAAGATTACATCAAAGAGAAGTCTGTACAGCTGATACCATATATATTCATATGTGACCTGTATATATCACAGCACTTGACAATAACACATTGTAAAGATATTAGTGTTGGCACCAGAACTACATAAATCCCTCCTGATCTCACAATGCACCTGTATAGAAGGATTACATGGATTCTTGGGTGTATGCAGACTTTACAATATTATTGTTTATATATATATATATATATATATATATATATATAGCACCATTACTTCCATGGTGCTATACATTATTATATTACTTCCATGGTGCTGTACATTGGGTGGTTTACATACAGTAGACAAAATATACAAACAGATATAATACTCACAATGACCGACTGGCACAGTGGGGTAGAGGGCCCTGCCCACAAGAGCTTACAATCTATGAGCAAAGAGGGATAGAGACAGAAGGTGGGGGGAGATGCTGCACAGATGGTGATGTGGTGACAGTAGTTTTATTGGGGGTTGTAGGCCTCCCTAAATAGGTGAGTCTTCAGGGCCTTCTTGAATCCTGTGATTGTGGGGGTCAGTCTTATGTGTCTTGGTAAGGAGTTCCAGAGTATGGGGGATGCACATGTGGGCAGGTAGCGGGAGATTAGGTCGGAGATACAGTGTTGGCCAAGAGTATTGGCACCCCTGCAATTCTGTATTGGCACTGTTTGAAAAATCATGTGATGCTTCTCTAATTTGTGTAATTAACTGCACCTGTTACTTACTTGACGCACCTAACAGGTGGTGGCAATAACTAAATCACACTTGCAGCCAGTTGAAAAGATGTGGACGGAAAAGAAAAATTGACGAGAGATTTCAATGCAAGATCGTGCAGATGTTGGATAAAGAACCTCGACTAACATCCAAACAAGTTCAAGCTGCCCTGCAGTCCGAGGGTACAACAGTGTCACCCCGTACTATCCGGCGTCAGCGTCTGAATGAGAAGGGACTGTATGGTAGGAGACCCAGGAAGACCCCACTTCTTACCCAGAGACATAAAAAAGCCAGGCTGGAGTTTGCCAAAACTTACCTGAGAAAGCCAAAACCGTTCTGGAAGAATGTTCTCTGGTCAGATGAGACAAAAGTAGGAAAAGGCCTCAACATAGAGTTTACAGGAAAAAAAGAGGCCTTCAAAGAAAAGAACACGGTCCCTACAGTCAGACATGGCGGAGGTTCCCTGATGTTTTGGGGTTGCTTTGCTGCCTCTGGCACTGGACTGCTTGACCGTGTGCATGGCATTATGAAGTCTGAAGACGACCAACACATTGTGCAGCATCATGTAGGGCCCAGTGTGAGAAAGCTGGGTCTCCCTCAGAGGTCATGGGTCTTCCAGCAGGACAATGACCCAAAACACACTTCAGATCAGCACTAGAAAATGGTGGTGAGAGAAAGCACTGGAGACTTGTAAAGTGGCAGCAATGAGTCCAGCCCTGAATCCCATAGAACACCTGTGGGGGAGGGGGAGAGATCTCTTGGTGGCAGTTTGGAGAAGGCCCCCTTCACATCTCAGGGGGGACCGCGAGCAGTTTGCCAAAGAAGAATGGTCTAAGATTCCAGCAGAGCCTTGTAAGAAACTCATTGCTGGTTACCGGAAGCGGTTGTGCGCAGTTATTGTGTCTAAAGGTTGTGCTACCAAGTATTAGGCTGAGGGCGCCAATACTTCTGTCCGGACCAGTTTTGGCGTTTTGTGTAAAATGATCAATGATTTGACTTTTTTTTTCATTCTCTTTTGTGTTTTTTCATTGTAAGCAAAATAAATGAAGATATTACCAAAGAGTTTGTGCTTGGAATCATTTTCTGGAAGACAACGAGTATTATCTGACAGAATTGCAGGGGGGGGGGGGCAATACTTTTGGCCAACACAGTATATGGAGACAGGTTGTGGATGGCTTTGTATGTTAGCGTTAGTAACTTGAACTCAATTCGCTGGGCTATGGGTAACCAGTGGAGGGACTGGCAGAGGGGAGCAGCCGATGAAGAACGGGGGGGGGGGGGGATTAAGAGAGCAGCGCAGTTTAAGCTGGACTGGAGAGGGGCGAGACGGGTATCACAATAGTCTAAACGGGAGATTATGAGGGCATGGACTAGCGTCTTTATGGTTTCAGGAGTGAGGAAGGAGCGGATTTGATGAATGTTCTTGAGCTGGAGGCGGCAGGAGTGTTGAGGGTTTGGATGTGTGACTTGAAGGAAAGGTCGGAGTCCAGGGTTACTCCAAGAAAAAGGACCTGTGAGACAGGGGTAAGTGTGTTTTAATTAACTCTGATAGATGGGTCAGGTAGAGGAGCCGTACGAGGTGAGACGAAGATGATGAACTCTGTTTTCCTCATGCTGAGATTGAGGAATCGGGAGGAGAGGAAGGAGGCTACGGTCGCTAGACAATCTGGAATTCTGGCCAGCAGGGAGGTGATATCTGGTCCAGAGAGATATATTTGGGTGTCATCATCATAGCAATGGTAATGAAAACCATGAGATTCTATGAGTTGGCCCAGGCCAAGGGTCTAGATGGAGAACAGGAGAGGTCCTAGGACGGAGCCCTGGGGGACACCTACAGAGAGAGGGCGTGGTGAGGAGGTGGTGTGCAAGTGGGAGACGCTGAATGTGCGGTCGGTGAGGTATGAGGAGATCCAGGAGAGGACCAGGTTCAGAAGCTTCCCTACTCAAATCCTCAGCACTCACCTTGGAAATATCCAGAAAAACAGAAGGATATATATACCGAGAACTAGGACAGGACAGACAGGTGAACATGTCGCCATATAGTTATGAGGGATGAGCAATTCGATTTGGATGAAACTGGATTTTATGTTATGAGGGATCAGTGTATATCTTCTCAACCTTTGCTACTATATACACTGACAGCTGGGACTGCTTGAGGCTTCACGTTACTACATGTGTACACCGGATATTGGGCAATTCTATTAAATAAGTGTATAAATACTGTATAAACAGTCGTCATAATAAATGTGATTGCAGATACTGAAAAAAGCCTAGCTGATTTTGTCACTGATTTTTCAGCGTCGCTTTTTTTGGACACTGTTTTTTGCATTGGACACTGTTTTTGACACTGTTTTTGACGCTTTTTCAGTCACTGTTTTTTTGAAGCTTTTTTTTTTGCATTACAAAAAATACATGATAAAAAAAACCGCTAGCGGTTTCAGTCGCTGTTTTTGACAAAACAGCTGCAAAAATAAGCGACCAAAAACCGCTAGCGGTTTTTTCAGTGCCCCATAGACTCCTATTCATTTTTTCAGGCGTTAAACGCCTGAAGAAAGGTCATGTTGCTTCTTTTTCTGCTAGCAAAAAAAGCTAGCAATAAAAAAAGCTAGCAGAAAAAAAAAAGCTAGCAATTCACATAGGGCTACATTTTATGGAGGCTGATTTGGCCGCGAAATCAGCTGTCAAAATCAGCGTCCATGTCCCCGTGTGAACTAGCCCTAAAGATTATGACGGAAGCAATTACAAATTTATTTCTGCCTCCCCCTAGTGGTCACTGCGAGAAACCAACACGGAACCTCAAATGCTATAAAATTTAAGAATGAAAGAGGTCATAATATGGGACCCAAAGACCCCAAATATACAGAGCAGAAAACACCTTGACTAGGGCAGTATATAGACACATAGAGGAAGCAGATAATTCTGTCACTAGTGAGTGAGAATATTCTACTCATAGCTAATATACTAACATGGAGGATCTAGGACTAACAAATCCACCAATAATTGTCAGCAAATCATCCAGCAACTTCTTTCCATGCAATCAAGTAGACAATATCATTACATCCTGTATTATACTCCAGAGCTGAGCTCACTATTCTGCTGGTGCAGTCAGGGCTGCCATCAGGAATTTTGCCCCCCCCCCCCCCCCCCGCTGCCGCCATTTTAAAACTACTTTATTTTGCGACATACCAATTCTGTATTACATTTACCTTTATTTAGCAGCTTTACAAGGCTTAATCAGGCCCCAGTTCCCTCTCCGCAGTGCCGCACACCCGATGCCCCAACAATCCCCCTTCCCCCCCCCCCCCGTCCACCTTCTAACATCTTTCCACTGCCCCCTGTACCCATACCTCCCAACTTTTGAAGAACCAAAAGAGGGACAAAATGTGAGGCGCGCTTTGCGCGCCGCGGCAAATTTAGCCCCACCCACCGTTATGTTGACTCCACCCATTCTCATTAATTTTTCATGTGCCCGCACACAGTATAATCCTCCTACAGTCACCCATACATTATATGTCCCCCCTCTATCTCTCCCCCAGCTTCATATACACCCTTCATCTGCCCCCAGTTTCATGTCTCCCACCCAATCTCTGCCCCCAGATTCATGTCTGCCCATCCATTTCTGCCCCCAGTTTCATGTTCCCCCCCTCCATCTCTGCCCCAGTTTCATGTCCCCTCCATCTCTACCCCCAGATTCATGCCCTCCATCTCTGCCCCCATATTCATGTCCCCTCCATCTCTGCCCCCATATTCATGTCCCCTCCATCTCTGCCCCCATATTCATGTCCCCTCCATCTCTGCCCCTGTATTCATGTCCCCTCCATCTCTGCCCCCATATTCATGTCCCCTCCATCTCTGCCCCCATATTCATGTCCCCTCCATCTCTGCCCCCATATTCATGTCCCTCCATCTCTGCCCCCATTGTCATACCGTCCTCCCCATCTCTGCCCCCATATTCATGTCCCCTCCATCTCTGCCCCCATTGTCATGCCGTCCTCTCCATCTCTGCCCCCATATTCATGTCCCCTCCATCTCTGCCCCATATTCATGTCCCTCCATCTCTGCCCCATTGTCATGCCGTCCTCTCCATCTCTGCCCCCATATTCATGTCCCTCCATCTCTGCCCCATTGTCATGCCGTCCTCTCCATCTCTGCCCCCATATTCATGTCCCTCCATCTCTGCCCCCAGTGTCATGCCGTCCTCTCTCTGCCCCCAGTTTCACGTTCCACATTACACTGACTGACTTACCTTCTCCTTCGTTCCCTCGCAGCTCTCTGTGCACCTCTCTCTCACTGGCGCACAGTTATAGACGCGATGTGACATCATCACATCGCGTCTACAAGCCAGTAGCGGAGGCGGCGAAGCGAGGAGCTGACACAGGTCAGCTCCTTCCTTCAGCCGCATATGTGACAGCGAGAGAGGCGCGCAGCGGCGAAGCAAGGAGCTGACCTATGTCAGCTCCTCGCTTCGCCGCCGGATACTGGCTTGTAGACGCGATGGATGAAGCGAGGAGCTGACCTGTGCTTCAGCCGCGTATGTCTTCAACTCAGATCTGCATCCTCTGGATGCAGATCTGAGTTGAAATAGGACATACAATGACTGCTACGGGCGCCAGGGGGCCGGCACACGGTGGCGGGCCAAAACCGGGCCCCCCCCATTTTTCAATTTGGCCGGGCCCCTGACGCCAGTACCAGTAGTACTGGCCTATCGGCGGCCCTGGGTGCAGTCACTGTGTATATCCATTACATTACTTATCCTGTATTATACTCCAGAGCAGCGCTCACTATTCTGCTGGTGCAGTCACTGTGTACATACAATACATTACTTATCCTGTATTATACTCCAGAGCTGCACTCACTATTCTACTGGTGCAGTCACTGTGTACATACATTACATTACTTATCCTGTATTATACTCCAGAGCAGCACTCACTATTCTGCTGGTGCAGTCACTGTGTACATACATTACATTACTTATCCTGTATTATACTCCAGAGCTGCACTCACTATTCTACTGGTGCAGTCACTGTGTACATACATTACATTACTTATCCTGTATTATACTCCAGAGCTGCGCTCACTATTCTGCTGGTGCTGTCACTGTGTACATACATTACATTACTTATCCTGTATTATACTCCAGAGCTGCGCTCACTATTCTGCTGGTGCTGTCACTGTGTACATACATTACATTACTTATCCTGTATTATACTCCAGAGCTGCGCTCACTATTCTGCTGGTACAGTCACTGTGTACATACATTACATTACTTATCCTGTATTATACTCCGAAGCTGTGCTCACTATTCTGCTGGTGCAGTCACTGTGTACATACATTACATTACTTATCCTGTATTATACTCCAGAGCTGCGCTCACTCTTCTGCTGGTGCAGTCACTGTGTACATACATTACATTACTTATCCTGTATTATACTCCAGAGCTGCACTCACTATTCTGCTGGTGCAGTCACTGTGCACATACATTACATTACTTATCCTGTATTATATTCCAGAGCTGCGCTCACTATTCTGCTGGTGCAGTCACTGTGTACATACATTACATTACTTATCCTGTATTATATTCCAGAGCTGCGCTCACTATTCTGCTGGTGCAGTCACTGTGTACATACATTACATTACTTATCCTGTATTATATTCCAGAGCTGCGCTCACTATTCTGGTGGTGCAGTCACTGTGTACATACATTACATTACTTATCCTGTATTATATTCCAGAGCTGCGCTCACTATTCTGCTGGTACAGTCACTGTGTACATACATTACATTACTTATCCTGTATTATACTCCAGAGCTGTGCTCACTATTCTGGTGGTGCAGTCACTGTGTACATACATTACATTACTTATCCTGTATTATACTCCAGAGCTGCGCTCACTATTCTGCTGGTGCAGTCACTGTGCACATACATTACATTACTTATCCTGTATTATATTCCAGAGCTGCGCTCACTATTCTGCTGGTGCAGTCACTGTGTACATACATTACATTACTTATCCTGTATTATACTCCAGAGCTGCGCTCACTATTCTGCTGGTACAGTCACTGTGTACATACATACATTACTTATCCTGTATTATACTCCAGAGCTGCGCTCACTATTCTGCTGGTGCAGTCACTGTGTACATACATTACATTACTTATCCTGTATTATACTCCAGAGCTGCACTCACTATTCTGCTGGTGCAGTCACTGTGTACATACATACATTACTTATCCTGTATTATACTCCAGAGCTGCGCTCACTATTCTGCTGGTGCAGTCACTGTGTACATACATTACATTACTTATCCTGTATTATACTCCAGAGCTGCACTCACTATTCTGCTGGTGCAGTCACTGTGCACATACATTACATTACTTATCCTGTATTATATTCCAGAGCTGCGCTCACTATTCTGCTGCTGCAGTCACTGTGTACATACATTACATTACTTATCCTGTGTTATACTCCAGAGCTGCGCTCACTATTCTGCTGGTACAGTCACTGTGTACATACATTACATTACTTATCCTGTATTATACTCCAGAGCTGCGCTCACTATTCTGCTGGTGCAGTCACTGTGTACATACATTACATTACTTATCCTGTATTATACTCCAGAGCTGCGCTCACTATTCTGCTGGTGCAGTCACTGTGTACATACATACATTACTTATCCTGTATTATACTCCAGAGCTGCACTCACTATTCTGCTGGTGCAGTCACTGTGTACATACATTACATTACTTATCCTGTATTATACTCCAGAGCTGCACTCACTATTCTGCTGGTGCAGTCACTGTGTTGTGTCACAAACTATGAAATTAATTTTTTGTTGGCCACTTCATTAATAAATACCAAGATCCAATCAGTGGGATTCACCATCTCGCCCCCTCTCTTTGATGTAAGAGTCAAACTCTTCATTAAGTCCCTGCTGTCCTGCCCGTGGGAAATCACTATCTATAGGTCTAATCCCTTCCGCGTTCTCAGTAGATTGGTAAATAGATGACGTTTTCCTTATCTAGACTGGAGATGACACCAAGTAGACATTTCTTACATTCCTGAAAAACACGTGCCCTGAGAGAAAATTTACCTTGACCTACTCCAAGTTATCTCTACAGATCTCGGATGGGAAGATGTAAGTAGTGGCTTATAAGCTCATTACTGCCCTCTAGAGGCACAAGACAATATTGTAGGTATCATCATGTTGAAATCTTAGAGCGAGAGAAATTTTTAGGGACTAGAATATGGTAGGTGAACAGACATGAGAGGGGTATAACAAGGGAACAAATATTGGTCCTATACTGTTTCATACTATGTCAGGACCTGTACCACCGTTCAAGCACTTTTCATAAGACCACAGCAGTCTACCATGGTGTATTGGAAAGAGAAGACTAATACAGATAATTGGTAGAAGCAGGTATTAGGTGAGGAATAAGACCAACATACTGTTATGATAGTAAATGTGGAGCAACAATCAGAAATTGCACAAACTGGCTGAGAACAGAGAGCAGCTTAGATCTTACACAGCACAGAGAGATCCTAGGCACCCAAATGTCCCAATTCGGGGTCCATCACCATAGAACCTGCTATAAGAAATAAATTCTCCAAACTTAAGTCTAACCAGAACCCACAATAAACTTACAAAGCAGATCAAACCCCGGAGGATGAATCTGGAGAGTGAACATGTCCGAGAGGTAAAGTCAAAGCCAAAATCAGGAAAGAAGCAGATTTCCAGTAACAAGTCAAAGATCAATATAGAACAATCCAGAATAATCAGATATGGAAGGCACACGCGGTACAACCAAATAGAAGGCACCTGGCTGAGGAAGAAGAGGGATTAACCCCTTCCCACCAGACAGTTGGCGTTACACTCCTGCTTGTTACCTGTAGAGTTCTCTCGGGATATGTAATGTGAAGGGCGGTGACATTCACGATTGGAGAAGCGAAATCTCCCTCAATTGTTCTTATAGATATTTTTCTTGTCCCCCCCCCATTGTTTACAGGGATGGTTGTGACTTTGCTGTAGAGAACACATTTTAGGGTCACCTCCATGGGGTTTGTTTTTTTAATCGTCAGTTACATTTAGTGTTATTGCATTAAGCAGCTGCTAACAGCTTTTATTCTGCTGCCTCCTCTAGGCGGTGTACATTTAGGGCTCGTTCACACAGGGGCAAAGGGGCGGATTTTGACAGCGGATTTCGCTTCAAAATCCGCCCCTTACAATGGTGGCCTATGCAGACCGCCAGGCTTCTTTTTTCCGCTAGCGGCGGGCTGCTGCTAGCGGAAAAAAGAAGCGACCTGCCCTATCTTCAGGCGGCTTCCGCCCCCGGCAGCACTCTCCTATGTCGGCTCATTCATTTGAGCCGACAGCGGAGGGTAAGCCGCGACTGCGATGGTCGCGACAGGCGGGTTTTGACCAGAGAGAGTCGCGACTCGCTGCGTCTCTCTTGGTGTCAAAACCTGTGCGGGCAGTTCACGTGTGAACTAGCCCTTACGTCACAAGGCTGAAGAACGCAAGGATGTTACGTACAATGTCCCGGCGTTCTTCAGCATCGGCTACAGCACAACCTGGAGGCGGCAATAAGGAGTAAACCGAAGACGGACATTAGTAACGGCAGTGTGAACTGCTCCTTAAAGGGATTCTACCATTAAAACCCTTTTTTTGTGGATAAGACGTCAGAATAGCCTTTAGAAAGTCCAAGACCGCAATTGCGCGCATGCGCAGTTGGCTCTACTAGTGTCTCACTGGCAGAGCCAACTGCGCAGGCGTCGGAGGTGACGCCGAAGAAAGACGAGGAAAGAAGGGGAGGATCCAGCAGAAGATAGAGGCGTCGCAGGATCGTGTTCTCGAGCAGCAGTGGGGACGCCCCCATCGCATTTCCAGTGCTGGGGCCCGCCCCCATCGCTGCAAGAGAACCAATTTGCATACCGGTAGAAACCGGTATTTCTAAGGAACGGCGCGGCAGAGATCACATCTAAGGGTAAGAGACGAATAGCCTTTCTAAAGGCTATTCCAACGTCTTATCTACAATAAAAAGGGGTTTAATGGTAGAATCCCTTTAAATCTGATTTTACTTTGTTTCTTGGCCCGTTCTTGCTTGTTCCTTACTGACATTGCTGGCTGGATATCCCACCTGATCAGATACAATAAAAAATGTATAAAATGACATAAAAAATATTAGATAATGGCAATGTGTTTCGGCAAGGAACCGTCGCCTTTCTCAAGCCTAAGTATACTGCAAAAGTGAAGGCTATTTAAGGTGAGACTATAGAAATTACGAGAGTGGCTGCAAGCCCCATATGCAGTAACTCACCCCAGTATTATAATCCTTTACAGAGCAGCGCAGTGTATTGTAAACTTACACAACACCAACAAATACGTAAAAGATTGTTAGCAAATGAGTCTATTTAGTGGGATGGAACCGTTGCTGGGAGGAAAGATCCACCCGGAAGAGGATAGAACAATCAGGGACCAGCCAGGGAAACGGACAGGACTAGGACCTAAAGATGCACAGTAGACATATTACTTGTATGGTGTTACAATCCACGCCATAGTATAGTAATAGCACACCCACTTTGTGCCGAACAAGCTCAGCCCATAACTAAACAGGCGGAGGATCCCACAAATGTTTACGGAAACAAATCTTATGAGGTTCCTTCATATCTAATAAGTTTCCACATTCATTCAACTGCACTGACCTGCACATCAGCCCTGAGCGACTCCGACCTCTACTGGAGGGAAATGGGAACAACCATGAGCAGTAATAGTAAGTGAAAATACTAAGCAAATGTCACCCCCACAACAAGGAGAAACCTATATAATTAATTATATAATTTTCTTCTCTAAATTACCCCTGCTCCACTGATTCCAGCACAGTTGGAATTTTTTTATCTAGCCCCCACCATTCCTGAGCAATCATTAGTTTCAGCATCCAATATGGTAACTAGACTCTCAAATGTCAGGTGGGTGGTCCCAGACTGTTTACTCCAGCTCAGGACTGCCCACCTGACAGAATAGATCCTAATTAGCATATTGGGTGCTGAAACTAATAGCACTGATTGCTCAGGCATGGCTGGGGCTAGAGAAAAAATTCTAGCTATGCCATAATCAGTGGAGCGGGGTCTACAGAACAGTGTAAAGAGCTGGAATTTGTGAAGGTGGTGAAAGGTTCTCTTTAAGAGCATGTGGATTACTGTAATCTGATATACTGTATGTCTTGTAGGAATACGTAGTGGATGTAATACACTCCACCAAATAGATAACAACCTTTGTATTACACTTATTTTATTTTTGGCCTATCCTTAGGACCTAAGGTTTCATTCTGGGGGAGGGATAGATAGCTTGTGTGTGTAATGGGAGGCAAATCCAGAGGAAATTTTGAGCTGATTTTGAGGCAGAACCTGCCTTCTGAGTGATGTACTCACATCTCCCCGCCCGGCGCTCTGCAGGCATGTGAATTATAGAGAAGAGGAGCGAGAACAACAGGGAGCGGCAGCAATTCTGCGCAGGTAAGTAGGGGGGAATAAGTAGCCGGGGGATTTTTTAATCACTACACAGCATGGGGTCCAAAAATTGAAGCGTTCAATTTTTGGACTCCATCTCTTCGATCATTAAAAAATCCCATTGACTTGCATTAGGATCGGAAATGGGATCAGGATCGGGTTCAGATGGAAAATGATCGGAAATCGGATTTTAAAAACGATCCTGAAATCTCAAGATCGGCTCAACCCTAGTGATGGTTCTTATTTGACATCTGTTTTGTCACATTGTTCTGATTATTGTGTGGGTTTTTTGGTTCTTGTTATTTTGTAAAAACTTATAAAATTCAATAAGAGCATACAGGTAGGGAGCTTACAGAGTGTTTAAACATACATTTTATTGATAAAAAAGAAATCTTAAAAATGAAAAATCTTATGTTAGGGTATTTTGTCATTAAATATATACAAATTGATGTTTTAACAGAAAAGTGCTGATTCTGTCTGCGCAAATCTAAAAAAAATCCTTTGGTTAAGTTTTTTGTTGTTGTTGACCCTTTATTGCTTTGCTATTTTTCTTGAAAAAGGTGTCTTTATTTTTTGGAAACAATTAAAAATAAACAGTGTCTGAATTGTTGCCAATTACTATCATAATTAAGCAATGTACAGTAAAATTACTAGAAAAAAACAGGGCAGAGGACAAGAGAAAAGGGGAAAGGAGAAAACACTTGTAAAAGTAATACTACTAACGATAAGAATGTGGATGTCAGCAGCAACACTACCTCTAGTCTTCACAGCACCGACCAGTAGTTGTAGTGTTGTTGTACTTCCTGAGAATAAAAATGGTTTAGAAAACAGTGAACCCCAAATATTGAATCAAGGTTCTCTGTTTCCTTCCTCACCATGCTGTCTTTCTGTACTGTAAACCATGTCTTCTTCACTGACACATACAGTATCTTAGAGAAAGAGATTCCTCATAGTCCTAGACTTCCTCTTCTTCCTCCTTTTGATGAGTTGAATGAGAACTACCAGTGTTTTTTTGGAGATAGAGGAGGTAGAGGCTAAAGACATGAGTTATGGGTGGAGGTATTAGTAGCAGGGAGCGTACTACTGGTAGTCTTGGTAGGGGCAAAATCTGTTTTTTGGAATTGTGAGACAATAGAGGAATCTGATTGCCTTGATGGGTCTCAAAAAAGTAGAAGATAATGATATTATGGAATCCGATGATGATTCTATTACTGATATTATTATTACTATTATTCATTATCATCTCTATCTACTTCTTCTCCTCTTCTTCTATGCCAATGTCAGTTATCTTCCATAAAGTATCTGCAATCGGCCCTGAGTCATCCAGCTGGTCTGAAAGTTTGACTCCAACCTGGCCAAGTT
Organism: Leptodactylus fuscus; assembly: GCF_031893055.1. Classification (NCBI taxonomy): domain Eukaryota; kingdom Metazoa; phylum Chordata; class Amphibia; order Anura; family Leptodactylidae; genus Leptodactylus; species Leptodactylus fuscus. Next base: position 20,627,463 of record NC_134269.1, on the reverse strand, counting down.
ACTGGTGGTGTAGTCATTGCTGTCACTGACATGCCCCTTAGTGGAATTCACTGCTTGTTGCCAGCTGATCATGGGGGTCAAGATGCTGAACGTCTTTTGATTTCAATGAATTTGAAGGCCCAAAAAACTTGTTGATTTACTGTAGCTAAATAATAGAGCATTGGAAACCAATTGTCCAACCCCAGGTGATTGTTCTAGAAAAAGTCCTCATTTTAGCTTCCTTAAATAAAGTCTCTCATTACCGTTTCCATAAAATAGTCTTTTACATTAACGATGTCAACAGTGAGATTTCTTAGCCAAAAAGTCTTTCCAAATAGTCCGCAGCTCATTCATAGAATAATGGTGAGCTGTGATAAGTTCCCTAAAAACACAAGGGTCATAATCGATTTTTTCAATATGAAATAAACCTCCAGGGGACCTAGTGAGATTGATATGGAGCTCATACAGGCAAATTCCCATAAAAGCATCTTCCATGGGGATGACCCTAATTTCTTGGGCCACATCATAGATTTTTTTTGCCATATCCCCTGAAAAGACATATCCAGGACCCGTGCAATAGGGTGGGTAGGTTTTATTTGGATAGATCTCCTTAGGCATGTACCACTTATAAGCCTTGTTCCTCAGAGCTCCAGTCTTGGCCTTTATGTCTCCTGTGAAGTAATTGTTACGCACCGGTAAATCTGGATGAAGTAGCTGATGGACCAAGTAGTCTACATTCAAAAATATGTCTACGTCTGCCTTCACGACATAGCTGGCAGAAGAACAGAATTTGGTCACCCATTCCATACCCATCAAGGTTTTCAATGTCAAGTTGTAATAGGTGTCCATGAAGTCTTGTTGGATGATGTCCCCAAAGGCCTCACTTTCCAACTCCAGAACAGCTTGGATTCGATCAGGAATAAGCAAAGGTAGACCCATCAAAAAAATCCTGACCACATCCACATCATAAATACTTTCGTTACCCCATGTTTCCCGGATCGTATGTCTAGTCTCCACATCATGGCTCTGTACAAGCACCATTATAACAAGGAAAGGCTTCCGGTTCTTGCATTTGTCTGGTTGGTTGATGAGGAACTTGTATGGATATGGGTACGGAGGAGCCAGGGGGTGTCGGAAAGCCGGGTAAGTGTTGTTGTTCACAGGTTTTTTCCTTTCTTGCAATTTCACAGAATTGTGACTACATTTGTTAATAAGTTCTATGCGTCTTTCATTGTTCAGTAAGTATCCAAAAAAAAACATAAGAACCATCAGAGGTAAGATGGAAAATTTCCTCAAGCTGGTACGGCCACTCATGTTGCCCTTAGAAAGTGAAGATCCAAGATACCTGCAGAGAGATCAAAATTCACGTCAAAGAAAATGCTAAGGAATGATAAGAAAAGCTTTACCCGACCTTGATAACTGACCCCCTTTATGGATCCTATTGAGAGACAACACTTTACATGAAGGTGAGTTGACATTTACCTTAATTTTACATAATCCATATATAATTTTGACAAGCACAAAAGGTTTCTAGAAACTGAGGGGTTTGATGTGTAGAAACATTATACCTTAGCTCAAATGCTCTTCAATGGTGGCCCATGGACTGTTTCTTAGGCATGTAATAGTCACATATTACATGCCTTGGACCATCATACACATTGTTCAGTCTTGTCTGAAGTGTTGGAAAGAACATCCCCGTTGGTTTGGTGGTCTTCTAGAATAATGGACCACACTTGACCATCCTACAGTCTGGTAGAGTAAAGACTGTGGTGGTAGACGAATCATTGACCATGAGTTTCCAACTTTTGACAGCAGTTTTGAACTGGGGTACCTTGCTGGATGGATAAGATAAAACTGACCATGTCTGAAAGAGTTGACAGTCTGCACAGAACCATGATCTCTCTTAACATCTTTCAAGTAGACATCAACTTTTAAGGACAAGTCCAGTCGTGAAAGCATGACATTGGAAGTCTGTCCCTTTCACCTTCATGCTTTCACGACTGAACTTGTCCTTGAAAGTTGAGGTCTACTTGAAAGATGTTAAAAAAGTTCATGGTTCTATGTGGGTTGTCAAGCTCTTTCAGACATGGTCAATCCTCTCATATGGACCTTGCTTAGCCATGCCGGATTTATGCTTGCAAACCCAAAGACCCAAGGATACTTCTTGCCTTGTATTCAAACTGGGGGTGATGATATTGTCTCAAAAAATGCAGAAACTGACAGAGAACAGACAGCAGTAGACCAAACGACCGCTACCTAAATGTCACACTGCTCAGGCAAAATAGAGTCTAAGACTACCCAGGAATCTTCACCAAAGCCTACTGTGAGGCTGATTTGTCTTGGCCAGACCTTGCCGCAGATTATATCAGACAGTAGCTAGTGTAATAACATAGGTGCAACTACAGATTAGAATCAAACCAGAAAAATACAGAAGAAACCCATAAGGTAGGTCAAACCAGGACAACAGAGTGTCATCCAAATCAGAACCAAAGGAATAAACATGTCTGAGCTGAGGTCAAGTCCAAGAGTTAACAGTCAAAGCCAAATCACCAAGCAAGCGAATACACCAGTAAACAAGCCAAGGTCAGGTGTACAGCAAACCAACAGAGCACAGGAACCTAGGTAGTAGCAATGAATTAATAGGAGATGTATGGGAAGCTCTGAACAGACTTTAGATATCCCTCCTCAGCTGCTGATTGTTCCAGTATCTAAGAGCTCTGATTAGCTGGAGAGAGAGTGAAAGCTTCACTTGTTGGCAGCCATAAAGCAACAGTAGTGAGAAGTGGTAAAGTAGTAAGAATACATCCTGAGAATCCTGATAGAAGGCAATATTTTCAGACTTTGGTCCCTTAAACACCAACTAAATTTTGTTTTGTCCCTGTTCATCTTTTCATGGTCACAGTCTTCCTGTCTGCAGATGACTATCACAGCGAAGATATCTTCATAGCACATATCCTTATTACAAGTATTACATGAAAGACTCCATTGGCTGCAACACCATGGTACCTACTTCTGTGTTATCAGGTATCCTCACTGGATAGATATCGCTATGAATGATACTGTCAAAGTAGAGTTTTATTCCAGCTTTTAGTCTAGACTTGTTCACAATCTGTACGGCTTGGCTGCCACGGAATCTAGGGTTTCTTTCTAGTTGTCCGAGAGCACCGACACTGCTTTTTGATCTCCCTATAGGATATTGAATGCTAAATTCCTGACAATGAAATTCCTGGTATGATCCGCCCTTCCCTGCAGGCACCAGGTTGTGCAAGAAATGGGGCACAAATACGCAGAGAACAATAAAGTATCCAAGCGGCCATCTGAAGATTTCCCAATCACTATGCTGGAAGTTTATTCCAAATCTCAACTACTCTTTCTGTGAAATAATATTTCCTGACGTTCCTTCCGATCTTTACTATAGGCCAAAGAGTATAAGGAAAATGTTTGTTCTCGTACCGTGTTAGCCAGTGTGTAGGAAATATAAAAAAACAAAAAACTTGATAGTCTTCAGTAGTTGATACCTTTATAATGGCTAACTAATAATGATGACAGATTACAACGTTTCGGAACTCTAGGTTCCTTTCTCAAGTAAATTTAAAACCATTTATGAAGGAGCATATTTATATACAGAGAGGGCACATAGGGATAGAATTCTAGGAGGAAGGGGGGGTAGAGGGTTATTAGTAATTGGTAGAAACAATGCAAACAATTCCAGGTTCTTATCAGTTCTCAGGTCAGTGATTTCTGTAAAATGCCATAAAACCATGTGACAGATTAACCCCTTTTCCAGTGTTTGAAGCAGGGTCATAAATTTACTCATAAATCCGTCATTCTTTCTTTGATTTGAAATTCCCTCTTATAACCAAAATTTTCATGTCATTGGTGATATTATGATCTTCCTGGCAGAAATGTTTTGATACGGGAAGGTCCATTCTTCGTTCTCCAATTGTATGGCGATGTGAATTCATACGCATTCTAAGCTGCTGTCCGGTCTCTCCAACATACAGATTTTCAGGGGACATTTGGTGCACATTATCAAATACACTACATTAGGTGTGTTACAGGTGAACGGACCTGGTATTTGATATTTTCTGTAGAGTTTGGTATCTCTATCCTGTCAGTGGTCAGTATGTGAGGGCAGGTTTTGCACCTTTTCTGTCCGCATGGAAATGTTCCTGTGTTAGTTGGAGGTGACAGTGAGCTGCTAACAACCATATTCCTGAGGTTTGGTGGCTGTCTGTAGCACAGGAGAGGGGGGTCTGGAAGTATGGATTTTAGACGGTGGTCTTTTTGCAGTAGTGGATGTAATTTGCGTGTGATTCCTCTCAGCGTCTCCAGGTGGGGGTTATAGGCCAAACATTCATAGCAAAAGGTTCAAAAGTCACAAGTATCAGAAGCACAAGCATAGCAGAAGTCATATCTGACCACAAAGCCACAGAGAGGCAAACATGGCAGAAGGACATACGCATTCACACATCAATATGTGGCAGAAGGACATAGGCATCCACACAATATCATACATACAGTATATAGTAGAAAGACATACATGTCCATACAGCAATACCAAGCAGACTGTAGTCAGGCAGACAGAAGGACAGCAAGCATCCTAACAGCAGATCACGAAACATACAACTGAGGGATTGACAGAAGGAAGTTTGCAGGTGAGCCCTCTGGTTCTTCAAGAAACTCACACTCACTGAAATAACCAACAGGCTTGGGCTGCTGGAAATGGTAGTACTAAGAATCCCACAAGGGCAGAGTAAGCACAACCTATTACACCCACTCTCTGGCATTAACACCCATCCCCAGCCACTATTCAGTAAAAAAAATATACCAAAAACAATAAACCAAAAAACTAAATTAAACTCTTCAAAATAAATTAGCAGGTGGGGGGGTCATAGCAAAAGAATGCAAATATATATACCCTGACTTACCTTCTCCATGTACTACAAATAACCACACACTTCTGTCGTACTGCACACCACCATAAAGCAAAGGCATGGAAGTAAACCCTGCAGAGGTAGCGCCTTCCTTAAATGCAGGTAAAGCCAGGTATAGCTTATTTAGGCAAATGAACTAGTGCACGCTCTATTCTTATGTTAACGGAAACCCATCCTCTTATGTCCACACCAGGCCTGGATGTAGCACCCACGCCCTGCCCAATCACCAACTATTCAGCAACAATACCAATGACTATGACAATAGAATATACAACCTGACGCTAGGTTCACACCTGCGTTCTGGTCTCCGTTCTGTGCTTTCCGTCTTCCCTTACAAGTATGGACAATCAAATGAAAGAGTTACGATGTTGATGTACCCCATGTAACCAGTGAGAACCGATCACAGGTCTCTGTCGTCACTCCAGTCCATGTGATGTCACCCAGATGGCTGGAAGAAGACCCAAGGGAGCGCCAGACAGAGCGAGGATGCCCAGGACAGGTGAGGGAAGGTAAGTATAACTGTGTATTATGTTTCCGCACCTCTAGAGATGAGCGAGTAGGTATTTGAAATACTCGTACTTGATCGAGTACCACTCGCTATTCGAATGTAAAAGTTCGATGCAGAACCAGCATTGATTGGCAGAATGCTATACAGTTGAACGCAAAACAGAAAGAAAAAATGCAGCCCACTTACTTATTGAATCTTCATCTAGCGTTCTTAGGGTGCATTCACACTGAGTAAACGCTAGCTTATTCTGAACGTAAAACACGTTCAGAATAAGCGGCGTCTAAAGCAGCTCCATTCATTTCTATGGGAGCGGGGATACGAGCGCTCCCCATAGAAATGAATGGGCTGCTTCTTTCACTCCGTGCAGTCCCATTGAAGTGAATGGGGAGTGCCGGCGTATACGGTAAGCTCTGCTCATGCCGGAGCGTACACGCCGGCACTCCCCATTCACTTCAATGGGACTGCACGGAGTGAAAGAAGCAGCCCATTCATTTCTATGGGGAGCGCTCGTATCCCCGCTCCCATAGAAATGAATGGAGCTGCTTTAGACGCCGCTTATTCTGAACGTGTTTTACGTTCAGAATAAGCTAGCGTTTACTCAGTGTGAATGCACCCTTACTGGGAGTTCTGTGTAGTCTCATAGACTTAAGGACGGAGGAAGCCCGGAATTCAACCCCACTGGCTATGGGTCACGTAGCAAAAGAATCCAATGGAAATAAAAGATTCCAGCTTACATCCACGGTCCTTATAAAACGTAGCGTTTATTCCAAAGTTAAAAAACACACATGTTCATGCGCAGTCGGCTCTGCCCAGGCCTGATGCCTGGCAGAGTGAATTCAGAGCCGGAAGACGCCGCGGGGACACTGCGCAGAGAAGACTTCTCGGAGGATCCAGCCCAACCCTCACTCGTGGACTTGGTAAGTATAATTTGATAGAACGTTGCCTACCCCTGAAACGAGCATTTTCCCCCATAGAGTACAATAGGATTCGATATTCGATTAGAATATTGAGGGGCTACTCGAAACGAATATCGAATCTCGAACATTTTACTGTTCGTTCATCTCTACGCACCTCCACTTATGACCATCTATATTCCAAGACCCCCGAGTGTAATAAACGCCCTAATTTGTGACAAACAAGTTTCGCTCAAAACAAATCTGTGGACCAAACCTGAAACAAAACAAATCTTCACCCGTGTCTAGCTTTCACCCAAACATCTCATGGTTTTGGAGGTGCTACTTTCTCCGACTTTCCTCAGCCTCTTCCTAGAGAAGGTACTTAGGGGTTGCATCAGCTTGTCCGTATTCTGCCAACCCCATTTTGAGGTTCTTGTGACCCAAATGTTACTATCTACCGTCAAATTTCCCCCAACCATTCTCAGGAGAGAGCGTGCAAGTGTGCCCATCAACCAGTCTCAGACGCTATGTGGCCAAAGCAGAATATTCATACAACTATATTATTGCTTCACACACAACAGTTTGCAAAGGTTAATATTAGCAGACGGCTCCGACTTGTCCCGGGTTGACCTCATCTTGTAACCTGCTCACCTTGTAGTTTGCTGTATACTCCTTGTGCACATAAGGAGGATTTCTGTTCCTAAACCATTTAACCCTTATATGGTCCTTTTACGTAAGAAGACAGTCACAGACCACAACAAATTTAACAGCTGAACTTTACTAATTATAAATACAATGGCATAGAGACCAAACAAGGTGGCACATTTATTTAACATTGAATACAATGTTGTACAGTATCAGATAATCTCGCATACACCATGCCAAGACTATGTCACCATGCCCTAAGTCTCACACTGAGCTCTCACCCCCCGCCATGTATCTGGCATCAATGTCTCTCCTTCATATAAACCCTGCTATCGAGAGCTCTGTCTTCTGGTCACCATGCCCCAGTTTCTGCCCAGTCTATCACAATTCTCTGAGTCCCAGTTGCCCGGTCTCGCAGACATTCTGCAACGGTCTATATCCAGTCAGCAGTCTTATAATACTTCACTGTCACGGCAGCGATCACACCAGGACACCAGGGCCCTGACTTCCTCATAGATTCCTATTAGACCAGCCATGTTAGTGTTTACTCCACACAGTCCAGTTTAATCCTGCACAAGGCCACCAGGTATCTAAGCCTAGCATCATCGTGGCCTATCAGAGCATGTTGCCCCCGGGCTAGGTTGCCGTTCTAACAGTCCCTGTATAACTCAAGTGTCACTCTCAGTAAGTTGGCGTGGTAATGGTACCAGTAAAGCCAGGAGAATATCTTGGTACACGATCCCCTCCCAGGTGGTGAGATGCTCCAGTTGTTGTCACAACTTCTTTACCCCCCAAGAATAGAGCCTCTTGCTGCTCATGCATGGGGAACTAGCTTGCCACTGTAGTGATCTGAGGGTCTCATGCCTGCTGAGCATACGTCCTTACTGGTCTTCACCATGTGTGGACCTTCCCCCAGCACTGCTTCCCAAATCGGAGCATGCCTCTTCCATAAGGAGGCCTACATAAGGTTTGTGCTCCCATCACTCTACTCTGTTATCGTCCATTGGACCACAAGATTATGGTAGCATTGTTAAACCCTTCTCAGTACTGTGACCTGGAAGAAAGCTTGCTAAGCCAAACCATCCAATGCTGCTCGAGGACCCCCAATTTATCCATATCTAGGTAAACAAATGGGTTATTGTTGGTTATCAGTTGGTCATTGTTGGTCATCTGGGTTATTCTTGCTGTCACATAGAGACTGACTGTCTTACGTGATCACCCTTTATCCTGTATTTGGGTCGGCATTGTCCACAGTCCATCTAGACTTCCATCCATGTGCAGGATGAAGGATATTGTGAATTCTTTATAGGCCAAGATGGGGGCAGCAGCCTCTTCAGATCACCGAAAGTTCAGTCTGATCCACAGTGAGCAAGTTTTTTTTGACCTCCTTGGGGAAGCCCCAGACAGGAGGGCCTACAAAGGAGCATCCACCTTGGCAAAGTCCTTAGTCTCCAGTAATAATCCACCTGCCCCAAGAAGGACTTCAACTAGCTACTGTTCACAGCTGGACCACCTGAATCTTCCAATCCATGGGTTGGACTTCTTCGTTGGTCATCACATATCCCAAGTACGCAAGATTCTCATGGTAACATTTGCAGGGCTTTCAGGATTTGGTTGAGTCACTCTAGGTGTTCATCAAACATGGACGAAAAGATGATGTCAATTAGGTAAATGGGCAAGCTTTTGTGAGCCAGCTCCATCAGATATAACTCCTTGATCCTCTGAAAGGTGGCCAGGGTGTTGTCAGGCCCAGAGTTGATCTGCAAAAACTCAAGTCTTCAGTGCAGGCAACAGTAGTTCACATAAAATTACAGAGAGCGGTCCTACTTCTTCACTAGCATGATAGGAGCAACCCAAAGACTTTCAGTACTGGATTACCTAGTTGTCCTGGTTCTTAGCAGTGTCTTGACCTCTTGGTACCAATTCCCAATTGGAATTTTATGTTCCAATGTTTGTGTCAGCCCTAAAAAAGTCTTGTGCCCTGAGAAGGTGCGGTGGTGTGCTGCTAGGACTTAGATTAGCTGGTCTAACTGGTACACAACATGGCCCCATCTATGCCAACCTTCTACAAGGTGACCCACCAGGAGGTCCGCATACGTCCCCTGCTTCCTCTGCACCATAGCCAGAACCTGTAATCTGTCGGGGAACTGGGCCAAAGTTTCTTGTTCCCTTTGGTCGCGGTCAATCAATTTTAGCACATCTTCTGTTGACAAGTCACCATAAACTTTTTCCACCAAGGCCAGGATCTGGTCTCGTGTGGCTTACTATACAACACACCTCAGCAGACAATATCACACATGATAGATTGAGATCTGGGGAGATTTCTTCATGACCTATGAAGTCGATGAAACTCATTATTAGAAAATTATATCAGACATAGGGATCAGCAAATATTTGGAAAATTCTGTACAATTGAAGGAACAGTCAGAACTCTGCGGTTTCCACGTCACTGCCATTAGCGTAGCATTGAGAAAATTATGATGTCTATTTATCTACTAAAATAGAAGCAAATAGAGAAGTCGTCTACCTAGGCAAAGATTCAGGATCTATGTAAAATAAAAAAACCACAAGGATCGAGCCAAGGTTTGAGGTTAAGTCAACACTGACTGAATTCACACACCTGCTCGATAACATGACCTAAAGAATTGCACAATTGTCCTGTTTACTATGGCCTGTTCTTTTGTCACTGAAGGACGTTCGGTCATAAGAGGACATGAATGAATGAGGTCAAACTCTCCCCATATCCTGGTCCGAAGACCAAAGTCTCACATATGGACTCTATGTTCTAGGCTTGACCAGGTGTTCTGGAGCCCTCTTAAGACTCTATGGATAAAGCAGCAAATTGTAACTTAAAGACAGCACATACTTTATTAATAAGATCAACATATTGTGAGACTGGTCTGAATGCATCCTGGAACAATCCAGAGCTGAGTGCAGACAAGTTGGTTCAGATCCAATCCTGAGCTGAGGCGGGGTATTTAACCTTAGCATGGAGACTTATCCCCTGCTAGACTTATCGAAGGATTATGTAGATAATCTTGTTTCCCTTAGTCCTAACAGCGGCACAATGTGGGGTATTTCGTGCCCCTGTGTGCTGGTAGGACAGGCGGAATTTTAATTAGCCATGTACTAATTTCACATGGCTTGTTCCCTTTAAGAGGGCACAGATACCTCCCCCCTGTGCGTAAATAACAAGTAATAATACATACATTCCAAAATAAACAACAATAGGGGGGGGATCCTTGTGCCGCTGTTAGGACTAAGGGAAACAAGATTATCTACATAATCCTTCGTTCCCTGTCGTCCTTACCAGCGGCACAATGTGGGGAAATAGCAAGTAATCCCCATAAGGGTGGGAGATTAAACACAAGCCGAATGTAATACAGTGCGCCCGAAGGCAGTAGCTTCTGAGCCATACCGATCAAGTCGGTAGTGCTTCACAAAGGTCAACTCTGAAGATCAGGATGCTGCCGCACAAATTTGGTCCAAGGTGAGAGCCTTGACTTCTGCCCAAGAGGTCGAGACTGCCCGCGTCGAGTGGGCCTTTAGGACGGTCGGCGGAGGTAAGTTCTGACTCACAAACGCCAACTTGATTGCTTCCTTTACCCAGCGAGAGATGGTGGCCTTAGAAGCCTTGCGGCCTCTATGGCCACCTACATAATTTATTAACAAGTTCTCAGATCTCCTGAAAGCGCATGTGCGCTGAAGATAAATCTGCAGGTTCCGGACTAAATCTAGGGTATGCCACTTCTCCTCCTCAGGGGAAGTGGGCATGGGAAAAAAGGTTGGCAAGCAAATGAGCTGACTCACGTTCGCCCTAGAAGAAACTTTCGGCCTGAATGCTGGCAGAAATCTCAACTGAACACGGTCTTCAAAGAAGGCAATGTAAGGAGCTTCAGATGAGAGTGCTTGAAGCTCCCCTACTCTTTTTGCCGAGGTGATAGCGAGGAGAAAAGATACCTTATAGGTCAGCCACTTTAGATCCACCTCCTCCAGAGGTTCGAATGGAGCAACACAAAGTGCCGTTAGGACCTTGTTGAGGTCCCATTGGTGGACAGGAGCAGAAACTGCTGGTCTCAGCCTAGTTGCCCCTTTGATAAAGGTGCTCACTAAAGGATCCTGAGACAACCGCCTCCCCAGATAGGCGGACAAAGCGGCTACATGTACCTTCAGGGTAGAAGCTGCAAGCCCTCTGTCTACGCCATCCTGAAGGAAATCCAGGATCGCCCTCACAGGGGGATCGGAGGAGTCCACTTCGTGATCCGTGCACCAGGCCTGGAAAATATTACCGATTCTACGGTAATTCTTATTGGTCGAGGTGGCTCTGGCGCTGGCTAAAGTCCTTAGGACGCCTTGAGACAGTCCTCTATTCCTTAATAGGGACTGGTCAACCTCCAGGCTGTCAGATTGAATCTCCTCAGATCGTGGTGTCTCAGCTCTCCTTGTGTCACCAGATCTGGGAGGGGGGGAAGCCTCCAATACCTGCCTTGACTCATCCACATGAGCTGGGCAAACCAAGTCCTTTTCGGCCAGAACGGGATTATGGCAATTCCCGAGACTTGGTCCTGTCTGATTTTCATCAATACCTTGGGTATGATGGAAACTGGAGGGAAGATGTATATCAGCCTGAACCTCCATGGGATGGACAGGGCATCCACTGCCAAGGCATTGTCCTCCTGGTACAGAGAGCAGAAGGTTTCCACCTTGGCGTTGAGTCGGGTTGCCATGAGGTCGACATCCGGAAGGCCCCATGTTTGGACAATCTGATGGAATAAGTCTTGATTGAGAGACCATTCTCCTGATACAGGGATACCCCGACTCAACTGATCCGCTACTATGTTCAGGGAGCCCTTGATGTGAACAGCGGATAGGTGGGTCAGATTCTTCTCTGCCCACGTAAAGATCAAGTTCGCCTCTCTCAGTAGGGCTGGGACCCTGGTGCCGCCTTGTTTGTTCAAGTATATTACCGTCGTCATATTGTCTGACCGGACCTTGACTGCCTTCCCTTCGAGAAAAGGGGCGAAGTACTTCAGTGCCAGATAAACTGCTTTTAGCTCCTTCAGGTTGGAGGTTCCTACCTCTGGATTCCTCCACAGACCCTGGACAGTCCTGCCGTCCAGGTGGGCTCCCCATCCCGAATGGGACGCATCTGTTGTCAACAGGGTCCAACGAGGTTGAACCGAGGACCTTCCGTCTTTCAGGTGTCTCCACCATCTGAGGGAAAGACGGGTACCGGGAGAAAGGCAGATCTTCCTGTGCAGTCCCCGTGGAGATCCGTTCCAGGCTCTCAACACTTCCATCTGAAGGGGACGCAAGTGCCATAAAGCCCAAGGGACCGCCTTGGCTGAAGAAGACATCAGGCCTAGGACCCGTATGGCGGTGCGAATGGTGATCCATCGGGACCTGAGAAGGCCCCGAACCGAAGCTTCTATTTTTGCTCGCCTTGGATGAGATAGGAAAATCTGCATGCTCTGGGAATCCAGAACAAACCCTAGGAATTTCTTCCGGGTGGATGGCACTATTTCTGACTTCTCCCAATTGATCAGCCAACCTAACTCCTGGAGGAAGGTGATGGCTATCTGGAGGTGGTGATGGAGAATTGAAGTAGACTGAGCTTTTATAAGCCAGACGTCGAGGTAGGGAACCACGAAGAGGCCTTGAAGTCTGAGAGCGGCGGCAACTGGTGCGACCATCTTGGTGAATACATACGGAGCTGACGATATGCCGAATGGCAGAGCAGTGAACTGTAGGTGCTCTCTGTGACCAGCCATAAGAACGGCTATACGTAGATATTTCCTGTGTGGCGGGAAGATGGGGATATGTAAGTAGGCATCCTTCAGGTCCAGGGTGACCATGACCTCGTCGCGCAATAGGAAACTGGTTACTGAGTCTATGGACTCCATCCTGAAAGGTTTTTTCTTTATGAAGAGGTTGAGGAACCGAAGATCTATAATCATCCGCCACCCTCCTGTGGACTTTGGAACCAAGAACACGGGTGAATAAACTCCTTGTCCCACTTCTGAAGGAGGGACCCTTTCCAGGGCCCCCTTTGAGAGATATTCTGCGACGGAAGCCTCCAGGCAGTCTTGTTGTAGGGCTGGTAAAACCCGCGTAGTGATGAAACGATCCACAGGAGGATGGGAGAACTCTATTGCGTATCCTCGCTGAACAACTTGAAGGACCCATGGGTCCAGAATGTGAAGATGCCATGCCACAAGGAAATTTGAAAGGCGCCCTCCTACGGGAGAGCTGGTCACAGAGAGCGGCGTCTCCTCAAAACCCCTTCTTCTTAGGGTCCTCCTTGGGGATCCCCCGACCCGCCCCCTTCGGACGGTATCTGGGGCGTCTCTGGTTACCCTGTTGAGGCCTGTATTGAGACGTGGAGCCTCGACCCCTAGAAGGGGGAGGCCTTCTACCTCTGGTCGCTTGTGGTAGTGATCTGCCTCTACCATCAGCCAGTCCCTCCATCAGGTCGTCCAGCCCCTGGCCGAAAACCTTCCCAGGTTGAAAGGGGAGGGAACACAAAGAAAACTTGGAGGCGACATCAGCCCGCCAAGGTTTGAGCCACAAGGGCCTCCTGGCGGCGGTATTCAGGGCCATGGCCTTGGAAGCCAGCTTCACCTGCTGTCTTGCTGACTCTCTCAGGAAATCCGTAGCGAGACGGATCTCCCCCATGGATGCCAGGATGTCATCCCTGTTGACCCCGGAGTCGATATCCCGTTCCAGGCGGTCCAGCCGGGCTTGAAGCTTATCAGCTACTTCCGTTGAGGCGATGCCCACCGTCACCTGGGCTGAAGCAGACGAATACGCCTTCTTGAGCGTTGAATCCACTCTTCTATCAAGCAAATCCTGAAGGTTTGACCCGTCATCGATGGGCACGACAGTGCGACGGGAAAGCTTAGAGATGGCTAAATCCACCTTGGGCGGAGGACCCCAGCGATCCAGCTGGGAGGGATCAATCGGATACACTGCTTTGAAAGCTCTGGTGGTGACGTAAGCCTTCTCCGGCTGCTTCCACTCTTGTTCCATTAGGCTGGCCATGGAGGCATCCACTTGGAAAACCCTCCGCTTTCCAGAGGTGGACGCAGAGGCTTCCCCCTCGCCAACCTGGTCCCACGACCGGATGGCCTTCAGCAGCCTATTAGTCTTCTCCCGATGGAAAATTGGTCTGCTGGTACAGGAGGACTGATCGTCCGATGATATGGACATATCCTCCACCTGGAGGCGCTCCAGGGAGGGCAGTGAAGCAGAACGCCTCTCCACGCGCTGCTTCTTGGTGAGCTGAGCCAGTGAAGTACGGATATCCTTTAAAGAATCATCCTGCAAAAACACAAGGATACTTAGAAGCCGGAGGGGACCCTTCCCCTCTTTGCGGCAACCGTACTCACCATGTACTCCTTGACCCATGCTACCATATCACTGGTAACGGGTTCCTCCCGCAGAGGTCCCCTGCATTGCTGGCAGCGTGACCAGTCATAGCCTAAAGGCAAAACAATGACATTCAGGATACTCCCACCATTGGGAGAATTAGCAGACGAAAAAGACCGCACCTACTATCAGGTAGTAGAACGTCACATTCAATACAAGCCAGATGTCTCCTTTTAGAAGACTTCTTCCGTCTCACTTGATCCCCGGGAGGGGTAGAAGAGGAAGACATGACAAATAGAAACTAGCTTTCAGCGATACCTAAGCATAGGATACGGAACATAAAGGAGTACATTCAAGGAACCATATAAGGAGACTCACCCAGCTTCTGCAGACCACTTACCAAACTTCAGCAGAGTTTGCAGTAGAATAAATGCAATTGAAGCGGTAACCACAAGCCACAGCGCAGAACCAGCTAGGGATTAAACTAGCAGGCAATGAGGGAAGCAACCTGCCCCCTTTTACAGCCCATACCCGGAAGGGGCGTGGCCTTAGTCAAAAAAACGAGCTCCATTCCTTTTGCCCTAATAACACTCTTAGCCCTTTCAAGGCACGCTCCCCCCCTGAGCCAACTACTTTTGGCACCTACCTTAAGGTTCCTGAGGACCTCTAGTGTCCAACGCTGCTGTTCGCGTGGTCCCGGAGCGGCGAATGCCGAAAACCGGAAGTTGCCTGTGTCACACTACTGAACGACCGGCCGGAACCCTCCTACAGCAGAGGAAAGGTTCCGCGAAACCGGAAGTTCCCCTCATGGAGCCGCGCGTACACGCCGGCTGGCTGCGCGCGGCTCCCGAAGCCCAGCAGGACTGGATGCCGGGGAACAGGAGGTAGGATTGCGGGAGGGACGTGGGTAAATAGGTAACCTTAATCTTACCCATTCTCTTTGCAGGACCGACGCAGAGGCTTCCCCCTCACCGAAGTCCAAAGGGGCAGAGTGCATCATTGAAGACACTTGAACAGGTAAGTACCTGAAACTTCTTCCTTTCTCTTTCTCTTTAGGAGGACACAGAGTCCTCCCCACCTGTCCGATCCTTTACACAGGACAGAAAAAAAACGCACAGGGGGGAGGTATCTGTGCCCTCTTAAAGGGAACAAGCCATGTGAAATTAATACATGGCTAATTAAAATTCCGCCTGTCCTACCAGCACACAGGGGCACGAAATACCCCACATTGTGCCGCTGGTAAGGACGACAGGGAACTTCTGTTATCAGAACTTATCCTGTTTTCTGCTGGTTCCATGTGTACTGATTTTGGATTACCCTCCTGGTTATCTGATCTCTTGCTGATTTGGCTTTATCCCTGACCTTCTGGACTTGACCCTGACTTGGATTCCTCTGTTGTCGTTTTGGATATTCCCACAAGAAACAAAGATTTACTGGCAGGAATAGCAACCTTAAAGCAACAGCCATGTGGGAAATACTGTACAAAATCTTCTGTAATGACAGCTGGGTGGAGAAATAGGGGCTTGGAAATTTAGATTCCTGACAGGAGATGACAGTGTATGCATGATCAGAAAATTGGGTGCCTATATGGATACACATCTTACATTTCCTACACCCAAATAGTCTGAATTAAACATAATAATCCACATTTATGTCTCAAATGTACATTACATATGAACCTTATCCTAGGTGATTTAATTTCTTTTTACATTTACTATATTACTTTATTTCCCATAAATATGCAATATAGCTTCTAACTAGAGATGTATTATAGATAGGTTCCTAGGAGCCCTGACAGTGTTATACACTATGTTTTATAGATAGGTTCCTAGGAGCCCTGACAGTGTTATACACTATGTTTTATAGATACAGTCCTATGAAAAAGTTTGGGCACCCCTATTAATCTTGATCATTTTTAGTTCTAAATATTTTGGTGTTTGCAGCAGCCATTTCAGTTTGATATATCTAATAACTGATGGACACAGTAATATTTCAGGATTGAAATGAGGTTTATTGTACTAGCAGAAAATGCGCAATATGCATTAAACCAAAATTTGACCGGTGCAAAAATATGGGCACCTCAACAGAAAAGTGACATTAATATTTAGTACATCCTCCTTTTGCAGAGATAACAGCCTCTAGTCGCTTCCTGTAGCTTTTAATCAGTTCCTGGATCCTGGATGAAGGTATTTTGGACCATTTCTTTCTACAAAACAATTCAAGTTCAGTTAAGTTTGATGGTCGCCGAGCATGGACAGCCCGCCCTCAAATGATCTGAAAACAAAGATTGTTCAACATAGTTGTTCAGGGGAAGGATACAAAAAGTTGTCTCAGAGATTCAACCTGTCAGTTTCCACTGTGAGGAACATAGTAAGGAAATGGAAGACCACAGGGACAGTTCTTGTTAAGCCCAGAAGTGGCAGGCCAAGAAAAATATCAGAAAGGCAGAGAAGAAGAATGGTGAGAACAGTCAAGGACAATCCACAGACCACCTCCAAAGAGCTGCAGCATCATCTTGCTGCAGATGGTGTCACTGTGCATCAGTCAGCAATACAGCGCACTTTGCACAAGGAGAAGCTGTATGGGAGAGTGATGAGAAAGAAGCCGTTTCTGCACGTACGCCACAAATAGAGTTGCCTGAGGTATGCAAAAGCACATTTGGAGAAGCCAGCTTCATTTTGGAAACAAAGATTGAGTTGTTTGGTTATAAAAAAAGGCGTTATGCATGGCGTCCAAAAAGAAACAGCATTCCAAGAAAAACACATGCTACCCACTGTAAAATTTGGTGGAGGTTCCATCATGCTTTGGGGCTGTGTGGACAATGCCGGCACCGGGAATCTTGTTAAAGTTGAGGGTCGCATGGATTCCACTCAGTATCAGCAGATTCTTGAGAATAATGTTCAAGAATCAGTGACGAAGTTGAAGTTACGCCGGGGATGGATATTTCAGCAAGACAATGATCCAAAACACCGCTCCAAATCCTCAGGCATTCATGCAGAGGAACAATTACAATGTTCTGGAATGGCCATCCCAGTCCCCAGACCTGAATATCATTGAACATCTGTGGGATGATTTGAAGCGGGCTGTCCATGCTCGGCGACCATCTAACTTAACTGAACTTGAATTGTTTGTCCAATTGTTTATCCAGGATCCAGGAACTGATTAAAAGCTACAGGAAGCGACTAGAGGCTGTTATCTTTGCAAAAGGAGGATCTACTAAATATTAATGTCACTTTTCTGTTAAGGTGCCCATACTTTTGCACCGGTCAAATTTTGGTTTAATGCATATTGCACATTTTCTGTTAGTACAATAAACCTCATTTCAATCCTGAAATATTACTGTGTCCATCAGTTATTAGATATATCAAACTGAAATGGCTGTTATAAACACCAAAATATTTAGAACTAAAAATGATTAAGATTAATAGGGGTGCCCAAACTTTTTCATAGGACTGTAGTTTCCTAGGAGCCCTGACAGTGTTCTACACTATGTTTATAGATAGGTTCCTAGGAGCCCTGACAGTGTTCTACACTATGTTTTATAGATAGGTTCCTAGGAGCCCTCACAGCGTTCTACACTATGTTATATAGATAGGTTCCTAGGAGCCCTGACAGTATTCTACACTATGTTTTATAGATAGGTACCTAGGAGCCCTGACAGTGTTATACACTATGTTTTATAGATAGGTTCCTAGGAGTCCTGACAGTGTGATACACTATGTTTTATAGATAGGTTCCTAGGAGCCCTGACAGTGTTATATACTATGTTTTATAGATGGGTTCCTAGGAGCCCTGACAGTGTTCTACACTATGTTATATAGATAGGTTCCTAGGAGCCCTGACAGTGTTCTACACTATGTTTTATAGATAGGTTCCTAGGAGCCCTGACAGTGTTCTACACTATGTTTTATAGATAGTTTCCTAGGAGTCCTGACAATGTTCTACACTATGTTTTATAGATAGGTTCCTAGGAGCCCTCACAGCGTTCTACACTATGTTATATAGATAGGTTCCTAGGAGCCCTGACAGTATTCTACACTATGTTTTATAGATAGGTACCTAGGAGCCCTGACAGTGTTATACACTATGTTTTATAGATAGGTTCCTAGGAGTCCTGACAGTGTGATACACTATGTTTTATAGATAGGTTCCTAGGAGCCCTGACAGTGTTATATACTATGTTTTATAGATGGGTTCCTAGGAGCCCTGACAGTGTTCTACACTATGTTATATAGATAGGTTCCTAGGAGCCCTGACAGTGTTCTACACTATGTTTTATAGATAGGTTCCTAGGAGCCCTGACAGTGTTCTACACTATGTTTTATAGATAGTTTCCTAGGAGTCCTGACAATGTTCTACACTATGTTTTATAGATAGGTTCCTAGGAGCCCTGACAGTGTTCTACACTATGTTTTATAGATAGTTTCCTAGGAGCCCTGACAGTGTTCTACACTATGTTTTATAGATAGGTTCCTAGGAGCCCTGACAGTGTTCTACACTATGTTATATAGATAGGTTCCTAGGAGCCCTGACAGTGTTCTACACTATGTTTTATAGATAGGTTCCTAGGAGCCCTGACAGTGTCATACACTATGTTTTATAGATAGGTTCCTAGGAGCCCTGACAGTGTTCTACACCATTGGTCCCCAACCTTTTTTCCGCCAGGGACCAGTTTCAGCAAGACAATTTTTCTATGGCTTGGTGGGGGTGGGAAGGGGTGTGGCTGTGGGCAGGGTTAAGCATGGTATGTAGATTAGAATCATGTACATATGAAAACACAAGAGATAGTGCAAACTGACAGACACGGCAGGTTATAAAGATGGCTACTGATGACAGATATCACTCCTAATGCTGCTATTAACCTCACTATTAATGTTATGGCTGATCAGTGTATATTTTCTTAAATTACCTTTGCTATATACAGTGCCAGCTGGGACGTTTTGAGGCTTCTCATTACTAAACATTCACATTCTGTATTGGGTAATACTATTAAATAAGTGTATAAATAGTGTGAGAAAGTAACAGGCAGAGTGCTGGAGTCCAGATATATCAGCCCCAGGTCTCTGACACGTGTGGTTCAGGGTGGATCTGGAGTAGGCCTCAGCCCAGGTGTAGATCCTGGGCCAGAAAAAGCTGCAGCTCCTGAATTCCAGTGCAGATCCATGAGGTGAGAGGAGGTGTATGGGTCTGTTCTGTAACCCTTAGTCCAGTGAAACAATATTGCACCTGTTTTGTTCGTGTTGCTGGAAGTAAGCCACACGTATAGTTAGGTTATCAGTTCTGTTTAGTTAGTTGCTCGGACAAGCAGGTATTTTATTTTGTTTTTGCCTGAAGTTAAGGGTGTATTTTGTTCTGTTATTTTGTGCCTAAAGTGAAGGTTTATTTATTTTCTGGGTTTTTTTTCTAAATAAACCAGTTTGCTGCATTTTGTATCCCTGTCTTGACTGTTTGGGTCCGCACCACTGCTGCTACCGAGCTTCCACACACACCCCCCCCCAATAGTCATTATAATTGTCATAATAAATGTGATTGGAAATACTATCTCAGAGAGCAGGTATTGACTGTGTATTGGTTGTGTCAATAAAGGTTAAGACTAAGTCAAATTCCAAATTTATTTCTGCGTCGTTGGTAAATAAATCTTCCCCTTGTGGTCACTGCGGGAAACCAATATGGAATCTCAAATGTTATTAAATATAATAAGGAATGAATGAGATCATAATGTGAGACCTAAAGACAACATAGACATTACAGGTGCAAGTTCCATACAACATGTTATCTCTGGGCTGGGCCAAATATAGACAGTAGAAAGCAAGGTAGCAAAAACTATATATATACACACACACGGACAAAATTGTTGGTCCCCCTCGTTTAATGAAAGAAAAACCCACAATGGTCGCAAAAATAACTTGAATCTCACAAAAGTAATAATAAGTAAAAATTGTTGCCAAGCCAGAAAGCTTCTGGGAGAATGTTCTCTGGACAGATGAAACAAAAATCAAACTTTTTGGCGAGGCACATCCGCTCTATGTTCACGGACGGAAAAATGAAGTCTATCTTGAAATGAACTCTGCCCCTACTATGAGACATGGTGGAGGCTCTGTTATGTTCTGGGGCTGCTTTGCTGCATCTGGCACAGGGTGTCTTGAATCTGTGCAGGGTACAAGGAAATCTCAAGACTATGAAGGGATTCTACAGAGAAATGTGGTGCCCAGTGTCAGAAAGCTTGGTGTCAGTCGCAGGTCAGTGGTCTTGCAATAGGATAATGACCCAAAACACACAGGTAAAGACACCCAAGAATGGCTAAGAGGAGAACATTGGACTATTCTGAAGTGGCCTTCTATGAGCCCTGACCTAAATCCTATTGAGCATCTTCAGAAGGAGCTGAAACCCGTTGTCTGGTATAGACACCATTCAAACCCGAGACAACTAGAGCAGTTTGCTCATGAGGAGGCCAAAATCCCTGCTGAGAGGGGCAGAAGTCTCATTGACAGGTACAGGAATCGTCTGATCGCAGACACTGCCTCAAAAGGTTGTGCAACAAAATATTAAGTTACGGGAATACAAACTTACCTAGTACATCGCCTGGATAGGACGACTCCGGTGTGTGAGCCGCAACAATTACAATAGAATGATTTATAGATAAGATCAATCCCGGACCGGAAATAATTTTAATATTAGAAATTTTAACCCATCCGTTGCGATTTATTACAGTGTCATTGTGGATTGTTGAACGTACACGTGATGACACCGGATCGCTACATACACATGGAGTTGACGTGACGCTCTCGGGATTCTCTCGGGATATGTAATGTGAAGGGGGGTT